>NC_042615.1:120995644-122195644 GCF_901001135.1 Rhinatrema bivittatum
ACATGGATGCCTGTGCGTTTTTTTTTCAATTTACCTTTAAGGAGGGTAATATTGTAACAACACGGGTATTTATGTAGCAGCAACCCACATAAGTTACACCAATTTTCAAAGCAAGCTTATGCACATCAGTACATTATGAAATTTATGCAAAAGTACACACAGAAACTCACCTGCATTGTTACATCTGTGCTTTGCAATGCTTAACATGTGCATGTGAATTTATATGCATACTTTTTTAAAATCAAAATATATATGCAAATTAGCTTCACCCCAACTCCTCCCCCTGGAATGCATCTTTTTTGAATGTATAAAAGTATATTCCAAGTTGGGTTTTATACATACTTTTACATGCACAAACCTCGGGCAATTTTATAACGATCCTTTCTTTTACACGCATAAACTCATGGTTTATGCTCATAAATGGCTTTAAAAATTAATCTTTGAATTATTCATTTGGACACGTGGGAATAATTTTGTAGCTACCTCAGGAAATGTGTGTCCTAGAGTTCAGCAAATTGTCTAATAACGGCTTGCATTAAGCACTTGATCAAATAAAAATGATCTTATTTCTCTAGTCTATTGTAAGATTTAAGTACCAGGAATTGACCTGACCCAAAGATAGATATCATTCAAGATAACAACAAAATTACCCCGTTCTCCCCTTTACCTTATTATTATTATTTGTACTATGAAAAGCATTGTAAATTGCCTTGAGAAATATGTATCAGGAAGGTGATAAGTATGTTTAAATAAAAATAAATAAATAAAGGGCGACCAAAATGATAAAGGGAATGGAATAGCTCCCCTATGAGGAAAGACTAAAGAGGTTAGGACTTTTCAGCTTGGAGAAGAGACGGCTGAGGGGGAATATGATAGAGGTGTTTAAAATCATGAGAGGTCTAGAACTGGTAGATGGGAATCAGTTATTTACTCTTTCTGATAATAGAAAGACTAGGGGGCACTCCATGAAGTTAGCAGGTGGCACATTTAAAACTAATAGGAGAAAGTTCTTTTTCACTCAACATACAATTAAACCCTGGAATTTGTTGCCAGAGGATGTGGTTAGTGCAGTTAGTGTAGCTGTGTTTAAAAAAGGATTGGATAAGTTCTTGGAGGAGAAGTCCATTACCTGCTATTAATTAAGTTGACATAAAATAGCCTCTGCTATTACTAGCAACAGTAGCATTGAATAGACTTAATTTTTGGGTACTTGCCAGGTTCTTATGGCCTGGATTGGCCACTGTTGGAAACAGGATGCTGGGCTTGATGGACCCTTGGTCTGATTCAGTGTGACATGTTCTTATGTTCTTAAATAAAATAAACCTTAAAAAAGGAGAAAGGGAAGTTAATATATAAATATGTACTCTCAACCCATTTCTAAATAATAAGGCTTAAAACAAACTACCTCTTTAGATTCTTTTTAAGCCAGAAAATTCAAGCTTATTAATTCCTCTTAAAAGGCTTTTAGGTTAGTAGTTATGTAATTTCAAAAGGTTAATGCAATTGAAATTAGAAACTTGATTTTAGTCTGATAAGCTCCACTGACATGAACTGAAATCTTATTTTGATCCCTTCTGCTTACCATTAAGGTTTGAACTTTGGGGAACTAAATCCCTCTTTCTACCCAAACAGTTAATAAGAATATTTAGGTTTACTTGTTTGCTAATAGGTCTTGATGTTACAAATTAACCTTTTATTTATTTGCTATTTATTTGGCATCCTTAACCAGGCCTAAAAGAGTGACAAACAGCAAAAGGCTGCAATATATACAAAAGTGAAGAGAAAAATCAAGGAAGGTGTAAAGAAGGTCTATGTGGAACAAATGAGTTTTTACTTTAATTTCGAAAACTGGCAGTGACTCAACAAGATGAAATTCTGGTGAAAATGTATTCATGAGAATGGAGCAAGGAGAGAAAGCATAGAAACATAATAGCAGATAGACCATATGGCCCATTCAGTCTGCCCATCCACATTTCCTGCTCAGCTTTATAGTCCTGACCTATCCTTCAGATATCTTGTGCACTTACCCATGTTTTCTTGAATTCTGTTAGAGTCCTTGCCTCCACTATCTCCACTAGGGATGTGAATCGGTTTTTGACGATTTAAAATATCATCCGATATATTTTAAATCGTCAAAAATTGTTAGAGCCGTGATACAATAACAATTCCCCTGATTTATCGTCAAAAAATCGTAAATCGGGGGAAGGGGGAGGGGAAGGGGGAGGGCGGAAAAACCGGCACACTAAAACAACCCTAAAACCCACCCCGACCCTTTAAAATAAATCACCCACCCTCCCGAACCCCCCCAAAATGCCTTAAATTACCTGGGGTCCAGAGGAAGGGTCCCAGTGTGATCTTTCACTCTTGGACCTCCGTGCGTTGTAGAAATGGCGCCGGCGCTACCTTTGCCCTGTCATATGACAGGGCAAAGGTAGCGCCAGCGCCATTTTGTTTTTTTTTTTGTCCCCCGACAATCTCCTACCGTGAATCGTTTTTCCGTACGGAAAAACGATTCGACAACAGGAGGTCGTTTCGGACCCCTGCTGGACTTTTGGCCAGCTTGGGGGGGCTTCCTGACCCCCACAAGACTTGCCAAAAATCCAGCGGGGGTCCGGAATGACCTCCTGCAGTCGAATCGTGTTGCCGTACGGCCAGCGCAAAATGGCGCCATTTCTACAATGTACGTACGGCAACACGATTCGACTGCAGGAGGTCATTCCTGACCCCCGCTGGACTTTTGGCAAGTCTTGTGGGGGTCAGGAGGCCCCCCAAGCTGGCCAAAAGTCCCTGGGGGTCCAGCGCGGGTCCGGAACGACCTCCTGCAGTCGAATCGTTTTTCCGTACGGAAAATGGCAAAATGGCGCCATTTCTACAATGTACGTACGGCAACACGATTCGACTGCAGGAGGTCATTCCGGACCCCCGCTGGACTTTTGGCAAGTCTTGTGGGGGTCAGGAGGCCCCCCAAGCTGGCCAAAAGTCCCTGGGGGTCCAGCGGGGGTCCGGAACGACCTGCAGTCGAATCGTTTTTCCGTACGGAAAAATGATTCGCGGTAGGAGATTGTTCCGGACCCCCGCTGGACTTTTGGCAAGTCTTGTGGGGGTCAGGAGGCCCCCCCAAGCTGGCCAAAAGTCCCTGGGGGTCCAGCGGGGGTCCGGGAGCGATCTCCTACGCTCCTACCGTCGGGGGACAAAAAAAAAACAAAATGGCGCTGGTGCTACCTTTGCCCTGTCATATGACAGGGCAAACGTAGCGCCGGCGCCATTTCTACAACGCACGGAGGTCTGAGTGTGAAAGATCACACCAGGACCCTTCCTCTGGACCCCAGGTAATTTAAGGTATTTTGGGGGGGTTCGGGAGGGTGGGGGATTTATTTTAAAGGGTCGGGGTGGGTTTTAGGATTGTTTTAGTGTGCCGGTTTCCACCCCCCCCCCACTGGACCCCAGGTAATTTAAGGCATTTTGGGGTGATTCGGGAGGGTGGGGGATTTATTTTAAAGGGTCGGGGTGGGTTTTAGGGATGTTTTAGTGTGCCGGTTTTCGATTTACACGATTTACACGATTTACACGATATTTTAAAAACCCAAACTGCGACGATCCGATTCCCTCCCCCTCCCAGCCGAAATCGATCGTTAAGACGATCGATCACACGATTCACATCTCTAATCTCCACAAAGAAGATGTTCTATGCAGATGTTCTGTAAAGACATGTTTTTTTTTTAAATTACACTTGAGTCAACCCCCTTTCATGTTCATCCTATGTTCTCTCACTTCAGAGCTTCCTTTCCATTCAATATCTCTCCTTTCTCTCAATTTCTCCAGGGCATATATGTTTAGATGTTTACATCTGTTCCCATTTGGTTTACAGTGAAGACTGTTGACCCATTCAATATCTGCTCTCTGGATCAACTCTATTTTACATCCTTTTCAAGTTGTGTTCTCCAGAACAGTACACAGTACTTCAAATGAGGTCTCATGAGAGATTTAAACAGAGGTATTATTACCCCCTTTTTCCTGTAGACTATTCTTTTTCCTAGGCACCCAAGCTTTGTTCTGGTGTTTACTGTCAGCTTGTATATCTGTTTACCCACTTTAACATCATGAGACTTGGTCAACCCCAGATTTCACTCTTGTTTTGTGCACAGAACTTTACTTCCCTATACTACACTATTCCCTTGGTTTTTACAACCCAAATGCATAATTCCACATTTTTTACATTCAATTTTAGCTTCTAAACTCCTGGCCATTCCTTATGCTTCACTAGATCCATCCTCATGTTTTCCACAGCATCCAAGTTGACTACAGATTTTGATATCATCCGTAAACAGATAAACATTTTCCCAATACCCCTTCAGGAATATCACTTCCAAAAATATTGAAGAGAACCTAACCAAGAACTGATCCTTGCAGGATACCACTGGCAATCCTCCTTTCCTCAGAGTGAATTATTTTTATCACTACCTCCCGCTCAACTAATGCTAACTCAGTTAAGGCCCAATCCTAGGGCACTCAAGCTGTTAAGTCACCTAGTATATTGAACCATGTCAAAGGCCTTGCTGAAATCCAAATATACTAAATCTAGAGATCTTCCCTGATCTAAATCTCTGGTGAAATAAATTGATTAGATTCATCTGACAAGGTCTTCTTTAAGTGAAAGCACACTGTCTCAGATCTTGCAATCCACTAGATTCTAGAAACTGCACTACCCTCTGTTTTAGCAGTGATTCAATTAATTTACTCACCAGGCAGGTTATACTAAATGGCCTGTAACTCTCTGCCTCCTCTTTACTTCTGAGAAGAGGAACCACATCTGCCTGTCATCAGTCCTTTGGAACAAGTCCCAGTGCTAAAGGAGCATTATAAAGGTCAGACAGCAGAGCTTCCAGAGCATTCCTAAATTCCTTTATTATCTCTAAATGTATCATTTCCCTCTCCATGTCTAGATCCTAATGAACATAGTCTTCTAAACTTAACATAAGAATTGCCATACTGGGTCTGATCAAGGGTCCATCAAGCCCAGTATCCTGTTTCCAAAAGTAGCCAATCCTTTTTTGTACTCTTTTTTTCAAAATGCATTAAAAACATAGGGGTAGATTTTGAAAAACTGCGCGATCGCGGACTTTTGTTTGCGCAGCAGGCGCAAACAAAAGTACGCTGGATTTTATAAGATACGCGCGTAGCCGCGCGTATCTTCTAAAATCCTGGATCGGCGCGCACAAGGCTGCCAATTTTGGGCAGCCGGCGCACGCCGAGCCGCGCAACCTGCCTCCGTTCCCTCCGAGGCCGCTCCGAAATCGGAGCGGCCTCGGAGGGAACGCTCTTTCGCCCTCCCCTCACCTTCCCCTCCCTTCCTCTACCTAACCCACCCCCCCGGCCCTATCTAACCCCCCCCCTACCTTTATCCATGGATTTACGTCTCCCGGAGGGAGACGTAAATCCACACGCGCCAGCGGGCTGCTGGCGCCGAGACAGGAGCCAAGGGCGGTTCCGGAGGGCGTGGCCACGCCCCCGGAACACCCCAGCCTGAAACCACACCCCCGGGCCCGCCCCCAAAATGCCACACCCACCCCCAAAACGCAGCGTCATTCGTCCCCGCCCCGACACGCCCCCGACACGCCCCCGACACGCCCCCTTCCGAAAACCACGGGGGACTACGCACATCTCGGGGTTCTGTGTGTGCCAGCAGCCTATGGAAAATAGGCGCGCCGGCGCTCAAGGCCCTGCTCGCGTAAATCCAGGCGGATTTACGCGAGCAGGGCTTTGAAAATCCGCCCGATAGTGAAAAAATGTATCTTAAGTGAACTGAATGAAGTCTCTGAGTTGTTGTGCTACTTCCCACAATGGTAAATCTTCACAAATTTAGCTTAGAAAATGGCTGATATCAGCTAAGCTTGTGTAGACTGATGGGAAGAACTATAGCAACTTAGAAATTTCATTCAGTTTATTTAAGATACATTTTTTTCACTATGTTTTCAATGCATTTTGAAAAAAGTAAAGAAAAATATCTGCTTATTGAAAGTTGTACATAAAATAATTGGAAGAGCTGTATTAACCAAAGACTTTATTTTCAAAAGTTATGTACACGAAAGCATGGAACTCTTTACCAGACTACCTTAGCTCTATCAATGACTGCAAATCCTTCAAAAAAAGAACTTAAAATTTGGTTATTTAGACAAACCTTCACAGACGGCATTGGATAAACTTATCTCTCTTATCCAGTTCTACCTCCACCCATTCAATATTAACATCTCTCTCACCCTCCTAACGTCTATTACTTTACTCTTTCCCGATTCGTCCCTTTCTGTTCCACTAACCCTCCCCTTCCTCCTGCTCACTTATCCGCCCCTCTATCACCTCTCACCTTAAAAGCTCAACTAACACTCCTTTATCGTAAAGTAAACATCTATATTACATATCATGTTCTACCAATCTTCCAGAGTCTCTCTTGATATATCCGACTTATATTATATTCTACTAACTGAGACCAAAATGTAACTAGTTTTAGTTTTTAGTTTTCTAGTTATATTGTAAACTTGTAAATTTAGCATTCGGAAGTGTTACATGTATTAAGTTGTTTAAAATGTAAACTGGAGTGAAGGCATTTTGCTATACTTTGGTATAAAAAAGTCTCTAAATAAATAAATAAATAAATAAATAAATAAATAATAATTAAAGTAGTCATGTTCTGGATGTGATTAAATTTGGTGATATTTAGCCAGTTTTGGAAAATATTGAAAGCAGAATATTACCCCATAAAAGAAAAGTGATGAGATATATAGCCTAATTTCTCACCTAGGAAGAGACCAGCTTAAGAATCTGTAAACTATATTTTTGGAAATGGTGTCTTCACATATTTTTGGTTCATTAAAGGAGATCACGATTGATAGAATCACTGTTATGTACTTGATTTTTATAACTATATCCCAATCAAGGTTCTCCATCTATCATGTCTCTGTGATCTCAACTATATACAGGTCAGTCTTTTCCATGACTGCACTTAAATCTGGGACTTCATTTCCCATACTATTAGTATGTTCTAAGCCTCCCTGGATCCCTATTGGAGGAATATGGCATATAAATAAAAATGTAATGCAATTTGTGAACATAGTTTTTCAGATGTTGCCTCATTTTATCATATAAAATGCTCAAGGCACATGTATGCTGACAGAGAGAGAGAGAGAGAAACTCTATATAGAGTCAATCTGACACTTTCTTATATATACCACTGTAGAGGGGCAGTTGAATCGGGGTGGATTTTTGGGAGGTGGGTTGGGGTTAGAAGGGTGGAATTACTGACACTTTCAGAGGTATTCATTGTAAAATTGATATCACTAAAGAATTTTTGTCTTTATAAGTGATGAAATGTCTAACAAGAGGAGTTGATTTGAACACTGCAGTCTCTACTAGTTGCATTGTACAAATCAACTCTTTTTCATCACTTATAAAGACTAAAATTCTTTAGTGAAGTCAATTTTACAATGAATACTTCTGAAAGTGTCTGTAATACCAGCCCCCTAACCGCAACTCACCTCCCAAAAACCCATCCTGATTCAAAGTGTGCATCTACAGTGCTACATATATAGAGAGAGAGTGTCAGAGTGATCCTAAACAGAGGTGCTCTCTCTCACTCTTTCTGTCTCTGTCTCTCTCTCCTAGCTTCTTAAAATTCACATGCAGCCCACATGTATATGGCCATTTTTGCATGAACAATGCTTTTAAAATCTACCTCTTAGAGCTTTCTCCACTTATCCCTGACAATTCTAGTTTAAAGCCCTCCTCAGTATGTCTATCAGTCTGTTCTGGAACATACTACAACTCTTCTTTGACATGTGGACCCCATCTCTGTTCCCACAAATAGTGACAATAAATGGGAATTCTTTTCAATGACATCTGTGGAATTGGTTAATTATATTTTATCCAAATTAAAATCATCTACATGCCATCTCAATCCCTGTTCGATGGCCATATAAAAAGACAAAGTTTCTGCTTATATTTCCAAAGTTCTGAATCTATCACTCTCATCAGAAATACTTCCAATTGTACTAAAATGAGCTGTAGTAACACCAGTTCCCAAAAAAACAACATTGAGCTATGAGATTTTGCAAATTTCTGCCCCATATCTTCACTCAGCACTCTTTCAAAAATCATTGAATCAGTAGTTTTATACCAGTTAACTGACTTTGTCAATTATAATGACATCCTGGATAAGCAGCATCGTTTTAGGCATGGGTTTAGCACAGAAATCTTGCTGCTTTCCTCCTTTGACACAATCTGCTGTGGGTTTAATACAATTAGTGATTATATCCTTCTTTTACTTGACATAACAGTGGCTTTTTATGCCATTGATCATACAATTCTCTTAATGTGTTTACAATCCATTGGAATTACTGGTACAGTTTATAATCGGTTTGCATCTTATTTAGCAGATTGATCTCAGCAAGTGACATATGATACACAGTACTCTTATTGGAATGCTATCATTTCGGGAGTCCAACAAGGAATAAGTAAATATTGAATAGGGTAGCCTTTTCTGCTACCCTATTCAATGTTTACTGATTCCCACTTTCAAAGCTGTTGTCATGTCTAGGTGTAAATTATCAAATTTATGCCAATTGCTTACAATTCTTTGTCTCATATAAATTCTCCTGGCCCGATATATTTGCCAAGGTATTATTTTGCTTAAATACAGTTAAGTGATGGTTATCACATAATAGATTAAAATTTAACATTCCTAAAACTTAAATCTTATTTCCTTCTAGTATCAAATCACCCTCCTATGAAATACATACCACCTTTGACTTTCAGGGACATAGCATTCCAATGACTGGTAAAGCTAGAAACTTAGATATTATGATTGCTTCATGTTTATCCATACAGTATCAGGTGTCTACCACTGTTAAATCCTCCTTTAACAAGTTGAACCTATTAAAATGTCTAAAGTCACATCCTGAAACTCACAATGTTCATTTAGTTTTGTAATACACAAATACATAGGGAATCTCAATTCAGCAATCTGAAAACTTTAATACATCTAGTTAATATCAATTTACATCATTTATCAATTATCAATAACATATTTACCAATATATATTTAGAAAATATATTAATTTAATTACACAAATGTAAACTCACAAATATATCTATTAGTACATGAAGCATGGGGTTGAACAACTTCAATTTTTTGTCATTACCCAAATAAGGTCTAATATTCAAGGAGATGTGACAAGCATCCTATGGAAGCTTGAACAGAAATTTATATTTTGGTGGTGATCGGTTCAACCGTATGGATTGAATATGGGGGTTGATTGGGAAGCATTCTATAAATAGAGTATATGTTGGGTATTAGTAATATGAGTATGCTTTGTGAGTATCTCCTATGAGTATGTATTGTGAGTATGTAGTGTGGCTATGTGGATGTTTGAGGATGCATCGTGGATGTGTGGTTAGAAATTGGTATGATTGAATTTTGTATGGGCCAATGTTGGCTTACAAATTGTGGGCATGGTGTTTCGGGTTATGAATGAATTGATTGCATGGTGGTTGGCTTGTTGATGAAGAGTGTTGTTTTGTGGTCTTATTGTTGGTATTGTTTGGTGTGGTTGTGGTGACGTTGTTGTATGTTAGGTGATGAATGAGATTATTGGGTGGCAGCAACGCTATGGATACGTAGTGACGTAGTGTGGCTTCAGAGAGTATGTGGTTTTTTCATTGGGTGCATGGGTGCGTGTTTGTTTGCGAATGGTTGCGTTGTTGTACGTCATTGAGGAAGTAGAGGTTGATGTGTTTTGATTGGTCTGGGTGCTGCGTTGTATGGGTGGTTTTTCGCGTGTGGTTGTTGAATGTGTGTTTATAATGCGGAGTTTTTCGCCATTCGGTTACCTGCACCTTGGTGTTCAGATTTGTTGTATTGAGAGATGCTCCCCGTTGGAACCAGCTTTGCTGTTGGACTGTGGAGTACAGTTCAGTATTTTCAAATTGAATCTCATAACTCGTAAGGTATGAGTGGTTTGTGATATGTTTTTGGTCAACTTGAGCGTTTTTGGAAATTTGGGAAGGAGGTATTATTGTTGTGTACTTTGTTTTGTAATAGGTACATGTGAGGTGGACTACGTAAAGGAAGATGGAATTAGTATGTTAAAACGTGTTGAGTATGCTGAAATTTTGTGAAAGGTTTGCATTTGTGATTTATTCATAATTGTGCCTAATTGGGACTTGTATGAAGAATTTTAGGAGTTTATTTTTATTTCAGGTGGAGGTACTATTTATGCGGTGAACAGCTGCTGCTCTTGTTAAATCTGTGAAGGAAGTGAGTTTTGGGTTGTACAGGAATATTGTGATAATGTTGGGTGGGATTTGATGTTTAATGTGTCTTTTTAATTTTGTCTTTTTAAGAAATCAGCCGCTGAGTTTTTTCGAAGTGTTGTGCTCAAGTGGCTGGTGGTCACGCTGACTTCCTGTTGAGTTGGGAGTGAATCGTCCCCTGAAGAAGGTTGGTGAAACAAGGATTCCTGTTGGGACATGGTGGAGTGCTCCTATATGAAGATGGGACATGCTGGAGCATGTCTAGATGAAGAGAGTTTAAAGTTTTAGTAAAGATTTAGTCTGACAAATTGTAGAGGGGTAAAAGTGATCCTGTAAAGATATATGAGAAGATTTATTGAGGTTTTGTCAGATTAGTCTTATAATAAAGGGGTGGTGGTATATAATTAGTGAGGACTGAAGCGTGAATATTTTGTGGTGATATAGTCCTTATAACTTGTGTGGAGGTTTTATTGGGTGGGGAGTGATTCTGGTATGAATGAGTGTGTTTGGAATGGGATATTTTTAATGTGTTGATTGTTAATTAATTGGTGCTATGGTGGGGCAGTAAAGCATGCTATGTTGCACATGTCTTTGTATTAATGATATACTAATAGATATATTTGTGAGTTTATATTTGTGTAATTAAATTAATATATTTTCTAAATATATATTGGTAAATGTTATTGATAAATGATGTAAATTGATATTAACTAGATATATTAAAGTTTTCAGATTGCTGAATTGAGATTCCCTATGTATTTGTGTATTGAGTAAAGATTAGGGGATCTGTACTCTCTCCTTTTGTGATTACCATTTAGTTTTGTAGTCAATAATATTAAATTACATAGATTACTGTAATTCTATATATTTTGGACCACTAATGCATACACAATTTGTCCATTGCAAGTGATTCAGAACTGTGGTGCCCATTAATTGACTGGCACTCACCATGAGATCATATCACACCAGCCTTGATTTCCCTACACTGACTTTTAGTCACCTACCTTATCCAGTACAAAATTTTAACACTGATCTTCAAACTTCTACATAGTGATGCATCTATCTGGTTAAACACTGCCCTTCAGATCTCTAGCCCTGCATGACAATTATGATAAGGTAATAAAAATCTATTGGAGATTCCAAATGTAAATGTAACAAGACTGGATATTACCAGAAACAGAGCGTTCTCTGTTGCTGCACCAAAATGTTGGAATTCCTTATCAGACTCTTTTTGAAACATCCCCACTGCAAAGGACTTAAAAAAGCCCTGAAGACTGTATTATATAAAAGGCATTTGTCCGAAGGTTACTCAAGCTGAAACAAATGTCGCTTTTTCCTGAGCGTTGATGATACAGATGGATCTTCCTCAAAAAGTCCAGTCTTTTGTCATTGCTGATTATTGGTTATGTCTGATGATTGTGTATGTGTTTTTGTAAACCGCCTCGTGCCTTTTTTGTAGTAGAGTTCAGTATATAAGTTCCTAAAGATAAATAAATAAATAGACAGACACATAAATAAATATATAAATACTATGCTGCTTCTAACTCCTGTTTCTTCTGCAGCAGTTCTTTGACTTGTATCTGGAGGGTGAGTACTTCTTGCATTAAATATTGAAACTGCTCGAGTCTGCTGTAGTCATGATTAGAAAGGAGGAAAATAAAGACTGCCTTTCGCTTTTGCACTTCCTTAACAGGGTTAAAGTCTCTTTATTACACAGCACCAGAGCTGTGTCTACTTTTTTGCAGTGCTATGGTTGGTTGCATAAATAATAAAAACCAAAACAAAAAAAGGAAAGGAAAAAGAAACTTCTAATTCCACTAAACTCTGATTAACTGAAAATGTGCCCTCTTTATGGGTATCTACAATATAACTTGAAGCTCTTGCCAGAAAAAAAAAATCTTAAACTGTTAAGCTCTCCAGGTGGACTGACACAATCTGTCAGGGTTTAACAAAATACATATCATCAGCTGTGCTTCTAGTAAACATACTTTAATGCAGAAAATAAATGAAAGAACAAAAACATGTGATTTCTGAATTAGTTTGCAGTGAATCAGAGTAGAACAGATGCAGTATTCCCTTAGCAGGTAAACTGAAGGGAGAGACACCCAATTCAGTTAACATAAAGCCTCAGCACAGCCTAATGCAGACCCAATAATAAGGGCCTAAGAGGCACTGTGCCAGCAGAGAACTCTCTGGGGCTGTGGCAAGACTGTGCGCAGCAGCGAGCACACCCTTTAACACGTGATTGGATGCGCTTTTTGGATGTGCGTCCATAATCCCCGATGCAATAGAGGGATTAGCTCCTCCAAAATGCACATCCAAATCACTGCATAGCTAATAATGCTCATCACAAGTAAACTAAATTCCATGTGGATGAGGCTATTAGCTAATCCTCACGATGAAAAACATTTCCCGCACGGCCCATGCGCCCATTGCAATGCGGCAAATTTTAATCCAGCCCTGGGATGATGGGGTAACGCTATGCCACACTCAAGGGTGCATTTTAAAAAAAGAAAAATCCTGCTTTCAGTGATTCCTCCTAACAGAATAGTAGTGATACTAAGTAGCAGGAATCAAATAAAGCAGATTTAGTTAAAATAAAAAGTTTGTGAAAAATCTGAATGTCCAATAGACTCATACAAGTACACCGTCCAGGCCATGTATCTTGTGCATGTCTGTGCAGGTAGCAGGAGTGTCCATTTTCCCAACCTGCTTGACAGCCACCTCTCCTGTGCTCCCATTGCTGAGCAGATGCTATGGACGCACACATTTTCCATGATGCCTCCTTTTTTTGCGTGGCCCCTAATTTAAATATTGGATTGTGCCCAGGAGAGGTGGTTGGGTGCATGTTAGGAAAATGGCCACTCAACACTGAGCACCCATTTTCTGTACTCAAATATTGCTTCAGCCCCTCTGTTAACTGGCACTTAAGAACAGCTGGGTGAATAAGGTGGGTTACCTACGAGCCAATGAGAGCCTGGCTAGGTGTAGCCTGGCCCACAATGGGGCCAATGCGAAAAAGTGCACTCAGCTGAGTGGTCGGATGCGTGATTTGGATACGCGTCCACAGCCCCTTATGCTATAAGGGGATTAGCACATCCAAAACATGCATCCAACTCCCGGCGAAACTAATAGCGCTTATCACATGCAAATGTATGTTGATGAGGCTATTTTTTCGCTCAGAAATTTGTACAGAAAAGCAGAAAACAATCCTTTTCTGTACATCCTCTGACTTAATATCATGGCAATATTAAGTCAGAGGAACCAAAAGGTTTAAAAAAAAAATTTTAAAACAAAGTGCAGCTGTCAAGTTAGGGAAACGGCTGCTCAATTAACAAGTGTCCATTTTCCTAACCTGAGGCTGTGCACCAGTTAGGAGAACAGATGCTCGTAAAATTGAGTACCCATTTTCCTAACCCGCTGACAGCCGACCTCTCCCGGGTGCCCGCTTCCAAGGAGGCACTAGGGGCATGCAATTGACCCTAGTGCCTCCTTGGCAGCGTCACCCCTCATTTAATTATTGAGCCATGCACCCAGGATAGGTGCCTGGGTGCACGTTACGAAAGCAGGCACTCAATGATGAGCGCCCATTTTCCACACTCGTTTATTTGATTCGGTCCCAATAACTGGGAAAACAACAACACTGCAGCTTCTTCACTTTCCCACCGATGAAATAGCTTTCCCAACGGAGCTCTGGGCCACCACTTGCAGGATCAACAGTTCAAAACTCTCAACCACCTTACTCAAACAAAGTTTAAAAATGTAAGTGCTCTGTGGCTGGCCCTCTGCCCTCATTCATTTTGCCAAAAGCCTTCTCTCTAGTTCTCTCCTCTTATTTCCTCAAGTTACACCAACGCTATTCCTTCTATTCCACCTAGAACCCTCTCAAACCCCTGACTCTCATATCACTTCCAGTCTTACTCTGACGGAAACTCGGGACGTGTAAGCTGCCAGCACTGCTCTCACAATAATACTCGGATTGTAATGGGGTAGTTTATGCTTCTAGCATACAGGCCGATACAGTAAAGTGCGCTCCGGTGGAGCGCACTGTTAGCCCGCATTTAGCTGCATGTTTTCGACGCACTATTACCCCTTACTGTATAAGGGGTAATAGCGTAGCCAACCTCCCCCCCCCCCGAAACTAATAGCGCCCACAACATGCAAATGCATGCTGATGGGCCTATTAGTTATTCCCGCGTGATACAGAAAGTAAAATGTGCAGCCAAGCTGCACATTTTACTTTCAGAAATTAACGCCTGACAAAGGCAGGCGTTAATTTCAGCAGGCACTGGGAAAGTGTACAGAAAAGCAGAAAAAACTGCTTTTCTGTACACCATCCATCTTAATATCATAGCGATATTAAGTCGGAGGCCCCAAAATTTAAAAAAAAATCCAAAATTAAAATCTGCCCATGGCCCGCGGGTTAGAAGACGGATGCTCAATTTAGCCGGCGTCCATTTTCTAAACCCATGGCTGTCAGCGGGTTCCAGAACAGACACCGGTAAAATTGAGCGTCGGCTGTCAAACCTGCTGACAGCCGCCGCTTCTGTCAAAAAGGAGGCACTAGGGACGCAGTAGTGTCCCTAGCGCCTCCTTTTACCGTGGGCCCTAATTTACATACCTGAGCTTTCTGAATCATGTGCCCAGAAGAGTGGCCTGAGCGCGTCGGGAGAGCGGGCACTCGCCGGCTCTCCCACATGTTTTTCTGTACCAGCCTGATTGTTGTGAGAGCAATGCTGAAAGCCACCAGGAGTAAGGGGACAGAAAGGGGTTTGAGAGGATGCAGGGTAGCATGGAAGGGTTGGGATTGGGGTTTGACGGAGGGAGGAGGGAGAAGGGAAGAGGGAAGAGGGAGAAAGTAAAGGAGTCCAGAGGTACCGGTAAGTTTATTTTTTTGCTAAATAGGGAGGGGCTGCCAAGAGGCCCCAGAGCACTTACCCTTTTAAATTGTGTTTGAAGGGGTTGAGAGGAGGAGAAGGGCGGACTTGGGCCACTGGGATGAAGGTAGTTTTTTTTTTTTTAATTTATTTCAGTATATCATCAACAAAATATCTGTCAAATGAACACACTGAATTTTTGTCATTATGTATAATTTGTCATAATTGTTAAGACTTTGGCTTCTATAGATTTCATCAACAGGTGGCTCTTATTAGTAGTGAATTACAATATTTTTCTTCTCATGCTGTTTATTTTCATCTTTAGCATATGATTACAATAATGCTTTGCTAGTTACTTGCAGAATAAAGTTGTAATCGTTTCAGAGGATAGATGCTTTGATTAATACAGCAGATGGCCTGTTTCCTACTGCTCTAAGAAATTTTAATTTCCAAAATCTCAGTTTATTTTATTTCATTTTGATATTGAGAAATATTAGAAATAGTTACGATTTGGACCCTTCGGCCTAAGCAGGGTTGGCGCTACCAGCGGAAGGAGATCCCCTCCGCAGGTCCCCGTCATCGGCAGCTGGAGCAGAGCGGTGCAGAGACCCAACTGGACTTTCACCACTACCAATCCTCATTCCCCACAGGTTGAGCTCTTGGGTACTGGGGCTGGCTGGACTTAGGCATGGGTCTCTGAGTGACGGATCCACAAGGATGACAGGTGAGTGCAGAACCAGATGGGCTGAGGTCAGGGGCAGGCAGCAGACAGACAAATCCAGGGAACAGGCAAAAGGTTGGGGCAGGCAGCAGACAGACACAATCCAGGAAATGAGCCAAATGTCAGGACAGGCAGCAGATAGACAAAATTCGAAGAACATACCAGGGTCAAAAACAGAAGAACCATCCAAGGAGCAGGAAAGCGGATCCAGGACAGGGGCATGGGACCAGGAGGAGAGGCAAGGATGAGCAGGAGTTGGAGCTTGGAGAAGCAGGAATTGGAGCAGGGACACGGAAAAGCAGGAAGAGGAGCTAGACATGGAGTAGTAGGAAGAGGAGCTGGACATGGAGAAGCAGGAACAGGAGCTAGAACACGAGGAGCAACTTGTAGACTCAGGAGAGTGTGACCTATTGCTGAGGAAAAGTTTGGGCAGCAGGGCCTGCCTTAAATAGGCCTTCAAACTGGCATGGACATCCGGGGCCGCAGGAAGCTTTCCCGTCGTGGCCCCTTTAAATGCTGCAGTGAGCCTTGCGCGAGCGCCTAAGAGGAGCTGAGGCAGGCGGTATGGTGGAAGCAATACCAGCTCCCCACTACATGGGAAGGAAGTGGCAGTGGCAGCTCCGGGCCACTGGAAGGAGGGCTGGACCAGCTCAGAGGGTAAGTGTTGCTGGCTGTGGGATACCACGGCCAGCCATCACAACAGTACCCTCTCCTGTAAGTCCCCCTTCTGGGGGCTTTTGGCTTCCTCGGATGTAAAGCATGGAAGCTTTGGAGAAGTTTCTTATCCAAAATATTGGATGCAGGCTCCCAAGAGTTTTCCTCTGGGCCGTATCCCTCCCAGGATAACAGATATTGCCATTTTTTGTTCCTGTGGCAAACGTCCAATACTTCTTTCACTTGGTATACCTGATTTTCATCAGAAGATACCTTCTGTGGAGTCGGGGTTCTTCTTGTGGTCCAGGACAAGACCACTGGTTTGAGAAGAGAGATGTGGAAAACATCGTGGATCCTTAAGGTCTTGGGGAGCCGGAGCTGGTAAGTCACAGGGCTGATCTGGCGCAGGATGAAGAACGGGCAGATGTAACGAGGCGCTAACCTCATGGAAGGTACTCGAAGGCAGATGTTACGGGTGCTTAACCAGACCTTATCACCTAGTCTAAACTGGGGTGCTGGGCAAAGGTGTCTATTTGTGAAATCCTTTGTTCTCTGAGCTGCTTTTTGAATCATGCCTTCGGTTCAGGTCCAAAGGTCATGGAGCTCCTGTGCTGTCAATTGGGCTGCCGGTGAAGGGACAACCAAGGGTAGAGGAAGTGGAGAAAGTGGTTGCCTCCCATATACCAAAAGGAAAGGAGAAGACCCAGTGGCACATTAATTAATACATGTATTTATTTATTTGTTTTTATTTACCGATATTCACCCAAGGATATCACATCGGTTTACATAATGACTAGTGAGATGGTGTGATTACAGATCACACTATCTTTACATTGAGATGTTGTAAAACTACAGCAAAGTACAGTATTGTAGAGGATAGAATTATAACATTGTAAAAAGAAAATGGCTTATTTTCGTAGCAGTATAATAGCTAATGCTTTGATTTGACTATTAAGTGTTCTCATTGTAGGATATGTGTGGGGTTGGAGATTTGTTTGGTTGTGGTTGTTGGGGATGACGTGGAGTTAACTGTTGGCTGGGTAGGCTTTTTGGAATAGCCATGTTTTTAGTGATTTCTTAAATATCTGTGATGTGGGAATTGTGAGAAAAGTCTGCCCAGGGAAGGAGAGAGGCCCAATTGTCTTGTCTTTCATTTATGAATGGTTTTAAGGGTCTGATTCATACATTCTACTTGTCCGTTCACCTGGGGGTGGTAAGCTGACATAAAGTCTAGCTTAATATTGAACATGTGGCAGAAGGCCCACCAATACTTGGAATTAAACTAGACGCCTCGATCTGAGGTCATGTGGCGTGGCAGCCCATGGAGACGAAAAATGTGTGTGGTGAATAGCTTGGCCAGTTCTGGGGCAGATGGTAAGTCTGGAAGTGAAAATAAAGTGAGCCATTTTGGAAAAGCGGTCAATGACGACTCAAATGATGCAGTTGCCGCTAGAAAGAGGGAAGTCTACCACAAAGTCGGTAGATAGGTGGGTCCATGGTTCATTGGGGGCTGGCAGCAGCTGTAACAGATCCAAGGTCACCCCATTATGGGCTTTTGTTGAGCACAGGTGGGGCACAAATCCACATAGGCCTTCACCTCCCAGTCCATCTGATTCCACCAATAGTACTGTTTAAGTAAAGCGAGGGTTCGGGACCGGCCTGGGTGACCCGCTACTTGAGAATCGAGGAACCACTCCAGCACGCATTGTCAAAGCCTAGTAGGAACCACTGTTTTTCTGGTAGGAACAGTATGCGATGCAGCCAGTATAATCCATGCATGGTCAATCACATGTCCAGGGGAATACGGGCTCTCCTCGAGCTCGAAGGACCGTGAATGGGCATCCACTCTAATGTTCTTCACAGCTGGTCTGTCCTTTACCATGAAGTCAAAATGGCAGAAAAACAGGGACCAGCGAGCCTGATGGGCGTTCAATCGCTGGGCATGATGAAGATGCTCTAAATTTTTGTGGTCCGTGTAGACCGTAATAATGTGTTGTGCCCCTTCTAGCCATTGACACCATTCCTCGAAGGCCAACTTTATGGCCAGGAGTTCTTTATCCCCGATGCCATAATTCCTCTCCACAGGAGTGAAATTCTGTGAGAAATAGGAACAGGGATGGAAGGTCCCTGTAGGGGAGAGCTGGCCTAGGACTGCTCCAACTGAAATGGCAGAAATGTTGACCTCCACAATGAATGGATGAGTAGGATCCGGGTGATGAAGACATGGCTCCTGTAAGAAGGCCTGTTTCAGCCTGAGGAAAGCGGAGATCGCCTCTTCAGGCCACTCCTTGGGATTTGCACCTTTCTTAGTAAGGGCCATGAGAGGGGCAACCAGTTGAGAAAAGTTGGGAATAAAATGTCTATAGAAATTGGCAAAACAAGGAATCACTGTAAAGGTCAAAGTCTGGAGGGTTGGGGCAGTCCTGAATGCAGGCCTCCTTCTCTGGGTCCATGCAGAACCCGGCACTGGAAATAATATATCCAAGGAAGGGGAGAGACTCCCGCTCGAACATACATTTCTCACCTTAGCATAAAGTTGATTGGCACGCAGTCGTTGGAGCACCTGTTGCACATCCTTTCAATGAGAGGGGAGATCCTTGGAGAAGATAAGGACATCGTCCAAGTAGACCATTACATTGACATAAAGGAAATCCCTGAATATTCCATTCATCATGTGTTGGAACACTGCAGGGACGTTACACAAGCCAAAGGACATGACCAGGTACTTGTAATGGCCATCGCATGTGTTAAATTCGGTCTTCCATTCATTTCCAGGTCTAATGCGGACCAAGTTATATGCCCCTCAGAGGTCCAGTTTAGTGAAGATTTTGGCCCTTTGCAAGTGATCCAGCAACTCTGCGATGAGGGCTAAAGGATAGTGGTCCTTCTTAGTGACAGCACTGAGGCCCCGGTAATTGATACATGGCCAGAGGATGTTGTCTTTCTTGATCACAAAAAATAACCCTGCTACTGCCAGTGATGTGGAGGGGCAAATAAATCCTCTTTCCAGATTCTCCTGGATGTATTGTACCATGACCTCTGTTTTTGGAAAGGACAGAGGATACACTCTCCCGCGTGGAGGGACAGCATCAGGGATCAAGTTGATGGCACAGTTGTAAGGGCGGTGTTCGGGGAGAATCTCTGCCTTCTCCTTTGAAAAGACATCTGAATAATCAGCATACTATGGAGGCAGGTTCAGAATGGTGGCAGCAAGGAGCACCACGGGAGGTCAGGAGATGGGAAGGAGGCAATCTTTATGGCAGGGGAACCCCATTTACTAAGTTGGAAGGTCTCCCAATCAATAGTGGGGAAATGCAGTTGCAACTACAGTAACCTGAGGATGACTGGGTGTACAGCCTTCTCGATCATGTGGAAGATAATCTCCTCCAGGTGCAGCAAACAGGTAAGCAGACGCTCACTTGCCTTGACTACACGTGGACTGACTCTGGTATTGACCCCTGCTTTGGCTGACTACTTCTGGACTGACACTCTGGCTCTGACCCTTGCGCTTCACTCGGACACTCTCTTCTGGCCTACTGTGACTACCAGACCAAGCTGCTTGGAAACTAACCGTGGCTTCCACTCTGCATCAGCCGCGCACCCTTGCTCGTGGTGGGCACACACCCCTCCGCTACCTCTCCAGGAGACCACCTGAGGCCCATCTAAGTCCAGGCGGTCCGGTTACCCAAGGGCTCAATCTGCGGAAACCCCCGACTGTTATTGGTGAAGCTCCAGTTAGCCTCTGTCTCCTTGTGTGCTCCGCCTCCTGGTGGCAGGCGCTCTCTGGGTCCGACCAGAGGGCCGTACCAATCCTGCACCAGGCCAAGGGTCCACCTCCAGTGCAACAAAATCAAAGTGTAAGCCAAAATGTTAAAATGCAAGATCTCTGGGGTGGGTGCATGTTGAATACTGCATGCTTTCTGGCTCATGTTGTGAAAAGAGCATACTATTCTGCCTTACAATCAAATGTTAGTTGTCTGGAATGGGTACCTATATGCTCTCTGGAGCTGGTACCAAAGGTGGAATAACATATTCTGTCTGGTACATGGAACCAAAGTGTGAACTATTTCACTACGGATGTAAACTCTCTGGGTTAAGTGCCAAAAGCATTAGCTCAAAATTTAAAATGGATGTAAGCTCTCTGGGCTGGTTACCAAAAGCAAAATATTGTATGCTTTCTGGTGCATGGTGCCAAAAGTGTGTACTATTCTGCTATACAATAAAATGTTAGCTGTCTGGTATAGGCACATGTAAACTCTCTGGAAGTTAATGGATTGTTCTATTTCCAATTTTTTGCAGAAGATGCTGGTTATGGCTGCAAGGGATGGCTGCTGATGACCCTGTCTGCACTATGTACAGTGCCAGATATCCGCTATAACAAGGTGTACATGAGAACCAAGGTGGTCATAGAACATCCATTTGGCCTTTTGAAAAGCCTGTTCCACTGCTTTGACCGCTCTGGAGGAGCAGTGCAGTATTCACCAGAGAAAGTAATGGATATTGCCTTGGAGTGCTGTATGCTGCATAACTTCATGCTCTGGGATGACAATCATCTAGAGGTGGATCCAGACCTAAGGATAGAACTAGATATATTCACACCTGCCAAGGATAGAGGTAGTATGTCAAGGGGGAATGAAATCTGCACAAGGTCATAGTGGACTGTTTTGGAGGTACATTTTTACATATGAGGGGAGGGTCAGTTAACAGGGGCGGCGACTGTTGTATGGAAGAGATGTTACCTCTAACACTTGTCTCTTCTCAGATTGGTGTGAACCCCAAGGAAGATGAATACCAGGAGAAATAGACATTGCTGTGCCCGTCTCCTTGTTTCATATTGTTTTAATTTTTTTCCAATTTTAAATGTGTTTTAATATGCTTTGTGGCCATATACCTGATTTTTAATATGTTACATATTTAAATGAGATTTTAATAAAATAGCATTTTTAATAACTGATTGGTCTCCTTCTTCTTTGGTGTGGCTCCATTTTAGCAGAGACCTGTCATCCTTGGGCCAGATCTTATAAAATTAGTTTCCATATAGTAAACAAGGCAAAGATGTATTTGTTCTAGCTTTATGTATTATTCACTGTATCTCTGGCCCAAGGAGACGCAACCTATGATGCCCTTGATCTACTTGACCATGGACAAAAAGGTCATGACACAAATTGTTGCGGTCCCGGTCGCAGCTCGGGCAACTGGGACCTTACCTCTCCTTCCGGGGGTCCAGGGTCCATCTGCCGGAGCTCCGCTCCTCGGGCCTGGGTTCGAGTGGCACTCGCTGCGCCCGGGCGGGCCTGCGCGGCCTGTTCAGCAGTGTCCCCTCGAGGGAGATGCCACAGAGTCTCAGAGCATTGCCCCTCCCCTCCAAGGCACGCGCGCGCGAGGGGGGGCAATTTAAAGGCCTTTTCCCGCCGGATCGCGGGCCGCCCCTTCTGTGATGTCAGACGCCGGCAGATATTTAAGGCCAGCGTCTGCCTTGAATCAGTGCCTTGCAGCAAGGTTACTTGCTTTCCTGTTGCAGTGTGCTGCGGACATTGTCTGTATTCTTTGAGATGCTGTCTCCAGTTCCAGGTTCGGACCCTGTCTTCAGTTCCAGTTCCAGGTTCGGATCCTGTCTTCAGTTCCAGTTCCAGTTTCCGCTTCGAGTTCCAGTTCCGGACCTTCCCGAACCTTCCAACTTGCTCCCCTGGTACCGACTTCTGCCTGTATCTGCCTCTGCTCACCAGCCGCCTGCCTTGACCTCGGATCGTCTCTTCAGATTGCTGCTCGCCTAAGCCCCAGGTGTCTGGGCTCCTACGGGCTCCTCCCGGGGGAGTCTCGGACTTCCAGGGTGAAGTCTTCTTCTTCTATCACCTAAGTCCCAGTGGCCCGGATCCTCAAGGGCTCCTCCCGGGGGGATCCGGGCTTCCAGGGTGAAGAGCTTCTCCTCGCTCAACCAGCATCCACCTCCCGGCCTGTATTCGCTCCACGGAGACTCCGTCTTCCATCATCTTCTCTCTCCATCAGGCCGGCTCAAGGGTCCACTGTTATTCTCGCAACACAAATAACATTTTAAGATTACTTATTTCACTTCAAAATAATATCAGAGATAAAAATGTAGGATTAACTTCAAAGCAATTGCATGAAATTCAAGGCTGCATATTCAGCAAAAGTCCAATAGCATTTCAAGAGCCACACTGACAGCCTCGGAAACTGAGCATATGCAGCAAAAGTCCATAAATGCAATCAACAGATCCATAAACTGGAGACAGCCTGAGCCTGGCAAAGCGGTCAAATGTTCCAGTGGTTCTGGCAATGGCAGAAATGAGGTATGCGAATGGAATAAACATCTGCGTATAAAGGAAGTGATTAATATGAAATGGTAATAAATACAGCTATCATAAATACTGTATTGATTACTAGGTTACTGCTTTGTCATAGACAGCAATATATGCAGAAATAATTTGGAAAAATTAACCTGCGTACTTATGAAAATCCAAAAAGGACATTTCTGCAAATGAAATGTCTTTTAAAATTACGTCCCAGAGTCCATATGATGTTGAAAGTCCATTATGAAGAACATTTTGATTTAGCATCTATAATATTTCCATAAAGGCACTATATTGTATTTCCATGAGCATGGAGATTGATTTCAAACTTGATATAGAACCTATATCATCAATTGCTGTGTTAAATATCATGCCGTAGATTTCAGAATCCATGACTCTGATGTGCACACATGTGCTGAGTGACACAGTATAAACAATCTGCAGCTTTCAGAAACCTTGTATCATAACAGTATTTAATAAGAAAATATGTGAACATTTCAAGATGCCTAGCATCTTTTTTTTTGCTTTATCATTATGACAACTTTCTTTAGTTCATGACCAGTCACTAACTAATGGCACGGTAGCTTTTATAATGCTTAATGCCAACCAATGACAAGGCAGCATTCAATGTGCTCTTACTTTTCTCAAATTTCGACTGAACTGAACAAGCTTGTTTTCCTATAGGAAAATGAGGTAAGAAAAGAGAGATTCTAAGATTGAAGGTTGGAGGAGGGGACCAAGACACATGAAAATATGGGCTAAGTGCAAGTGGATGCTCTACTATGTGTCAGAAAATGATATCAGGTGAAAAGCTCAAAAATGAGAGGTGGTATTGACAGACTTTGAAAAAGTGGGGCAGGGGGAAGAAAAACAGACACAAGAGTGCAGATCTTATAAAATTAGTTTAAACATTCCATTTAGGAAATAAGGCAAAAAATGTATTTGTTCTAGCTTTATGTATTATTTCCTGTATATTTATATAACACATTTTAATCCCAAAATGTTTAAATCCCCCAAATTTAAAAATTCTTCAATATGAAAGGTTCCTAGTTTGGGTAGTCTCTATGGGTTGTGACTTTTGGGGTTGGGGACAGGGTTAGACACTGATGAGGTAGACATGAGAAAAAAATCTGAAAAATGTTTCAGGTATCAGTTTGATGAGAAATAAGACTAAACAAATACTATGTCTTCAATCAACGTTCCTGAATCTTACCATATGAAGCGTAACCTGTGTAAAATGTAATTGACTCTGCTTACCATGCTGGTTTTTGGTCTCTCATGACTTAAACCTGCCAGTTGTGATAAACTGTTTTGAATTATGCTCTACAGTCTGCTGGGTGTTCAGCCACATTCTAGGGAATAACCTATGACAATCAAATTGATTTACAAACTGATTAATTCCTCTAAACAGAAAGCTCTCCAGCTCTCCAGCTCCCTGCCCATTACCCAAGCACTATATCCTTTCATGGGATTTTAATGCACTGGTATCTCAATGAATATCTATTAGTAGTTCAAAGAATGAAATCCTGAGAAAGTGCTTTGAAACAAGGCATTGCAGTCAGATTAAGATTCAGAATGCAATTGATCTGTTATTGTAGATTCTTTTCTAATAAACATATATTTTGTCCCAAAATCTAAAAATAACATCAGAGAAGTGAAAAAGTCTTCTCTGTACTTAGTTGATAAAATACTCAAATACAATTTTTTATAGTGAAAATCAAATTGTCAAATTCAGTCATCAAGGTATGAAAATTAAACTTATTTTGGATAACAGAAACAAATAAAATTACTGCTTTTTAGAAACAGATAACTAGTTTGTTGATTGAACTCTTACGCTTATAAAAGTGAACTGAATACTGGTTTAATTTAGATAAACCAACCTTGAAAAAGATCTGTAATGAGAAGAAGCAAGAATGTAAATCTCACTATTAACTTAAGCATATTGCTTCTGCTATTTGCAATGTATTATGCGCATAAATAGCACTTTAAGGAGGCAATTTGGAAAACTCTAACTTGTGACTGGAAATTAACTCATTCATCTAGTTAGTTAGAGCCCAGCCAGTCAGATTGCCAGTGTTATCCCTGCAACAAGGTTTAGCTGAGGGATTTAGCTGGCTTGCACTGAATTGTCAGTATAAACTGGCTAAGTTTTCTCACAATCCCAGGGTGATACTTTAACCCAATGGGATCAAGCTGGCTAGCTCCTCAGTTAGTTGGCTGGGTCCCATTGAAAACTGTCTTCAAAGGGGGCAATTGTCAATAACATAAGAACATAAGAAAATGCCATACTGGGTCAGACCAAGGGTCCATCAAGCCCAGCATCCTGTTTCCTAGAGTGGCCAATCCAGGCCATAAGAACCTGGCAAGTACCCAAAAACTAAGTCTATTCCATGTAACCATTGCTAATGGCAGTGGCTATTCTCTAAGTGAACTTAATAGCAGGTAATGGACTTCTCCTCCAAGAACTTATCCAATCCTTTTTTAAACTCAGCTATACTAACTGCACTAACCACATCCTCTGACAACAAATTCCAGAGTTTAATTGTGCGTTGAGTAAAAAAGAACTTTCTCCGATTAGTTTTAAATGTGCCCCATGCTAACTTCATAGAGTGCCCCCTAGTCTTTCTACTATCCGAAAGAGTAAATAACCGATTCACATCGTTCTAGACCTCTCATGATTTTAAACACCTCTATCATATCCCCCCTCAGTCGTCTCTTCTCCAAGCTGAAAAGTCCTAACCTCTTTAGTCTTTCCTCATAGGGGAGTTGTTCCATTCCCCTTATCATTTTGGTAACCCTTCTCTGTACCTTCTCCATCGCAATTATATCTTTTTTGAGATGCGGCGACCAGAATTGTACACAATATTCAAGGTGCGGTCTCACCATGGAGCGATACAGAGGCATTATGACATTTTCCATTTTATTCAATAGCTGCAAAGTGTGCAGGTGCGTTTGCATCAGCAAACCTTGTTGCACCTATTATTTTTGCAGGGTCCAGTCAGGAGTAAATCAGCATCCCTATATTTGAAAAATCGAATGCACGCCAGCTATTAAACTCCCCTCATTTAACCATATCCCCAGGACTGGGGGGGGGGGGGGGGGGCAGGGATTATGTGGATAGCTGAATAGTGGCAAACTGGGCAATAATGAGCATAGAGAGGGCAAAGTGATCTAGCCAGCTACCTTTAGAGTTAGTCTGCTAGAACCCCAGGATAAATATTTTTCCATGTGGGTATTCCCAGAGGCAATTTCAAATATACACACACTGGGCCTCGTTTACTAAGCATTTTTCCCAAAGACACAGAATGGGAGAAAAGCCTTAGTAAATCAGGTCCATGGTTTGTCCCACTTAACATGGTTCCATGTGCTGATATAGCAAGGAGAAAGTATGCAGATACTTTTTTTTTTTAACCTGCAAATGTGTTAACAAATTTTTCCTTTGAAAATTTTCAAACATGTACATGGGTACATAAGCATGGCTTAGTGAAAACTGGCCCCAGAATAAAGCATTTCATGCCCACCCTACTCTGAGCCCTGGAATGTATTAGCTGTCTTATTTCCTTATGCATAGGTCCGATTAATACTTCTTCCTGCAAAGTTGCCCAGGTGACACCAGCCACCTGTAGAAAAACGTAGGGAAACCGCACTGAACACATACATGCTGTGACATCAATACAATCGGAGGACAAGCAGGCAAAAAATACCGGACAACATCCCATCTGTGAATGCTCTTCAATAATTATTCCCCAGGGTTAACAAGAAATCACTGGGAATAACCCCAGCACTTGCACATATGAAAAATCACTTAATTACTGTCAGAAAACAAACCACTGATGCCTTAGCAAGTGGCAGAACATAAAAAAGAATTGATGGCCTGAAAGACCAGCACGTGACAAAGATGAAATTTAAAAACCCCATGTATTCCCTTCTATACAATATTTCTTCTGCATTCTTCACTCACAGAGGTCACACAACAAAGTTGAATGAGAGCCACAGAATTTCTCAGCGTGTTACAATGGTCTAGCTTACATAGGCAGACCTTAACTTATCACAGAATTAATAGGCCCAGCATACATCTCTATAATGTAAAAAACACTTGTAACCAGAGGGGCAGAGAAGGTTCAGTGAACAGAAACAAAAAACATTCATAGGCAAGATAATTCCCATGAAGAAGTGCAGGTCAGGAATAGCCAGGACAGAAAGAGAAATGGACTCACATGTTCCAAAGACAAACAAACTAGAACTGGATGCAGACAGGCTTGGGCAAGATTCACTTAGGCAAGGGATTAGTTAGGGAGGATTTTGGATAGTCAGTTTAGAATATAGATATACTCTGATAACATTGAAATATATAGGCAGAGACAGTGCAAAAAAGGACATATATGAGTATGTGTGATGCATCAGCTTTCAATCTGCATTTTATAAATGTGTAACACGTGCATACATATATATATACCTTCACATATAAAAGTATGCACAAAAAAAAGGGGTATGTTGGGGCATGCCAGGGTGTGGTTAGCATGTACATGCATAATGAGATATTTTAAAAATGACTTATGCATGAAAATATTATGCGTGGATTTACTATTGCTCATTTACGCACACAATTTCAAAATTCATTCTGTTTTCCTACTTGGTGTTTGGTGGGATAGCTTTCTCCAGGTGAGTGGACAGGACAGCAAAGTAGGAGGCAGCAGTGAATGTCCTGGGACAGACTGGTCCATACTGGAGGTTAAGTGGGACTGAGTAGGTTATATTGAGGGGTAAAAGTGAGTGTACCTGGAACAGACAGGGCTATACTGGGGGTTGGGAATCAGTGGTGGAGAATCTGTATTCAAAATGATTCTAATGGGCTTATGGGAACTCATGTTATAATGACTGAGAACAAATGAGGAGCATAAGAAGGAGGAGGTACCCCTTACAGAGAATATACAGGACTAGGGCACAATTATTGGATCTGTCAGAGGAGTAAGCCTTACGCTGGTTCAGATTTAACAAGGAAATCAAATCAATCTGTACCTATCCCAGCAGTCAGAGCAGGACCTGAACCCTTCCACTTGCAGGGTTCAAGCCTTGCCAGTACATATCAAGTTCACTACCATCCTGGCATTTTTTGTCCTTGAATCATCCATACAACTCTATGGGTCACAACTGTAATAAGCCAGTATGCCACCTCCATATGTAATGAGCAGAGGGACATTCAATGAAGGCACTAGGTGATAGAGATGTGCTTCGTTTTGTTCTGCCGGGTCGTTTTTCGGTTCGAATACTTCGTGGTATAATTCGGGTGTTCACGTTTCGTTTTCGGGTCGTTTGTCCGAAAACGAAACGAGAAACCCGAAACCGGGCCGAAAAACGAACCGGGAAACGAAGCTAAAAAAAACCCCACCCCAAGCATTTAAACACGTTTCCAAACATTTTTAGTACATACAACCCCCCCCCCCCCGATCCCTCCCCAAGACTTACGAAGATCCCTGGTGGTCCAGCGGAGTCCCGGCTTCCATTTGCCCTCCGTGCCCTAGTCCGTGCCAGTGCAAGCCGCGCGCCAAAATGGTGCCGAATAGCCCGAACGACCATGTCACAGGGGCTTTCGGCGCTATTGGTCAGCCCCTGTCACATGGCCATCGGCGCCATCTTGTGCTCCTATCATGTGACAGGAGCTGACCAATGGCGCCGAAAGCCTCTGTGACATAGTATGGGCAAAGGCTATCGGCGCCATTTTGGTTACTGGCAGCCGAAAACGAAATCGCTCTCTGACCCTTGCTGGACCCCCAGGGATTATTGGCAAGCCTTGGGGGGGTCAGGAGCCCCCTCCTGACCCCCCCAAGGCTTGCCAATAATTCCTGGGGGTCCAGCAAGGGTCGGAGAGCGATTTCGTTTTCGGCTGCCAGTAACCAAAATGGCGCCGATAGCCTTTGCCCATACTATGTCACAGAGGCTTTCGGCGCCATTGGTCAGCTCCTGTCACATGATAGGAGCACAAGATGGCGCCGATGGCCATGTGACAGGGGCTGACCAATAGCGCCGAAAGCCCCTGTGACATGGTCGTTCGGGCTATTCGGCACCATTTTGGCGCGCGGCTTGCACTGGCACGAACTAGGGCATAGAGGGCATGGCAAATGGAAGCCGGGACTCCGCTGGACCACCAGGGATCTTCGTAAGTCTTGGGGAGGGATCGGGGGGTGGTGTATTATAATTAATTTAAATTTGGGGTGGTTTGGGGTGGTTTTTAATTAAAAAAAAATAATTTTTGCCCCTCTCCCCAGGCAAACCCGAAAACGAATTTTCCCCCGAATTTCGGGGGAAATTTCGTTTCCGGTTTCGGGGCCTCCGAAACAACGCCGTTTATGTCGTGTTTTGGAGGCTCCGAAACAACAACGAATTAGGAAATTTCGTTCAATTTCCTAAATAGGGCGAAAACCGAACCACATCTCTACTAGGTGATACATTTAAGACCAGTAGGAGAATTTTATTTTTTTTTACTCAACACATAATTAAACTCAGATTCATTGGCAGAAGATGTGGTGAAAGCTGTTAGAGTAGCTGGGTCTAAAGAAGGTTGGGACACTTTTCTGAAGAAAAGTCTATAAACCATTATTAAGGTAGACTTGTGGAAATCCACTACTTATCCCTTTGCATCCTGCCAGTTATTTGAGAACTTGATTGGCCATTGTTGGAAGCAAAATACTAGGCTTAATGGATCTTTGGTCTGACCCAGTATGGTAAATCTTATATTCCTGGCAGAGTTTCTTAGGAAAACTCACCAATATATATCTTTTCCTTGGAGCAGACAGCAACAACTGAATTCTACAGTGCTATATGTTTTCCCTCTGTCTTGGGGGCTATCAATTGCACTCATGTCCCTATAAGGGCACCAAGGGGAGATGAAGCCATCTACTGCAACTGCAAGAGCTTCCAGTCCCTCAATAGGTAGGTGGCCTTCAATGCCAAGGGAATAATGTTGGATAATATGCCAAGGTTTCTGGGATACAATCATGATGCCTTCATCCTCTTGCCTCCAGAAATTCATGACCACTTCCTGGTAGGGCATAACACTGGGGACTGGCTTTAAAGTAGGAATGCACTTGCTTCCCCCTCCACACTATAATTAACTCTTCTTTTGGTTCTCTCTCATATCTAAGTAGACATAAAACACTGTCCCAGGAAGACTGCTTCAACCTCGATCAAGAAACTACCCTCTTGCCCAGCACTAAAGAATATCTAACTGCTCTTCTCTGTGTTCTCACCTAGAGGTAATAGAGGATATCTACTCACAACCTCATGATTTTGCTAGCTAACCCACAGACTGCTGCAGAGGTTAGCGACAACAGGAGCAGTCACTGAGAGAACCTTCAACCTGTCCAAAACACATTTCTATAACCCTTTTAAGGTCTGTGAGATTTTTTTAGCCTGCTGCATGCTTCATAACCTGGTCAAAACAAGATACTTGTCTCATCCATAGGATTTAGAAGATCATCTAGATGAAGAGCAGGAGGAGGATTAGGCACACCACAAGAGTCAGGAGGACTTGCAGGAGATGCATCACCATACTCAACAGTAGGCTATATAGGAAGGGAACACTTTGATGCAAAGCCATTATAGACAGTGAAGGTGCATTTATTTACAGGGTGTGAAAAGATTAGTTAGAAAGTGAAGGTGCATTTATTTACATGAAGTGTTCAATGTGATGATGATTAAAATAACATTTTCTTGGGCTTCCTTAGCCAGTCTCTTTTTTGGGGTTGGGGAGGTTCTGTTGCCTTGGCCCAATCTGATGTTCTTCTGCAGTGGAGTCGTATCACACTCATGCTACCTTCGGAGGATCCGGGATTTCATAGCAGTGGCATGTTGGACTGGATAGCAGGGTGAAAGCTGAACAGATAGGGTGACAGAAGAGGTGGGCCTATCCTTCTCAGCCACCTATGCCATGGAGAGGGAAGAACATCTCCCTCTGGTGGTGGTGGTGCTGTTGGTGATGTTGCAAGCTGCATTACTGCAGTTGGTGGTGTTGGCAGAAGATGAGGTTGAACCACTAAGGACGGTGGTAGAAGAATTGGTGGAAAAGCCCTTGGGGCAAGTGGAATGCTGGCCTGGAGAGGTGATGCTGCCCAGGTTTTAGGGGAATGCATTCATGGAAGCATCATGTTGTAAGGAAGGCTTTACTGCTCATTAAATTTTTTTTGCCTTTTTCCATCTGTTGGGAGAGTTTGCATTTATGGATTCTCCCCATTTGGTTGGCTCTTCCCCTTGTTTGTGGGATTAGTCACTGCTCTGCTTTATAAGCTGGATTGAACATGACGAAGGTGTGTTTGAAAGTAATTTTTTGATTGTGGTGGAAGACGCTGTTCTCATAAATCCCAATATTCCTTCTTTCTGCACAAGTGGGATAAACAGGAGAGTTCTGAGGAGTGTATTATTTTAATTTTTTAGAGAGCTGGTTTGTTTCTGACCTGCTCAAAGCTCATGAGGGAACCCCCCCTGCCTGAAGGGACAGGATTGGATGTTGTTTGTTTGCCTTGCTGCAAGTCAAGGTGGGGTTTACAGTTGCCTGGCCTGTTACTTTGCCCTGCATTCAGTAAAAGTGGAGACTGTAGTGACTTTGAGAAAGAAGATGTAAGAACTGAGTTGTTGTGTCATCTTCTTTGAAGGAGGGAGTATTTTTTTCCACCACTAGCTCCCTGCCTTCTTCTGAAAAGGACAAGATAGATTTTTCCTTTCCCATCACTAGAAAGAGTTTTGGAGATTTGGACACTGATTCAGATTCTGAGCCTGAAAGGAGAGACTTTGGTGCTTGGAGCAACAACCCTTTTTTTTTTTTTTCTTTTTGATGATTTCATCTTTTTTCCTGGAATCTATTTTTATATGTTGTAGTAAACTATTTTTGGTTGAACACCACTCAAAGTCTCAAGAACCAGCCTGCTGAACTGAAGAGGTCTGCCTACATGAGTACAAATTGGAGAAAGACTGGTTTTGATAGACTGTACAAGATACCTACCCCAGGAGCTTAGGGCCCCAGAAACTTGTCTTCTTCCCTGCCTGTTGAACTCCGCCCCCCTTGGTGACTTACTGCAATTTTGGATGGTGTGAATGAGAGAGAAGAGTAATCTGGGATACATTGGCCCCAGGAACTTCTGCTGTGACCCTTGTATTAGGAACCTATAATCAAGAGGGGGTTATAATATATTGTGGGGATGGTTGGGGCTATAACTGGTAGGGGAATATCCTCTTCAGCATCATCCTTCACACTGCTGTCTGGGCCTCCATCTGTTCAAGAATGCCCCTTAGCTCCTGCCACATACCTTGCATCTTCTGTTGCATACCCTGCATCTCTTCTTTGACCATGTCCCTCAGGCCTTGCAAGGATCTATTTGCTCATGGACCTTTGGATCTGGTCCATTGTTTCTTCTTATGGTTAGCAATGTGGCTAAAGTCCTGAATCAGATCCGCCTATCCCCGATGCCATGCTATCATTCCATCTCCACAAGGTATATCTTGGATGTTAGGTTAGCATGTCATTTGTGGATGAATACCTCATCAGCCTGGATGGTTTTTATCATAGGATCAGCCTTTTTACTTGTGAACCAGTATTTCTCTTCATTTGGAACAGTATCATTTTTTATACACTATCTATATTATATTAATTTATATATGCTCTATGTCTAACCAGAGTTTTGATTGGGACTCTATTGCTTCTTCTACTCTACAAACACTTTGCCTTGTTAACTATGTCTGGATGGAAAACAGCTGAGAAAAACACTTCCAACCCAACTTCAGGTGATAGACAAGCTTTGATGATTGGCTGAAATCAATTTAGTTTGAGATTCCTTACCAGTGGTGAAGGTTGTTGTGGGAGGTGGTCAGAGAATTTTGGCTATAGGAAGACCTTAAAGGGATTTTAATGTTGTAGGAGATGAACCATAGAATGCAGCAAATAACACAGACAAATATACTAATTGAATAACACAAATAAAACCTTATTTATATCAAAATGTAAACTTTTTAAAAATATTGTATTTATTTATTTATTTATTTAAAAACTTTTCTATACCGTCGCTAAGTTATATACCATTGCAACGGTTTACAAATAGACACATAGACTAAGGTAAGTAAATGTAGGATATCGTACATTCTAACAGGTGCCAATAAAGTTCGGTTACAATTTCATAAATAAAATCATTTTTTGAGTAATGTTGGTCAAGTCCAGGTATATTATTGAGTTACTATCTCTTTGAGATATTACTTCTTAAATGTAGGATTGAGTAAATTCATTCTCATCTGCATTACCCTGTACTTTCATTCTCTACCCGCCACACTCTTTAGTAAAGGCTTTTTAAAAGAGCCATGTTTTTAAATTTGTCTTAAAAGTTTTGAGATTATTCTGTAATCTGAGTTCAGGGGGCATCGTGTTCCATAGTATGGGCCCAGCCAATGATAAAGCCCTTTCTCTCACTTGGGTTAATTTTGCTGACTTTACTGAAGGGATTGTTAGTAGTGCTTTGTTTGCTGAGCAGAGGTTTTTTTGTGGAACGTGTACTCGTAAGGCTGTGTTTAGCCAGTCTGCTTCTTTATCATATATTAGTTTGTGTATGGTGCATAAGGCCTTGTATTTTATCCTGTATTCGATGGATAACCAATGTAAGTCTGCTAGAGTTTTGGTTATATGGTCCCTCCTCTTTTTTCCCGACAGTATTCTGGCTGCAGTATTTTGAAGTATCTGGAGTGGTCTTATTGATGTGCTTGGGAGTCCTAGTAAGAGTGCATTGCAGTAGTCAGTGCTGGAAAAGATAAGTGTTTGCAATACTGTTCTGAAGTGGGCAGGTGTGAGTAATGGTTTCAATCTTCTGAGGACCATAAGTTTTGCATAGCCTTCTCTTACTTTTATAGATATGTGTTGCTTCAGGTTGATTTCTGGGTCCATCATTACTCCCAGGTTCCGTACTTTTTCGGCTAGCTCAATTTTTTGGTTATTTCTTAGGGTTATCGGTGTTTGAATGATTTTAGTATGTTTTCTCTCAAGGTGAAGGAATTCAGTTTTGTCAATGTTGATAACCAGTTCCATTTGGTTTAGTAGTTGTTTAATTATGTCTAGTTACATGTTAGCTAGATTTAATGTTTTTTCAATTGTGTCGTCTATTGGTAGAATTGTACCACTATTTATAAATTTTAAAAAATAAAATTGGACAAGGGTGGGACAGACTAGAGAGCAGAGTATGTACATAAAAAAAATGGATCAAAGACCTTGGGAGGCCAGGTTTGGAAGGCTTAGGAGGCTGGTGGCAGTGGTGGTGACCTCATACCCGTTAGCTTAGGAGCTGTCATGTATTGCTCTTGAGCCTGGGCTAGTTGCTCCACCACTGCAACCAGTCTTTTGAGATCAGGTCTGTTCCTTTGCAACTCCTCCACCATCATCTGCATCCCCTGACCAAAAGCCTCCACAGACTCTGGTTCCTGGCCTGGAGCAGGCATGCTCCTGCCATTGATGCAGGTTCTACAGCTAATCACTGCTCTGTTCATGATGGCGGGAGCTTTTGAGAGGAATCTTAGCCTCCTTCAGCCAGGAATGGCTGGGTAGCTTGAGGACTGTTTCCCAAGGTCCTTGGGCAGAACAGAGAGGAGGCCCTACCAGGAAGGGTAAAGAGATGCCAGCAGGTGCTGGCTAAGGACCTCCCTTATGGGGGAGTGGCTAGAGGTTGATGCTGCCTGCTGATTTTCAGTGGTGGCCACCACTGTACCAGCTGTAGGTGCTCTGCTGACACTTCTTCCTCCTCCTTTGAGCTGGTAGAATCTGTGAAGAAAACAAACAGCATTAATGTAATTCCTTCAGCTTTTAAACTCTAGAGTACAATGTGCAGCTTCAAATGAGCTGTTAGGTGGCATAGCATTAATGGTAGAAGTGGAGATACCTATATTTGTTAGGTGGTGGCAAGGCCATGAATAGGTTCCCTGACATGCTGAGGCTTCAGCACTGTTGTATTTTAGAACAATGGTGCTTAGATATTAAAGGGGGCATGGAGGTTTGCATAGTTAGTGTTTGGGTAGTTAGTGAAAGCCTATGGTCTATATAGAAAGCCATCAAGTGCCAGAATGCAGCACCTCTTATATGGGTGTATCAAGGATGGGGACATTTACTTTCCAGGGTAAGAATTGTAGGAATAGATCTCACATCCTCTTGAGTTAGATAATAGGCTTATAGATATTATACAAGTTGTGCTTAATGACAGTGCTGCCATTATCCAAGGAATAAGTAAGGACAAAATCTATTTTCCTAAAGATTTCTGGATACTTTAGGCAGATACAGGGTCCTGCTGATTGGCAGGGTAATATTGAGGCTGGTAATAAAAGCAGAAACTAGACAAACCATGTTGACATCTCCCTGATAACCATATTATTATCACACCGCTGGCCTCCTCCCACCTTGCACACAATTGCTGCAACCACTCCTCATGTTTTGTATTCAGTGTTATTGGTTCTATGATCTTCAAATTACTATGTTTAACAGTTTACAATTGAAGTCTTAAATCAGTAGTATGGATCTGTGCTCTCTCTTTATGCAGCTTGATGCAGTGTCCTGCCACATGTTCAGAAAGTTCATCAACATAGAGAAAATTCCTGATCCACAAATGAATCCATTTTCAGGAGTGAGCTGGCAGGCTGGTCCAGCAATTCTGAAAATCTCAATCTGATTCATTTTCATTAATAAGGGAAAACTCAGGAACTACAGATAGCAAACAACTTTGGGGTAAAATATTAACAGTATTAATGGCCTAATTCTCTCCTTTCTGAAAGAAAGGCATTGATGTTCTCTGCCATAGATGCCTGCAATAAAACCAGCAACAGATCCCTGAGGATATTCTTTCTTTTTCCTGGACCTTTACGATAAATATGACTTTTTGTTGTGGGTCCCAGTCACGGCAGGCCACAGCTGGTTCCCCCTACCTCCTCTGATGCTCAGCGGGGGGCCTCTCCCTGCTGGCGCGATACACTCCGTTCCAGAGTTGGCTGCCGGCATGCCTCCCATGCTGCTCTGGACGCCACCATCCTCCTCCCTGCAGGCCTCTCCCCAGGCGTGTGTGTGCAGAACATCCCGCCTCTTCAAGGGGCCTCGGTGGAAAAATTTGGCCCGGCCCTGATTGATGATGTCAGGACTGAAGGGTATTTAAACTCTGTCTCAGTCCCCAGTTCTTTGCCTTGGCAAAAGGTTTCAGCATAAAGAGAGCTCTGCTTTCATCCCTACCACCCTTACTACCACTCTGTCATTACCTATAACACAGATATCATATTTGTAGACTTGCATAGTGCCTTTTAAGATAGGATGCTGTGCATACCACTGATATCATAAAGGGTATATGCCAATACTTATGGAGTTAACCATTGGCAGATATAAACAAATCAGGGTTGCCAATTTGTGAAAATAATTAGGTTTTTCCTCTCCTTTATGGTTACCAACTGGCTCCAGAATTTCAGGACAGGATGATCCATTCTTGGTTTTACCCTACTACTTGTATTCACTTCTAGTTTTGCTTTCTTATGAAATGCAACAGGGAAACCAGAACAAATCCTTGCATGCAATGGCATAAAACCAGAACTAGAACAACCTGTCCTGAAAATCTTCTTCTTTACTCTACATTTCAATGGTACATTTTGTATCTATGTTTTCATTAGATGTATTACTATGATGCCGTCTTGGACTTCTAAAAGTGATCAGCATATCTGTATCTTATTTAGTGTTTGATTCACTAAGGATTTTCTTCCATTCTGTGTCTATGCTTAGTAAATATGACTCTGTAAAGAAGTGGTCCTACTATAACTCCTTAACCTGTGTGGGACCAGACTAGATGCCTGTCCACTTTAAAACCCATAGAAGGAGACAGCTTTGTGGGCAGGACCCTACTGGGCAAGATAAGAGGTGTAGCCCAGCTGGGAAGAGGAGGCCTCCACATCTCCAGGAGAAGGCAACTCCTGAATCCTTTCTGTTGTAAGGAATTAGTGGAAGTATAATTTTTTATGAAAGAAGACTGGAGTCAGTGTGTTATATACCTCCAGCCTCAGAAAGTTACTCAACTATCCCACATATGGTGTCAGTTTGGGGATTTCTGCTCTATGCAACTCAACAGAGAGAAACCCACAGCAGGATTTGAGAGGAAATCCTTCAGTACAGTCAGTCATTCAGGGAAATCCTTCAGTACAGTCAGTCATTCAGGGCCTCAGCAAATGGAAGTAGTCATGCCCTGCAAGTAGTGCAGTACCTGCAGATATAGAAGGTATATCATACACTGCTGCATCCCCAGACTCTGTTCCAGCTGAAAATTCTGAAAATAAAATGTATTTTTATTGTGTTATGCCTGCTAAAAAAAAATAAAAATAAAAACAGAGGTGCTAAGGGTGCACCAAGCACTAAAGAGTTTATAACTATGAGAGAAAAAATGTGTGAAGCTTGCTGGGCAGACTGGATGGGCCGTTTGGTCTTCTTCTGCCGTCATTTCTATGTTTCTATCTTTCTATGTACAGACTATGACTTGGGAAGGAGCACAGAGAAAACAAAATGTCTTTAATACAGATAGCTGAATTTTGGTGCCCAAATAAGAATATCAGCTGTAGAAGTTTCTTTGGAAGTAAGGAGAAAAGCTCCACTTGCTTACTGGGGGAATTAAAGCTAGTTATTTGCTGGACAAGTAGTAAGTTTTTTTTTTTCTTTTTACCTTTTCCTCAGACGAAAAAATAAAGGAACAGTTTGTACAGACTGTGTTTGAACAGGGCTTGGTCCCTCCAGAAAGTGAAGCTACCAGAGTTGCTGTGAGTTGAAGCAGGGCATGACCCTTCAGCAACAAGCCAGTAGCTTTGCACTAGGGCTCACAAGAAAGTCAGCCTTATCACTGGGAAAGCATGGCTGAGCAAGAAATGCAAGCAGTGATTCAAATTCTCCAGGAAGGATGGAAACAACTGCAAGAATATACCCTTAAGTGCCAATTCTTTCAAGAGATACGCTTGGGCGTATCTCTTGAAAGAATTGGAAGTAAGCTGAGTTCTTATAACTGCCAGTCTGGTAGATGTAAAGCTGAAAGCAGAGGAAGCACAGCAGCAATATGAATCACATGATGGGTGCTTTACCTTCCAGAATGACAAAAGTGCCTAGGAAGATAATAGTAGCAAAGGTGCTGAGGCCAGAGAGGAACTGGTGGATGGTGTGACAGGAAAACCTGGCATGGAACCAGTAAGCACACCACTGAAAATGAGGTTGCAAGGACAGACACAACAGAGTGCAAGACAAGAGAATGAAAACCAGGTGAAAGAACTTACAGTGTCTGAAACTGATGTGCAAGTGAACTCATTTTGGAGCTTTATAGCATGACCTGAAAGTGACAGTATAGAGTGGCCTGTTGGAAGCCGCACAGACTGGCCTGAGGAATGCAGCGTAAAAGAGCCAGAGAGAGACACTGCAAGGTGACAAGAGAGAGGTGCTGCAGAGAAGCCAGCCATAGATACTGCAGAGAGACCAGAGTGAATTGCTGCAAAGAGGCCAGGGGAAGGTTCTACAGAGTACCCAGATGCAGCCACTGCAGAATGGTCAGAGAGCAGCACTATACATGAATATAGTGCAGAGGATTCAGAAGACACTGTGGGGGGAAGTTGAAAAAAGGTTGAAGCCTCCATAAGAACACCTTAGTGAACTACAGAGGGTCTGGCCTGGGGAAGATTGTAACCCGGAGCAGCAAATGGACTCCTTTGAAGCACTGGGGGTAGACACTGGGCAAAGAGCACAGTGAGTGGTGTCAGGATGTGATGATCAAGAGGTATGCTTAAGTCCCTGCACCAAATAAATGGTAGAAGATTATAGTTTCCTGGTCAGGGTTCCTTTAATTTGTAAAAGAGAGCTTAAGCTGCTCGTAGGACTACATTTCCCAGAAGTCTCCACAAAGTAGTTTCTGGGCCAATCAGTAGGGAGTAACTCAGGCAGGGTGTGATCAGCTTCCAGTAGAAGCTGGCTACCAAATGACATAAATAAGGAAACTTTAGCAAGAGGCAGGGGTCATGAAGGGGAAGCTGGAGGAACCAAATCAATAGAATACCTGAACCTCCCCAAAGTCAAAGCATGGAGGAAGCCTCTGAGGGAAAGGAGCTAGAACCTGCTTTCTAACAGCTCCAGTAGTAAAGTTAAGTCCTCTTTCTCTGAAAAACAGTGATTAGAAGCCATTAGTTATTGGGAACTTAGGAAAATAAAGCATGAGCCAGATAAGCTTATCAGAAGGCTTAAGTACCTGTGAAACAACTATATGCAAAAAGAGGGAACATTGTGTGGAGCTGAAGTGTTGTGGCATTTTGTGTCTGTGGGGTTTTTTTTTGTTTTACTGAAGCACTGCTGCAAGCTAGAGGGCTAGAGTTCTAAGTGATTGTATCACAGAAAGTAAAGCTGACTACTGGATTTAGGGAGATTTGTTTTAATTCACTACTGCTTTAAATTGAAAGGGGGAGCTGGAATAGCCAGCAGTTTGCCTCCAGTGAGTTCTCTTAAAAGTAGAGTTTTGTATGCTGCCTCTTAGCTAAAATACACTATGATCCTGTCTGATGAGCAAATGAAAAACGATTGAAGAAACTTAAGAACTCTGAGGCTATTCAAGAAGTAGTTACTTGGCTGTATTTTCCCAGTCAAACACTGGAAACATTTGGATGTTTAGAAAAGTGATAAAACAAATATATGGCGATTGAACTGGTGATAACTAGATGGTTTTGTTTCTGAACAAAAAAAATTGTTATGGATTGCATCTGTGTTGCACTGGTGATTATTAGGGATGTGCAATCGTTTTTTCTGAATTAGGCAATGTCAACAAAATTGCCTAATTCAGAATTGTTGGGGAGAACTGAAAAACGATTGATTTTTTTAAAGAAATTTCAGATAAAATTCATTTTTTAGTTAGTGCGCACTATCGAAAGTTAGTGCGACTGTAATGCAATCAGGTCCCACTTGCCACCGAGTGCATCTCAAGAGTCCACCATACCTCCTCTTTCCTAACTTTCCCTGGGAAAGCAGCCCCGGCACATTTTGGTGACATCATTGGCCTTCCTCTATTTTAGGCTCTTTCTAAGGAGCAGATGACAACTCAGCAATGGGTCTCCTGTATTGCCTTGTGCCTATATTGCATGTTGCATGTGTTCTTAACTTGTTCCTGTGTCCCTGTCTTGTTCTTGTGTCCCTGCTTTTTCTTTGTCTTGCCTTGCCCCATGTTGCATTTGTCTTTGGTTGCCTTGACCTGCCCTAAACTATGTCTCCATTTTCCATGTCTTCCCTTGTCTTCCCTTAGTTTGATCCCCCGGTACTGACCTCTGCTTGGACTTGGATCTCTTCTTGCTTGCCACCTGGACCTGACTTTAGCCTTGGACCTGACCATGTCTTATCTGCTGCCTGCCCCGACCTCTAGCCTGCCTCTGGTATCTCCTGATTGCTGTCTGCCCCATCCTCTGACCCAGCCATAGTGTTTCCTGCCTGCCACCAGACCTGACTTCAGCCTGTCTTTGGACCCAACTAAGGGGGTCATTTTCCAAAGCGATCACACGCAAAAAGTCCCTTTTCACATGTGATCACTAAATGGGGGCGGCGTCAAGGCCGGAACAGGAGGAGTCGGGGCGGCATTGGGGCGGACACCACGAAGACATTGCAGACAGTGAAAAAAGAACCCTTTTTGCTGCCAATTTTGCACCAAATAGCACCACCTTTTATGATGGCGCTATTGGATGCGGGCAAATAAAAGCTATGAGGGCGATTAATCATTAGTTGTGCATGGGGATAAAGGCAGATTGGATTCTACCATGCACGCCAAATATCTTTTTAAAAGCTTCAAAACAGCAAGAAAAGTGGCTGAATATACTGTATTTCAACAGTAGATCTTTTGGAATACCTATATTCGGCCATTGTTCAGCAAATGGAAGTCCAAACAGCCATTTGTGAATTGACCTCAATATTCTTGAATTTTTGTAAGCTGTTTTTAATACTATTAACACAATAAACTTTAGCATGTTAATTAAGAACCTCATGCAAAAATTAGATTATCCATGAATTTCCAGGTACAGAATGAAACTAAATCTGCTTTCTTCAATATGGATTGGTTGAAATGCCGGATGCCCTTTTCAGATATAAACCTTACTGAGGAGGTTTAAGTCCTAAGGGCACACAGACATATTTATTTTCTTCAGGGCTGCTCTGGCTAGCAAATTACATCCCATGCTTGACTCTCTATCCCATGGCAGATTCTCTTTATGGGGGGAAGCTCCTGGACCATGGTGTCTGGCTTTCAATGTGTATAAATAGTAGCTGCATCCCAAGGGGTGAGATGTTGGGACAAATCAGACAGGACCAGGCTCTGGGAGTTAAAATAAAGTTTACTGATTGGTAATAGTTGAATTAAAGTACATAAGAGTAAAGTTACTTCTGACTGTAGATACAAGTGTATTTCTCTGTAGGTAGGTGTCCTTTGTTTTAGGCATCGGAGTACAACTGAACCCCCATGGTGATTTTAATTCCGCAAAGCTCACCCAGTGGCTAACCAAGAATCCTCTTGGAGGGATTCCCACATTAACTGCAAAAGCAGTCCTACTTAAATCCATACCCTTCCTGGACACCCAGCCCATCCTGGTACCATGAGTGTGGAGATCCATTTGGGGTTTCCTGGTCTTGCTCTTTCTCCTTAGCTGTTGTTACTGAGGACTTCTCTTGGGGAATAGTTAAAGGGGATCAGGCTACCACAGCTCTGCAACCTAGAGAGGGGTGGATCTTAAAAAACCTTCCCATACGCTCAGGTCCAAAAATGCTGACTCTCTCAGCAGGATCTGTCACTGGTGCTTGCCTCACCTAGAGTTTAAAGTGGGCTCATAGGTCTTCAGTCCTCTAGATGAGAGCCCTTTCACCCCAAAAGTTAATCAGGCATAAACATCTAGCTCTCTGTAATTAATTTAAGACAGATCCTGTGTCAGGGCGTGCTCAATGAGATATCACTTCAAACTGAAGATTCAGGGTGAGGCTGGGAGGCCTCACCAGATATTAAAACCTAAACATCCTCTTTGTTACGAGGCTCTCTGAATCTGATCACACAGAGCTCTAAAATGGCTGGGATAAATAGGGTTGAGGCATCCAACCACAGTCCTCCAAATGGGAGGGTATGATGAGGGATGAAAGGCTCATGATATTAAAGTTTTAGTGACATCTAGTGGCCAACCTGTAGGGGTACCACATAGATAATGTTTCATTTGTTTCTGTAAACTCTTCTGTCATCTTCTCCAGAAGAGATTATTGTAACTATCTCTCTTGAGGTTACCAAAATAATTCTTTCTAAATTGCAGTTAGCACAAAATTTGTCTGTGCAATTGTTAATATACTCCTTGGTTCCAAGGGATCATTTCAATTTTAAAGAGCTTACATTGTTTTCCAATGGAGTATAGATGTATGTTTAAGTTGTTGGTAATAACCTGTCCACTACACTTTGCTTTTTTTCTACTTTTCAGAAGATTTATTGTTAGAGATCCCCTTTCTTAAGGCCTTCAAGTTGGCTACTCTGAGGTAGAAAACCTCCACAGTGATTGGCACCATTTTTTTATATTGGATCCCAAAAGATCTATGTTTATACAATTATATTTTGCCTTTTAGAAAATAATTAACTTTTTAGATATTACAATCTTAATCAACAATGGACACCAACAAACATCTGTATACAGAAAACCAACTGAAAGATGCAGTTACCTTCAAAGCTCCAATTTCCATCCTTCACACACAAAAAAGTACATTATATGCAGCCAAGCTACATAATACTACTATATTTGATCTGACCCAAAGGATAGGAATAAATACCTCAAAGCTCTAATTGAATCCTTCAAACAAAAGGTTCTATCATGCCAAAATCAACTCCAAATAAAATACATACTCCAAATTCCCAAGAAAATAATATTTGTTTATATTAAACTTATATCAATAAAAACATGAATTATATAGTAAAGAGATCTTATATTAGCAACTGCAGCAGTCAAAAAAGCAAATGTTAGGAATTATTAGGAAGGGAATGGTTAATAAAACGGAAAATGTCATAATGCCTCTTTATCACTCCAAGGTGAGACCGCACCTTGAATACTGTGTAAAATTTTGGTTGCCACATCTCAAAAAAGATATAGTTGCGATGGAGAAGGTACATAGAAGGGCAACCAAAATGATAAAGGAGATGGAACAGCTCCCCTATGAGGAAAGGCTGAAGAGGTTAGGGCTGTTCAGCTTGGAGAAGAGATGGCTCAGGGGGGATATGATAGAGGTCTTTAAGATCATGAGGGGTCTTGAACGAGTAGATGTGAATCGGTTATTTACACTTTCGAATAATAGGACTAGAGGGCATTCCATGAAGTTAGCAACTAGCACATTTAAGACTAATAGGGAATAGCCACTGCTATTAATTGTATGAGGAGCATGGGATCTTCTTAGTGCTTGGGTAATTGCCAGGTTCTTATGGCCTGGTTTGGCCTCTGTTGGAAACAGGATGCTGGGCTTGATGGACCCTTGGTCTGACCCAGCATGGCACAGCAGGCCACAAGAACCTGGCAAGTACCCAAACACTAAGAAGATCCCATGCTACTGATGCAATTAATTCACCAACTCAAACGTGTAAGGGAAACCTTGTGTGGTGATAATTTTGTCCGGAGGTAATTGATGAGGATAACCGATTTTGCAGTTATCCTGTCTTTTGCCTCCGTCTATTATTCTTTTATTAAAGTCAAAAGATATTTTTTATTTTGTATTATTTTTCTTAAAATCCCTTCTCCCCTGCTGCTTTTCCGACCCACTGTTAGTCTTATGTCATACTTATCAAGGTCGTCGCCTTTATTGATGTCTCATGGGCATAAACATCTCGGGGGGCCCCCTTGCCGAATGCAATGTATCTGCCCCCCGACGAATACGAATCCCGAATGCAACGTATGGCGTCCCTCTGCACATCCCTAATATCTTGGTGCAGTCCAAGTGTTGAGGCAGGCAGCGAGAAGATGGAATCTGGGTCTGGGTCAAGGGTCATGGCAGGCAGCAAACCAGAGAAGTTAGAATCCATGCAAGGGTCAGAACCTGGAAGTCAGGCCAAGAAAGATAAGATGGACAACGAGGAGGCACTGAGGGATGAGACAGACAAGACCAACAAGACAAGGTAACGAGAACTGCAACAAGGAAAATGGAAGAGAACAGGCATGGAGGGCAGGACAAGGGTACAAACCAAGCAAAGGAGGACAAAGGCAGGAACAGGAACCACCAAGGAAGCACAGGAACATCAAGAAAAGGAATGGAAGTAGCAACAGTAATTGCAAGGCAGGAGGACCTGTTGCTGAGGCATTGGCATGCTGTCCAGTGGGATTTTAATTAGCCAGAGAGAGAGGTTTCCCACTGAGGAACTGATAGCAGTGTGTTGCAGGTGTGTATACATGCCTAAGGAGTCTGTAGCAGTGGAGGCTTCATGGCGCTGAGGAGGTAAGGAGACACAAGTCGCAGCATGGCAGTCACATCAGTGGCACGTTACAAAATGCCCAAGTTAAATCACAGAATGATGTTGGTTTCTCTTTAGATCGAACAAATCTTTCACCTTTTACTAATGAAATGATCCAAAAACCAACAGAGTCATAGTAAACCAGAAAAACAACAGATTCCAATAAATGTTTGAATTTTTTCTTATCTATATAAGTTTAAATAGATTTTGAAAAGTTGCTTGTGTGTTTGAGCTGGTTTAGGGAATTTGGTGGTATGTCTTTGGAAATTTACATTAGATATCTAAAGAACCTGAAGCAGATGTTACCAATTTGTCAAATATGCTTTAGATTTTTTCGATTTTTGCAGGATTACCTCTTATTTTCCAATAGTTACCAACATAATTTGGATGGACTTTCCTAGGGGATCTGGAGAATATCTGATTTTTCCACCAAATTAGAACCAGGCTAGTTGAAATTGCTATGACCGTCAGCTGCGGCCGTCCACGGCTGACACAACTCACGTCATGTCATGCCTGGCTCTCCACGCCTGGTGAACTCGTGGCTGTGGCCAGCCGCTACTGCCATGTTCCTCCTGACTCTCTGTGCCCCACGTTGCGTCTGGGACACCGCCGACTATCGCTCCTACTCCAGGCCTCCTTAGGTGCGCACGCACACCATCTGTCCTCCCTTTAAAGGTCCAATGGCGGGAAATCCATGGTCGTCCCCGGCTAATGACATCACAAGCCTCAGATATTTAAGCACCTTCGCTAACCAACTTGGCAATGAGTTCCCTGAGCAACTCTGGTGCTTGTTTCTGTTCTCTGGACCTGCAGTTCCTGCCTTGGATCTCTGATCATGGACTCTGGCTCTGGGTACCCGCTCCTTGAGGGCCTGCTCTGCATTTCCATTCCTGGAACTCTGTCTCCGCGCTTCCACGCTCCTCGGGGTAGCCTCTGTGCTACTACACCAACCTCCACGCTTCCCTGCTCCTCGGGGTAGCCTCAACGCTACTAGCCAGTTATCCTGTCTCCACGCTTCCCCGCTCCTCGGGTAGCCTCAGCATTACTACTCCAGAGACCCTGTCTGCACACTTCCCCACTCCTCAGGGCAGTCTCAATGCTACTACACCAGAGATCCTGTCTCCACGCTTCCCTTCTCTTCTGGGCAGTCTCAGCGTTAGCACATCATGAGTCCTGTTTCCGAGTTCTGCGTTCCTCGGGGCCTGTCCTGCGCGCTTCTGCATTGGAGTTCCTTCCTCTGGTATATCCTCTCTCCAGACCTGCCCAGCACTGTGATATCATTGAACTGACCTGTGGGGCCCAACCCTTGAATCGTTTATATTTTCTATAGCTGAGGCACACTCCCATAAATTGAAGCAAACCAAAGCAAACCAAAGCAAAAGGACTGCATTGATTGGTATGTCTGGTAACTGAATGGAATACCTAAGGGGGTTATTTACTAAAGGTTTTCTCCTATTTTATGTCTATGGAAAAAATGCTAAGAACCTAAAAGTATGTTTGTCTTCTTTCAGAATAAATGTGGATTTTCTTTTATCAAAGGTTTCCTCCTTTCCTCGCTCTGTTATTTTGCAAATTGGATAAAGCAAGTTGAAAAATGTTTTAATAATGTGTAGTATAATGTTATGTGGATTTTAATAATACAATTGTTTTTCTTCTATAAAACATAAAACTAATAAACATTAAAAAAAGAACAATGCAAGGAGATGTGAGAACATTTCATGATGCCTAGTTTCTTCCTTAGTGTGCGTTAAAAAATATGTGAATATATTAGAAACCAAACTCTTTTTTGGTTTAGAAATTTGTACATGGTAATGACAACATTTATTATATGAATTTTTATATAATTAGTATATCATTAAAAATTAAAGGCCTTTTTCCCCTGTTGAAAACTAGGTGAGAAATGGAGCCAGGTCAATATGAATAGCATAAAGCAATGGAGAGACAGCTTTAAAAATACAAAATGTCAACAGATGGCTGGATAGCTTTGGGAATGCTTGATAACGACATGTGCTATAACATTCCTGAGATTGATAATAAAAGGATTTGTCCTCCAGATATCTTTATGAGCTTCCTGGGGAAAAAAAAACAACAAGATTTGAATATTTTCCCTTCATTGTCAGGCTAAATTTTGTCACACATTTTAACCAGGTTAAAAGAGGAAGTGATGAAAATGTGCCAGGGCTATAATTACATTTTATCTTGCAAGCATTGATATTTAGGTAGGAATGGGCATTCAGGAGAAATGAAATAGGAAATGAAACAAAAATGCCTATTTCATTTTGGATCATTTTCAAAAACGGAACAAGTTAAATTCCAAATAAATTTTGTTAAAATCTCATTTCATTTTGAAAACCTATTGAATAAAGTCACCGGTTGAGATTAAACCTAGGCCCAAAACCAGGGCATTGCCTGGGGAGTAGGCCAAGACCCAAAGCAGGGGTGCAGGGGTGACAGCCCTGCTCTAGGCTTCCAGACTGGGCCTCGCCAAGGCATAGACTGCGACCTGAAGAAGGGGCCAGGGTCTATGCTGGAGTCTCGGCCTAGGCCATGGCTCAATCCCAGGAAATAGGCCAAGACCCAAGCAAACGCCCAAGCCAATGAATTTTCCAATGACCCCCAAACCCCATACTTTCGAAATCCAATGTCACTTCCTGTCTCACTCCTGATGCTGGGGCCTTGGCACAGATCCATATCCATTGCTGGAGACCTGACCCAACATCAGTATCTCATCCTAAGCCGAGGCCCAGGCCCAGGCCTGACACTGCAGCCTGGCCCAGAGGCCGGGTCCCAATGCCAGGGCCTCGGCTGGTCACAGGCCTGAGGCTTCTGCCATGGCCTAGACCAGGGCCTGGACAAAGGCCTGGTGTTGCAGCCCAGCCTGGAGGCTAAGACCTTTGCCAGGACCCAGGCCTGACACCGCAGCTGCACTTGAAGGCTGGGTTCCAACAACAGGGACTCAGCCCAGACTCAGGCCCGACACAGGGCTCTGGCCCAGAGGCCAGGTCCCAATGCCGGGGTCTCTGCCCAGAGGCCAGGTCCAAACACATAGGCCTCAGTCCAGGATCAGGCCCAGGTCCAGAGCACAGGCCTCAGAACTCCTCTCTTACATTTTCTTTCTTCAGCTCTTCTTCTCCAATTGACACTATCTGCTGGGGTAATTGCGCAGGAGTTAATTAACTCCGGTTCATCCTCCCCAGCAGAGGACATTTTGATGTACAGGAGCTAATTAAACTGTTGTTCATTGAAATGGCACTTTCTGCTGGGGAGGTTGCGCTGGAGTTAATTAACTCTGGTGCACAACCCTAACAGATGGTGTCAGTTGGTGAAGAAGTGCCAAAGAAAGAAGATACAGAAGAGTAGCTCTGAGGCCTGGGCCTAACCTGTGCCAAGGCTCAGGCATCAGGTCCCAGCCTCTGGGCCAGGCCCCAGTATGGTGCCTGGGTCTGGGTCGAGGCCCTGGTATCAGGACCTGGTCATAGTATCATGCTTGGGTCTCATCCCTGGCCTAGGCCAAGGTCCAGACCTGGATTTGAGCCCTGGCCTAGGCTGAGGTTGAGACATCAGGACTCAGCCTTTGGGTGGACCCCATTGTCAGGCATGCTTCCGGGCTGAAATCCTGGGATCAGACCCTGCCTCCAGGCTACAGTGTTGGGCCTGGATCTGGGCCCTGGCCTAGGCTGAGGCCCAGGCATTGGGACCCGTCATCTGGGCTGGACCCTGCACTGGGCCTAGTTCTGGGCCAAGGCCCCAGCATCAGAACCCGGCCTCTGGTCCAGGCTGTGGCATCAGGTATTGGTACCCACGCTCTAGACCAGTGGTCCCCCAACCTGTCCTGGAGGGCCACCAGCCAGTCGGGTTTTTGGGATATCCTCAATGAATATGCATGAGAGAAAATTTGCATGCACTGCCTCCATAACATGCAAATTTTCTCTCATGCATATTCATTGTGGATATCCCAAAAACCCGACTGGCTGATGGCCCTCCAGGACAGGTTTGGGGACCACTGCTCTAGACCAAACTTCAGCATTGAACCTGAATCTGGGATAAGGCCCTGACATTGGGACCAGGCCTCTGGGTCAGGCCATGGCATCAGGCCGGAACCCTGTTCTAGGCTGAGGCCCAGGCATTGGGACCGAGCCTCCAGGCCAAGCTCTGGCATTAGGTCAGGATTCAGGCTGAGTCTCTGGCTTTAGGACCCAGTCTCTGAGCCTAGCCACAGCGCCAGGCATTGGTCCTGTCTCTGGCATAAGCTTTCAAGCCTGAGTCTTGTGTTGGGCCTAGGAAGAGGTCGTGGTGACCTACTGAGGTCTAAGCTTACACAAGGCCAAAGCTTTGGGACCAACTACCCCCCATGCCTAGGCCCACTCCAAAGCCTCGACCTTGTAGAGGCTTAGGCAGTGGTGGATCGCCGTAGCCTCAGACTAGGCCCCATGCAAGGACTTGGCTTTGGCTGGAGCCTAATCCTTGTCTACCAATCATCTCTGCATCGGGTAGGTGGTGGCCTAGGAGGATCCTGGTCCTGGCATTTTTTCGGGTGAGAAAGATGAGGGTGGGGTATGAGAGGCCCTGGTTTTTTGGGTTTTTTTAATCAGTGTTTATTTCATTTTTTTAAACTAAAGAAATGAAATAAAAATTACACAAAATGAAATTCATGGAGAAAAAACTCCCCTAAAACGAAATGAAAAATGAAATTACATTTGTCCTCCTACCCACCCCTACTTCCTGACTAAAGTTACATTCATTGGAACACTTAGATGGGTTTGTTCCACTGAATTTTATCTGTGGAACTTTACCATTCACTAGCTCAAGTGAATATTTTCCTCCCTGGGATTTCATCTAAATTGAAATGAGCTGGCCTGTTTTCCTATAGGAGAGAAAGAAACCGGGATTTTGTTTCGAGGGCATCAAGATAATATATGTCTGAACTGGAGGTTACTGGATGCTCTATTAGATTATGGGGGGAAAACTGACATTTTCTCAGGGTCACATGGTTTGGAATGATATATTTTTTGAAGTATACTAATACAACAGAGAGAGCTTCCTGATAGAAATATTGCAATAAATGAAAATGTTGCCCAGTTGCTGTTAAGTAATGAGCAGAGTTGAAGATTCTAAATAACCCTTCTCAACTGATATGCAGGCTGTTAATTTAAAGAAAAAAATTCTTTGAAATTTATGTATACAACTCTAGAAGTCTAAAAATCAAGATGGGAGAATATATAGCACTAGATAAAGGGGTAGATATAATTGATATTTCAGATATCTGGTGGAAGGAGGATAACCAATGGGACATTGTGATATCAAATTAAATCGCAATGATAGGATGGATCAAATTGGTGGAAGGATGGCACTATTTATTAAAGAGGGCAATGAGTCAAACAGGATAAAAGTTCTACAGGAAACAAAATGGAATCCCAATGGATAGAATCCCAATGGATAGAAATTATATGTGAAAAGAGAGATAAAATAGCATACTGGGTGTAAGACCATCTGCCTGGCCAGAATGAAAAAGCAAACAATGAAATGCTAACAGAAATTAGAGAAGCTAAGGAAATAATTAGCATAGTAATAATGGGTGATTTCAATTATCCCCATATTGACTGGGTAAATGTCACATGAGGACATGCTAAGGAAGTGAAGTTCCTAGATGAAATAAATTCTAGTACAAGAACCAACAAAGGAGGGAGCTATTTTAGACCTAGTCCTTAGTGGAACACAGGATTTGGTTTTGAGATCACTTGGCAAACATGATCATGACATGCTCAAATTTGACTTAATAAATGGAAGGAAAACACTAAAGAAGTATACTCCAAAAGCATTTAACTTTCAAAAGGGAGATTATGATACAGTGAGAAAAATGGTTAAGAAAAAACTTAAAGGAGTAGCTGCTAAGATAAGGGTTTACAGCAGGCATGGATGTTGTTTAAAAATAACTTTTTGGGAGCCGAGGCCAGATGTATTCTATACATTACAAAAGGTGGAAAGAAGGCTAAATGACTACCAGCATCGTTAACAGGTGAGTTGAGAGAGGCTATTACGCATGTAAATCCTTTTGAAAATTAACCCCTTAGTGTAGACAAGAACAAACTGATGCACATAGGGAAAAGCAATCTAAATGATAGCTACAGAATGCAAGGTTCAACATTAAGGGCTAGATTTTAAAAGCCCTGCGCGCGCCTATTTTGCATAGGCGCGCCTATTTTGCATGGCGCGCCTATTTTGCATAGGCCGCCAGTGCGCGCAAAGCACCGGGACACCCGTAAGTCCCGGGGCTTCGTAAAAGGGGCGGGAGGGGGCGTGTCTGGGGGCATGTCCGGGGTCAGGGGGCAGTTTGGGGCGGGTCCGGGGGTGTGGCGACGGTTCGGGGCAGGCCAGGAGGGCGGTTCCAAGTCCCCCGGCACTGCGGCCTGTGCTGGGGGATGCGAGGCAGCACGCACAAGTTACATCTGCTTCAAGCAGGCGTAACTTGCCCAACAAAGGTGGGGGGGGGGTTTAGGTAGGACCAGGGGGGTGGGTTAGGTAGGGGAAGGGAGGGGAAGGTGGGGGACGCGGAAAGAAAGTTCCCTCCGAGGCCGCTCCGATTTTGGAGCGGCCTCGGAGGGAACGGAGGCAGGCTGCGCGGCTCGGCGCGAGCAGGCTGCCGATTTTGTGCAGCCTTGCGTGCGCCAACCCCGGATTTTATAAGATACGCGCGTTCTTATAAAATCCGGCGTACTTTTTAAAGATCTACCTCTAAGAGTCACCACTCAGGAAAAGAATGTAGGCATCATCATGGATAATCTGTAAGGCAGCAGCCAAGAAAGCAAATAGAATGCTAGGAATTATTAGGAAAGAAAAGCAAAGAATATCATATTGCCTCTGTATCAATCCTTCACATGAGCAACATCTTGAGAATTTTGTGCATCTCACAGTATTTAAAAACAAACAAACAAACAAAAAAAACAAACCCAAAATAGTAGAATTAGAAAAGGCACAGAGAAAAACAACCAAAATGTTAAATGGGATGGAATGATTCCCTTATGAGGACAGGTTAAAGAAGTTAGGATTCTTCAGCTTGGAGAAGAGATGGCTGAGGGAAGATATGATAGAGATCTATAAAATAATGAGCGGAATGGAAGGTCGATCGGACCCAGTTCTGGTCGGCCAAGTTAATGTGGGCCCAGAAACGCTCAGGGAGCAGGCCCGCGGTTTCGGCGGGTAGATGGGGGGGGGGGGGGGGGGGGAGGGGAGGCGTAGGAGCAGGGTCATGCCCAGGGCAGGATGAGCAGTTAGGGGGCGAGGGGGGGGGGGGGGAATCGCACGCAAATAGGAAGGAGCTGACTAGGCTCCAGGCAGGAAGGCCCTGATTGGGCAATTTTGAGAGATGCTGGGGTGCTGGCTGGCCTTGATAAGCCAGCTGATGTGAGGTAACGAGAATAGGTGGGGTTTTGCTAATCTGCACGCAGCTAGCTCAGTCACTCTCCGGAGCTGCTGCAGCCAGCTGGTCATTTCCCTCCCACCTGCCCTTTTTCTTCTTCTGTTATGGTGTTGTATGGGGTATCGTCACAGCAGGGGGGGGGGGGGGGGTTGTTGTTGTTGTGGCAGATAGCCCGAGCCACTACAGCTCATGTTATTGTTAATGATTGTCCCTGCTATAACTTGTATTGGTTGACAACCGGGGGGCAGTTTGGAGGTACGGGCTCCTTGCTGGGAGGCGGCAGGGGTTCATTGGCCTGACTCCTTGCTGGCTAGTGACGGGGGTCCCCTTGGTTGGCTCCTTGCTGGGAGGAGGCAGGGTCTGAACTCGGTGCAAGGGCTGGAATGTCGAGCTGCATGGCTGGTGTTGACCGTCTTGCTGGTGAGTGGCAGACAGATGGGGGGGGGAGTTGTTGAAGCAAAATTGTGAATGTTATGTGCAGGGCACGGGCCTCCCTGGTGTTAATAAAAACTGCGGCCTTTTGTTAAAGCCAAACTGATGTCTGTGTATCATTGGAATTGTAAAATAAGGCGGATACAAGCGAGTGATATCCTGGATGCCCATGTTATGAACTGGGGAATGCAAATCGATTGTTTACTCTTTCAAAAAGTACAAAAGCTAGGAGATATGCAATGAAGCTACTAAGTGGTACATTTATTATAACAAATAGGAGAAAATATTTTTTACTCAATGCATAATTAAGATCTAGAATTTGTTAACAGTGGATGTGGAAAAAGTTGATAGTGTAGCTGGGTTTCTTGAAGGTTTAGACAATTTCCTGGAGGAAAGTCCATAAACCATTATTTTGGTAGACTTGGAATCTATTTACCTTTTGGAATCTTACCATGTACTTGTAACATGGATTAGCCATGTTGGAAACATGGGCTGGGCTTGATCGACCCTTGGTCTGACCGAATCTGACAAATCTTGTGTTCTTATGTTCTTACTCTCTGTGACACAAAAATGTCAATGAAATTGAATGAGCAGTTCAAAAGCTTTCAGGGCGAACAAACAGACAGACACAAAGATGGTGATCTTTCAAGGCTAGTTTCTTATATAAATCTTGGATAAAAAGTAAAATGACCATATTTAAAAAAAATAAATAATTAAGAATCAAAAGAACTTAAAAGTAACATTTATCTCCCTCCACCTTCATCACAATTTAATTGTTACTATGAAGACAGACACTACATAGGTTTCAATAAAGCCAAATTCAGAGGGCGCATTAGTGGACAAATGCTGAGAGATATTTTAGTTTATACTTTCTTGTTCATGCTCCTAAACAGATATTTAGCCTGCTTTCATAATGTGGTTTGGTTTCCAGATTTGGAGTTATCATTCAGGAAAATGAATTTGGAGTTTGGAGTCTGTGTGTACAATATGCTGAAATCCTCAGCTCAGAGTAAAACATTGGTCAAAAAAGCAAAGTGAATGTTAGGTACTACTTGGAAAGCAGTAGAGAATAAAGCTTAAAATATTCAAGGACCACTATATGGGGCAGATTTTCAAAACCTATGAACATAAATCCAGGTGGATTTTGCATAGGCCTGGCGATGCGCGCAAGCCCCGGGACACATGTAAATCCCGAGGCTTGAAAAATGGGCGTGGCATGGGTGGGGTGGGCGGTCTGGGGGCGGGGAATAGGTATGGCCAGAGGCCTCTCCACTGCCACTGGGCCCTGGGATTGCACACCGGCACTTGGCCAGCACTCGCAACCTACGCGTGCCCAGAGGCAGGCGTAACTGACAAAATAAAGGTTAGGGGGGATTTAGATATGGCTGGGGGGCATTAGGTAGAGGAAGGGAGGGGAAGGTGGTGGGGGGGGGGGCCCGGAGGAAAGTTCCCTCTGAGGCCGCTCCGATTTCGGACTGGCCTCGGAGGGAACGGGGAAAGCCATTGGGGCTCCCTAGGGCTCGGCGCGTGCAAGATGCAGAAGTGTGCACCCCCTTGCGTGCGCCGACCCTGGATTTTATAACATGCGCGCGCGGCTGCGCGCGCATGTTATAAAATCAGGCGTACATCTTAAAATCCGGCCCTATGTCTAGTGTGAGCACCCCTTAAGTAGTGGGTGCAGTTCTGGTCATCCCATTTCTAAAAAGGTATAGCAGAGCTAGAAAATGTAAACAGAAAAACTACAAACTTGAAAAAGGAGCTTGCACATTAATCTTATGTAGAAAGGTTTAAGTTAGAACTCTTCATCTTGGAAAAGAGACAAATTATATGATAAATGCTTATAACATAATGATCTATGATTTAAATGTGTCATTTGAAGACCACATTAGTGCATATATTAAGCTGACTTAGGGAATAGCTACTGCTATAACTGGTATTTAGTAGCATAAGATCTACTTAATGTTTGGGTACTTGCCAGGTACTTGTAACTTAGATTTGCCACTGTTGGATGCTGGGCTTGATGGACCTTTGATCTGACCCAGTATGACAACTTCTTATGTTCTTATATTCTTAACTAACACCTAGCAAAAGATATATTAAGCTAGTTCAATGAGAAAACAATTTACAAAACCATTTATCTGTGTAAAGAGAAATGTACTCATTTAAATGGGCTGTGAAAATCACTCAATTTGGCTAAAAGAAATGTAGGGGATTGGGTGAGGTGTGACAGGAACGCTTTATGTAAAGGTCAAAAAGTAATGCATGTAGATAAAAGTTTTGAATCTATAGGATGTCATTCACTAAAGGTTTTTTTCCCATTTTGTGTCTATGGGAAAAATGCTTAGTAAATGACCCCCATGTTTGTTATTTTCTAGAACAATTTTGCCTGCTCTGAAAGGAGGTCCAAAAGCTCATGGATACTTTGTACCCTAAGCAGTTTTTTAATGGGAAAGTATATGCATGGCATAAAGGCCATGCCATAAAGGCCACGGGTAAAAAGTATTCACAGATTTTGCACCAAAATGGCCAGTTGGAAAACTGCCTCCTAAAAATGAATCACCTACATCTTGCTTATTGATCCTTATTTCTACATATTCACGCAGACAAGCAAAGCAACCATAACAATTCACTCAATGAATATACTGGAAAGTATAAACACAAATTTCAAATTTCACTTATCTCAAAGGCAAGTAAAGCACTTGTTTGATCTGCACATGTAATTACATAACCAAACTGTTGTGCTTGTAAGACATTAGCTTCTCTTCTCTGTAGCAAACTGCTGAAACTGCATTTCCAAATGGTTTCTGGATGACATATTAAGAAACATACATGAAAGTAAGCCTCATAAAAGGCATGGATGGATTTATCTACTTCCACACTTTGTCTTAAGAAGGTAGTGCTTTAATGATGTTTAGTTAGTGCAGCATGTTGTAGCCAGCCCTGTCACTGTTCTGCTGGGTTGATTTATGGTAAATAGTATTCCCACTATTAGCAGCACTTATGAGTATCAAGATAGCCTGATATAGGAGAGAAGCATGGTTATCTGAGTATATGAAAATAAATCACATAGCAATGGCTATGAAATATCACAGAAGGTAGGGTCATGAATGTTACATTCTTTTTTCTATTAACTGTGGTGAGCAGGTGTTTAATTTTCAATTAATTATTCTGCTTATTTGTATACATGCTAGCACAGAATTCTTAAATACTGACAAAATTACTATAAAACGTTTCCTAACATAGAACTCAACAATAAAGAGATTCCTTCCACTTTGTGTCTGTGGCATGTATCCTTATTGCATGTGGCCAAAATTATGCATACAAATATATTTCTATATGGTTATTATTGTTGCAGTTCTGGCCGCGAGCGCCATGACCAGACCCTTACCTCTGTGCTCCTGGACCTGTTCCCGCTTCTGGAGGCCTGGTTTGCGGCCTGTTCGGCAGCGTCCCTGCAGGGGCCGCGCTGCCGGGAGGCTTCCCATAGATGCCCTGCTGCTAGGCGTGCGCGTGCGTCACTTGGGCGCTTTTCTAGGCCGTTTCCCGCCAGTGGTGACTCCGCCCAGTTCCTAACGTCAGACACCGCGGCCTTGATAAGCCGGCCAGGACACCCTGTCTTTGCCTTGCAACAGGTTTACCTCCTGGTTCCCTGTTGCGTCGTGCCCCGGAGTGAGCTGCCTTGGTACTCGCTCCATTCCTGCTTGCCTGCTACAGTACCTGCTTGGTTCCTGCTTACCTGCTTCAGTACCTGCTTGGTTCCTGCTTGCCTGCTACAGGTTCCAGTACCCGAGTCCTGCTACAGTACCTGCCTGGTTCCAGTACCCGAGTCCTGCTACAGTTCCTGCCTGGTTCCAGAACCCGAGCCCTGTTACAGTACTTGTCTACTGTTCTAGTCTGGTTCCAGTTCTCAGTCCTGATCAACAACCCGCCTAAATCCCAGCGGCCGGGCCCCTACGGGCTCCTCCCGGGAGAGTACCAGCTTCCAGGGTGAAGAGCACCTCTACGTCCTGCCTGAACATCTGCCTCCCGGCCTGCCATATACTAGAGACATTGAACATCTTTCCTAGTCTCCTGCAGGTCGGCCCAAGGGTCCACTAAATTGAGATTCCATAACAATTATGGGGTTTGTAAGCTGGGACTTAGCTAGACAACCCAAGGGATTTGAATTTCCTACCAATTTGACTATCCAACTTATACAGATAAGTTGTTAGCCAGCTAAAAATTTAGCCAGATAAGTCTGAGGCAGTTAGAGGACATTACACACAGAGCAAAGTTATCTGGCTAACTTATAGGATCATATATCATTTTGTGATAGGGCCCAAATGCATGTTAAATGTAAATGGCTGAAAAGCACACAATAAATATTGCAATGCACCTTAGCATGCAAATTTGAAATTTGTATGCAAGTGGGAGGAGCAAAATAGGCTCTTCTACCACATTTCACGACCAATTAATGCACAGTAATACTGGATGTAATGACAGAAATAACTATACCTATTTTTTTGGCGGTATGAGGAAAAACAAGTTTTCATAGCGCGTACATGGCCGTTAGCGTGGATCACGGCTATCATTGTGACAATATGAGTCCTTCTAGTAACCACATCTACCATGGCCTCCTGGCCCAATAAAACACCTGTTCTTACCTGGCCTGCCTTCCTAGACCGATTCTGTTTGTGGCAAGTGTACTTGTGAGGGCATACTGCATGCTTGAGCTCTCCGCAACCAACAACAAAAAGAAGACGACCAACAACAAGTACCAAAACAGGCAAGGGAAGTTCCTGCCCCTACTAGGGCACTCCCTGTACCACATCCTGAGCCATTGACCCTGCAGGAAGAGTGTCGGGGCCCACGACAGCGCTTGGCATGCAGGCTGCCTCAGCAGAGGTGATAAAGGGAGCTCATCTTTCCTCCATGAACCTCTTTTCTGGGCATGCCAGAAGATTATGTGGTAAGCAGGTATTGCCTCACCTCTTGCTCAGTAATGGAATTATATGATGAAATCAGAGGGGATCTGGATCCTGTGATGGAACAGTCTCATGCTATACCTGGCCTCACCAAGCTATTAGCCACCCTGCATTTCCTGGCATCTGGCTCCTTTCAAATGCAGGTAGAAGTTGTTGAAGGACTGTCCCGAACCATTTTTTCCCACTGTATGGGCCAGGACATAACAGCTGTATCTGACCGCATTGATTGCTACATAGCATTCCCTTGTGACAGGCAGGAGTTGATGGATATCTTTTATGCCACTGCACACTTTCCCAATGTTGTGGGAGCTATCCACTGCACTCACATGGCCATCATCCCACCACATAACAGGGAGGAGATCTTCTGCACTAGAAAGCGCTTTCATGCCCTCAATGAGCACGTGGTCTGTGGGACTCGCGTGCGCATTGTTGACATGGTGGCCAGGTACCCAGGAGCCGCGCAGAATTCCTTTATTCTTAGGCAATCGGGCCTCTTTGAAGAATTTGAGGATGGCCTGTACAGTGATGGGTGGCTAGTAGGTGAATCTTATGTTTCTTTCTCTATTTCCTCTATGGATCTGTGTTTCATCAACTGGCTAGGACTTGGGGGGGGGGGGGGGGCTGTGGGGGAGGTAACAGCATCAAAACCCTGACAAATGACTTGTACTATTAGGTGTACAAGCCAGATCACCAGGGCCTGCCTTTCTCTCCACATGCTGGAGAGGGATGCTAATGGGTAGCCACAGAATGCACTTGCCGCAAAGCTTTTTGAGTGGCCAGCCACTACTTACTTTCTATGGCTTCAATTTGCAAATGGCTACTTTCCAAGCCTCACATTTGGAGCAGTAGAAATGTGTTTGGTTACTCACATTCCTTTAGTATCCACAATGCTGAGACTCCCAGATAATGTGTGGCTGGTTAGTCATTGTTCAGCCAGGATGTCAGACAGTTTGTCTGGATCCTCACACAGGTAAAACAAAAGCTGTGGCATGGCCATGATTTAGGCTAACATATTCTGTGTGTCAGGTCACACCAATGTTATCTCGGGAGGACATTCAGCAAGCAGCCAGGGACATGCACTATCATACTGTGAGGTTGACGTTTTCCTGCTAGGACATGTGTGGCAACAGTGAGGTACAACTTCAGGGTTTGATGAGTACTAGAAATGGATAGCTTTTGCTTCTTTCTGAATGACAGAAGCACAGTTGCTAGGAACCCCAGATGCAGTAAGCCATTCTGGAAGAGCTGACACAGAAAAAGCAAACCCTATACAGTTTATATAGTGTCACTTAAAAAAGTGGCATGGACTTAGGGTTGGGAAATAGTAATTGAAAGGCCAGGGTAATGTAGAGGTTAACTTACAGGGATGTGAATCGTTTTTCTGACGATTGAAAATATCGGAAGATATTTTCAAACTCATCAGAATTCGGGGGGCCCCCCGAACCCGATAGGAAAACCCCACAACATTTTTCGTGGGGTTCTCTTATCGTTTTTTTGGGGGGGGGGATGGGATGGGAAGAAAGGGCACTTAAAAATAAACCCCAAACCCACCCCGACCCTTTAAATGTAATTCTTTCCAAAATTTTAAAGTACCTGGTGATCCAGCGGGGGTCCCTGGACTAATCTCCCGCTCTCGGGCCGTCAGCTGCCACTAATCAAAATGGCGCCGATGGCTCTTTGCCCTTAGAATGTGACAGGGTATCAGTGCCATTGGCTGGCCCTTGTCACATGGTAGGAGCACTGGATGGCCCACGCTGAGGACTACAGGAGCCTACTAGCTGCCTCCATAGTAAGCCAGCCATAGTGCTGAATGTATAGGCCTACTGCTCCCAAAGTTCTCATGTAGTTGGCATGATGGCTTATGCCCTTTCTGTGTTGGTATCTTTCAAGACACGTATTTAGTGCCAGCTGAGGACTTGAGGGGCCCATGTCAGTACCTCAGACAATACATTTCATATATGCCTCTGACAGATGTCTTTTATGTGGGCAGATGTAGATAATCTTCTGTGCTGAGTAAGGACTCAGACTACCTCATTAGCAGTTAGGGACAGGTTTCCAAAGACATCAATGAAGTTTGATGACAAACAGTCCAGAAATATATACATTGGCCATGTGTAGGTGCACAAACTGCTGCAGATAGTCAATACCCAATAGATATGTGTGTCATTGTGCATTTCGGTGAGTGAATTTCTGTGTTAGCCTCTGTCAATCTCAGTGTCTTTGGGGGGGGGGGGGGGGCGCGGAGGTTGGACTCGTAATTCTCTCCCTTAACTCATCAATACATACCTCAGAGCAGGCAGTGTGTGTGCATTCATTTTGCAGACACTGGATTTGAACACCAGTGAGCCAGTGCTTCCACCTTTGAGAAGGGGTGCCTCAGAGAGATGACCATATGGGCTGCTGTATGAATGGGCTCATGCGTAATAGTATTAAATCCCCCCTAGGCTGCTCACTGTTTATACCTTGCATTGAGGGGAGGGGGTGGAGTGAATCTTGCCTGCGTCAGACCTCAAATATGCAGTCTCACGTTTGGGCATGAGTTGATATCTGCCTGTAATTTGCACCTGCCACCTCCCACCCCTAAGGCTTTTCCAACTAGTATCTGTAGTAGGCCTAAAAGTCCAGTTAATTGGGGGTGTGCTGAATTCACAGAGATTCAGCTGCCAGGAGGCTTTGCAGTTTTTGGAGTTAAGAAGCTGTTTACTGAACGTGGGGATCCAGGGGTGGCAGGAACGTGGAGTGGCAATGGCCCCCTAATGCCGTCAATATTGGGGTTATTCAGAGAAATGGTTTGGGGGTGGGGTTAGAACCAGCATGTAGCAGATTCCCATGTGGGGGGTGGGGGGTCTGGGTTGGGTTGTTTGGCAGGTACCTGAGATCTGGAAGCAGGTTCTCTTTTTCCAGTCAGTGGCCTCCTTAGCCTCCTTTCTGAGGATAATATCATGGACAGTTGACATAGAAGCTGCCACACCAGGCCCCATCATTTGACACTCACTCTGCCATCTGTAAACACTGGCAGGGTAGGGCTACCTGCATTCTGCCATATGTAGCTCAATATGTTTACTGAGCATACATAGAAGTGATGGCACATATCTGTTCTAGAATTTAGGTGACAGGTTTAGCTTAAAACTTTTGGCGCTTTACTCATCCATTAACCAACCTTTCCATTTGGCACTGCTGTTTACTTGCTAACTGCTGGAATAGGGTGTTAGCTGCTGTGTCACAACTGAGGAGGAGGAGGAGTGAGGGCGTTGTGACATGTAGAGGCTGCCCACAGGTCTAGGGCAGAGAGCCTAGAGGGCTGCTGCTGCTGCTTGGGACCAGGCAGTCTTCCACAGACTGGCTGCCATCACTGTACTGGCCTGGCTTGGGGATCTGTATAATACCTGTAAGGTCATCCTTAGCTTACACATATTATACAGATCCCCAAGCCAAGCCAGTACAGGGGTGCCAGCTAGGGATGTGAATCGTTTTTTAACGATTAAAATTATCGTCCGATAATTTTAATATCGTCTTAAATCGTTATAGAACACGATACAATAGAAATTCTAACGATTTATCGTTAAAAATCGTTAAATCGTGTTAGTGCGCACTAACTGAAAATGATACAAATTGACACTTTCCAGGTCAGTAAAGGTCAGTTAGGAATGAATATGTGTTCCTATTGGCTGGCTGCCCTCTTATCTTTTGATGTTAACCAGGTTCCCACTGAGGTGATGGTTGGGGGGATGGGAAATGGAAATGGAAACTCAGGAACACTAACAGAAAATGATACAAATTATTGACACTATCCAGGTCAGTAAAGGTCAGTTAGGAATGAATATGTATTCCTATTGGCTGGCTGCCCTCTTATCTATTGATGTTACCAAGGTTACAACTGAGGTGATGGTTGGGGGGATGGGAAATGAAAACTGTAGTTGACAAAAAAAGTAATGTGATCAGTCAATATGACTAGAACCTGTGCCCTATTCCTGATACCAGGGGTGTTGTGATCTTCCTGCACTCAGTGCCCTATCCCTGATACCAGTCTGAGACAGCTCCCTCCCTGCATTACTAGTGAGAGGCTGGCTTCACAGACAGGGGGGAGCTGCCTGACCCTCACTCCTGACTTCCCCCATGTCCCAGCTAGTGAATGGTGTGTGGGTGAGGGGGGGGGGATGGTGAAGTCTGAGACAGCTCCCTCCCTGCATTACTAGTGAGAGGCTGGATTCACAGACAGGGGGGAGCTGCCTGACCCTCACTCCTGACTTCCCCCATGTCCCAGCTAGTGAATGGTGTGTGGGTGAGGGGGGGGGGGGGAGGATGGTGAAGTCTGAGACAGCTCCCTCCCTGCATTACTAGTGAGAGGCTGGCTTCACAGACAGGGGGGGAGCTGCCTGACCCTCACTCCTGACTTCCCCCATGTCCCAGCTAGTGAATGGTGTGTGGGTGAGGGGGGGGGAGGATGGTGAAGTCTGAGACAGCTTCCTCCCTGCATTACTAGTGAGAGGCTGGCTTCACAGACAGGGGGGAGCTGCCTGACCCTCACTCCTCCGGGGTATTGTGATCTTCCTGCACACAGTGCCCTATCCCTGATACCAGGGGTGTTGCGATCTTCCTGCATGCAGTGCCCTATCCCTATTAATACCAGGAGTGTTGTGATCTTCCTGCACGCAGTGCCCTATCCCTAATACCATGGGTGTTGTGATCTTCCTGCACACAGTGCCCTATTCCTGATACCAGGAGTGTTGTGATCTTCCTGCATGCAGTGCCCTATCCCTGATACCGGGATGTGTGCAAGAAGATCCCAACACCCCCGGTATCAGGAATAGGGCACTGTGTGCAGGAAGATCACAACACTCCTGGTATTAATAGGGATAGGGCACTGTGTACATGAAGATCACAACACCCCTGGTGCCAGGGATAGGGCACTGTGTGCAGGAAGATCACAACACCCCTGGTGCCAGGGTTAGGGCACTGTGTGCAGGAAGATCACAACACTCCTGGTATTAATAGGGATAGGGCACTGTGTGCAGGAAGATCACAACACCCCTGGTGCCAGGGTTAGGGCACTGTGTGCAGGAAGATCACAACACTCCTGGTATTAATAGGGATAGGGCACTGTGTGCAGGAAGATCACAACACCCCTGGTGCCAGGGTTAGGGCACTGTGTGCAGGAAGATCACAACACTCCTGGTATTAATAGGGATAGGGCACTGTGTGCAGGAAGATCACAACACCCCTGGTGCCAGGGTTAGGGCACTGTGTGCAGGAAGATCACAACACTCCTGGTATTAATAGGGATAGGGCACTGTGTGCAGGAAGATCACAATACCCCTGGTATCAGGGTTAGGGCACAAGTTCTAGTCACATTGACTGATCACATTACTTGTTTTGTCAAGCTACCAACTGTTTCCATTTCCCATCCCCCATATACTGTCAGTGGGAAGCTTGGTAACATGAATAAATAAGAGGGCAGCCAATAGGAATACATATTCATTCCTAAACTGACCTTAACTGATCTGAAAAGTGTCAAATTGTATCATTTTCAGTTAGTGCGCACTAACTCCCAGTTAGTGCGCACTAATCGGAAAAAACGATTTTTAACGATTTTTTAACTAAAAAATTGTGCCTAACACGATTTTCTTGCCCTGCCACACGATTTCTATCGTTAAGACGATATGGAAAACGATTCACATCTCTAGTGCCAGCCAGTGGAAGTCTGCCTGGTCCCAAGAAGCAACAGCAGCCCTCTAGGCTCTCTGCCCTTGACCTGTGGGCATTCTCTACATGACACAACTCCCTCACGTTTCCTCCTCAGTTATCATACAGCAGCTGATGCCCTGTCCTGCAGCCTGCAAGTAGATGACATATTTTGTTTAGTGTGAAACCTAAAAAGGGTTGGCTACAGATAGCCTTTTAAGTGAAGTGATGACACAAGTAATGGGGCCCAAGGTAAAGTTTTGTGTGATGATGACTGTAACTTCCCCTTAACACCACACAAGTTTTATATGTTCACAATATACTCTCTGGCTCTGGAACCTTCAGCTGCACATTTCAGCTCCCTACAGATTAAGCACACCTTGGGCATTAGTTACTTTTCACGTAGGCCTCTGACAAAAGAATGATGTCATGAGAGCATTCTGTGCCTGAACTAGAGAGAAGGGCTATTGTAAGGTCAGAGGTGATATATCTTCACTAATGAAGAGGCCAATGGATTATCACTGCACTATGACTAGCGCATAGCTCCACAACCCATTGGGCTCCCACAGAGTGAAGACTTAGCTATTGCACCTATAGCTAAGCATTTCGACATCTATTGTACCGGCAGTGTATAGAGCTGAGAATTAGCTAGTTAGTGTCCATTTCATATTCAGGCCATATACCCAAGAGTTAGCTAAGAGTATGCTGTCTGAAGAAGGCAACAGGAACCAATAGTGAAGCTCCACAGTAAGGAGCTTCTTGTATAGTTCTTGCTGTTTTCCTTGGGATCATAAACTGAGTGTTCAGATGATTGGCCTAGCCCATATGATCTTCCCTGCTAGATAAGTGGCTCATTGGAATTTGCAAAGGCATTCTAACATGCAAGGTCATGTGGATGCCAACACTTGTACCTATTGAACCCTTAAGACAAAAAACACACAATGAAAAGGCCCCACAAGAAAGTATATTTTTCAAACCAGTGACCACTTTATTAACGAACAAGTGAGGTGAACAGTTTCAAATCAAATACCATTGTAAATGAACTGAACAGTACATTCATTGTAGACCTGAAAATGCATTGTTAAAAAAGGCATCATTACATACACAGGCTTAGCATCTCATACTTTTGGCACAATCATGATTACAGCAAAGAACATAGAAAGCTGAAGTGCCACCCCCAGTAGCTACAATATAGGTATAATGTTAGAGCTGATAGCAGCCTTTCTATGTGATGGCAAAAAAATAAAAGGCCCCAGACAGTCAATTTAGATAAAGTGCACTTAAAGGGGGACAGCCTAAGGGCCAAGGCAGCAGAATTCAAGTGAAGGCCCCAGACAGTCCATGTAGAAAGAGTGCACTCAGAGGGACAGCTTAAGGGCCAGGGCAGCACAGTTCATCAAGAAGGCAGCAGGACCAGGAGTGGAGCATGGAGGCCAAGGACCAAGAGAAGGCACAGCAGCATGGAACAGGAGCCCCAGAAGAAGACTCAGCAGCATGGAGGCAGGACCAGGATGAGATGAGACACCAGCATCAGGAGCAGGAAATGAGACATGATGAGAAGAGACATCAGCTGGACCATGATTGGAGACGGCTTCAATGAAGCTGGAATATAGGCAGATTATGATGGAGGACAGTGGAAGTAGACTACAGGACAACAGTGGCATACAGTAGACCATCCCCATCATCAAGAAAGCACAAGAACTCTGTAGTCAGGATTTGCACAGTAGGCTTCTTCCATATAGCCAGCACAGGAAATCTGTACAGAGGCCTGACCAGGCTTGTCCAACAAGTCCTGCTCTTAGCCACTATAGGACAGCTGTTTGCATTCTTCATGGCCCTTTGCTATGTTGTGGCTTACCACTTGGGGATGGCATGTCTTTGATGCGCCTATTCCTGGATCATCTCTCGGTCCGAGGGCTTCTGCTTGGCTTTGAGTCCTGTGATGCTAGGGAAGGCACAGGTGCAGGCTCCAGCATTCTTTGTAGAATCTGTGTCATCTCATTGTTGAACTTATTGATTGGCATTGCTACTGTTGTGAGAGCCTGTGCCTATGCTGCTATCTGGGCATGCAAGCCATGATGCTCTCCTCAGGTGCACAAGCTCTGCCAATATGTGGTATAGGTTGACACGGTGACTCTTTTCCAGCTGGTCCAGTTGCTCCTTCATGGAGGCCTGTGTCAGTGATGGTGCTGGTTTCACTGCTAGTGACAATGCTGGTGCCAGAGCTAGTGCTGGTACTATGCTAGTTGTGTGGTGAGAAGAGGTTTCAGGCACTAGAAGGGGCATGAAGGGACTGGTGGACTGCTCTGCCACACTGCCTGCTGCTTTATGCCATCGATGTAGTGTGCTGGAGCGAGGTTGCACTGGCTGAAAATATCCTATTGCAGGCTAGGTTCATCCATTAAAGCCAAAATATTCAAGCACACATTAAGTCGGTTTGCTGGGCCCAGGGCTTCCAGGAGTGAACTGTGCTGCTGCTGCTGCTGCTTCTCCTCCTCCTCCTCCTTGCTGTACTGGGTCTCTATGTCCATAAACAAGGGGACTTGGAAAAGTCCAGCTGTGTTGCACCTCCCTGGGGCTTAGCTGCTGGCCCCTGGGGTTGATGGCTGGGACCAGCAGAATCCTGGGCAAAAATTGTGGAAACAAATAAGAAGACATAATTACCAAACTTAAGAGGTACACACAGGGAACATTTGGCATGACATGCACACTTTGCATCTCAATCAATGTGAGCATCTTATGCCAAATAACGTGCACAACTGTAGTAGCCTGGTCATTTACAGGTGAAATGAACTTACCGGCTCTGACTTGCAAGGTGTCTAGCTGCACAGCCATGCCCTTAAACACATCCAGGCCCAGCTGCTGGATGAGGTACTCCTGCATGGACATGAGCACAATTGGACAAGGGGCTCCTCTGCTGGTCTGCCGGCAGTATTTGTTGTGGCTGCAGATCTTCATATTTAATTGGGCCTTGATGTCCCAGTATCTGTGGGCCACCTGCTCTGCATTGCACTCCACACCGCTCCGCCTTGATATCGCCTGGGCAATGGTGTTCCAGATCTGGCCCCTGGCTGTCTTCGATGTCTTGGGTACATGGGTCCCAAAAAAGAATTGGGTAATGCTTGAGGACCCCAGCAATGAGCATCTCATTGTCCCCACTAAACTTGAGAGCCCTCAGATGAGGATGTCCTGCTGCCTGGCTGCCAGAAGGGAGTGCCATTTTTGATTCTGGAGAGATGTCCTCCCATTCCTTGTTTTCACTTCCACTCCCATGTCCCCTCACTTTGTAACCCTTTCTTGCCTCTGGCTACAAACTCCCTTCCCCTCTGTTCTCTCTCTCTCTATCCCTAGCCTGATATCCTCCTCCTTCCTCCTGCCTATCCCCTTCCCCCTCCTGCCTCCTCCTATCACTTCTGTAAATAGTAAAAATAAATAAATAAATGTAAATGTTACCTTGAGGCAGGAAGGAAACACTGGCAGATGGTGAATTCATTCTGTTAAAAAAAAAAAAAAGTTTGTTTATATTGCTTGTCACTGCCTCAGGACATGATAAGCAGGGCTGAGTCAGGCCTGATACAGGAAACCTGGAGCAGGATGCGATCGGGAAGTGGGCAGGACAGCTAAGTGAGAGAGGAGCCTGGACTCAGAAAGGCAGAGGGGCGGAGACTAAATTTGTAAACAGTGAGGGAAGAGCTGTGCTGCCTCGGGCAGTGCTGCTCCTCTGAGGGGAGTTCAGAATGGCACCAGAGTGAAGAAAAGAAAGCAGCATGTGAGGGATCAGCTAGCCAGCAGCAATCAGCTGATTTCAATCACAGTTGCTGCTGATGGCTGTCCTCTTTCATGTGCAGAGCACTGAACCTGCTGAGGATCAGAACTTCTGGGTAATTTTTTTTTTAATTTTCTTTTTATTAAATTTTTAAAATAATTACAAAGCATTCCATATCTTTGCACAGAAATATAACAGAAAAATAAATTTATAGATGATCATAGATCAATTCAGATAATAAAAGAAATATCTCCTTTTTTAGTCCACTAATCTATAATGAGAAGGGGGCAGACAACAGCAAAAGGAAGCCAATTTTACACAAAGAAAATAAAAAAGCATCAAAGGAAAATGCCAATAACTTGCTCTATTCAATCCCTTTTCTTTATTTCTAAGATATTGGACTAACTATTGGTGATGATACTCTCATCAACCAGTTCTAGGAGTTAATCCACATCTTTAGATGTTCAGGTGTTAAAAAAAGATAGGTATTGTTGTTAAATTTTACCACGCATCTGCATGGATACCTAAGTTGGTAAGTAGCACCCAGCACCCTTGTCTCTTGACTGAGTGCTAAAAACCCACTCCTTCTCTCTTGTGTGGCTTTCTCTAGATCCGGAAAAATCTGCACGGATTGGCCCAAACATTGTGCCCATGTTTTGAAAATAACTCCTCATGATAAGGTAGATAATACAATGACAAAAGCCAAAAAGGAACTTGGGTGCATAGGGAGAAGAATGGTCTGCAGAAAAAGGGAGGTGGTATTGCCCCTATATAAGTACCTAGGGATGTGAATCGTTTTAGGACGATTAAAATTATCGTCCGATAATTTTAATATCGTCTTAAACCGTTATGGAACACAATACAATAGAGATTCTAACGATTTATCGTTATAAATCGTTAGAATCGTGAGCCGGCACACTAAAACCCTCTAAAACCCACCCCCGACCCTTTAAATTAAATCCCCCACCCTCCCGAACCCCCCCCCCAAATGACTTAAATAACCTGCGGGTCCAGCGGCGGTCCGGAACGGCAGCGGTCCGGAACGGGCTCCTGCTACTGAATCTTGTTGTCTTCAGCCGGCGCCATTTTCCAAAATGGCGCCGAAAAATGGCGGCGGCCATAGACGAACATGATTGGACGGCAGGAGGTCCTTCTGGACCCCCGCTGGACTTTTGGCAAGTCTCGTGGGGGTCAGGAGGCCCCCCACAAGCTGGCCAAAAGTTCCTGGAGGTCCAGCGGGGGTCAGGGAGCGATTTCCCGCCGCGAATCGTTTTCGTACGGAAAATGGCACCGGCAGGAGATCGACTGCAGGAGGTTGTTCAGCGAGGCGCCGGAACCCTCGCTGAACGACCTCCTGCAGTCGATCTCCTGCCGGCGCCATTTTCCGTACGAAAACGATTCGCGGCGGGGAAATCGCTCCCTGACCCCCGCTGGACCTCCAGGAACTTTTGGCCAGCTTGTGGGGGGCCTCCTAACCCCCACGAGACTTGCCAAAAGTCCAGCGGGGGTCCGGAAGGACCTCCTGCCGTCCAATCGTGTTCGTCTATGGCCGCCGCCATTTTTCGGCGCCATTTGGAAAATGGCGCCGGCTGAAGACAACAAGATTCAGGAGCAGGAGCCCGTTCCGGACCGCTGCCGTTCCGGACCGCCGCTGGACCCGCAGGTTATTTAAGTCATTTGGGGGGGGTTCGGGAGGGTGGGGGATTTAATTTAAAGGGTCGGGGGTGGGTTTTAGGGGGTTTTAATGTGCCGGTTTTGCGATTTTTCATGATATTTTACCCCCCCAAACGGCAACAATACGATTCCCTCCCCCTCCCAGCCGAAATCGATCGTTAAGACGATCGAGGACACGATTCACATCCCTATAAGTACCTGATGATTCCTCATTGTTACGATTCTGCCCGTGGCTAGGCTGCGAGCAGTCTCTCAACCTTCTCCAGCCAGCCAGCCCCCGATGCCATCTTCGCGGCTTGGAGCTGCCACCATCATCCTGTCTCCATGCGGTAGGAGCCGCTGACACCTTCTCTCCATCCCACGGCTAGGAGGCCACAGACGCCATCCCCATATGGCCTGGAGGCCATCCTGGAGCCGCCGACATCCTCTTTCTTCGGCGGTAGCAGGACCGCTGCCTCCACCTTCCTCTTCTGCAGCCATGAGGCCACCCTGGAGCTCCTCTTCATGGCTCAGAGGCCGCCACCGGTGTTCTTTAGTTGCTGGAGCTGCCTCCAGCTTCTCTTTAGCGGTAAGAGCTGCCTCCATCACTTCGGGCCTGCTTTCTCCTTCCTGCTTCCAGCATGCTGCCCTGGCTGCACCACTTCTCAAGATTTAAAGGGCCAGTCCTCTTGGCTCCTCCTCATGATGTCATCCTGGGTGTTCCTCTTCAGCCCTACAAAAGGGCTCAGTCTTCAGTTCCTCTTTGCCTTCGCAAGGAGTCAGTTCTGGAGTTGGACTCCTCCTGGATCCTCCATGCCAGCTCTTCGGTCTAGGAGTTCCTGATGTCAAGCTCTGCTTCTTCAAGGCAATCTGTTCTTCGTGGGAATTCCCTTGTCTTCCTTTGTGTTTCCTGATCCTTTGTCTCATCTTCGTTCCATGTTTGGTCTCTAGCCGGACCCTAGTCCTTGTCTTCGGATGTCTTCATTGTCCGACCCTCCTGATGTCTTCACCTTCAAATCTTCCTGAAGTCCTCACCTTCTGATGTCCCGTCCTTCCTAAATTCCGTCATCCTGTTGTTCTGCCTCTCAGAGCCTCCTCGCTGATCTTCGTTGGGTGACCTGGGAGTCCGATGTCCAGATGTCTCAGATGTCTCGTTCTTCAGTTCACTTGACACCTCCACGATGCTCTTGACTGAATGTCCTGGGGGTTGAAGTCCTGATGTCCTGACATACCTGACATCTTTGAGTCAAGTTGTCTTCGTCTTCAGAATCCTTTTGACGTCCTTGTCTTCAGTTCTGTTTTGCTGTCAAGCATTCAGACCTTTTGGCTCCTACGTCTAGGAAGCCTTCAGACTCTTTGGCTCCCTTGTCAGGGTAGCCTTCCTCTCGGATATCCTGGTTCTGGATTTTATCTCCTAGTGGGCCATCCTCAGTCCAACTTCGGCTGACCTTCAGATGAGTCTTCCATGCCGGGTTGGAAGTTTCGTCTTCTTTCTAGTGACCTGTCAGGTGTGTCAATCATGCCTGGTCCCCGAAGCTCAGTCAGTATGGTTGCTGCTACGAATCATGGCCGGATACCTTTTTAATGAGTTTTAACTCTTCTGTCGTCTTTCCACTCAGCAAGTGTCTTCATCAATGTCCTTGATGTTCTTCTTTTCAGCCTTGTCTCATCCTTATCCAGTATCGTCTGACTTTGTCTTCAAGTCCTCATGCTTCATCGGCAGGGGTGAAAGACTGATACTTCACTTTCAATTAGGGATGTGAATCGTTTTTTGACGATTTAAAATATCGTCCGATATATTTTAAATCGTCAAAAATCATTAGAAGCGCGATACAATAGGAATTCTCCCGATTTATCATCAAAAATCGTAAATCGGGGGAAGGGGGAGGGGAGGGGAAGGGGGAGGGCGGAAAAACCGGCACACTAAAACAACCCTAAAACCCACCCCGACCCTTTAAAATAAATCCCCCACCCTCCCGAACCCCCCCAAAATGCCTTAAATTACCTGGGGTCCAGAGCAGGGGTCCCGGTGTGATCTTTTACTCTCGGGCCTGCGGTGCGTTGTAGAAATGGTGCCGGCACTACCTTTGCCCTGTCATATGACAGGTCAAAGGTAGCGCCGGCGCCATTTTGTTTTTTGTCCCCCGATGTCAGGAGCGTAGGAGATCGCTCCCGGACCCCCGCTGGACCCCCAGGGACTTTTGGCCAGCTTGGGGGGGCCTCCTGACCCCCACAAGACTTGCCAAAAGTCCAGCGGGGGTCCGGGAGCCATTTGTGTAAAATGGCGCCGGCAGTACGGCAACACGATTCGACTGCAGGAGGTCGCTCCCGGACCCCCGCTGGACTTTTGGCAAGTCTTGTGGGGGTCAGGAGGCCCCCCCAAGCTGGCCAAAAGTCCCTGGGGGTTATCGATCGATCACACGATTCACATCTCTACTTTCAATGCATATCCAGCATAACTCTCTGCTTCAACAGCAAGGGGAATGAAGAAAAGTGGATCTATATACAGACAACCAACAAGGACTGAATTACATAGTCTGGGTAAACAAATAAGCATGGGTGTAGCTTGCTTATTGCGGCGGTTACTACCCCTAACTAATTAAGCTAGATATTTCACTTAGATGCAGCTCCAACACTGATCTCTGCATTAATGATGGGGGTGGAAGGGAAATAGAACCAAAAGGTTACTAAGAGCCAAGAGTAACAAATAAGTATGAGAAAAAAAAAGTGCAGAACTTGTTGGGCAGACTGGATGGGCGTTTGGTCTTCTTCGGCCGTCATTTCTATGTTTCTATGTTTCATCTGATCCTCATCTTCATGTATCGTCTTATCGTCTTCAGTCTTCAAGTCTTGTCTTGTTCCAGTTCCATCATCTGCCCATCCTGGCACATTTGCCATTCCTGTATGGCAGGTCCAAAAGGGCTATCGAGTGGCCAGAAGGCTACCCCAGAGACCAGAATTGCGTTGTTGGTTCTCTATTGATGCTTTAGGTTTGGCGGAAGTGCGAGTACCTGGTCTTCTGCCTGTCCACCTATGCTGGGATACGTCTCACCTGCCTCGGAGCTTCTAAGGAGCTCCTCTATGCAGTTTATCATGGTCCAAGGGCACACCACTCTCCCTGAAAGGGGGATCGCTCACTAGCACTCCTTAAAACTCATTTGGAATATTTGGTTCAGTTCTAGAGACCCTCCCTTCAAAAGAATGTAAACAGGATGGATTTGGTCCAGATATTTGCTGTAAAATGGACAGTGATCTTCATTGTAAAGAATATGGGAACAGACATAGAGATATAAATATGTTTTCCTTCAAGGAAAAATGAGAGTGGATATATGATAGAGATATTTAATACCTCAGAAATATCAATGCACAAGTGACTGGTCTCTTTAAATGGAAAGGAGACTCTGGAATGAGGAGTCATGGGATGAAAGTGAAGAACAATCTAAGGAAGTATTTCTTTATAGAAAAGGTAATGAATGCATGGAATAGTCCGCCTGTGGAGGTAGTGGATTTAAGGGCAGTATTTGATTTCAAGAAAGCATGGGACAAGCACAGGGGATTTCTGATATAGTGGTAGGGATTGTAAAGCTGAGCAGTTGTAGAGCTAATGGGATTAACATTTAAAAAAAAAGGGGGGGGGGGCATAAAATAAAGTACCTGTCAGGGATGAATAGTTCTGCAGAGCTGTTTTCTTTTTCAGGGGAAGGGGTCTGTAGCCACGAAGGCAGTGCTAGAATGCTTTATTGGTGCTGAAAGAGCCCATAGAAGTGGTAGCAATGGCATCAGAGTGCAGGAGAATGAAGGTTGCAACCACTGAGAAGGGAACTGGCATGAGGCTGTAGTGAAGCCACAGGAGCACTAGTTTATTCCCGTGGCTGAGAAGGAGGAACATAAGAACATAAGAACAGAAGGCATGCCATGGTGGGTCTGACCAAAGGTCCATCAGGCCCACTATCCTGCTTCCAACAGTGGCCAAGCCAGGTCACAGGTACCTGGCAGGATCCCAGGGGGTAGATAGATTCCAAGCTGCTTATCCCAAGAATAAGTAGTGGATTTAAGCAACTCTAGCTTAATAATGGTTAATTGGGTTTTCCTTCAGGAACTTATGCAAATGTTTTTTAAATATAGCTACACTAATAGGGGTACATTTTAAAACATAGTGCGCGTGCGTACTTTTGTTAGCACACCAGGCGCGAACAAAAGTACGCCGGATTTTATAAGATACGCGCATAGCTGCGCGTATCTTATAAAATCCGGGGTCGGTGCGCGTAAGGGGTTGCACATTTGTGCAACTTGTGCACGCCGAGCCCTGTACGCGCTGCCCGTTCCCTCCGAGGCCACTCCAAAATCGGGGTTGCCTCGGAGGGAACTTTCTTCCGCCTCCCCCCACCTTCCCTTCCTCTACCTAACCCACCTCCCCGGCCCTATCTAAACCCTCCCTACCTCTGTCGCGAAAGTTAAGCCTGCTCGAGGCAGGCGTAATTTTGTGCGTGCCAGGCCAGCTGCCATGCGCCATGTTCCGGTCTGGGGGCTGGTCCGGAGGCCATGGCCATGCCCCCGGAATGCCCCCAGGCCAGAGCCATGCCCGCGGTGCCTCCCCCGGATGATGCGCCGGCCGCATAACGCCCCCCGACACACCCCTCGATGATGTGCGGACCGCAACACGCCCCCCAACACGCCCCACCCAGGAAAGCCCCAGGACCTACGTGCATCCCAGGGATTTGCGCATGCCGGAAGCCTATGCAAAATAGGCTCGGCGTGCGCAGGGGCATTTTAAAAGGATTACGCGCGTACCTTATGCGCGTAACCCTTTTATAATCCAGCCCATAGCTTTTACCACATCCTCTGGCAACAAATTTCAGAGATGAATTATGTGTTGAGTAAAATAATATTTTCTCTTATTAGTTTTAAATGTATTACTTAGTAACTTCTTTGAGTGTCCCCTGGTATTTGCACTTTTTGAAAGAGTAAACAACTGAGTAATTCTATTTATTTATTTTAAAAGTTTTTTATACTGTCATTAAGTTATTTACCATCATAACGGTTTACAATAGGGCTCAAATAGAAAAAAATAGTAAAAAAAAACTTTCCAATGAAGGTAACAATTGAATCGCTTGAACTATTTGAATTCTGACGTACGATGTCTATTGGTACCTGTCTCGTGTGTGGGTACCTACGGTTTTAATGTTATTTACACTTAACAGTGAGGTAAAGTTAATTTCCAGGTTGGTACCTGGGGATTATGTGTTAGGTGCTTTATGCTGGCTCTTCCTTATCTGTTTTCAACATTCTCTTTGTAGAAAGCCTGTTTGAATAGCCATGTTCTGAGGTTTGTTTTGAAATCTCTCTGTAGTCTTAGTTCTAGGGGCATGGTGTTCCATAGGGTGGGACCTGATAGAGATTGTGCACGCTCCCTCACCTGTGTTAGTCTTGCTGTTTTTACTGGTGGGATGGTTAAGAGGGCTTTATTTGCTGATCTTAAATTTCTATGTGGAACATGTGCATGCAGTGCTGTGTGTTCAGCCATTCTGCTTTTTCGTCATGGATCAGTTTGTGTATTGTGCAAAATGCTTTGAATTGAACTCTTTGTTCGATAGGTAGCCAATATAGAACTGCTAGTGTATCGGTGATGTGATCTCGTTTTCTTTTGCCTATGAGAATTCTCGCCGCAGAGTTTTGTAGTAATTGCAGTGGTCTTATTGATGTGTGCGGTAAAGCCTAGCAGTAATGAATTGCAATATTAGTGCTTGGAGCACTGTGTGAAAGTTTGATAATGTTAGTAGTGATTTTAGTTTCTTTAGCACCATTAGTTTGGCATACCCTTCTTTGACTTTTAAAGATATGTGTTATTTGAGGCTTAGCTCTGTCTATTATAACGCCGAGGTTGCGTATCTTCTCTGCTAAATCAATTTTTTGATTGCTTTTGAGTATTATTGGAGTTTGAATTATGTTTATTTTCTTTCTTTCTAAGTGTAGGAATTCGGTTTTCTCAATATTAATTACCAATTCCATTTGGTTTAAAAGCTGTTTGATTATTTTGAGATACATATTGGCTAGGCTTAGTGTTTTTTCAATGGTGTCTTCAATTGGTAGGATTAATTGAATGTCATCTACATAGACGTAGTGAATGATTCCTAGCCCCGCGAGGAGATGGCATAGTGGTAACAGATAAATGTTAAAGAGTGTTGCTGATAGAGATGATCCTTGAGGTACTCCTGTTTTTAGTGTCATTTTTTTGGATAAGGTATTATTGATTTGTACTTGGAACACTCTGTTATTAAGAAATGATTTAAACCATTTGATTGTTTTGTTGTGTAGTCCTATTTCCTCAAGCCTTTTGATTAGTATTTTGTGATTCACTGTGTCAAATGCTGATGATAAATCAAGTAGTATGAGAATGTAATGTTTTCCACTGTCGAATCCTCTTAGTATGTTGTCTGCGAGTAATAGCGTTTCCATGCTGTAGTGTTTTCGAAATCCGTGTTGTGATGGGTACAGGATGTTGTTATTTTCTAAATGCTCTGATAGTAGTTTTTTTAACTGTTTTCTCAATTAATTATGCAATTAATGGGAGGTTTGAGACTGGTCTGTAATTGCTTAGAGATAGGGGGTCCATGTTTTTTTTCTTTAATATTGGCTTAATTATTGTTCCTTTCAATATATCTGGCATATACCTTTTTTCAAGGGAAAGGTTTATAATTTGTGCTAGGGCTGTGGCAGTAACTTCAGGAAACGTTTTGAGTTCTAGAATGGGTAATACATCTATATTATGTGGGGCTGGGTTTAGTTGTTTAAGCATGTTTTCTACTTCAAGGCTTGATATATCAGTGAACTCAGACCATGGTGTGGCATCTGTTGTACAGATTTTGATCTCTTGTTTGGGTGTCTTTGGTATTTTGGTTCTTAGGTTCTCAATTTTATCACTGAAAAATTGTGCCATTTCATTGCATCTATTCTCTGGTAAATTATCAGGGGAGTTAGTTGTATCTTTGGTGAGGTTATTGACTATTTTGAAAAGGGTTCTAGGATTATTCATTATTTTTTTGTAGTAGACTGGCTGTTTTCGGTATTGAGTAAGTTGTTCAGTTGACTTGTGGTATTTCCCATTCCTTTTACTTTTCTAAGCTTTTGTTTGGTTTCTTTTATGTGTTCATTGTACCAGGGTTTGTTTTTTTTGTTTTGATTCTTTTGTGCATATGGTTTTTTGGGGGTTTATGTTGCTGCTATTCGATTGGTCATATTAATCCATTCCGTTGTTGTGGTAGTGCAATCGGGGTAATCAAATGTATTAAGTTCTTCATGTATTTTGTTTTTCAGTGTTTCTGTCTCAATGGGGGACAGTATGTGATTTCAATGGGTTCTGTTTTTGGTATTTCAGTTGGTTTTGAATGTATAATGGAGGATTGAATAAGGAAATGATCTGACCAAGGAATATGTGTGTAGCTTGTGTTTGTGTTCTCAGAAAAGCTGTTATTTATAAATGTCAGGTCTAGTGAGTGTCCGGCTCTGTGTGTGGGTTTATCTGTTATTAATTTAAATCCAAATGTAGTCATTATATCTAGAAGGGTCTAGCAGGCATTGAATAAGGGCTTTATATCAATGTGGAGGTTGAAATCTCTGAGTACGATGGTGGGTTTTGTTGTATTTGTTATGGAGTCTCAGTTTAGTGGACCCTTGGGCCGACCTGCAGGAGACTGGGAAAGGTGGTCAATGTCTCTAGTATGTGGCAGGCCGGGAGGCAGATGCTCAGGCAGGACATAGAGGTGCTCTTTACCCTGGAAGCTGGTACTCCCCCGGGAGAAGCCCGTAGGAGCCCAACCGCTGGGACTTAGGCGGCTTCACCCTTGGAAGCCGAAGCCCCCCCCCGGGAGGAGCCGCTGGGACTTAGGCGGGTTGTTGATCAGAACTGGGAACTGGAACCAGACTAGGACAGTAGATCAGTACTGTAACAGGGCTCGGGTTCTGGAACCAGGCAGGAACTGTAGCAGGGCTCGGGTACTGGAACCAGGCAGGAACTGTAGCAGGACTCAGGTACTGTAACCAGGAGGAACTGTAGCAGGACTCGGGTACTAGAACCAAGCAGGTACTGTAGCAGGCCAGCAGGAATGGAGCGAATAGCCAGGCAGCTCACTCCGGGGCACAACGCAACAGGGAACCAGGAGGTAAACCCATTGCAAGGCAAAGACTGAGTGTCCGTGGCCGGCTTATTAAGGCCACGGCGTCTGATGTCAGGAACTGGGTGGAGTCACTACTGGCGGGAAATGGCCTAGAAAAGCGCCCAAGTGGCGTGCACGCGCGCCGAGAGACAGGGCATCCATGGGAGGCTTCCTGGTGGCGCAGCCCTCATGGGGACGCTGTTGAACAGGCCATGAACTAAGCCAATGGAAGTGGGAACAGGTCCAGGAACACGGAGGTAAGGGTCTGTTCGCAGTGCTCGCGGCCAGAACCGTAACAGTACCTCCCCTCTTACGCCCCCTCTTAGCAGGTCCAGGATTACTTGGGTGATCCAGATGGAACTGCCGTAATAAGTCCTTGTCGAGGATGTTATGGGCCGGTTCCCAAGAATTATCCTCGGCGTTGGTGGAACCGGACATCCAAAACTTCAAGTACTTGATACGTAACCTCGTCCGGTACTGAAGGGTCCGAGGGTTCAGGAGCCCGGGAGTGATATCTGGATAAAACAAGAGGCTTCAGCAATGACACATGGAACATGTCATGTATGCGCATGGAGGAGGGTAGGCGTAATTGGTATGAGACTGCTCCCACTCGTTCGGCGACTCGAAAAGGCCCACAGAATCTCGGAGCTAGTCTTCGAGATGGAATACGTAGCTGTAGATTTTTGGTACTAAGCCAGATGCGGTCTCCTGGGAGGAAGATGGGTGCTGGCTGACGATGCCTATCCATCCATTTCTTGGCGGACTGGAGGCTTTACGGATCTTTCCCTGGATAGACGTCCACAAGGTAAAAAGCTGGCGGGCTGAAAGTTGCACTGCCGGGAGTGCACTAGGTTTAGGTGAAGGCAAGGGGGGTCGAAGTTGCTTCCCATAGACGACGAGGAAAGGCGAACTTCCAGTAGCAGCGTGCGTGTGATTATTATATGAGAATTCCACCCACAGGAGTAGCTTGGCCCGATTATCTTGTCGTTCATTCATTCATGAACGGAGAAAAGTCTTCAGGGTTCGGTTAGTCCGTTCCATTTGCCCATTACTCTGAGGATGGAACGCAGAAGAAAGACTAAGTTGCACATTGAAGCGTTTGCAAAGTGCTTTCCAATATCGAGCAGTAAACTGTGGTCCTCGATCGGAGACTATATACTGCGGGAGACCGTGAAGTCTAAAGATATGCTGAGCGAAGAGGTTAGCTAGGTCAGGTGCAGAAGGCAACTTTGGCAAGGGGACAAAGTGCGCCATCTTGGAGAATCGGTCTATGGTCACCCAAATGACCGAATTACCTCCTGAGATGGGAAGGTCCATGACAAAGTCGGTGGAGATGTGTGTCCAAGGCTCCACCGGGATGGGCAATGGCTGCAACAGGCCCTTGGGCCTCCCGATGAGCGGCTTTTGAACGGCGCAGGTAGGGCACGAGCCCACAAAAGCTTGGACGTCCTGTTTCACCGTCGGCCACCAGTGGAATCGGTTCAACAAGTCTAAGGTCCCTTTACAGCCAGCATGGCCCCCAGTGAGAGAGTCATGGGCCCAGGTGAGAACTGCTCTCCAGGAACGACGTGGAACAACGGTCTTCCCTTGGGAGGACACCAAGGTTGCTGCATGACTCACTTTCACAGGATCCAAAATATACTGAGGAATTTCAGGAGTCTCTTTGACCTCAGAGGAGTGCGAGAGCGCGTCAGCTTGAACATTCTTAGAGCCGGGTCGATAGCGTAAGGTAAAGTCGAACCGATCAAAAAACAACGACCACCGGGCTTGCCTTGGGTTCAAGCGTTGGGCTTGCTTCAAGAATGCTAAGTTTTTATGATCGGTGTAAATCGTAACCGGATGGTTGGCTCCCTCCAACCACTGTCTCCATTCCTCCAGGGCAAGTTTCACGGCTAGCAGCTCTTTATCACCAACACAGTAGTTGCTCTCTGCTGGGGAGAATTTCTTCGAAAAATATGAACAGGGTAACAACTGTCCAGAATCAGAGTACTGGCTCAGCACGGCCCCCACGGCCACATTGGAGGCATCGACTTCCACCACAAAGGGCTGGCTAGGATCCGGATGATGAAGGCATCCTTAAGGGCCTCGAAGGCTTGGCAGGCAGGAACGCTTCCTTAAGGGCCTCGAAGGCTTGGCAGGCAGGAACAGGCCAATCCACAGTGTTGGCCCCCTTTCGGGTGAGGGCAGTTAACGGGGCCACAATATGAGAGTAATTAGGAATAAAGTGACGGTAGAAAATTGGAAAAACGAGGAAGCGTTGCAACGCTTTAAGGCCCTTCGGCCAGGGCCAATTCTTAATTGCCGCCACTTTCTCAAGGATCCATTTGAAAGCCTGTTGCAGAGATTATGTAGCCCAGGAATGGCAGGGACATCTCTCAAAACTACATTTTTTCCAGTTTCGCGTACAGACCATGCTCCCTAAGTATTTGGAGCACTTGATGGACATGCTGATGATGTGAAGGCAGGTCCTGGGAGTAGACTAACACATCGTTGAGGTAAACGATTACGCAGGTTTTCAGAAGGTCCCATAACACCTCATTCATAAGGTGCTGGAACACGCCGGAGCATTACATAAGCCAAAGGCATCAACAAGATACTCGTAATGCCCGTCTCTGGTATTAAAAGCGGTTTTCCGGAGTCACGTGATGTGGTGATCTGGGGTAGACGTGTCTAACCCGGCTCCAGGAGACAGGCCCGGAATCCTTTAAAAAACTCGGCCATCCGCCCTGCAATTGTACTGCAAGATTTATTAGTGGGTACTGCCTATGAATATCGACAGATATATGAATAAATCTCCAGCGACTATGCCCGCTAAACTAGCGAAAAAGGACAAGGAGAAACCCAAGTCAGCGGAGGACAAAATGGCTGCCGGCGCTGAGAAAACGCTGTCGGGTTCGACCCTGGATCCTTCAATAGCGGCGATAACGTCAGCGGTTACCGAGGCATTAGCAGCCAAGCTAGATAAAATTTCGGAACAACTTACCACCTTGCAAGGTGCTTTTGCTGAACTGCCGCCCCGTATCGAGGCCCTAGAACTCCGCATGTCCGCGGCGGAAGATGGAAATCTAGCAGCTGAGGGGCCGATTGAGCACATTGGAGAAAAACCAATTCAGCAGCAAGAAGAAAAGCTAGATGAGCTTGAAAATCGCGCACGGCGCAATAACCTAAGGTTTGTCGGCTTGCCGGAGACTATCCTGGACGCTGATCTTGCGGGTCATATTGTACAGTGGCTCCCCGAAGCTTTGGGCCTAACAGACCAGCTGGGCGCCATGAAAATCGAGAGGGCTCATCATCTGGGACCGCGCCTTGACTCTCAACAAAAGACCCAGGGTGGTTTATCGCACGGTTCCTGGATTTTACTGACCGACAGCTGATTTGGCAAGCATCGAGGAAGCTATCTTCTCTGCAGTTTCAAAACATGCCGGTAAAAATCTTTCAAGATTTTTCTGCGCGGGTAGCGGCTAAACGGAAAGAGTTTGGCCCTCTATGTTCACAGCTTGCCACCAAACAAGTGCGTTTTGCTCTTCAATATCCTGCAAAACTTCGTATTTGGAATAATGGGCAGAATAAGGCGTTTGACACTGTCTCTGAGGCACGGCGATATGTGAAAGAATCACTGGCAATTGTTTCTACCTGAAAAGGCATCTTGGAGTCATACGCCATGATTTCATAACGCGGGGATCAGTTGCGATTCCTCATGTTTGACTAAGGTTATCATACTGTTAACATGTTTGTTATTAGGGTTGTTGTTCAACAGATTCCAAATTATTACGATTTCTATTCTGTATTCGCAATAGCCAGTTTGATCTTAATTAATTGCCATTTTACTTTTGCAGCTCAACTTGCTAAGTGTCCGGGTCCTGTCTCCTGATCACATGCATTGGCTCCAGCTCTCATTTCTGAGGGCGGCCACGGAGGATGGTTGTTTGTGTTAGTAGGGTACTTGTGGTAGGGGGGTGGGAAGGGAAGGGGGAGGGGGGAAGAGGGGTTAGACACCGGGCTGCAGAACTAAATGTTTGTGTTTCAGGGACTGAGGTTTACTTGTACTTTAGGTTTGCTACTGAAGAGGTGATGCTGAGGGCGGCTATAACGATGTTCATTAGTTGTCCTACGTTGGAGACACTGTGGCTCAATTTATATTTTGTTATTTGCACTATCTGTCTGAATTTCTCAGTATTATTACTGTGGGATTTTCATTTCTATGCCTATGTCTACGACCATGGTGCCTAAGGTCCAGTATATGAGTTGGAATGTTGCGGGATTGGGCACAGCTGTTAAGAGAGAGAAGGTCCTGACACATTGCCATAAGTCTAAGGGAGACATCATTTTCTTGCAGGAGACACATATGGTAGACAAAGAACATATCAAATTGAAAAATAAAAGGGGATATACACAAGTCTATTTTTCATCAGGCACGAGTAAACGTAATGGGGTGGCTATTCTAATTAAAAATAAGATTCCCTTCCAATTAGATTCTCAGTGGAGTGATTCTGAAGGGAGAATTATTATTATTAAAGGTTGTTTATATGGTCGCCCTATTGTACTGGCCTCTATCTATGGGCCAAACAAATATGACCATGTATTTTTTTCCACCCTAGTCTCACATATCACTGCATTTGGTACAGCTTCCATAATCCTGGCGGGAGATTTTAACTGCATAGTGGACCCAAATCTTGATAAATGTTCCACTGTCCATACCTCCCCACTCGGCAAGGGAAAAGGTATCTCCTTTTTATGCCATACTTTACAGTTGCTAGACATCTGGCGAGTATATCATCCCTCTGAGAGGGATTATACCCATTATGCTCGGGCGCACCCAGCAAAATCCAGAATAGATTATATTCTAGTTTCTGAAGCTCTTTTTTCTGATGCGGAAAGAGCGGAAATTGGAAATCTTGTTATATCAGACCACTGCCCGGTCTTCTGTACTATAGGGGAGACAGCTAGGGACCCTTCTTTGTTTCAATGGCGAATGCCAGAGTGGCTGGCTACGGACTCCGCTTTTAAGGAATTCCTGGAGCAAAAATGGGCACAGTTTGAGACTTTTAATGCCCAGCATAGGGAAACACCAATTCTCTTTTGGGAGACAGCTAAAGCTGTTCTTAGAGGGGATATACTTAAATATACCATCCAAAAAAAGAAACAACAAAATAAACAAATATTGGAATTAGACGCGAAGCTCCGCTATTATAAATCCCAGTGGAACAGATTTAACAGCCAGATTTGGAAAGACCGATTTAGGAAAACACAGGTGATGTTAAATGATATTTTACACCAAAAAGCTATAGGCTCTGTTTGCGTTCAAGCACAAAGTTTTTGTGCATGGTAATAAACCAGGTAGGCTCCTGGCTCAACTGTCCAAAGCCAAGGTGGCTTCAAAATTTATTTCTTTTATAAATAAACCTGATGGGTCGAGAGCTGTCTCTACCACGGAGATTGGGCAGGTTTTTCAAAAATTTTATGAAAACCTATACACCGCTGACACGCCAAATGCTACTAACCAGCAGTCCTTTTTTCAAGATTTGAGGTTACCTATTATTTCTGACTCACAGAGGTCCAGTCTTAATAAACCCATCTCTGAATTGGAAGTTACGAAGGTATTCTCTGAACTTAAACTCCATAAGTCCCCGGGACCTGATGGTATGACTTCCTTATTTTACAAGTCGTTGGGGAATAATATCATCCCATCTTTGGTGTCTTTGTTTAATTACATGATCACTCAGGAAGTGTTGCCGGACACTATGAAAGTTGCGGCTATTACCATCCTTCCTAAGCCGGGTAAGGATCCGGCGGAACCGGGGTCCTACCGTCCTATATCTCTTTTAAATCAGGATGTTAAGATATACGCGAAAATTTTAGCTAATCGGCTGAAATTCGTACTACCAGACGTTATCTCCCCAGAGCAGACAGGATTGTTTGTCATGGTCGTAGACCAGTAACCAACATTAGACGCTTATTGGTGGCGTTGGAGAGCTGTAAACGGAATGTAGTTCTTGACCCCTATTGGTCAGTTTCGACGCTGAAAAAGCGTTCGATAGGGTGGCTTGGCAATATTTATTTGACGCCTTACATAGTTTTGGATTCTCTGGTCCTTTCTTATCTGCTATTCAAATATTATACCGAGATCCTAAAGCATTTATTTGTGTTAATGGCTCTACCTCTCCTTTGTTCACTCTGGGGAGGGGAACTCGACAGGGCTGCCCCTTGTCTCCCCTCTTGTATATTTTATCCTTAGAACCCCTCACTCAAAAAATTAAGCAGTCCACCCTTATTCCTGGAATCAAGACGGGGTCCATAGAGCAGAAGTTAATGTTATTTGCTGACGATATGTTGATGATGCTATCCCAGGCACGTACTGCTTTACCGGAGCTGTTACAAGTGATTCAGACTTTTGGATCTTTCTCTGGCTTGAAGCTTAACCTAACGAAATCCGAAGCAATGGATATTCTGGGTTCGCTACGACCTAATTGGGTGGATTTCCCACTATTGTGGGCGAATGACTCTATTAAATACCTGGGCATTAAAATCCATAGCGACTCTCAACAGTGGTATTTACATAATATCACACCTTTGTTGAAGCTGTTTCAGACAAAAATAGACAGTTGGAGTTCACTGCCATTATCAATTTCGGGAAGAATTTGGTTAATATGATTCTTTTGCCGAAGTTGTTATACATATTACAAATGACCCCGTTCTATTTAAAAGGTGGAGACGTGAAAACGTTTCATCGCATTTTGAGTAAATTCTTTTGGAGTCCCAAACGAGCACGATTGGCGCTCTCTAAATTAATGGTACCCAAGTCTGAAGGGGGCCTGGGGGTTGCGAATTTGAGATTTTATAATATTGCTTGTCTTCTACCAACCCTGCGGGAATGGCTGGGCTCTGGGTCGAATTCAGAGGCACTGCAGGTGGAACGTGAAGCGTACCTACCTTATCATTTAGCCTTTTGGTTGCATTCAGTACGGGGGTCTCTACCTGCACATGTTTCCAACAGTTTAGTGGCGGAGGGCATGCGTAAATGTTGGCAATATCTCAGATTACATTTGCATTTAGACTGGAAAGTATCATACTGTTTACCACTGGTACAAAACCCTGATCTTCCTGCTGGGATACCAAAAAACACATTGGGGAGACTTACAGCCAAAGGCATTGTTGATTTGCTCCCTTTTATGGATCTACAATCTAAGTCAGTTCTCACCTTTGATCAGTGTTGTCGCCAATATGGTTTGATCTCATCTGACTATTTTCCTTATCTGCAGATACGTAGCTATGTGTTAGCTACCCAAGGATGCTGTCAGCGAGATCTTACTAATGGTTCGTTTCAAAGATATTTGCACATTAACTCTCTTAAGGTAGTTAAATTGTCTATGTATTATAAGTTATTGCATGACACTACTAACTATACCTTGTACAAACTCTGTGCTACCCGCTGGTCCACCACACTGCGGGAGGATATCACTGCCAAGGCTTTGATGAAGAGTACACAACTGTTAGCAAAAGTGACCACCAGCACATCACTGAAAGAACTTCACTTTCGACTCCTCCACCAGATCATTATCGGACCTCAGAGAGCGTTCTTGGCAGGTATCGCAACTACGGGGTCATGTGTCAAGTGCTCTCAGCCTCAGGCCTCCCTGTTCCATTGTTTGTGGGATTGTCTACAGATCCAATCATTCTGGATACAAATTTCTCAACAATATGCGGCCCAAGGTGTGTCTACAATGTGTTGGATTGGTTCCTTTTGCCTGTTGGGAGTAACGTGCAAGTCTAGTACCAGTACTACCCCACTTCATTTACCCTCAAGCACTTCATCGCCTTGTTCTCATCTCCTTTTACACAAGAGTCGATTGATTGCTTTACGGATAATACTTCGCCACTGGATACTTTCAACTCCTCCATCACTTTTGGAATGGACGGATGCCATGCTAGACTTATATATATTGGAGCGTAAATCAATCTCAAACTCCTCCAAGAGCAAACAGGATTGTTTTAAGGCACTCTGGTCCCCTTTTCTCCGTCTGCTTCATTCGAAAGGTGACTTGCAGCCACCATAGATTCCAGGTCTTCGTAACAAGGGGATTGGCAGATATAGAGACAGCTCAGTATGGCCCTTATGTTAGTTCGCCTTCTTCTGCCTTTGGTTCAATTCCCCTTGGTGAGCCTTGGTGACGCTTAATACTTGTTGTCATTTTTAAAAGGTACAATGTAACCTCGCATACAGTCCTAAATGTGTATGTTTATGGGTATGTGTGTTTTTTGTAACCTCATTGAACGGTGTCTTTAGGGAGGGGAGGGTGGAAAGGGGGGGATGCTGAGGTTCCTAGATTGTGGTAAAGGGGACGGTTTGGCTGGGCTGGGAAAAGCCACAATAATTTTCGCGTGTTAGAAGGTCAATCACCTTACCTTTCTGATTATATGCTTGTTTATTCTTCTATATGTGTATATCTCTGATGTAGGCCTATCTCTATGTATGATAATCAGTGTCTACCTGTTGAACATGTTTTACCACTGCAATGATCTGTTTAACTTGCTTCTTTGACGGAACCCAATAAAAATAATTACACACAAAAAAAAAAAAGCGGTTTTCCACTCGTCTCCGGGACAAATTCTGACTAAGTTGTATGCACCTCGTAAGTCCAACTTTGTAAAAATCTTCGCTCCCTGGAGCCTATCGAGGAGCTCCGGGATCAATGGAAGCGGGTAACAATCTTTGAACGGAGATACCCGGACAAGTGTGTCAGAAAGTTATACAGACTTCATCATTATAAAAGATTGAGATAAAGTGAAATATATAACAGTATTCCATATATAAAGATCACATTCATATTCACGATCATAATGTTTACTGGTGTATAATGTTTACGGTGGTGTGATTGTGTGAGTGGATGTTATGATTAGATAGTTTTTAATTGTTTAGATAGGATATTTTTCTGCTGGAGATATTAGGGATGTGAATCGTGCTTCTGACGATTGAAAATATCATACGATATTTTAAAAATTGTCAGAAATCGGGGGGTCCCCGAAACAGATAGGAAAACCCCACTAAATTGTTCTTGGGGGTTATCTTATCGTTTTGGGGGAGGGCGGGAAAAACGGCTCACAAAAAATAACCCCTAAACCCACCCCGACCCTTTAAAACTAATCCCTTAGCTTCCCCAAACCTCCCGACCTCCCCAAAGGACTTTTTACAGGTACCTGGTGGTCCAGTGGGGGTCCCGGGAGTGATCTTCATCTTTAAAAATGGCGCAGGCCATCCAGTGCTCCTACCATGTGACAGGGCCGGCCAATGGCACTGATACCCTGTCACATGGTAAGGGTAAAGGGCCATCGGCAGCATTTTGATTAGTGGCAGCCAACGGCCTGGGAGCATGAAATCGCTCCTGGGACCCCCACTGGACCACCAGGTACCTGTAAAAGGTTTTGGGGGGCGGGAAGCTAAGGGATTAGTTTTAAAAGGTTGGGGTGGGTTTTTTGTTTATCGGCTCGGGCGCAGCCGATAAAAAAAAAACCCGATTGGGCCGGACAAAAAAAAAAATCACGATGTGAATCGGAACCAGAATTGGAACCGATTCCGGTTTCGATTCACATCTCTAATATTAATAAAGTTTATACATTTTGTGTATTTAAAAATTTTAAATTGGATATATAATTTGCTTTCTGTACATGAACAGTGTTCTCTTTATGTATAAGTAGTATTGAGATGAAGAGAGAATCATTTTATTATATCCCTGGGTGTTGTTTTACCTGAATCAATGAAAGCAGTAGTGGCAAAGGTTCCTCCGGGATATTCCAGGGTTACCGGAACTGTGAATTGAGGAGCAGGAACTACACAGCCTAGGGACAGCTCCCCTGTGATGCCTATGCTTTGGCATTTTCCAACCGCTCTTTGCACTGGGCCAGGAAGTGCCCCTTCCCTCTGCAGTACAAACAAAGGCCTATTGTTCTGCGTCTCCTTCTCTCCTCTGGAGTCAAAGTGCTGCGTCCCAACTGCATTGGCTCCTCCCCAGACGACTCTGCCTGTGGTTTTGTCAGTACGGCAGAAGACACCAGAAGCTTTGAGAAAGCAGGAGTCAGTGAAACCTGTCTTTTAGCCAGATGAAACTCCCGACAGCGTTGCTGTAGGCGATCGATCCTTCCCACTAAATCAATTAAGTTATTTAATGTCCTCAGAATGGTCTCTAGCAGCCAGCTCATCCATTATCCTGGAAGCCAGCCCCTCCAACAATAGGCCTCTTAAACTGTTCTCACGCCAGCCTCTCTCGGAAACTAGTGTTCGGAATTCAATGGCATAGTCCGCCAGCGGGCGGGACCCTTGCCACAACTGTATTAGTTTAGACGTTGCTGTGGAGTGGCGTGCTGGTTCAAAGATCTGTTTAAAGTTAAGGATGAACTTTTGTAAGCTACCCAGCATGGGATCACTGCGGTCCCACAATGGCGATGCCCAGGCTAGGGCCTTTCCCTCCAGCAGGGAGAGAATGTAGGCGACCTTCACAGAGTCCGTAGGAAACTATTTGGATAGTAAGGCAAACCTTATGTAACACTGGTTCAAGAATCCACAACAGAGTTTGGCCTCACCAGCGTATCGTGACGGTACTAGCAGATGTGGGGGAACTACAGAATCTGGAACAGGAGCCACTGGAAGGACTGGTGGGTTCTCGGTAGGCTGAGAATCCAGGCAGTTGGCTAGTTGTTCCACGGTTGCTGCCAGCACATCCAAGCAATGCTGCTGTTGTTGCAGACATTGTGCCATTCCAGGGATGGCCTGTAAACCTGAAATGTCCGCCAGGTCCATGGACTTGCAAACTGTTGTGTCTGAAATGGTGGACTCTTGGGCCGGCCGTGTGGCGTGACGTCAGCACGTACAAGTACTCCGCAGAGGTGGAAAAGGTGGGGGGGCGACACCAAGCCAAGAGACCAGATGGTGGCTTCACCCTGGAAGCCCGAGGTCCCCCCGGGAGGAGCCCAAGAGGACCCGGGCCGCTGGGACTTAGGAGAATAACCAAGACAACAAGGCAGACTCAATACAGGACTGGCGGCAGGCAAGACAGAAGCAGGTGCGGTCTGGGGTCAAAACCAGGCAGACAATCTGAGGAAAGACAGGACTGGGACGAGAGCAGAGACTGGATCAGGAGGGGAGGCTGGATCAGGAGTGGAGGCTGGACCAGGAGCGGAGGCTGGAACAAGAACTGAAGCAGAAACAAGCTGAACAAGAACTGAAGCAGGAACAAGCTGGAACACGTATGAGATAGCAACTAGATACTCACAAGAGCGACTTCGTTGCAAGGCGATGTTCTGGAGCCAGAACCGGGCTTAAATCCTCTGCCGGCATCTGATGTCATTCCAGGGGCCAGCCGAGATCTCCCCCCCCCCCTGCAGCTTCAAGAGCTGCCTCCTTGCGTGCACTCGAACACAGAGGGTGTGGCCACACAGGAAAGCTCGACCGCATCTCCCTCGTGGAGGCACCATGCCCGGGGAAGGCCTGTGCAGGCCTCACACTGGACCGGAGAGCCCTGCCTGAGCCCGGGGACAGCCGTGGAGGTAAGAGCCCGGTCGTGGGTGTCGCGACCGGAATCACAACACTGGGAGCATCTTAATGATCTTGATATTAAAGTATTCAAAACCAAATAAAAAATATTAAAATAAAACAAATAAAGGTTGGGGAACATGTGAGGTAATGTCAAGGACCTCTATTCTGTCCCCAGATGTATTTCAAAAGGGTTTAGAAAGGCTAAAAATATAATTACCAACATTCTTAAAAAGATTAAAAACACCTAAAATGGCGAAAACAATTCTAAATAAATGCAGTGTTTACCAGAACAGTGCTCAATAATCCCTAAAAGAGCTTTTATTCATTTTAAAATTTGAACATGAACAAATTAAGCACTACTGAATGTTCAACACTTCCCAAGGGATAAATAAAGCATAAAAGAAACAGTAAAATTGACAAAGACTTCTTCTATCATCTTAAAAATGCCTAATCAATAATATTTGGAGGAAAAAATAGTTTTAAAATGTAATTTCATTGCATAGATAAACTCGATTCCTAACAATTTTGCCTAGTTCAGTATATGTTTTTGCTACAGGCAAACAGCTCAAAGAGCAGTTTGGCAGCATTCCAAGCTGACTGAAAATACCAAACAAAGCCATTGCCTTAGCCTCATACAGTACAAGCTCATGAAGCAGTTGGTGTAATAGTACAGTAAAATGTACATTGATTTGGCACATTCAAGGCCATAGGAAACAGTTGGTCTTAAAACAATCTATCAAAAATTCTCATTTATATTTCTTTTCACTAATCATGAAAAATGGGAAGGCTTAATAGGGCTTCCGAGCTATCTCAATCATTTCTTGGTACTAGTCACCAAGAGTAGGGATATTCTCGAAAAGAAATATTCAATGACAGTTATCGAACTTTGCAGAACTTCGGGTGGCACTGAGAAGAGTAGCAGCATTGCCCAAATACAGCCAAAACACAGAAAGGGGATATGTTTAAGCATACTTCTGTTTGAGTGTGACTGAATGAATGTGTTCTTTATAGAAATTTGCCTTTCTAAGATCCAGAAAAGGATAATAAAGAAAGCCAGTTAACTAAATTAATAGCTGATGATACAGATTCAATATTCAGCTATATTAGAAAGTGATTTGAAGGTGAGAATTGAGAGAAAATCTATTGTTAACATAATTCAATTGGGAGAAAAGTTCTCAAACTTCAAAAGAGTTTTTAAAACTCAAAGATGGAAATTAACCAACATCCCACCTCTAAGCACTATTGCATGCAAGTGTTCCCAAAGAGATTGACATACTCTGAGAAATCAAATCTCAGAGTGAAATAATTATTGATCACTAAGAAATGATAAGAAAAAGAGCAGAAGAAATCTCTGTGTCAGCCGGCTGCTGGCGCACACTTCCCCAGGATAGTGTCTAATGGTGCTGTCCTGGCCCACTCCTTTCTTCAGGCCTGGCACTTCTGCACATATCGGGAATTATGTGTGTGGCCAGGCCTTTCTAAAATGCACTCGGTGCGCGCAGGGCCTAGCCATGCTCGTAACCCTCGGTATTTGCACACAAGGGCCTTTTAAAATCGACTTGTATCTGAATACAAAAATAATATAATTGTAAGTTCCTAAAGGTAAGAAATATATCTTGAACAATAGGGCATACTTCAGTCAAAGAAAAAAATATTTTTTTACTTAACGCATAATTAAATTTTGGAATTAATTGCCAGAGGATTTGGTGAAAGCTATTAGTTTAGCTGCATTTAAAAAAGGTTTAGACATGCTCCTGGAGGAAAAATTCATAAACCATTATTAAGGTGAAGTTGCAGAAATCCACTTCTTATCCCTGGATCCTGCCAGATACTTTTAATCTGGATTGGCCACTGTTGGAAACAGGATACTGATCTTGATGAACATTTGGTCTGACCCAGTATGACAAATCTTTTGTTCTTATGTACTTACGTACTGATGTAAGTATTCAGATGCCTGAGACAGTAGACAGAAGGGAAGAGGCACTGTGTGATTGTAATAAACAAAATATTCTTATTAACAAATCCCTCTGTGAAATTAGTACTAAGGATTTTTAAATATAATTTGTTTTTTAAAACTTAACTAACCTACATTTCAACAAGCCAGCCAGACAACAGCTCAGGAAATATTCTAGATCCATTTTTCAGAATATTGCAAGACAGAGTAGACAAGATTTCTCCTTTTAACTAATTAAAACATAACATAGTAGAGTTCAGAGGATTTGAGGATCCAAGGACGGGACCAAAGGATTCCACAGCTACTTAAAACTCTGCCCTCCAACAACACCCTCATCCCAGATGCTAGCTGCATTGGGGAGCTGAACCAGCACCCCTTAGCAATGCAAATTGTGAAATGAAGCTGCTGTGTTATTGGAGTGACAGCTAAGTGTTAACCTAGAAAAAACTGAGAAAAAGTTTTATTCAAGACAGTGACAAGGACAGAGATAAGAAACAATTCAAATATAGAAAGAAAGAAGTAGGAATCAGAAAATACAAACAGGAGACAAAAACAGAGACAAACATTGAAATAACATGTACTTACTTTGGTTGTCATCCAAGAGAAGAACTCAGGAATGTCTGAAAAAAATAGGAAACAGAAAGAATCACATTCTTTTAAACAGATTAGCAAACTTTAAATGTTTGTGAGAACACAATGGGGGTAATTTTCAAAACAGTTTACACATGTAAATATGACTACTATTGTAACAATTTTCAAAAGCCATTTACCTGCGTAAAGCGCACTTATGCAGGTAAATCCTATGGACAATTCAATGTTATATATAGTAGCAATTTTCAAAAGCCCACTTACATGCATAAAGTACATTTACACATGTAAAACCCATTTTTAAGCGTGTAAATGCTTTTGAAAATCAGGCCCAATATTTGCAAAGATATATATATATATATATATATTGTCTGGTAAAGTACTTTTGTTGAATATCAGAACTGGTTCTTGGAAATAACTATCGGGCCGATACAGTACAGTGCGCTCCGACAGAGCGCACTGTTAACCCGCCATTGAACGTGCATTTCCCTTACCCCTTATTCAGTAAGGGGCCGAAAACACGTCCAAGCCACACATTTTGCAAAGGTAGGCGCTAATTTCTTCGGGCACCGGGAAAGTGCACAGACAAGCAGTAAAAACTGCCTTTCTGTGCACCCTCCAACTTAATATCATAGCGATATTAAGTCGGAGGTCCCGAAACTTTCCAAAAGTAAAAAAAAAAAATTTGAAGTCGGCCCGCGGCTGTCGGGTTGAAAACTGGATGCTCAATTTGCCGGCGTCCGGTTTCCGAGCCCCTGGCTGGCAGCGGGCTCGAGAACCAACGCCAGCAAAATTGAGCGTCGGCTGTCAAACCCGCTGACAGCCGCCGCTCCGGTCCAAAAGGAGGTGCTAGGGACGTGCTAGTATCCCTAGTGCCTCCTTTTACCTGGTTTTACCGGCGGGCCTAATTAGCATACTGAATCGTGCGCACAGGAGAGTGGCCTGGAAAGTCCGCCAGGAGAGCGGGCTCTCCTGCGGACTTTACTGAATCGACCTGTATGGGGGTCATTTTCTATCCCTATCGCACGCGAAAAGGGACTTTTCACGTGTGATAGCTAGATAGGGGTGGAGTAGGGGTGGCGGGGCAGATGCCGTGGAAACTTCACTGGCAGCGAAAAGGAATGACCCCTTATCGCCACCAGTAGCGCACCCAATAGCGCCACCTTTCACGGTGGCGCTATTGGGTGTGAAAGCCGGCAGCAATAACACCGCGGTGGTGCGATCGCTGCCGGATTTCGCAGGCCCGCCCCCCGCTTCGCCCCGCCCACCCCCATTACCACACGATTCAAAGAGCTCTGCAAAGATAGAAAATCCAGCCCTGTATCTGCAAAGAAAAGCTCAAAGTTGAAATTGTGTGATACAGCTTGTTTAAAAGGGTACAATTGCTGCCATTTTGCAATAATTATGATCAACAAAATTTTAATTCTATAATCTTTTAAAAATGATTATCATTTTTTATTTCATCTGATTCTATTTTAACCCCTGCCTTCCCTCTGAAACTTAGTAATGCTGCTCAGGTGGGTTCAGACTCCTTTACCCTAATTGGAGACATAAAAGAAAAGAAAGTGACTTTCTAGCTTGCTTCTTTGTGCATAACATGTTTAGTGACTCCTTAGTGACAACATCAGAAAACCCTCACATGTTTACACTCAGCAAAAGACATTGTGAGGGTCACTGCACACAGGAGAATCGGGTTATATTAAGTAGACTAGATAGACCATATGGTCTTTTTCTGCTATAATGTATCTATGTTAAACTATCAAACGTGCAGAATTGGCTAAGGGACAGAGCAGAGTGTCCATCTTGCTAGGTCACTGTAGTCATCCTTAGTCTCACATCACATTGAAGAAGTTGGCTGTTTCAAAGGACCTCATTGATACATCTCATGTACAATGATAGCACAATGGATAAACTTGGCAACTGTAGACAACCTTGCATTCAATATATAGATGACACATCTAGATACTGAGGACTACATCTTTCTGAAGGAGCCACAAACCAATGAACACTGCCTAACCAAACACTTGCAGATATATTGTAGGATCAAAGAAAATACTGCTTTAGGGGCCATATATCCTACAATGGTGATAGAGCAGAAGAACCATGTGATTGAGATTTTTCCATCCATATACAAGCAGAAAAATTTCCAAAAATTTAAATCTTCCCCCAGATGCTCTTCCCTCTTCAACTTCACCAATCAAGGCACTATATTTCAAAAACAAAGATACCACCTCCCACCAAACCTCAGCTAAACTATTCACACTGACTTCAGGAAAGCCACACCAAAAGAAATAGAGAAGAACCTCCAAAGAATCAGTCATTCCACTGGCCCACTAGATCCTATTCCACCTAGATTCATCTGTAATCTGAAGCATGACTTAACCCCTTGGCTGGCAATTATTGCAAATGCCATGTTATCCTAAGGCACTTTCCCTCACTCACTCAAAAGTATAATCATCATACCAATTCTGAAGCAGCTTGGGTCAGATAAAAATATATTAGACAATTATCATCCAATCTCTAGCCTCCCATCCCTATCTAAGCTAATAGAAAAAATCGTTTATCTCCAGCTCATTGTCAACTTTGAGGAAAACAATGTTTTATACTGTCAATAATCTGGTTTCAGGAAAGACCATGGAAGTGAATCTGTTCTACTAGTCATCATTAATAGCATCCTTTGAATGCTGATCAAGGTGGTGATTTCCATATCATCTTACTAGATCTCTCTGCCACCTTCAACACAGATGATGATCAACATCTGAACCTGTGCTTATGTAACATTGGAATTCTAGGTACCATCTTAAACTGGCTTGAATCCTTTCTCTTTAACAGAATCCAGTGTCACTTGGACCAATAAATCCTCAAAACATCAACATCTTACGTTTGGAACCCCCAGACTCGGTCTTCTCCCCAATTCATTGTATCATTTACACTTGTCTGATATGCAACCTATATAAGAACATAAGAACATGCCATACTGTGTCAGACAAAGGGTCCATCAAGCCCAGCATCCTGTTTCCAACAGTGGCCGATCCAGGCCATAAGAACCTGGCAAGTACCCAAAATCTAAGTCTATTCCATGTTACTGTTGCTAGTAATAGCGGTGGTTATTATATAAGTCAACTTAATAGCAGGTAATGGACTTCTCCTCCAAGAACTTATCCAATCCTTTTTTAAACACAGCTATACTAACTGCACTAACCACATCCTCTGGCAACAAAGTCCAGAGTTTAATTGTGCGTTGAGTAAAAAAGGACTTTCTCTGATTAGTTTTAAATGTGCCACATGCTAACTTCATGGAGTGCCCTCTAGTCTTTCTATTATCTGAAAGAGTAAATAACTGATTCACATCTACCTGTTCTAGACCTCTCATGATTTTAAACACCTTTATCATATCCCCCCTCAGCCGTCTCTTCTCCAAGCTGAAAAGTCCTAACCTCTTTAGTCTTTCCTCATAGGGAAGCTGTTCCATTCCCCTTATCATTTTGGTAGCCCTTCTCTGTACCTTCTCCATTGCAATTATATCCTTTTTGAGATGTGGCGACCAGAATTGTACAGTATTCAAGGTGTGGTCTCACCATGGAGCAATACAGAGGCATTATGACATTTTCCGTTTTATTCACCATTTCCTTTCTAATAATTCCCAACATTCTGTTTGCTTTTTTGACTGCCGCAGCACACTGAACTGACAATTTCAATGTGTTATCCACTATGACTCCTAGATCTCTTTCTTGGCTTGTAGAACCTAATATGGAACCTAACATGGTGTAACTATAGCATGGGTTATTTTTCCCTATAATGTATCACCTTGCACTTATCCACATTAAATTACATCTGCCATTTTGATGCCCAATTTCCAGTCTCACAAGGTCTTCCTGCAATTTATCACAATCTGCTTGTGGTTTAACTAATCTGAACAATTTTGTATCATCTTCAAATCTGATTATCTCACTTGTCGTATTTCTTTCCAGATCATTTATAAATATATTGAAAAGTAAGGGTCCCAATACAGATCCCTGAGGCACTCCACTGCCCACTCCCTTCCACTGAGAAAATTGTCCATTTAATCATACTCTCTGTTTCCTATCTTTTAGCCAGTTTGCAATCCACGAAAGGACATCACCACCTATCCCATGACATTTTACTTTTCCTAGAAGCCTCTCATGAGGAAATTTGTCAAATGCCTTCTGAAAATCCAAATATATTACATCTACTGGTTCACCTTTATCCACATGTTTATTAACTCCTTCAAAAAAGTGAAGCAGATTTGTGAGGCAAGACTTGCCTTGGGTAAAGCCATGCTGACTTTGTACCATTAAACCATGTCTTTCTATATGTTCTGTGATTTTGATGTTTAGAACACTTTCCACTATTTTTCCTGGCACTGAAGTCAGGCTAACTGGTCTGTAGTTTCCCGGATTGCCCCTGGAGCCCTTTTTAAATATTGGGGTTACATTAGCTATCCTCCAGTCTTCAGGTACAATGAATGATTTTAATGATAGGTTACTAATAGGTCTGAAATTTCATTTTTTAGTTCTTTCAGAACTTTGGGGTGTATAACATCCGGTACAGGTGATTTACTACTCTTCAGTTTGTCAATCAGGTCTACCACATCTTCTAGGTTCACCATGATTTGATTCAGTCCATCTGAATCATTACCCATGAAAACCTTCTCCATTACGAGTACCTCCCCAACATCCTCTTCAGTAAACACCGAAGCAAAGAAATCATTTCATCTTTCCACGATGGCCTTATCTTCTCTAAGTGCCCCTTTAACCCCTGGATCATCTAATGGTCCAACTGACTTCCTCACAGGCTTTCTGCTTTGGATATATTTAAAAAAGTTTTTATTGTGAGTTTTTGCCTCTATGGCCAACTTCTTTTCAAATTCTCTCTTAGCCTGTCTTATCAATGTCTTACATTTAACTTGCCAACGTTTATGCATTATTCTATTTTCTTCTGTGGGATCCTTCTTCCAATTTTTGAATGAAGATCTTTTGGCTAAAATAGCTTCTTTCACCTCCCCTTTTAACCATGCCGGTAATCTTTTTGCCTTCTTTCCACCTTTCTTAATGTGTGGAATACATCTGGACTGTGCCATGCCTCTTGCACACTTTTTACTTTTGTAGCTGCTCCTTTCAGTTTTTTTTCTAACTATTTTTCTCATTTTATCAAAGTTTCCCTTTTGAAAGTTTATCACAAGAGCCGTCGATTTGCATACTGTTCCTCTTCCAGTCATTAATTCAAATTTGATCATATTATGCTCCCTCTCTCGGCTGTTCCTGAACCAATTGCTCCATAAAGCTATAATTTATTCCATCCAGGAACGTTATCTCTGTAGCATGTCCCGATGATACATTTACCTAGTCAATATTGGGTAGGGATGTGCAGAGGGACAACATACGTTGCATTTGGGATTCGTATTTGTCGGGGGCAGTTACATTGCATTCGACAAGGGGGCCCCCCGATATGTTTATACGTCAATTCCTATTTGTTTCCCCACTAAAATTAAATTAACTACAATCCCCCACCCTCCTGACCCCCCCAAGACTTACCAAAACTCCCTGGTGGTCCAGCAGTGGGTCCGGGAGCCATCCCCTGCACTCACACCCTCGGCTGCCGGTTTCAACATGGTGCCGATAGCCTTTGACCTACTATGTCACAGGTGCCACCGGTGCCATTGGTCAGCCCCTGTCACATGGCCATCAGCGCCATCTTGTGCTCCTACCATGTGACGGGGGTGACCAATGGCACCGGTAGCCCCCGAGACATAGTAAGGGCAAAGGCTATCAGCGCCATTTTGATTACTGGCAGCCGATGGCCCAAGTGCAGGAGATCACTCCCGGACCCCCGCTGGACCACCAGGGACTTTTGGCGTCTTGGAGGACCCTCCTGACCCCCACAAGGCTTGCCAAAAGTCCAGCAGTGGTCCGGGAGCGACCTCCTGCACTCAGGCTGTTAGTTGCCAGTAATCAAAATGGCGCCAATCGCCTTTGCACTCACTATGTCACAGGGGATCAACTGTGCCATTGGTCAGCCCCTGACACATGGTAGGAGCACAAGATGGTGCCGATGCCCATGTGACAGGGGATGACCAATGGCACTTGTAGCACCTGTGACATATGAGGTCAAAGGCTATCGGCGCCATTTTGAAAATGGCAGCTGAGGGTTTGCGTGCAGGGGATGGCTCCTGGACCCCCTGCTGGACCACCAGGGAGTTTTGGTAAGTCTTGGGGGGGAGGGTGGGGGGTTTGTTTAAATTGGCTCCTTTAGGCGGCCGAATAATTCGGCGAAGATTCGTTGTATTCGTGGGGAATCGCGATACGTTTCACTTCCCCATGAGTACAACGAATATGGCCCTATACGTTGCGGATTCCCAATTCGTAGGGAATGAATGCATACCCCTAATATTGGGGTAATTGAAGTCCTCAAAAGTATTTGTGTAATTAGTCCAGAATACAACGAATAATACAAGTACTGCAAATAAACACATTGTATTAGAAATTTTTAAACTTTCAGTGTGTCAACTTTTTTATATATATATTTGTTATTATTTATTTTTTATTTTGAATTTTGGATTCTATATATATAGAATAACACCCGTGGTTTACAAGCATTTAAGCCTGTATTTTCAACCGTTACGGGTAATTTTTAATCATCGGTCCGTAACCCTAAATGTCTTTTTTATTTTATTATCAATTGTAGTGATCTTTCTTGTTTTTTCGTATTTTCTTAAAAAATGTGGAACAGTACTTCCCTTTTGCTGGCGCTACCATGCTGCTGCACAAGTCCAGTCCTTTTTGTTGGCGCTGCTGCGCTGCCGTACAAGTCCAGTCCGACGTACGTTTTGCAGGGCTACTGCTTCAGGGACTATGGTGGACAGTGTACTTCGGGCAATGTTTATCTAAAGAAGTATATTTTCTTAAAACTACATAGATTTTCCAAGCATTGGTCCTTTTTACTTTGATTCTACAAATTTAAATTCAACAAATTTTACCACACATTAACTTAAAATTAGTACTGCATATCCCTAGGGTTTCTTACTTGTATGATGATCGCAACTCACCAAGTTTTACCGCTATTTCCTCTTTTCGGCATCTGAACAGAGAGACCATGAGACCAGAGCTGTTTATATGTAAATTCACATACTTCACCTGTGTATCAAGCTGGCCTGATGGAATGACATTCACATGAAGTGAATCCACTCAATCTCCTTATTGAGCCCATACGGGGCCATTGATTGAAGTTGAAATATCCACCTTTGTTCACTTTGGTGGAGACGTTTGATTCTATCCCCTCTTCTCCAATGTGCTGGGATAATTTCCAAAATGGTCCACTGAATGTCAGAGTAAACATGATTAGTTGCCCTAAAATGGGATACTAGCGGCTCATCCATTCTACCTGTTTTCAGACAGCATTTGTGTTCTGTTAGTCTGATACACACTGGGCGCTTAGTCATTCCAACATATGTTAATGGACATGGACAAAATATTGCATACACCACATATGAGGTGTTACAAGTGGAATGAGGTAAAGTCACCATCTGACCCGATTTTAACTGAATGGTGGTCCTTGATAATTTCAAAGGGCAATATGAGCAATTGCCACTGCATGTTGTATCCTCTATTATTGCCGGTGGATTATATATGCTGGAATGAACCACACGATCCTTGATGTTTCTGTCCCTGGAATAGGCTATGCGATTGGGATCTTGAAATGATGAGTGAATTTCTTGCAGAATCACCCAGTGTTTTCTGAGAGTTCTGCTGATGATTGGAGATGCCAGTGTGTGCCTTAGAACCAACATCTGGGGGTTCAAATCTTCAGAATTTTTTTGCAAAAATAGGTAATCTCTATTTGAATAGAGAGCCCTGTGATATGCTTCTTTAACACATAATAACAAATATATATATAAAAAAGTTGACACACTGAAAGTTTAAAAATTTCTAATACAGCGTGTTTGCGGTAATTGAAGTCTCCCATTATTACCACACTACCAATTTGGTTAGCTTCCCTAATTTCTCTTTTCATTTCACTGTCCGTCTCACTATCTTGACCAGGTGGACGGTAGTATACTCCTATCACTATAGTCTTCCCTGACACACAAGGTATTTCTACCCATAAAGATTCAGTTTTGCATTTAGTCTCATGCAGGATGTTTATCCTGTTGGACTCTATGCCATCCCGGACATAAAGCGCTGCACCGCCTCCCAGGTGCTCCTGTCTGTCATTGAGATATAATTTGTACCCTGGTATAGCACTGTCCCATTGGTTGTCCTCTTTCCACCATGTCTCTGAGATGCCAATTAAGACTATATCAACATTCACTGCTATACATTCTAATTCTCCCATCTTACTTCTTAGACTTCTGGCATTATCATACAAACATTTCAAAGTGTGGTTTTTGTTTGTATTTTCATTCTGCTTTTTAATTGATAGGGATAAGTTAGAATTTTTTAGCTCAAGTGAGTTTTTAGTTACAGGCACTTGGACTATTTTTCTTATTATTGGAACCTCACTGTCGGGATGCTCTAATTCTAATGCATCATTAGTATCCTTTGAAGATACCTCTCTCCGAACCATGTGCTGCTGAGCGACTGTCAGCTTTCCCCTTTGTTCTAGTTTAAAAGCTGCTCTATCTCCTTTTTAAAGGTTAGTGCCAGCAGTCTGGTTCCACCCTGGTTAAGGTGGAGCCCATCCCTCATTCAGGCCTTCAACTATGAGTGCCTTCTTTTTGCGGATGCCATTCAACTCTGCATCAGAATTGAAGGTGCCCAATCACCCTTCATATCAAATTTCACTAATTGTTTTACATCAGTGGCACAATGGCTTGGCAACCAGAAACTCAATTTGAACCCCTCTAAATTTGGAAGTTCTCTGGATTAGCCATCATCCCTTAAGGTCACTACCCTAACTGTTAGCCACATTGTTACATCCCAATGAATCAATATCAATCTACAAAGTAGATGCACCTGCATCAGATCTGCCAACTACAGAACTACTTAGATAAACACTAGGGATGTGAATCGTTTTTCGACGATTAAAATTATCGTCCGATAATTTTAATATCGTCTTAAACCGTTATGGAACACAATACAATAGAGATTCTAACGGTTTATCGTTATAAATCGTTAGAATCGTGAGCCGGCACACTAAAACCCCCTAAAACCCACCCCCGACCCTTTAAATTAAATCCCCCACCCTCCCGAACCCCCCCCCAATGACTTAAATAACCTGGGTGTCCAGCGGCGGTCCGGAACGGCAGCGGTCCGGAACGGGCTCCTGCTATTGAATCTTGTTGTCTTCAGCCGGCGCCATTTTCCAAAATGGCGCCGAAAAATGGCGGCGGCCATAGACCAACACGATTCCACGGCAGGAGGTCCTTCCGGACTCCCGCTGGACTTTTGGCAAGTCTTGTGGGGGTCAGGAGGCCCCCCCCCAAGCTGGCCAAAAGTTCCTGGAGGTCCAGCAGGGGTCAGGGAGCGATTTCCCGCCGCAAATCGTTTTCCGTACGGAAAATGGCGCCGGCAGGAGATCGACTGCAGGAGGTCGTTCAGCGAGGGTTCCGGCGCCTCGCTGAACGACCTCCTGCAGTCGATCTCCTGCCGGCGCCATTTTCCGTACGGAAAACAATTCGCGGCGGGAAATCGCTCCCTGACCCCCGCTGGACCTCCAGGAACTTTTGGCCAGCTTGGGGGGGGCCTCCTGACCCCCACAAGACTTGCCAAAAGTCCAGCGGGGGTCCGGAAGGACCTCCTGCCGTGGAATCGTGTTGGTCTATGGCCGCCGCCATTTTTCGGCGCCATTTTGGAAAATGGCGCCGGCTGAAGACAACAAGATTCAATAGCAGGAGCCCGTTCCGGACCGCTGCCGTTCCGGACCGCCGCTGGACACCCAGGTTATTTAAGTCATTTGGGGGGGGTTCGGGAGGGTGGAAGATTTAATTTAAAGGGTTGGGGGTGGGTTTTAGGGGGTTTTAATGTGCCGGCTCACGATTTTACGATTTTTCACGATATTTTACCCCCCCAAACGGCAACAATACGATTCCCTCCCCCTCCCAGCCGAAATCGATCGTTAAGACGATCGAGGACACGATTCACATCTCTAATAAACACAATGTGACTCCAGTAATCCATTCACTAATCACCAGCAGAATAGACTACTATAATTCTTTATTCAATGGCCTCTCCCTATACAATTCAAACTGCCTCCAGCTTCTTCATAATACAGGAACATGAATTCTAGAAAGAGCAAAATCATCTTACCACAAAAAAAACTATTCTTTCTCGATCACACTGGCTACCAGTAGAGAGCAGGATCAAATTCAAACACTTTACTTTTTCAAATTCATGAACAAACTGGGCCCAGAATATCTCTCACAACTCCTTCTTCCTTATGCCCCCAAGAGAGAACTCAGATCTTTCGAACTGGCTCTACTTTCCAATCCACCTCTGGCATCTGTTAGACTATCCTGCACCAGACTTCAGGCCTTTAGCTATTAAACACCAAAGATCTGACACATGCTTCCATTGTCCCTAAGCTTGGAGCCCAGCTACTTCACCATCAAGTGTTTTAGCCAAGCATTCCCAACAGAGGTTTCCTGTCTATCAACCTAGTTACCACAGAAATAGTCCTATTTCTACAGCAACAACAAAAGAACCTAACTATGAATCTATCTTTAAGTATATAGATCCTCAACCAATATTGTTTGTTGATCAAACACTATTATAACTTAGGGATGTGCATTTGTTTTCAATGAATGTGCAATCTACAATGCATAAGTCCCTGTTCATTTGATTTGTGGGTTTGCGAAACGCTGGCGATCCCCCACGAATGAAACATATCATATTAGTTTCATTCTTTTGGTTCACAGTGATTTCTTAGTGGCCATTTGAAATAGGAGAAGGCCATGTGGGACTATCCATAGCAAAAACCAGCCCTCTTCCTGTGAGTCATAAGTGACTTCACAGCCCTGTCATAGAGTGGGTCAGACAGGTTGGCAAGGAGACTAGAATTCCAACATATCACAGCAAAGCATTTTTCTAATGCAGCCAATCACCGCTCTCAGTGCTCTGTGATGCTGTTCCTGCTGTACTATTTATACCTTAAGCATGCGGCGTGCCACACATTTTCTTCTTGGCGTTTCACTGAGAAGCTTGTTGCTTTTGAGCTCTCTCCGAGTGTCTCAAATCTATTTTCAATTGCTTTTGCTGCTTGCTACTTTGATAGAATTTTCCACTGAAAAATATATTTGTTTGTTTCTGCTGCTGTGCCAGTCAGGCTGTTTTTTACAGTACTTTTTTTGTTATTGAACTCAGACTGTCTCTCTGTCTTTCACACTGAGACAAGCTGCCAGCAGTGGCATTTTGCAGCTGATCTTACCCTCCCTGGGGTAGGTTGCAGGCAGGGTATGGGTGGTATGGGTGGGAGATAGTGTGAGAGTTGCAGTGGCTGTCTGAGAGTTGGTATTTTCAAACAAGAAGCAGCATCAGTAGGAATTGTGCTTGCTCAGACTTCCAGTCTTTTCTCTGTAGTTTCACTTTTTTGTGCACACAGAGCAGTCTCAGTTGTAGTGTACATCAAGGCACTGCACTGCATCTGTGTGTAGTTTTCCAGACTCACATATATTGTTACAGCGGTGTTCTTTTAATCCAAATCTCCAGTAGGCATCTTCTGGAGTTAAATTTTGTTTGCGTGCACATATAGCAGTCTCAGTTGTAGCGTACATCAAGGCACTGCACTGTGCATCTGTTTTAGTTTTCCAGACTCACATATATTGGTACAGCAGTGTTCTTTTAATCCAAATCCCCTTTAGGCATCTTCTGGAGTTAAATTTTGTTTGTGTGCACATACAGCTGTCTCAGTTGTAGTGTACAGCAAGGCACTGCACTGTGCGTCTGTGGGTAGTTTTTCACACTGACATATATTGGTACAGTGGTGCTCATTCACCAATAAAGAAATAATCATTTTAATTGAAATCCCTAGTAGGCAGGAATATTAAATCCATAATGTCAGGGAAAGGTAGATGAGTGATTGGGATTGGCAAAGGAGGCACTTCAAAAGTCAGTGCCAGTCCCCCACTAAAGTTAAAAATGGAGCTGTTCCAATCTAAAATCTCTGGAGGGGCAGGCAGTTCCATCCAGAAAAAACTGAAATTTAAAGATGATGAACCACCCTCACCTGTTTCTGACCCTGTAGTTTTTGAGGTGAGGGAAGGGGAGACTGAGTCATGCAAGACAAAAGGGCGAGACCCAAAAGCAGTAGTGCGACAGCAGAATCTAGTTAGCACTGAAAATGTAGTGCAGACACTGTTTGCTTATGATTCAAATAAAGAATCATCTTGTGTGGGATTCTCATCATCAGAAATGGAAGAAGTAATAGCTAAAGATGGTTTAGGAGGATTAGTTAGTTCTGTCTTAGCCTCTAGTGCTGCAGAGGAGAGATGAAACTGATGATGAGGAAGAGGAAGAGCAGTCAGCACAGGCACAGAGTGTGACTGATGCCCTTGGCATTGCTTCTCAGGGTGAACCCACTACTTCAACTCCAGTGCCAGCATCCACCCCGAAGGCTATAGAGAAGGAATCACAAAAGAAATCTGTGATCTGGAGCCACTTTAAAGTGACAGGGGACCCACATTTTTCTCAGTGTAATTACTGTGCCAGGGCTATTAGCAGAGGCAAGCAAATGGGACATCTATCTAATTTTGGCATGATGCATCATATGCAGAAGCAACACCCAACAGTACTGCCATCTGGGGATGATGGCAGTACCAGTCAGGGGACCCCTTTATCCAGGCAGCATAAAGTGATTGAAAAGGAGCAGAGTCATCCCACACCCTCAATCCCTTCTAGCAGTCAGGTGGTATGCCAGCAGCCCCCTGCCATGGAAGAAATGGGGTGGTGTTTGGTAATGCTATCCCAGGGAAGGAGGCAGGCAGCCTCAAAAGTTGTAACCAGGAGCATTGGGGAAATGATTGTCCTTGATGACCAGCCCTTGCAGGTAGTGGAGAATGTGGGTTTCAAGCATTTGCTGAAGGTCTTAGTTCCAAATTACAAAGTCCCCTCCAGAACCACATTTAGCAGAAAGGTCATCCCCAGCCTGTACAACCAGTGTCGCAGTAGCATCCAAGCACTGCTAGCTAAGGTACCTCCGATATCTGGACCACCATGAATGCTGCACACTCTTACCTCTCCCTGACAGCACACTGGTGGGACCTGGCTGAGGCAGGGGCAGGCACCATAGAGGACAGATTAGTGAACAAGTATCAGGATGGAGATGGGCTTTACTGCACACCCACCTGACGGACGAGGCCCATACCTCAGCCAGTATTCTAGCATGAATCAGAGAGATGCTGGTGGGCTGGCAGCTACACCAATGAGACAGGAATCTTCAGGCAGGGTTATTTATCCCAGACAATGGTGCAACCATGGTAAAGGCAATATGCGACAGGTGCTTTCAGAACATCCGATGTTTTTCACACACTCTGCACCTGATAGTGAAGTCAACTCTGGGGTTGGAGTCCAGTCACCAAGAGAATGAATACCTGCATACATTTATATACAAGTGCAGGAACATAACAGCGCACTTCCATAGAAGTGTGAAGTCAGGGCAGATACTCCGACAAAAGCAGACTGATTTGGAGATGCCTCACAAGCATCTCATTCAAGACATGGGCACCCAGTGGAATTCCACCTATATAATGTTGCAGAGGTTAGTGGCACAGCAGACACCCCTTCATGAACTTTCTGCGGAAATGGGCATAGGTGTGCAGAGTCCCCTAGGGCATCATGATTGGTTAGTCATGAGTCAGCTGGTAAAAATCCTGCAGCCCTTCAAGGATGCCATGGAGGAGCTGAGTTCTAGAAGTGCCACCTTGGCTGACATCATCCCTAAGGTTAATTTTCTGGAGGAAAATTTGGAGGGCTTTAAACAGGAAGAGGGAATGACAGCAGAGGTGCTGCATTGTCTAGACTTTTTGCAGAAATGGGTGCAAGAGAGATTAAGACCTTTAACAGAAGACCACACATACATGCTCGCCACAGTCTGTGATCCCTGTGTGAAAGGGAAACTCACCCTACAGTATGATTGTCTCCTATTGGTGAAGGACCTGCTGCTAGTAAAAATCCGTGAACAGAAGCACCATAGGCAGAGACAGATTAGGCATGAAGCAGAGGAGGAAACAGCAGGCACTTCAGAGAGTAGTGCTAGCCCAAGCAGGAGCAGCACTCTGTCAGCGACAGCTAGTACTACCTCCTCCACTTCAGTATGTGAAAGCCATGCTGCCCCTAAAAAAGCATATGTTCTGGAATGGGCGAGAGCAAAAGCAGCTGGCAAGAAGGACTCTCAGCCCACCCAAGCAAAGGAGACACCAGCACAAATGTCAGTAGCATGGTATCTCACAGAGCCCATAGAGGACATGCAGACAGATCCACTGGCATATTGGGCATACAAATCCACTGTCTGGCCACATCTAGCCAATGTGGCTCAGCGATATCTGTCATATCCACCAACCAATGTGCCCAGTGAACGTGTATTTTCAATGACAGAGGATATCATGAGCCCTCATCACTCAAGGCTGGCACCAGAGTTGATGGAAATGCTAGTGTTTTTGAAAATAAACATGCCTTTTCTTGGGTTTCCAGATTTTCCCTGTGAATGGCAAGATGAATAAAAGCAATTTAAAGCCTTGCAGCAGCTCCAACTGCCTCATATGCTCCAGATAATATCAGCACATATACCTGACCTCAACCACTGTGCCTGTCTGTCCACTGTCTAGCCCTTATGTCACTACAAGGGCCTGACCTCAAATGCTGTGCCTGCCCATCCAGCCCTTAAGTCACTACAAGGGTCTGACCCCAAACACTGTGCCTGTCTATCCAGCCCTTACATCACTACAATGGCCTGACATAAAATACTGTGCCTGCCCATCCAGCCCTTACATCACTACAAGGGCCTGACTTCTAACACTGTGCCTGTCTGTCCACTGTCCAGTTCCTACGTCACTACAAGGGCCTGACCTCAAATGCTGTGCCTGTCTGTCCAGCCTTTACATCTCTACAAGGGCCTGACCTCAAACGCTGTGCCTGCCTGTCCAGCCCTTACATCACTACAAGGGCCTGACCTCAAATGTTATGCCTGTCTGAGTTTAGTTCTACTATTTCTAATTTCAATTTCATGTATTTGTGCATTACTTCTTTCCAGAATTTTATTTTTCCTGTTTTGCATCATTTGGAATGTAAGAACATAAAAAGCTGACTTAAGATGTTTGGAGCTTGCATATTTCATATGCTCAATAGTTTTCATGACCTTCATAATATGGGCCATTTTCCCTAAATCTTTCTTAGGTGCCAACATTAATGTTCCTATTACTCTAGAAAACTGGTGGTTGTTGCAATCTAGTTCATCCTCTGTGTTCCCATATTTTACAGATGCACTGTGTAGGGTACAAAGTCAACATAGGTTGATATTGTAGATTTGAACTTGAGTAGCAGTTTTTTTTTATTTCTGAGAGCTCTTCAAGTTCTTTGTCATCAGCTGAAGTGCATAAGTACCGTTAATAGCTTCTGGGTATTCACAAATAATCTACAGCTCAGTTCTTGCTTCACAAATGGCAGTCTTTATTGCTCTAAAAGCATCCTCTGTTGAATTATCTTTCACAAATAAAAAGATGCCATTTTCTTCTGGCAGTGAACTTGTTCAGGAAGAAGTAACAGATCAAACCACAACATACCTGCATAAAGGAAAGGGAACTCTCCCCGGGTGTAGCCTATCTCTTTGTACTATGCTGAACCAGAACCTCTGTTCACATGAAAACCTTCTCCAAGTCGACTCGCCACTCTTTGAAGGCCTGGGCCCCACTCTGGGGGCCAACCCATTCTAGGGAGCCCTTTCCTGCGCAAAGGAGAGGGAACTCTCCGTGGGTGTAGCCTATCTCTTAGTACCTGCTGACCCATATTGAACCAGAACCGCTGTTGACATGGAAACCTCCTCTGCCTTGGCCTTCAAAATTCTCATTTGTATATCTACTACGTCCACCAGATTTTAAAAGACCAGCGAGAGCTCACTAGATGCCAACGGAACAACCACACTCTAGGGGCGAACCCATTCTAGGGAGCCCTTTCCTGCACAAAGGAAAGGGAACTCTTCCTGGGGCCAGCCTGTCTTTCCCCTATCAAAACACAAACAGCCCAATCTACTAGAAACCGGGAGTAGCAATACAAACACAAATAAGGTTTCCAGGTCAATAATATGATTCATAGACGCCGATGTATAATGTTGTGTTGAAAATTAATATATGTAGGACTGCTACCAACTGGATCTGCTAATCAGTCAGACCCAACATAGGAGGAGTCACATTACTTTATTTAATAATTACTTAAAGTCTTTTGTCATATTTCCAAAAAATATTGCCATGGGAGATGTCGAAGCCGCAGTGGGCTTTCGTTTAATGCAAAACTCGCACCAGAATAATAGCCGTACTTAGCTTCAAAAATGCAGTCCCGACGTGATCACGTTTCGGACCCTTTAGGTTCTGCTTCAGGGGTTGATACTTCTAGAATCCTCAATAGTGGAGTCACGATATTGTTCCCAAACGGCAAGCAAAACGGCGTTTACTATCTGGTCATTCGTTGGCGGTCCGCATTCTGCATTTTTTGCATTAAACGAAAGCCCGCTGCGGCTTCGACATCTCCCATGGCAATATTTTTTGGAAATATGACAAAAGACTTTAACTAATTATTAAATAAAGTAATGTTTTTCCTATCAAAACCACAGGGACCTGACTACCTCACCTCTGCCACCCTGTCTTGCCCCTGTCAACCTTCTGCCACTCTGCCTTGCTGCCAGATAACCAGATGACTCACTCTACTCCTTGTGGTGTTCTTGCCATCTATCATGGTTCCTCAGTGTGCTGGTGCTAATCTTTCTGCTGCTTTGTCCCTTTATCGGCACCTTGTGGTTTTCTCTGCCACTCTTTCTGCTTGCTATGTTCCACCTTCATTGTGCCATAGGATGTTGATGCTACTTGTCTTGCCACTTTGCCTGTCGTGCTGCCTTCGAGGGTTCATGCAACTGTTATTGGTGCTCTCTTTTGAAGCTGTGGTGCGTTTTTGACACTCTCGCTGCTGCTTTGCACCTCTGTTAAAGCACTCTTGCCACTCCTGGTACCCCTTTGCCCCTTTATAGTATCTTAGGCTTTTCATGCCACTTTGGTGCCACTTTTCTACAGTCTAAGTACCTTGGAGCTCTTTTCTCATTCTGATGATTGCTCCCCAGAAATTTCATCAGAATCCCAAATTTCATCAGAACCCCAATTCTGCAACCAAAAATAGGCTGCAAATACTTCCCCCATTGACTTTAATGTGAAGTGAAAAATGAATGAAACTAATAAATTGGTTTTTCCCCCATGAAACTAATGAAACGTATTTGGGTCCTGGCGAAATGAAAAATGAAATGAAACATTTTGTTTTCCTTCTGCACATCCCTATTATGACCTACTTTAAATTTATTGTAATCTGCAGTGAGGCCATTCATAGTAAAAAATGGAATTTCAAATGCCAATAAATATATAAACAATAAAATAAAAGGAAGCACAGAACATACCAAAAGACAGGGAGTTAGATTTAATTTAATAATGATGCAGGCACAATAGAACAGTGGTTCTCAAATAATTTTTATCTGGGTTCCACTGATGAGATATAAATTTTCCTAGAATATGCCATCAGATACAATAATCCCAGAGCATTTTCCCCTCAGTTTTAATATTTCTGTCTTCTTTTTGCAACCATGTGTAAGTTCTGAAACAAGGAGTTCAATTCCAACTAATATGATTTTTTTTTAATTAATGAGTATCAGATGGGTGAGCTTAAATGTTTTGACAGGGAATGCCAACCCTGAAAATCTGTAGAGTCCAGAACATCTTTTTTTTTTTTTTTACAAATCTGAATGAGTAGAAATTAAATATTTATCTGTTTTAATGTGGATATCTAAAAATGTTTTCTGTTACTTAATCAGAAATAAAAGATACATACATAGGCTATCTAGCACCAAGTTAAATCTCAGAAACAATCTATTTTTCATCACAGTCTCACTGGAGTTATTTGAGCCAATTTTAATGTGCACATAGCATAGTACAGAGGTCAGCAGCTGATGAGGTTCCAGGGAAATTATCAATTTGTAATGCTTGAGTTCAAGCAATCAGATTGCAGTCTGTAGATTGATATTTGCAATTCATCTCCCTTCCCAAAGTAATAAATAAAAGACCATCAGAGCATTTCTAAGTTTTAAATATACATTGGTGCACATCTAATAAAAGGGCTATTTATGTATATGACTTTACTGCTGGGGAAATGTTATTTCTCTTGCACTGTTGGCACTGTATAGGTAGCATGAGTAGCAATTGGCTAAAAACAATTACCATTTGGGTGAATTTTCAAAATGTGACATGTATATAAATAAGCATATATGCAGGTAAGTAGCATCTACTTATGGTATGTATTCTGTATTTTTTTTTATAAAAGTAAACAAATATGCATCTATTTTCATTTTTGTGTGCACATATACATGCATGAGAAAAGTGGTGGTCTAGGGATATGCCACAGTCGGGCCAACAGTTACATACTTACCCCTAGTTTCATCAAACTGCTATAAATATAGCGGAAATAGCACCTGTGCTAAAAACAAATGGGAGGGCTTAACCAAACTGTAGAGTTATCAAATTGCATAGATATATATCTCAATGCAATTATTTGTTTTTAATGTACATGGTATATTATTGTGGGTCATAACTCACAACTGCAGCTGTTATCAGAGAGAGAGAGTGAGAAAGAGCCTCTGTATAGAGTCAATATGACATGCTATATATATGCCATTGCAAGAGGGGACACTTTCAGCCTGGGGCGGGTTTGGGGTGGTTTTACATATGCAGTCAGTGGAATTAACTGCAAATTTGATATGACTGATGCATTTCTGTCATTTGAATAAATGAAAGGTGCCAACAAGAGGAGTCTACTGCTTTGCACAAATCAGCTCCTCTTGTTGGTAGCATTCATTTATTTAAATGATAGAAATTCATCAGTCATATCAAACCCACCCCACTCCCCAAACCTGCCCCGAGCTGAAAGTGTCCCCTCTTACAGTGACATATAATTGCCGGGCCCTGAAAAGGGGATGGGATGGGGAGGGGCGCTGTCCCAGGGAAGCGCGCGTACATGGAAGTGAGTGCACCTTTTAAAAACTACCCCTTAGTATCCAAGTGAAGGAGTTAATGGAAATGAGGCTCTGCTAGCATGGAATGCGGTAGAGTAGGGCATACTAACGTCAGAAATAATTACACCTTTTCTCTGTGTGTTTTACCCACATTAGCGGGGAAAATGTTTCTATGCGCGTATCATCATTTACACATGTGGCCAGGCCCTTTTTAAAATGTATGCAATAGGGCAGATTTTCAGAAGGACATGCGTGTAAAATCCGGCCTTTACGCGCGTGGCTGGGACTAGAGCTCGCCGAGCCTATTTTCAAAAAGGCCCAGCCACGCGCGTAAAGGCCGGTAAGCACATAAGCATGGGCCTTCAGAAAGGGGCAGGTCAGGGGGCATTTTCTGGGCAGGACGGGGCGGTCTGGGGGTGGTCATGGTAGGAGCACTGGATGGCCGGCGCCATTTTTAAAGATGGTGCTGGCCATCCAGTGCTCCCTCCATGTGACAGGGGCCGGCCAATGGCACAGATACCCTGTCACATGGTAAGGGCAAAGGCCATCGGTGCCATTTTGATTAGTGGCAGCCGATGGCCTGAGAGCGGGAGATCGCTCCCGGGACCCCCACTGGACCACCAGGTACCTGTAAAATGTTTTTTGGGGGGTCGGGAGGGTGGGGGAAGCAAAGGGATTAGTTTTAAAGGGTTGGGGTGGGTTTTTTGTTTATCGGCCCGGGCGCAGCCGATAAAAAAACCGCGATGAAAAAAAACCCACATGTGAATCGGAACCGGAATCCAAACCGATTCCGCTTCCGATTCACATCTCTAATGAACTTTTCAAGTCATGATCTGACAACAGAACAAGATCATGTTCAGAATAAAGGCCTATCATTTGTTCCTACTCAACCACATGACTCAGCCACATGACTCATTAAAACGGGAACCCCTGTTCCCGTTTTATGTACTTTCCACCTGTCAGTTCGGATGTAAACCGGTATGATGTTGCACACTAATGTCGGTATATAAAAGTGTTAAATAAATAAATAAAGCCAGGCAGCAAAGGGGGTTGAATAGCGGTGATGGGCAATGATTAGAAGTAAATAGGCAATTAAATGATCATCATATTTATCAACTGCTGCCTGAGGATACAACATTTGCTATACAGAATCAAGCTGAAGGCACTGTAGGATGGTGGTTTAAAGCAAGTTTTCTCACCATAAAGGAGAAAGATTTTTTAATTAAGGAGCACCCTCACACTCCAGTTTTATACATATTACCCAAAATACACAAACACTTGCAAAACCCCCCTGGGAGTCCATTTTTTTGGCTTGGGATTCAGTTTTGGAACCTGTTTCAATTTTTAGATCAAATTTTAAAGTTTTTTGTTCCAGAGGCTGAGTCATATATTACGGACAGCACACACACATGCTTACTTTTTTAGACACCATTCAGATTGCTAAAGTTGCAGTTTTTGCCACATTTGACATAAAATCTCTCTGTACAGTAATTCTTCAATAATATGCTGAGCATGAGATCAAATGCATCCTGATTCACCTCCAACAACCCCAAAAAATTCCAACAGAATTCATTTTAAAGCTGATTCAAGTAGCTCTAAATAGAATTTATTTTGCATTTCAGGGGAAGGACTATATGCAGTTTTAAGGGACAGTGAAAGTGGGCCATGATGGCTCCTGATGTGGACAATATTTAAGTAACAGCATTCAAAATCCAACACATTTATGATAGCATATGGAATACCAGATACTTTGTTGGAAAAGGTATATTGGTGACATATTTGTCATCTGGAAGGGCTCGGTTGAGTCACTACACATGTTCCATTAATGGCTGAATGAAAGAAAGATTTTTTAAAATTAATTTTGTGTTTTGACAAGCATCAGATTTTATTTCAAGACACTCTAATTACCAAAAAAGTTAGAAAACTACTTTATACAGGAAGCCCAATGAGAGGAATAATTTGCTCCTGTATCAGTTTCATAGTGGAAAAAGGTAAACGGTGGAGTGCCTCAGGGATATGTACCTGGTCCGGTGCTTTTTAATATATTACAAATGATCTGAAAAGGGCTACTATAAGTGAGTTGATCAAATTTGCGGATATCACAAAATTATGCAGAGTAGTTAAATCTCAAGCAGATTGAGATGAATTGCAGGAGGACCTTGTGAGACTGAAAGACTGTGCTTCCAAATGGCTGATGAAATTTAATGTGGGCAAGTGTAAAGTGATGCATATAGGGAAAAATAACCCTTGCTGTAGTTACACAATGTTAGGTTCTATTTTAGGATTTACCAACCAGGAAAGAGATCTAGGCATCACAGTGGATAATACATTGAAATTGTCTGCTCATTGTGCTTTGGCAATCAAAAAAGCAAACAGAATGATAGGAATTATTAGGTAGGGAATGCAAATAAAATGGAGCATTTTCATAATGCCTCTGAATCACTCCAAGGTGAGACCACACCTTGATACTGTGTGCAATTCTGGTCACCGCATCTCTAAAAAGATATAGTTGTACTAGAGAAAGTGCAGAGAAATGCGACAAAATGATACGGGGCATGGAATGGCTGCCCTATGAGGAAAGGCTAAAGAAATTAGGGCTATTCAATTTGGAGAAGAATCGACTGAGGGAGAATAAGATAGAAGTCTATAAAATCATGAAAGGACTTGAACAAGTTATTGTAAATCAGTTATTTACTCTCTCAGATAACAGAAGGACTAGGGCACACTCTTTGAAGTTAGCAAGTAGTTCACTTAAAATAAATCAAAGAAAGTTCTTTTTCGCTCAAGGGTAGTTTTTAAAAAAAATATGCATGCACCTCCATGTGCGCACACTACCCAGCGTGTGCACATGGATGAGGGATTTTATAATATGTGCGCAGCAGCGCGCACATGTTATAAAATCCGGGCCGGCCGAGCTGGCATAAGTTGCGTGTGCTGGCAGCCTGCCGGCATGCGATCCTCCAGCACAGCAGCACATGGTGACTGTACCAGCGGCCTCCAGCTCTGCCCCACCCTGCCCCCGAACCACCCCTCCCTGTCCTCAGGACTGCCCCTTAATAGACGCCTGGCTCTTGTGCACGTAACGGGGGTTAAGTGCACGGCCAGACCTCTTCTAAAATGCACGCAGCACGTGCAAGTCCCAGCAGCTCGCGTAACCCCCATTTTTTACAGAGGGGGGTTTAAATATCAGGCCTTCAGTACATAGTGGAATTCATTGCCAGAGGTTGTGGTTACAGAAGTTAGTGTAACTGTGATTAAAAAAGGTTTGGATAAGTTCCTAGAGAAATCATCCATAAACTGCTATTACGGTAATTTATAAGCAATAGTAGCTTGTGATCTATCTAATGTTTGGGTACTATTTGCCAGGTACTTGTGACTTTGATTGGCCACTGTTGGAAATAGGATACTGGACTTGATAGCCCCTTGGTCTGACCCAGTATGACATATCTAATGTTCTTATATTCTTAGAGTTTTCATCCATTAGCCTTCAAACAGAATTTGCCTGTAAGACAGTTTCTTAGCTAAGAAGGGTGTGCTTGATCAGATGTTCATGATTTCAAACAGCAAGCCACATTATGGCCATATGATTCTTATAAAGAGGATATCCGGAGGTCATGATCAAACATGCATATATTCAGGTGCTTTTCAAAAACAGAGATCTTCTATTATTACATATTAACTGGGCATAGAAGAATCGGCAGACTTGAGTCTTGAGCCATTCCCTACTGTCCCTCAAGATCTGTTCAATAATTTTCCAACATTAGCCAATTCTAAAGTCATTTTCTGCCATCCAGTTGTCCATCAGATGTGCTTTTCTTTACGAGGGCGAAATATTAAGGACCTAATAGTTTGATCCAGAGTGCCATTTAATGACACGATTCATGAAGTTGAAAAAGTACAGAGTTGTGCACTGATTGCTTCATATACAATTTGCAGAATAAGGATGATTATGTGAAATCATCTCTTGCCAAAAAAATATTGTTGTGAAGCATTCTTCGAGTTGCCGGGAGAAATATGTGATCTACATGTTACAGTGCCCATGTGGCTTACAATATGAAGGTCAGATGACGAGACCATTTCGCACCAGATTGCTGGAGCATGAAATTTGCTTAAAAATCTTTAAGCAGCAGGCACCGATGGTGCCACATTTTTCTCAGTGCAAACATCTTTTTATGGACATTAAATTTATTATTTTGGAATAGGTTACAGCAGATTGGAGAATTGGGCGAAAATATTGAAACAATGTGAGCAACAATGGATATACTGACTGCAAACTGTGACACTAAAGGGTTGAATGCTGAAACTGTGTGAAGCTTATTTTTCTAAACGCTGTCTAAAACGTTTGTCTAAAAACGGGATTGATTGGCTTGATGCCCTTAAGTTTTGGTTTGATAGCTTCTGGTCTTCACTACACTTTGAAGGAATTCTCTTTCACGGTTTTTGTAGGAAAGCCATCATTACATCTTCTAACATAGCTGATAGTCTTTGAGTGTTCTGACTTTATAAAAAAAAGAGCACTTTTATGTGATGGCTGACATCCTTGAAGGAATATGGTGGTGCTCAGCTTGCAGAATCTTTGAGAAAATTTTTTTTTAAATGTGAATACATTTTTTGATTTAATAGCTTTAAACTGCATACATTCCTGTACCGCATATCTTATCATGTGTGCTTTTCCAATTTTCTTTTCTTCTTTTTTTTCAGCAAATGGTGATATGAAGTCTAGGCATGCAGTATAAGCCCCTGACATAGCAGAGTATATTAAAATGTAGCACTATGTCTGGTTTTCACTTCTACAGGTCAACACTTTAAAAAGGGAAGTAATACTGTATGTCGGGTTTTGTAGGTTTCATGGACCCTTGGCCTGAGGTGGGAGTTGACGCAACCTGCAGAGTTGGGCCCCACAGGTCCCCACCATCGGGAGGCGAGGTTGACTGGAAACAAAGGCAACAAGACCATGGCTGTGGTCCAGGAGAGAGGAGTTGTAGAAGAACTGCCTACGTCACAGCCACGTGATAGCAGGCGCCTGCACTGTAGCTGTACTGTGGGGTGCCCCTAGGAGCGGGGACAGAGAGTCAGTTCAATGATATCGCAGTGCTGGGCAGGTCTGGAGAGGGCATATACCAGAGGAAGGATCTCCAATGCTGGAGCATGCAGGGCAGGCCCTGAGGAATGGGGAGCATGGAGACAAGATCTCTGGTATATGACATTGAGGCTACCCCGAGGAGTGGGGAAGCGTAGAGATAGGATCTCTGGTGTAGTAACGCTGAGACTACCCCGAGGAGTGGGGAAGCATAGAGACAGGATCTCTGGTGTAGTAACGCTGAGGCTACCCCGAGGAGTGGGGAAGCATAGAACAGGCCCCCAAGAAGTGGGTACCCAGAGCCAGAGTATGCAGTCCGAGAGAAGAGATCCAAGGCAGGAACAGTGGTCTGGAGAACAGGAACAAGCACCAGAAGATCTCAGGGAACTTGTTGCCAAGTCAGTTAGCATAGGCCGAAGGAGGTGCTTAAATATGTCAGGCTTGTGATGTCATCAGTCGGGGATGACCCTGGAGTTCCCGCCATTGGGCCTTTAAAGGGAGAACAGATGGCATGTGTGTGCACCTAAGGAGGCCCAGAATCTGAGCATCGGTCGGTGATGTCCTAGCCACCATTTGGGGCATAGAGAGCCAGGAGGAATGCAGCAGTAGTGGCTGGCCACAGCTGCGAGTTCACCCGGAGTGGAAAGCCAGACATGAGATGATGTGAGTTGGGTCGTCCGCGGTTGGCCACGGCCAACTGTCATAACAGTACCCCCTTCATAAGCCCCCCCCCCCTCGGGGGTTTGGGTTTCAGAGGATGTGTGGCATAAAATTGCTTGATGAGATCCTTATCGAGAATATTGGTGGCAGGCTCCCAGCTATTTTCTTCTGGTCTGAAGCCTTCGCAAGACAGGAGGTACTACCATTTCTTTCCACGTTTCTGCACATCAAGGACGTCTTGGATTTGGTATGTCACGTCCGCTTCAGATGACAATGGTTGAGAGTCCGGTGGCTTCCTGGAGAATACAGACAGTATTAAAGGTTTTAGTAAGATTATGTGGAAGGTGTTGTGGATCTTGAGAGAGGAGGGAAGCCGGAGTTTGTTGGTGACAGGACAGAAATGGCGGAGCTCCGGGAAGGGACCGATGTACCTGGGAGCAAAGAGTGATGAAAGAAACTTGAGACAGATAAACCAGGTGCTGAGCCACATCTTGTCGCCCAGTTTAAACTGGGGAGCTTCATGGTGATGAGCATCAAAGAAATTTTTAGCCCTTTGGGTTGCTTGCTGTAGCAACTGTTTCGTACTGTTCCAGAGTTGATGTAACTCCTGGGCAGTCGACTGGCCGCCAATGAGGGAACAGACAATGGAAGCAGTAGTGGCAGGAGAGGCTGACGTCCATAGACTACCTGGAAAGGTGATAACCCGGTGGATGATGACGGGTGTGAATTCAAAGCGAACTCAGCCCAGGGAAGGAAGTTGGACCAATCATTTTGCCAGAGATTAACATAGGCCCGAAGAAATTGTTTAAGAGTCCTGTTAGTTCTCTCTGCTTGCCCATTTGCTTGGAGGTGATAAGCAGAGGTGAAATCTAGAGAGACGTTGACATTTTTGCAGATGGACCTCCAGAATCGGCAGTAAACTGAACTCCGTGGTCCGAAAGAATATGTTTTGGAAAACCGTGGAGCCGGAACACATGGCGGATAAATAATTGCATGAGTTGAGGTGCTGATGGAAGACCAGGCAGTGCCACGAAGTGGGCCATTTTGGAAAAGCGATCTACTGTGACCCAAATGGTGTTGTTGCCCCCAGAGAGAGGAAGGTCCACAATAAAATCAGTGGTGATATGGGTCCATGGCTCACTAGGGATAGGCAGAGGTTGCATTAGTCCCCACATGCATCCCTCTGGAGGCTTGTGGCAATCGCAAGTGGGTCAAGACTCCCATAGGTCTGTGTATCCTTCTTCATGGTAGGCCAACAATAAAACCTCTGGAGAGTGGCCAGAGTTTTGGACTGCCCAGAGTATCCTGCGGTAAGGGAGTCGTGAGCCCAACAGATGACCCTTCGGCATAGCTGACGAGGAACCACCATCTTCCCAGGTGGGACAGGAAAGGAAGTGGTCAGGATGACCTTCGCAGGGTCAATTATATTCTGTGGAGCATCTGGAACATCCTCCGGAACGAAGGTCCTGGAGAGGGCATCTAACCAGCAATTCTTGTTAGCTGGTCGGTAGTGCAGCAGGAAATTAAATTGGGTAAAAAAGAGGGCCCAGTGGGCTTGATGATGTTTCAGTCATTGAGCACGGTATAAGTACTCGAGGTTTTTGTGGTCAGTAATCACTGTGATCTGATGCTGGGCTCCCTCGATCCAGGGATGCCATTCCTCAAAAGCTAGATTGATAGCCAGCAGCTCCTTATCCCCTATAGTGTAGTTCCATTCCACGGGGGAGAACGTCTGGAAAAGAAGGAGCATGGATGTAGAGTATGAGTAGTTGAGTACTGGCTTAGGACCGCCCCTACTCCCACGTCAGAGGCATCGACCTTGACAATGAATGGGCATCTGAGATCTGGATGACAGAGACACGGCTTGCAGAGAAAAGCGGTCTTGAGGTCCTAGAAGGCAGTCATGGCCTCAGGTGACCAATGGAATGGATTAGCCCCCTTGTGAGTCATGGCCGTGAGAGGTGCAGTCAGAATGGAGTAATGATGGATGAAGGACTGGTAGTAATTGGCAAAGCCAAGGAATCTTTGTAAGGACTGAAGGCCCATAGACTGAGGCCAATCTCAAATGATTTTCAACTTCTGAGGGTCTATTCTGAAACCTTGACTGGAGACTATATAGCTAAGAAAGGGGATGGTCTCCTGCTGGAAAGAACACTTCTTGAGTTTGGCATAGAGCTGGTTGTCTCGTAGACACTGGAGGATGCAAGAGACATTGTGGCGGTGGTTCTGTAGGTCTTTGGAGAACACTAAAATATCGTCGAGATAGACCACAGCACATTGGTATAACATATCCCTGAAGACCTCGTTCATTAAATTCTGGAAGACAGCTGGGGTGTTGCAAAGGCCAAACAGCATCACAAGGTATTCAAAGTGGCCGTCTTGAGAATTGAAAGGGTTGGGCTCCACAGGTCTCCACCGTCGGGAGGTGAGGTTGACTAGAAACAAAGGCAACAAGACCACAGCTGTGATCCAGGAGAGAGAAGGTGTAGAAGAACTGCCTGCGTCACAGCCATGTGATCTCAGGCCCCTTCACTGTAGCTGTACTGCGGCATGCCCCGAGGAGCGGGGACAGAGAGAGTCAGTTCAATGACATTGCAGTGCTGGGCAAGTATGAAGAGGGCATATACCAGAGGAAGGATCTCCAATGCTAGAGCACACAGGACAGGCCCCGAGGAACGGGGAGAGTGGAGACAAGATCTCTGTTATATGATGTTGAGGCTATCCTGAGGAGCGGGGAAGCATAGAGACAGGATCTCTGGTGTAGCAACGCTGAGGCTACCCCGAGGTGCTGGAAAGCGCAGAGACAGGATCTCTGGTGTAGCAACGCTGAGGCTACCCTGAGGAGTGGGGAAGCATAGAGACAGGATTTCTGGCATAGTAGGGCTGAGGCTACCCTGAGGAGCAGGGAAGCGTAAAACAGGCCCCTGAGAAGCAGGTACCCAGAGCCAGTCCGAGAGAAGGGATCCAAGGCAGGAACAGCAGGTCCGGAGAACAGGAACAAGTACCAGAGGATCTCAGGGAACTCGTTGCCAAGTTGGTTAGCATAGGCTGATGGCGGTACTTAAATATCTCAGGCTTGTGATGTCATCAGTCGGGGTCGACCCTTGAGTTCCCGCCATTGGGCCTTTAAAAGGAGAACAGATTGCGTGTGCGCACACCTAAGGAGGCCTAGAGTCGGAGTGTCAGTTGTCAGCTTCCTAGCCACCACGTGGGGCATGGAGATCCAGGAGGAAAGCTGCAGTAGCGGCTGGCCACAGCTGTGAGTTCACCCGGATTAGAGAGCCAGGCATGACATGGCATGAGTAGGGTTGGTCATGGTCAGCCACGGCCAACGGTCATAACATTGTATGAGCTTATGCGTGCTTTTTTTTCATATAAAAATTGTTGTGGGAGTCTCAGTTTAATGGACCCTTGGGCCGACCTGCTGGAGTCTAGGAAGGGATGGACAATGTCTCTGATGAACAGCAGGCCGGGAAGCAGATGTTCAGGCAGGACGTAGTTGCTCTTCTCCCTGGAAGCTGGTGCTCCCCCAGGAGGAGCCCGTAGGAGCCCAACCGCTGGGACTTAGATGACTTCACCCTTGGAAGCCGAAGCCCCCTGGGAGGAGCCTGTAGGGGCCCGGCCGCTGGGACTTAGGCGGGTTGTGGATCAGGACAGGTAACTGGAACCAGACTAGAACAGTAGTGATATTGTAACTGGGTACGGGTTCTGGAACCAGGCAGGAAGTGTAGCAAGACTCAGGTACTGGAACCAGGCAGGAACTGCAGCTGGCAAGCAGGAACCAAGCAGGCACCGTGGCAAGCAGGCAGGAACCAAGCAGTCACTGTAGCTGGCAAGCAGGAACCAAGCAGGCACTGTAGCAAGCAGGCAGGAACCAAGCAGTCACTGTAGCTGGCAAGCAGGAACAAGCAGGCACTGTAGCAAGCAGGCAGGAACCAAGCAGTCACTGTAGCTGGCAAGCAGGAAACTGTAGCAGGCAGGCAGGAAGCAAGCAAGTACTGTAGCAGGAATAGACTAACATGTCATCGAGGGTAAACAATTACACAGATGTTCAGAAGGTCCCACAACACCTCATTCATCAGGTGCTGGAAAACCGCCGGGACATTACATAAGCTGAAAGGCATCACGAGGTACTCGTTATGCCCATCTCGGGTATTAAACGCAGTTTTCCACTCATCTCCGGAACAGATCCTGACCAAATTATAGGCTCCTCGTAAGTCCAACTTTGTGAAAATCTTTGCTCCTTGAAGCCGATCAAGGAGCTCCGGGATTAACAGGAGCAGGTTAGCGATCTCGCTTGGTAATCAAATTTAGGCCTCGATGGTCTATACACGGCCTCCATTGCAACTATATTTTTTGAGATGCGGCGACCAGAATTGTACACAGTATTCAAGGTGTGGTTTCACCAGGGAGCGTATAGAGGCATTATGACATTTTCCGTTCTAATAACCATTCCCTTCCTAATAATTCCTAACATTCTATTGCTTTTTGACTGCTGCAGCACACTGAGCTGACAATTTTAAAGTATTATCCACTATGATGCCTAGATCTTTTTCCTGGGTGGTAGCTCCTAATATGGAACCTAACATCGTGTAACCACAGCAACGGTTATTTTTCCCAATATGCAACACCTTGCACTTGTCCACATTAAATTTCATCTGCCATTTGAATGCCCAGTGAGCTGTCTTTCTTGCTGACAAAAAAGAAACCCGCCCCTGCAGGTGACTTGGACGGGCAGATAAACCCCTTGGCCAGATTCTCTGCAATGTACTCTGACATGGCCCGGGTCTCAGGTATGGATAAGGGATAAACCCTTCCTTGTGGAGGCATGGTACCAGGTAGCAAGTCAATAGCACAGACATACGGACGATGCTGCGTAGGATCTCATCCTTGGTCTTGGAGAATACATCGTGGAGTCCTCATAGGGTGCAGGGGGACCCACAGCAGAGTGCATCAACAGAAGTGAGGGGGTCCTAGGCACCTTCATACAATTTGCTAGGCAGAAGGGACTCCATTTAACAATGTAGCATGTCCCACTGAATCGTGGGCGAGTGTTCTGTAACTACGGCAACCCTAGCACCACAGGGTAGACAGCCTTATCCAGTACCAGGAAGGCTATCTCCTCCGAATGGATCGCCCCGGTGTGGACCATAATGGGTGCCGTGGACAGCTGGATGGGACCAGGAAGGAGCATCCCCTGGATCGAGGTAATTCGCAGCGGGACCTCATGTCTCTGCGTAAGGATTCACTACTGGGAGACTAAGTCGTGCAGGATGAAATTACCTCCGGCTCCAGAGTCCAGGAACGCCATTGTCTCAAAGGAACATCCGGAGTATTCCAAAGTAACAGGAACAGTGAATTGAGGAGCGGTAGCACAGCCTAGGAGGAGCTCCTCTTTACCACCTAGGCTTTGGCATTTTTCCGCACGCTCCTGGCAGCGTGCCAAGAAGTGGCCCTTCTGGCCACAGTATAAACCAAACTTCAACGAACGGCGACGTTGTCTTTTCAACAAAAAAGCGGGGCCCGTCCCAGCTGCGTGGGTTCGCTGGCAGGGACTTCTAGACGAGAGTTCCTAGGAGAGGATGCAGGTCTCGGCCCACGAGCTGGACTATGGCGAGAAGAACGCTGCTCCTTGGCCCATTGCTGAAGGTGGCGGTCTATGTGAGCAACCATTGATCAAGCGAGAGGTCCTCCGGGAATCTCAAGCCACAATCTCATCCTTAATGTGTCCAGAGAGGCCTTCCAGAAGATGGCTTTAAGACTACCATCCTGCCAGCCAACTTCCTGGGCTAAAGTCCGAAACTCCATTGCATATTCTGCCAAGGAGCGAGCCCCTGACGCAGTTTCAGCAGATCGAACATAGCCGTGGCTACTCGGGTGGGCTCATCAAAGGCCTGGTGAAAGTTCATGATGAACAATTGTAAATTGTTAGAGAAGAATCATTGTTTTACCCAAAGGGGAGAAGCCCATTATCAAGGCTTTCCCATCGAAGCAAGGACAGGATGTATGCCACTTTCACCGCATCCGAGGAAACTGCCGTGGCAAAAGGGGAGAACCGTTACAAAATATTAGTTTCAGGAAGCTGCGGCAGGTCCTTAATCACCAGCATAGCGGGAGGGTGCCAGGCTAGTTGAGTCAACGGACGAATCTCGGCCCTCGGTATATGGTTCTGGGGCAGAAGACGGCCCACGGGCATCCAGGTCAGGCCGACAACACTCCCCTACAGAACCAGTGGAGGACCTCGAGGCATTGTTGCTGATACTGCCAGGCAGGTCCAGGGGGAACGATCGCATTCCGCCGATGGTCCAGGGCCTTGCATCTGTTGTGGGAGTCTCAGTTTAATGGACCCTTGGGCCGACCTGCTGGAGTCTAGGAAGGGATGGACAATGTCTCTGATGAACAGCAGGCCGGGAAGCAGATGTTCAGGCAGGACGTAGTTGCTCTTCTCCCTGGAAGCTGGTGCTCCCCCAGGAGGAGCCCGTAGGAGCCCAACCGCTGGGACTTAGATGACTTCACCCTTGGAAGCCGAAGCCCCCTGGGAGGAGCCTGTAGGGGCCCGGCCGCTGGGACTTAGGCGGGTTGTGGATCAGGACAGGTAACTGGAACCAGACTAGAACAGTAGTGATATTGTAACTGGGTACGGGTTCTGGAACCAGGCAGGAAGTGTAGCAAGACTCAGGTACTGGAACCAGGCAGGAACTGCAGCTGGCAAGCAGGAACCAAGCAGGCACCGTGGCAAGCAGGCAGGAACCAAGCAGTCACTGTAGCTGGCAAGCAGGAACCAAGCAGGCACTGTAGCAAGCAGGCAGGAACCAAGCAGTCACTGTAGCTGGCAAGCAGGAACCAAGCAGGCACTGTAGCAAGCAGGCAGGAACCAAGCAGTCACTGTAGCTGGCAAGCAGGAAACTGTAGCAGGCAGGCAGGAAGCAAGCAAGTACTGTAGCAGGAACGGAGCGACGAAGCCAAGCGGGTCACTCCGGGGCGCAAGGCAAGAGGAAACCAGGATGCTAACCCGTTGCAAGCCAAAGGCTGGATGACCGCGGCTGGCTTATCGAGGCCACGGCGTCTGGCGTCAGGAATTGGGCGGAGTCGGCACTGGCGGGAAACGGGCTGCAAAGGCACCCAAGTGGCGTGCGTGTGTGCCTAGGAGCAAGGCGTCCACTGTCACCTTCATGGCGGCGCTGCCCCAGCAGGGACGCCACCAAACAGGCCGCAAGCCAGGACTCTGGAGCCGGGAGCAGGTCTGGGAATCAAGAGGTAAGGGCCTGGCCGTGGTGCTCGCGGCCAGGGTCGCAACAAAAATGGTTTTAATTGCAACAAAAAATCTTTAAAAATATCTTCATGAAGTAACAAATGTCTCTTTTTGACCAATAATTAGACATTACCCGATTACAATGGTTAAGGAATAAGAAAGTAAATCTTCTTTTGTATGTGTTATGAATGTCCATGTTTTCTGCACAGTTATTCAATAAGCAATATCAAAGTTTTGAATGCTTGATTGTGGTTGTGAATAGTTCTGATGCATTCATTTTGCAAAATGTGCAATATATCATATGCCCTAGGGATGTGAATCGTGTGATCGATCGTCTTAACGATCGATTTTGGCTGGGGGGAAGGGAAATCTGATCGTCATGGTTTTTTTTTGTAAAAAAATCATAAAAAATCATAAATTGGGGGAGGGAGGGAAAACCTGCACACCAAAACAACCCTAAAACCCACCCAGACCCTTTAAAACAAATCCCCCACCCTCCCGAACCCCCCCCCCCAAATGTTTTAAATTACCTGGGGTCCAGTGGGGGGGTCCCGGCGCGATCTCCCCTCTCGGGCCACGGCTGCGTTAATAGAAATGGCGCCGGTGGCCCTTTGCCCTTACCATATGACAGGGAAAAGGTAGCGCCGGCGCCATTTTGGTTCCTGTCACCCGACGTCACGAGTGCAGGAGATCGCTCCCGGACCCCCGCTGGACCCCCAGGGACTTTTGGCCAGCTTGGGTGGGCCTCCTGACCCCCACAAGACTTGCCAAAAGTCCAGCGGGGGTCCGGGAGCGACCTACTGCACTTGCGCCGTATTGCCAATATTCAAAATGGCGCCAGCGCTACCTTTGCCCTCACTATGTCATACGACCCGCTGGACTCTTGGCAAGTCTTGTGGGGGTCAGGAGGCCCCCCCAAGCTGGCCAAAAGTCCCTGGGGGTCCAGCGGGGGTCCGGGAGCGATCTCCTGCACTCGTGACGTCAGGTGACAGGAACCAAAATGGCGCCGGCGCCGGCGCTACCTTTTCCCTGTCATATGGTAAGGGCAAAGGGCCACCGGCGCCATTTCTATTAATACAGCCATGGCCCGAGAGCGGGAGATTGCGCCGGGACCCCCCCACTGGACCCGAGGTAATTTAAAACATTTTGGGGGGTTCGGGAGGGTGGGGGATTTGTTTTAAAGGGCCGGGGTGGGTTTTAGGGTTGTTTGGTGTGCCGGTTTTCACACCCTCCCCCCTCCCCCGATATACGATTTTTTGACGATAAATCGGGGGAATTGCTATTGTATCGCGGCTCTAACGATTTTTGACGATTTAAACTATATCTGACGATTGTTTTAAATCGTCAAAAAATGATTCACATCCCTAATATGCACAGTTTATAAAATAGTAGTATAGATCTGCTCATAGCCATATCAGTTTGTATATGTTGCCATGTGCATTTGTTAGAAAGTTATCCTTATAGGTTGCAATAGTAAATCCTGTCCATAATCCAGGTGAATTTCATCTTCCTTCATTCCATTTTATCTCTCTATTTTCTTCATCTTATATTCCCTCTTTTCTCTTCCTATCATTTCCTTCCTCCTGGGCTCTCTCCTCATTGTCTCTCCTTTCCACTGAATTCATCCATCTACTCTTATTTTCCTGTTCCCAATCCACTTTCACTTCCGACAACCATATTCAATATTTCTGCTATTCACTTTCTTTTGTCATGGACTTCTTTAGTCTTCCTTAGTTGTTACTACGTCTTCCAGCTCTATAGCTTTTTCTATTGCTTCTACTTCACCCTCCTTAGTAGGTATTGCAGCTCCTCTATTTCTTCATTTGCCACGGTCTTTGATGTGTCTACACTGCTAACAAACCATATAATCCAAGTCACATGGATGCATTTATGAGAATATATAGGATTGCAATCTATTCTCTTCCTGTATGAGAGCAGAGCTACATGAAGGACTTAGATACAGTAGATATTTGTGAATACACTGAAGGATGCGTCATATAAGGAAACTCTGTGTAACTAAACAATTACATTGCTTGGTAAAATATAAAAACTCACTGCTTCAGTTAATGAACCGGAAAAGTAATACATCCCATTCCTTCATTACTGAGAAATGTATTAAACAAACTGTAATATATCATTGTATAACATTATTCAGGGCAAATGAACAGTGAAACACCTAAAGAGGACATTACAGAAAGCCAAACTCTGCCAACCATAGGTTGCAAGATCCAGATTAAAATTTGCAGACAGCATAGCCCAAAAGAAAGCTAGCATTAAACACCAGTTGTAGCAACAGAGAAAAAATTATTTCCTTGCAACATAAACAATCCTATTTATTAGAGATGTGAATTGTGTGCCCGATCGTCTTAACAATCGGGTTCGGCTAGAGGGGGGAAAAAATCTGATCGTGGGTGATGTGGGTGATGTGAATCGGAATTGGTTCCGATTCACATCGTTATTTTTTTTTTTAGTGAGGCCCGATCCTTTAAAATTAACCCCTTACCTTCCCCCACCCTCCCGAACCCCCCAAAAACCTTTTACGATTACCTGGTGGTCCAATGGGGGCGCGGGGACCGGTCTCCCGCTCTCGGGCCATTGGCGCTATTTTGGCTGCAACTAAAAAATGGCGCCGATGGCCCAATAAAAAAAAAACCCACCCGACCCTTTAAAAACGACCCCTTAGCTTCCCCGACCCTCCCGAGCCCCCCAAAACATTTTAAAATTATCTGGTGGTCTAGTGGTGGTCCCGGGAGCGATCTCCCGTTCTCAGGCCGTCGGCTGCCACTCATAAAGATGGCGCCGATGGCCCTTTGCCCTTACCATGTGATAGGGTATCCGTGCCATTGGCCGGCACCTGTCACATGGTAGGAGCACTGGATGGCCGGCGCCATCTTTAAAGATGGCGGTGGCCATCTTTACAACGGCGGCGGCCATCTTTACGATGGCGACGGCCATCTTTAAATATGGCGCCGGCCAGCCAGTGCTCCTACCATGTGACAGGGGCCGGCGAATGGCATGGATACCCTGTCATATGGTAAGGGCAAAGGGTCATCGGCACCATCTTTATGAGTGGCAGCCGACGGCCTGTGAACGGGAGATCGCTCCCGGGACCACCACTAGACCACCAGGTAATTTTAAAATGTTTTGGGGGGATCGGGAGGGTGGGGGAAGCTAAGAGGTCATTTTTAAAGGGTCGGGTGGGGTTGTTTTTTTTATCGGGCCATCGGCGCTATTTTTGAGTGGCAGCCAAAATGGCGCCGATAGACCGAGAGTGGGAGATTGGCCCCCACGCCCCCACTGGACCACCAGGTACTCGTAAAAAGCTTTGGGGGGGGGGTTCGGGAGGTGGGGGAAGGTAAGGGATTCGTTTTATAGGGTCAGGGTGGGTTTAGGGGATTTTTTGGTCTGCCGGTTTTCTCCGCCCTCCCCCGATTTACGATTTTTGACGATAAATCGGGGGAATTTCTATTGTATCGTGACTCTTAATGATTTTTGACGATTTAAAATATATCTGACGATTGTTTTAAATCGTCAAAAAACGATTCACATCCCTACTATTTATATGCAAAACCAAAATCAAGTGGAGTATATCTGACCAATTGTATAAGATAGAGTCCGAGTGAACTGTTGTTTGTGTGCCTTCCACTTACAAATCCATACTCACATCTTTCAGTAGATATACATCACAACAAAAAACAGTTAATAAAGGAATTGACATTTACTCTACATATTAGACATATAGAAATATTAAAATAATTGTATAAAGAATAGGAAAGAAAACAAGATAAAACTCTCTCAGACACCATACTGGGCAACCTAATTTGGCTATGAAGATGGTTTATAAGACCAATAAATACAATAAAAAAAATGTCTTTCAGGCTGAGGAAATAATATATAGGGAGTGACGTGTACCACCCTGCCTTCAACAATCACAGCTGCTGCAAGGAGGGCTTGGTGGCCTCTGCTGCTCAAAAGAACAGAAGAAATTGCCATACTGTGTCACACCAAGGATCCATCAAGCCCAGCATCCTGTTTCCAACAGTGGCCAATCCAGGCTACAAATACCTGGCAAATACTCAAACACCTAAGTTGATCCCATGCTACTGATGCTAGTAATAGTAGTGTCTATTCCCTAAGTCAACTTGATTAATAGCAGTTAATGGACTTCTCCTACAAGAACTTATCCAAAACTTTTTTAAACCCAGCTACACTAACTGCACTAACCACATCCTCTGGCAACAAATTCCAGAGCTTACGTTGACTGAAAAATATTTTTTTCTGATTTAAATGTCCTACTTGCTAACTTCATGGTGTGCCCCCTAGTCTTTCTATTATCTGAAAGAGTAAATAACCAATTCTCATTTACCAATTCTAGACCTCTCATGATTTCAAAGACCTCTATCATGTCCCCACTCAGCCGTCTCTTCTCCAAGCTGAACAGCCCTAACCTCTTTAGCCTTTCCTCATAGGGGAGCTGATCTATCCCCTTTATCATTTTAGTCACCCTTCTCTGTACCTTCTCTAGTACAACTATAATTTTGTGAGATGCAGTGACCAGAATTGTGCATGGAATGATACAGAGAGGCATTATGGCATTTTCCATTTTATTCACCATTCCCTTTATTTCCTAACATTTTGTTTGCTTTTTTGACTGCCACAGCACACTGAGCCGACGATTTCAATATACACCTAGATCTTTTCTTGGGTGGTAGCTCCTAATATCATGTATCTACAGCATGGATTATTTTTCCCTATATGTATTAGGGATGTGAATTGTGTGATCGATCATCTTAACGATCAATTTTGGCTGGGGTGGAAGAGGGAAATCTGATCGTCATGGTTTTTTTTGTTAAAAAATAAAAAAAAATCGTAATTCGGGGGAGGGCAGGAAAACCGGCACACCAAAACAACCCTAAAACCCACCCCGACCCTTTAAATCAAATCCCCCACCCTACCGAACCACCCCCAAAATGTTTTAAATTACCTGGGGTCCAGTGGGGGGGGTCCCGGCGTGATCTCCCGCGATCACCCGCTCTCGGGCCACGGCTGCGTTAATAGAAATGGCACCGGTGGCCCTTTGCCCTTACCATATGACAGGGCAAAGGTAGCGCCGGAGCCATTTTGGTTCCTGTCACCCGACGTCACGAGTGCAGGAGATCGCTCCCGGACCCCCGCTGGACCCCCAGGGACTTTTGGCCAGCTTGGGGGGGCCTCCTGACCCCCACAAGACTTGCCAAAAGTCCAGCGGGGGTCCGGGAGTGACCTCCTGCACTCGCGCCGTATTGCCAATATTCAAAATGGCGCCGTATGACATAGTGAGGGCAAAAGAAGTGCCGGTGCCATTTTGAATATTGGCAATACGGCACGAGTGCAGGAGGTCTCTCCCAGACCTATCTATTGTCTATCTATTTATCCTAAGTGGGAAACAAACATACAACACTTTAGTTGAACATAAAATGATGTCAACCTATGATATGAAGAAACAGACCACTGAACAAGCAAATAAAAACACATTAGAATAAATCTAAACAAACTGAGGCCTAGTTTCTACAGTTTTGGTAAAAAAATCCCTCTGATGTGGCTCAGCCTTTAAAAGTCTGTTTGAATAAAAGCTCTTTGACCTTTTTCCTGAATGCTCTGAGACTTCAAAGTGAAGGTCCTCAGGTAGTGAATTGCAGTATAGAGGAACCACAAGAGCAAGTATCCATTACCTGGATTTGCACAAATGCAAGTGTTTAACAGATGGGACTTTCAGCAAATTTCTTCCTTGAGATTGTGGGAATCAGGTAGGAACATACATTTCCAAAGATGCATGCATGCAGGAGACTACTACATAGTGCAATATCTTGAAAAATATAGCAAAATTTTAAATTTAATACTCCAAAAGAAAGGAAGCTAATGCAGAGATTTCAAAATTGTTGTCACATGTTGGTATCAGGAGTCGCCTTCTGGGGATGTGCATTCATTTTAAATGAATGTGCAAAATGCAACAAATAAGGGCAATTTGTTTCATTCAGGGTGCCCCAAATGAATTGAGGGCCCCCAAATGAAACAAACATTATTCGATGTATTAAATTAAAAAGAATGCATTGGGCCTGGACCTGGAGGTCAGTGCTAGCTTTTTGCTGCCCTGTGTGAGCAATTATTGTGCTGCCCCTCCCTCCACCTCCCCACCACCACCACCACCACCACACTTCATTCATTCTCTGTCTCAGACCTGCCAAAAAAAAGCCCAGCTAAGCAACCTAAATTTTAAAATCTGTCATGTTCTACCCTCCGAGTCTTCATCCCCCTCCCTCAGAACCCATTGCTAGTGCAATGGGTTCTGAGGGAGGGGGATGAAGGAGCCCTAAGCAAATCTTATACCCTTGCACCCCCACCTCCTGCTCTCTTCACATACATGGTTAAAAATTAAGCATTTATAATAGATTTTGCATGAAAAAAGATTATTAAAAGAGCAGTCTTCTAAGGTAAAAAAAAATTATCAAAAGTATTTCCATGCATTTCTTTGGTGCCAACCAGAAAATCCTACAAAAAAACCCACTTGGATCCATATGGCATTAGGACTACTGTAATGCGTGTTAGGTGCATTACTCATGGCTCAGAAAGCCATGAGTAAAATACAGTTACAATATAATAAACATTCCACACCAAAACAGCACTAACTGCCAGCACTTAAAAAAGTAACAACCCTACACCAGGCCCTAAAACACCAATACATCTCCTTTTAGATTCCTACATGCTAGCAGAATATTCCTCCAGATCACATATGCAGAACACAGGCAGACCCTCACGAAATACAGGAAAAAGAAACCATAAGAACATAAGAACATAAGAAAATGTCATACTGGATCAGATCAAGGGTCCATCAAGCACAGCATCCTATCTCCAACAGTGGCCAACCAGGCCATAAGAACCTGGCAAGTACCCAAAAACTAAGTCTATTCCATGTTACCATTGCTAATGGCAGTGGCTATTCTCTAAGTGAACTTAATAGCAGGTAATGGACTTCTCCTCCAAGAACTTATCTAATCCTTTTTTAAACACAGCTATACTAACTGCACTGACCACATCCTCTGGCAACAAATTCCAGAGTTTAATTGTGCATTGAGTAAAAAAGAACTTTCTCCGATTAGTTTTAAATGTGCCCCATGCTAACTTCATGGAATGCCCCCTAGTCTTTCTACTATCTGAAAGAGTAAATAACCGATTCACATCTACCCGTTCTTGACCACTCATGATTTTAAACATCTCTATCAAAACCCCCCTCAGCCGTCTTTTCTCCAAGCTGAAAAGTCCTAACCTCTTTAGTCTTTCCTCATAGGGGAGCTGTTCCATTCCCCTTATAAATAGAAACATGCAGGCAAAAACTGAATAGGAAAACCGCAACAAGTCAGAATCTATGCAATGCAACAATGAAAAAACAGAAATCACCAATCCTCATCCATTAAAACATTAAAATCAAGAAATATAATAAACACATTAATCATAATAGTATAAACATACTAATAAAAAGAATATTTCAAAACAGCCGGTGAATGGAAGATCCAATAATTAAAAGCTCAAACAATTTCTTTTACATTTTTCAAACACCAATACAATATTTGAAAACAGCAGACACATAAAACAGCATCCAAAAATTAAAACTAATTAGAATAAAATAATTTACACTCTCCATACCTGGAAACTTTTGATTTCTAGTCACTCAGATTGTCGTGGATAAGTGAGAGGGAGATGCATAAACTTTCTCCACTCTCTCTCTCTCATAGATATATTTCTATACATACAATTACATATGCTCTCTCCCTCATACACGCACATGTTCTCTCTTACATACACATGCTCACATGCACATGTTTCCTCTCTCTCACATACATTCTCACTCACACACATGCTCACAGATGCTTCCTCCTACATATACATGTTCACACACTCACACACATGTTCCCTCTCACATACACCTACACACAAACATGATCCTTCTCTTTGTTACATATACTTGCTCAGACACACACACATGATAACAAATGCACACATGCTCAAACACACACAAAGTGAATACCCTATGGTTCAATACCTCAATCTTTCCTGATATAAACTGAAGAACTTACTGCTCAAATATAATTTACTACCATTTAGACCTCTTATTCCATCATCCCTAGAGCTTGCATCTGTCTCAGTGCTCTCTCTCTCTCACACATACACACATGCTCCCTCTTTCCCACACATGTCTCGTTTCACATGCACATGCTCAAATACCCACATACACTCCTCTTCTGCTCAGACACATACACACACACACACACACACACACACACACATGTACAGACACCCACACACACTCCACTTCTGCTCAGACATAATCATGCTTAACACCCATACACACTCCACTTGTGCTCAGACCTCCAACCACCCACCCACACATAGATGCTCAGACACCCACATACACTCCACATATGCTCTGACCCTCACAAATAAATGCATACATGCTCAGACACCCCCCACACAAATGCTCAAACACCCTCACATACTCCACTTATGCTCAGACACACATACAAACACACACACACACACATACATGCTCAGATACACACAGGTTTCCTCCTGCTCATACATACACTGTAGAACCAAGGCCTCTCTCAGCAGCCCTGGCCCTCCACTTCTGTGGCGCAGGTTGAGATCTGCCTAGTGGCTTATTTTTATATTCTGGCTGCCTAGCATGTGGTCTTGCAGCTCATCCTGACCTTGCAGCTCTGCAACTCTTCACTGCATTGCAGGTTGGGAACTGCCATGCAGCCCTATGGCTCCTCCTCTTCTTTGCCATGTAGCCCTATGGCTCCTTCTCTGTTTTGCCGCACAGCTCCTTTTCTTTACCGTGCAGCAGGTTTGGAACTGCCGTGCGGCTTAGGGCTCCTCTTGCTCACCGTGTGGTGCCATGGCTCCTTCTCTGCTTCGCCGCACAGCCCTGCAAATCTCTCATCTTTCCCATGCGGCGGGTTGCGAAGTGCTGCGTGACCCTAGGGTTCTTCTTCACCATGCAGCAAAGAAGAGGAGGAGCCTTAGTGCACACAGTTCTCCACCACCACCTCGTCTTCGCTGTGTGGTGGGTTGGGAACCACCTCGGAGCCCTGCAAGTTCCTCCTCTTTGCTGCTGAGGCCTACCGCTCCTTGTTTCCTTTGCGGGGTGGCGGTGCCAACATATGACTCAATTTGGTTGCAGCCCTGAGGCCACCGTCCCATCCAGGCTGCCGCCCTGTGCAAGTGCACGGCTTGCACAGTGGTTTCTGCCGGCCCTGCCTAGACCTAGGCCCAAGGCCAAGGTCTTATCTAGGGCACAGGCTGAAGCCCAAAGCAGGTCTCGGCCTAGGCCAGTATCAATATCAAGGCTTTGGCCAAGACCTGATTCCCATTGAAACATTTCACTTGCCTGATCAATTGCTTATCTAAAGAAGCCGCCAAACCATGTCCTATTGCCAGGGCCTTGACCCAGACCCAGGTCTGATGCTGGGGCCTGGTGGGGATGCCGAGTCTTAATGCCGGGGTTTTGGCCTAGGCCATGGCCCCGGCCCAGGTCTGACACCGGGGTCCATCCCAGAGGCCAGGTTCTGATGCCTGGGCCTCAGCCTAGGCCAGGGTCAGGGTGCAGGCCCAATCCCAGGGCATAGCCCTGAGGCTGAGTTCTGATGCCAGTGCCTCCAAATGGACCTATGTTTGATGACAGAGCCTGGCCTGGAGACCAGGACCCAATGCCTGGGCTTTGTCCTAGGGTTAGGCCCAGACCCAGATCCCAGGCCTCAATGCAATGATGACAGTTTCCTCTTCTTTCTTCTTTCTTCATGAACTGATACCGTGTGCTTGGGTTGCGCTGAAGTTAATTAACTCCGGCACTTTCACCACAGCAGACAGCACCATTTTGATGTATGGAATGTCCATACAATGCGGTTTTATCAAAATGTCCCTGTCCACTGAGGTGAATGCACTGGATTTATTTAACTTCAATGCAACCCCAGAAGACAGCATCAGTTTAAGAAGAAAGAAGAGACATCATCTTTGGATATGCATGGCCTGGGCTCTGCGCCAAGGCTAAGACCTGGGTAACTTGATTTAGCCTCCAGACCAGGCCCTGGCATCAGGCCTGGGTTCAGGATGAGGCCCTGGTGTCGGGACCTAGCTCAAGGATGGTCTGTGTCTGGATCTCCAGTTTAGGCTGAGGCCCAGGCATTGGGACCTGGCCTCTGAGCTGGACTCTGGCATCAGTCCTGGGCTCCAGGACTGGTCTAGGCAGGGCTGGCTCCAGGTCTAGGCAGGGCCGGTCTAGGCAGGGCCGGCTCCAGGATATGGGCTCTAGTCGAGGCCAAGTCTGAGCTCTTGCTTAGCCTGAGGCCGAGTTTGTGGTGACTTCCTGCATTAATGGCTTATGCAAGGCTGAGACTTTGGCCTGGGCCTAAGCCTCACAGGCTGATCCCTACCCTGGTAAATGGGAACCAGTGGGATCCTGGCCCCAGCATTTTTGCTGGTGGAAGGGATGGTTAGTGGGGACAGAAGGCGTTGGGAGGTCCTGTTTTCTTTTTTGGTTTGTTTTTCTTTTTTCTTTTTTTTTAATGTTTGATTCATTTTTTTCACAAGAATGAAATTAAAATTTCCACAAACCAAAATTTGTGGGGAAAAATTCCCAAAAATGAACTGAAAAACAAATATGTTTTTTTGTATCCCTGCATACCCTTAGTGATGGTGATGGTGATGGCACCTACTATGAGGAAAATAAGATGTGGTGACAAGGGGCACAGCTTCTGAAGGCCATTTACCATCTAGATGTCAGAAGGAGTTGTGCTCCTGCTGCCTACTTCTAGTATGAGCAAGTGAGATTAACTTCCCTTGCAAGTGTTGTGGTGATAAAAAAATGTGTTAATAATGCCATGTATCTCTGCTGTTTAGAAATCGATCATAGGTTCCCAATTGCAAAGCTGTTATGTATTATGTGTTGATTTGGTATTAATATGTTGTTAAGACTGACTTTTAAGCAAAAGCATATTTGTACATAGTGTATTCTGTTGTGTTATTTTGCTTTTCTGTTGTATTAATATACTATTGACAGCACGAAATTACAGGACACTAAAGGTGGAAGATCACCATAGAACAGATTCATTTAGGATAACATCCAATGTTTCCATACAAAACTCAATAATATTGATTTTCAGACCAAGACAAACAACTTGAAATGTTATTCATGTCAAAACATGATAGTTTGTCTTCTAAGTTGAACCGTGCCTTTTATGGAGAATTAGATCTGGAAAAGAAGTTAATCTCCCATTAGGAATCTAACATATTCCAAGATGCCGATGTGACTGGCTATCTTAGATGCTACCTACAATTTTTGTGACTTTGGGCATGATAAAGAGAGAACAGTAGGATGGAAACATCTTAGGAATATATATGATTTTAAATTTATGAATTAAAATATGGAAATTAAATTGTGTTTTTGTTCTTCAGTGGTGACTTGATTCATGCTTTGAATATAGGGAAGAAACATAAATATCCATATTGTTAAAAAAAATTACAATCTGTGCAGGATATAGCAAAACATTTTTACAGACACATAATTTAGTATTATGCTGTCAGAAAAGATGTCAATGAGCCAGGAGGAAGAAATATTTTCTTTTTCATTCTTGTTGTCTTTGGTTCCTAAATTCTTCTATTGTGTTACTAAAAGAAAGGTTATTTCAACATCAGATGACAAGTAAACATGAATCTGTTCTAATTTCCTTTCCCTACAATCTCTTAATTTTAGTATTTTCTTGTGAAACCAAGTATGCATTGAAGTGCAACTAAAATAGTATTTTATAGTAGTAATAAATTGTATGAAATACGTTGGGTACACTGGTGCCAGCAGTAGCTAGGTACACAAGCACTCAGCCCAAGATGGGGAGAGGAATAGGTGTTACTGCACCTATCTGCGGGTGGCCTTAGAAGGCTTCTCCAGGCTTCCTGGTGGCAGCTCCCTTGTCCTGGCGTCTCATCGGGAGGTGGGAGTGGGGGTTGGGGGTCAACTGCGTGACTTGATGGCACACCCTGTGCCGCCCAGCTCATGCAATGCAATTTCAGGTTTACCAGCTGCATGGGGCACTGAACCAGGTTTGGATGTACTCTTGGGCCTTTTAAAAAATTCAGAGGTAGGAGGCAAGAGGAGACACAGGCTTTAAAGAGGCTAACCAGCTAGGTGGTAGCCACTTCATCTTGTCTCCCATGCTGTTGCATCTTTTCTTCTGATTGCATCTGATTGTGATTCCTCATGCCAGAAAAAAAGGACAACATCTTTATTTAAAGCCATTGTGCTGGATCTAAGCATATAAATAAAAATTGAAAGAGAAAGGGCTTCCTTAAAGCCTTGCTTGCACATATTGGGCCGTAATCCTGGACTATTCCCAAGAGGTCTTCTTTGTCAGTGGTCCTGAAGAAGGAGCCAGGTGAATACAATTTAATACTCTTTTATCCTGCTGAAGATTCAGTCAATGATTTTATTTCTCTCAAGGAGTTCTCTGTGCAATAGGGCTCATTTAACACATGATGAACATGCTTAGAGAATACGGCATACACACAGTAATGATGAAGCAGGGCAAACAGTTAGTATTATGTTGTTTTCTGTGTACCTTGACACTTTCATGTTAGCTTCCAATTGGAAGTGGCATATGACTTTGATAAGTGCATGCTGCTGGGTTGCTCCATCTCATATTTATTATTTATTTTGAAATGTTTAAGCTTTCCTATATTTGAATCTGGTAAGGTGCAAAGAAATGCCGAATGTTGCTTACTGTCTGGACAAGTTTTGTTTGTAGTTCCAATGGCTCTACAGCTTGTCAGGTGTCAAACAAGAATTCCAGGCTTTGGCTGACTGTGAAGGCAATCCATTGGCAACTAACAATCTGGTGTGACCTAGCACTACTCTAATATCCCTGAGTATAAAACACAGCTCAGGGCTGATGGTCTTGATACTTCCTCCCAATAAGTTGGACAAGTTGTCCTCATTTTTCTAGGGATACGCCAGGCCAACAAAGTATCCTTGTGACACATATTCACTCATAGGGAGATTGGCTTTTCCATGCAGAGTTATCCCTGTGGGGCAAAGTTTCTTACAGAGACTGGCTACTGCTGCCATCTGTGTACTCGATGTATCTCTGACCATTTATTCCCATTATAAAATAGTATTTTAATTGCACTTCAATACATACTTGATGACATTTGGCATGAGATTAAACCTTCACCAAATTATCAGGCCAATTCAGTAAAGTCCGCGGGAGAGCGGAAGAACGCTGCTCTCCCGGCGCGCGCACCGGTGAGTGGCCGGTGCGCGCGATTCAGTATGCAAATTAGGTGGTGCGGTAGAAACAGGCAAAAGGAGGCGTAGGGACACTAGCGGGTCCATAGCACCTCCTTTTAGCCCGGAGCGGCGGCTGTCAGTGGGTTTGACAGCCAACACTCAATTTTGCCGGCATCAGTTCTCGAGCCCGCTGACAGCCACGGGCTCGGAAACCGGACACCGCCATTTTGAATACTGGCAGCCAACTGCGTGAGTGCAGTAGATGGCTCCCAGACCCCTGCTGGACCACCAGGGAGTTTTAGCAAGACTTGGGGGAGGTCAGGAGGGTGGGGGTTTTGTTTAAATTTGTTCCTTTAGGCAGCTGAATAATTCGGTGAAGATTTGTTGTATTCGTGGGAATCGCGATACATTTCGCTTCCCCACGAATACAACAAATATGGCCCTATACGTTGTGGATTGCCAATACGTTGCAAACGAATGCATACCCCTAGGACTCAGTATGGCATATCTTATGTTTTTATCTTCAGTACAACTCTACCTCCATGGAAGCTCCCAGTTGGTGTCCCCCTATATTCTTATGAACCAGTAGAAAAAAAATGCCCTACTAATGGGCAGCAAAGCCTGAAATGGAATTGGCAAAATCTCCAGAAGATAAACCTTAAGAATTCCCTGGTACTGATTTCAGGAAAATTTAAAGGACCTCTACTAGTAGGACTGGTACTAATTTTAAGAAAACTTAAAGCATGAATGTTCAAATATCTAGCAAAGTTTTCCAGGTTTTCTATCTTCTGAGTTAACCCCAGGCTGTGCTGGAATAATTCCATCTGAGTGGTGGATATTTGATTCACATGCTGCTCTAAGTGACCAGTCTTTTCCACATGGGTATTCAGGTGAACTCACTGGACTGCATCCACTTATATATATATCCATTGTCAGTATGACTAAGGAAGTTACAGCCTACTCAAATGAGGACTGTACTAGTCAAACTGAATCTAGAATAATGTTGGTGGGTTTACTGGGAGGGGGGTAGGGCTTGATATAAAACCCAACAATTGTCACAGGCATAAATCCCACACTGGGGCAACCTATCCCCCCCTACTGCCTGAAGTGTCACTGAAGTAGATGGTGAAGAAAAAAATCCCCCTGCTCCATCATTCTCAGCTGTAGCTTGGATTATTGGGCTGCCCCTTAAAGGCTCCTTTGCAAAGCTCTCTTCTTTTATCTGAACACTATGCTTAACTCCCATAAGAGTTTAAAAGGTCACTCCCCCAGCCATTACCTATGCCTTCAAAATCCTTGGCATCTCCTGCAGAAACAAAAGTTCAGAGGAGAAAGCAGCACTGGAGAACCCGGACTAAGCAATATTTAATGTCCGGCTACAGAGTAGCTCAAGTATCCTCTCCCACTGCCAAGGTTTTTTCCCCCAGGTGCCTCTCTCATTGCTTATGCAAGGAACCCTTCATTTTTTGTCTGGGTTGGATTTACACAGAGGTATACTAGGGGAGACCGCTTCACTTTCCTATTACATATTACCATGAATAATGTCAAAAGACACAAAAAATGCCAACAAGTTAGAGGGAACTCGAGGCATGTTCTTTACCTAGCCATCATCTTGTAATTCCCATATATGAGCTAATTTTAATATATACCCACTAACATTGAAATACACTGTTTAGCATGCATGCAAGGGCATTAGCACATAACATACTACTTAGGATCTGCACCAAATGGCTTTAGTGTGCATTTTAAACTTTAGTGCGTAGGTGCCCCAATATATGGTAGAAAGCTATTTAAAACAAGCCCTGGAACCAAAACAATTCTCAATGGAGCATTAAAACAGATCAGAAATTGGGAACTTTATGCATTCTTTGTTTTTCTATCAGGGTCATTTATAATTTCGCATGTGATAATGCCGTAGTGTATGTGTTAAATAGCACAATGCGTGTCAGTATGCAAATTTATTTATTTATTTAACATTTTTTATATACCGAAATTCTAGCAACAATGTTGCTAATCATTTCGGTTTACATATAACATTGGAGTGACTTAACATGCGAGTCTTACATGGAACAGGAAAATGAACTTGGAGACAATTGAATAAATACTAATAACAAATAATAACAAATGTGACATTTTCTATGCAAGCGAGAGGAATTTAGGCAGAGTTAATGGTTATGAGCAGCTCCTAAAGTCAAATGCGATAGAGTAATGAACAGCAACATGGGTTTTAATGCCAAAAATAACTACCTCTTTTTTCATGTGTTTTGTGGCCACATTAGCTGTGCATTCCAGGGTGAAAAGGTTTTTATCGCACATGCTGGAGAGAGAGTGAGTGAGAGAGAGAGAGCACGCACAATATGTCAACCACCCCCGCAAACCTACCCCCAAACCCCCACACTGAGTTTAAAGTGTCCCCTCTTCCAGTGGTATAAATAATAAAGTGACATATTGCTCTCTCTGTCTTGGCATGATTGTGCGCTAAAAATCTTTTTGCTGTAATTCCTCCGTGGTGGGTTAATCAGCGCACGAAGCAAAAATTAGTGCAGGCGTAATAAATTTATTGCACCTTGTGGAAATTACCTATGCAATGTGGTAGTAAGGAAATTAACCTAACCATTCCCCTTTTTATCGCAGGTGCTATTTATGCTATAAATATAGCATTTTGATAAACCTAGGGGTAAGCTTGCCCAGTTGGGATGGAAAGCAAGTTTGAATCAAATGCCCTATTCCTCCATCTCTGTGTTTAGTGTTCAGCTATTTATGCACGAAAAATTCTGAAAGCAGCAACAATGATTCCTAATGTGCTTCCTTTGTCAATGAATTAAGGAAGATTTAATGAAATTCCCTGTGCCATTTGTCAACCTGTCATGATAAACTACTAGGAAACTTTCTCTCAGAGATTACTAAACTGAGAAATATGGAGTCTAATATATATCTAAGTAATTTTAAGATACACATTTTACTATTGTAGCTTACTTAGCAGATACTACAATATTTATACAAGTTGCATCTCTGTATAATATTCTGCATTGTTTAATTTATAGGATTTTATATATATGTAATTTGAATGATGATGATATTACTCCATATAAGCATGTATTTTAAAATCAATTATTTTTGAAAATAACACTTTTAATTCAATACAGTTGAAAGAAATAAGATAAAAAATTGAAAACCACAGGCACACTATACTGCAAGTGAATAGATCATACTTAAGATTGATATCTCTTTTGTTATGTTCTATCAACAAGTGTGTGATATGTGGGACAGAATCAGCCTCAGTGCGCTTTGGATTGTGAAGTCAATGGCTGAAGTGGTCATGGAAGTCAGATAACACAAATCCTGTGATAAAACAACAAAACTAACTATCAAAAAGCTAAATGATTCCCAGTGAAACCCCAGCAGCACAGGGATAACTATGTGTCTAAATTTCACTTCCTGAATGTAGACATAGACAGAAACCTCAAGAGTTTCAGAAAATTCCAGGAACATTAAAAAAAAAATAGGATACATTTTTAAAATATATATGGGTAAAAACAGCGGTTACATTAGTAGAATGCATGAATTCTCCTGAATGGATTTTCTGCTATCTAAAAGTACATGCATACTTTTACAACAAATGTATTTTACTATTTTTAGCCACAATGAACAGAGGCATTCTCTGAGCAAAAGAGAATGTTTAATCAAGGGGCTAAACCAGCACACATATGTAGCATTTTCAACAATGAATATGCTATTTTACTTCCCTCTGTCACCTGCAGAAATAACTGGTGCCAAGTATATTGGTGCCATTACTTTACACAAGTTCATTTTCAAAAGGAAAATTATCTGAGTAGCATATTAAATCCAATTTAGTGAACACTTTTTCAATTTTGATTTATTGCATCTGAGTTTTATGCAAGCTAGGTTGTTTAGTGTTCACTAAAAAGTTAGGGGCAGATTTTTAAAAAGTACGCCCGCGCGTACTTTTGTTCGCACGACCAGCGCAAACAAAAGTACGCCAGATTTTAATAGATACGGCTACCTAACCCACCCACCGGCCCTAACTAATTCCCCCCCAGCTATATTCCAAAAGTTACGCCTGCCCAAGGCAGGCGTAATTTGCGCGCGCCAGGCCGACTGCCGGCGCACCATGTTCTGGTCCGGGGGCTGGTCTGGAGGTCGCGGCCATGCCCCCAGGCGAGAACCACGCCAGCGGCCCCACCCATGGAACGCCCCCAATGATGCACCGGCCGCAGCACGCCTCCCGACACGCCCCCCAGGAAAGCCCCGGGATTTACGCACATCCCGGGTCTTTGCGCACGCCGGCAGCTTATTGAACATAGGCTCGGCGCGTGCAGGGGGAGCTTGGGGCAGGTTTTCAGGGGGTACGCGCGTATCTTACACGCGTACACCTTTGAAAATCTGCCCCTTAGTGTGCACAAAATAAAAAAAAAAATGAAAAATATAAAATGACAGTACTTCCATATTCAGATTACCTGTTGTGCTTCTTATCTGCATAACAATCCAATCTTCAAAGAAAAAATGATGCGGATAGTTGCAGTTTACATATCAGGTTAGTTTGAGTTGTTAGGCATCTTACTGAATATTTATTTATTTATTTATTCATTTTTATATACCGTCATTCGGTTCAGCCATCATAACGGTTTACAAAGTCTAACAAAAACAGATAAATTATACATAGTTACAAAAAAGTAACAATGGGGAGGGGGGGAATGGAAGGAAGGGGAAGATGGTGGGGTGAAAAAGAGAGGAAAAGGGAAGTAACAGTAATAGTATTAATTTATCATAAAGGAGGGATTCTATCATTACTTCTTATAAGTTCCGAATTGTAATGAATATGGTTGATGCTAGTTGTAGATACTTTTTCTTTCGTGCCTGGGTTTGGTTGGTTGAGTTGATTGTAGATGGATTGTTGATATAGATGATCATTAATGTAGACTGTATGAAAAAGGAAAGTTTTTAGATCTTTCTTAAACTTTTTGATATTGGTTTGAGTTCTCAAATAAAGTGGTAGAGAGTTCCATTTTTTTGGACAAACAATGAAGAAAGCTCTATTTCTAGTGGATGATAGTCGAGCATCTTTGATGGGAGGAATATTTAGACAAGAAGTGTTATTAGATCAAAGATTTTCTTTGGTAATTTGTGGAGTGACTTTTAAACCAGTATGTTTATGGTGATCAGTATTCACTAATTTGTGAATGATGGTCAGGATCTTATAATCAATTCGAGATTTAATAGGAAGCCAGTGAAGCGAAACTAGTATTGGGGTGATATGATCATATTTTTTTGTTCCAGCTAAAATTCTAGCTGCTGCATTCTGAAGAATCTGCAGAGGTTTGATGCTAATGAATGGAAGACCAATCAGAAGGGAATTACAATAGTCTATTGTTGAGAAAATTAAGAGTTGTAAGACAGTTCTGAAATCCAATGAATTTAGGAAAGGTTTTAAACATCTGAGAACTAGGAGCTTGTGATATCCTTCTTTGATTTTAGTAGTTATGTGCATATTGTAGGAAAGGTTTTTATCCATGATAACTCCAAGGTTTCTGGTGTGATTGACAGGGGATATAAAATTGATTTGATTGTTAGCAATGAATTGAGGTGGTGGAATTAATTTGGATTTTTTGTTCATGATAATTATTTCTGTTTTATCAATATTGATTATTAGTTTACCGTTTTAAACTTACTGTTTTTGCAATCCTGAACTTCCTGTCCCCCACATTTATTTTATTCATGTATTTTTAGGGATGTGAATCATTTTTTGACGATTTAAAAAAACCGTCCGATATTTTTTAAATCATCAAAAATAGAGTGCGCGATACAATACAAATTCCCCCGATTTATCGTGAAAAATCGTTAATGGGTTAGTGTCCACTAACGGGAGTTATTTGGGGGGAGGGCGGGAAAACCGGTACACCAAAACAACCCCTAAACCCACCCTGACCCTTTAAAACTAAACCCTTACCTTCCCCTACCCTCCCGAACCCCCCCAAAACTTTTTACGAGTACCTGGTGGTCCAGTGTAAGCTCCGGGACTGATCTCCTGCTCTCAGGCCATCGGCGCCATTTTGGCTGCCACTAATAAAAATGGCGCCGATGGCCCGATAAAAAAAAAAAAACACCAACCCTTTAAAAATGACCCATTTGCTTCCCCCACCCTCCCGAACCCCCCCAAAACCATTTTAAAATTACCTGGTGGTCCAGTGGGGGTGCGGGGAGGGATCTCCCACTCTCAGGCCGTCGGTTGCCACTAATAAAAATGGCGCCGATGGCCCTTTGCCCTTACCATGTGACAGGGTATCCGTGCCATTGGCCGGCCCCTGTCACATGGTAGGAGCACTGGATGGCCTGCGCCATGGGGTTCTCACATGCAGCAGGAGCCGCCATCAAAGCCGCTGTCCTGCGGCGGAAGCCACCATCTTCCCGGCTCAGGCTGCCTCTGTCCAGCCATCTCTCGCGGCCTGGAGCCACCCCGTACCCTCCAATGCGGCAGAAACCGCTGCAAGCCAGCTTTCCTCTTCACAGCCCGAAGGCCGCAGTCCTCAGCTTCTTTTGTTGCATGGTGCCGCTCCCGGAGGCCTATTCAGCAGCTTGGAGCTGCCTTCCACGATGGGGCCTGCTTTGAGGCTTAACTCCTCCTCCTGCAGGGCAGCAGCAGGGACGCCGCTGTCCAGGGTCCTGGACTTCCTCTTCCTGCTCCTCCTAAGGGATGAGGCAGAGCCTCTCTCCCCTTCTTAAAGGGACAGGGAGGTGTGATCCACCGGTAAGCTCCTCTCAGGGAGTTGCCTCTTCAGCCTACAAAAGGGCTCACTCAGCATTCAGCCTTTGCCTTTACAAGTAGCCAGTCTTTCTCCTGGATTCCTCATCTTCTGCTCCAGCTTGGGATCCCAATCCATTCCTGGTCTCGTTCTGATGTTCCGTTCCAGTCCTGATGTTCCATTCCAGTCCTGATGTTCTGTTCCAGTCCTGATGTACCTCGGTCTTGTCTTCATGTCCTGATGTCTGTCTTGCCAGATGTCTTCAAACTCTACCATGATCTATCCTAGTGTGGTCCACGTCCAGTCCAGCTGGGCTATGTAGAGCTCGCTGCAGCCCAGTGGTCTGCAACCACCCCTGCTGGGGTGTGTAGAGTGCTGATGGGTCTTCTCCATCGAGTGTAGCCAAAGATCTCTTTGTCCTTGTCACCTCCAGAGTCCAGAGTCTTCAAGATGTCTTGCTCGCTCTTCCTTGCTGCCCTTAACTGAGTGTCCTGGGAGTCCGAAATGGATGTCCAGAGCCTTCTCCGAGGAGCCCTGATGTTTTAACCTTTTCCAGATGCTTGGGTTCTGGATCCGAATCCTAGCTTCCTTCCGTCCTCAGTCCAACTTTTCTGGCCTGTTTCTCCAGGCCTACGAAGCTCAGTCGAAGATGGAGCTTGCTATAGGCATTGCCCGGATTCCTACTCATGCTGAGTTTTAGCCTGCTTTTAACCTTGTCTTGTCCGAGTCTGATCTTCAGTTCCAAGTCCTCGTCTTCTCCTGATCTTCAGTTCCAAGTCCTCGTCTCTTCTGATCTTCAGTTCCAGGTTCTTGTCTTCATCTGACCTTCAGTTCCACATCTGTCCTGTGCCAGATGTCTCCTTCCACTCTTGGCCTGCCACTTTTTGCCGTTACCCAGTGGCAGGTGTGAAAGGGCTTGGAGTGGTTGGAGGACCACTCAGAGACCACCATTGCATTGGTGGCCTCACAGAAACGTGCAGGTTCAGTGGAGGGTCCCGGTTCTCCAGTTCCTAGACAAGGACCGTCTCTCCGCAAGGGCACACACACCTTGTCCCACACTGGGGAGTGCCCCCTAGCACTCCCTTCCATCGCAGTGCAACAATATTTTAGTCACACATGCAGAAAACACTCAGACCTTCTTCACCAAATATAGAATAGTTGATCATGAATTACAAAGGTAGAAACAAAATCTGAAATGTAAACCCCAAGAAATCACTTTGCATCACTGCAAAACTGAGGATCAAGAAATATTTTTTTTCTTATATTAAGCAAACTACAAAGATAGAAGACATGCACATTCCCAATACTTGAACTTTATAGCTCACTATCCTCTCCTCCCCTGTACCTCTATCATCCCCATGCTGACAATCTTTCCATTCTCACTTCTCCCAACTATTGCCATTCATTCATCCCATCCCATAGTCTCCCATCCCTGCCCAGTATCCTCTTGATCCCAGTTCTCTCCTTCTTCTGCACCCATTCCCCTCCTGGCTTAGCATCTTCCTGATATTCTCCCTCCCCAGTAGTCCTTGTATCCCCTCCTGCCCTCCTTCCCTCTTTCCCTCACCAATCCTTACTCAGCAGCATGCATCATGACCTCCTCTTTCCTTCCCCTCTCCATGCCCAAAGCACCCTCATCCCCTCTCTCCTTCCCCCTTCCTGCCTAGCAAGCCCCTAACCTTCTTTCTCCCTTGTTGCTGTCTGACTAGCAGTTCCCTCGCCCTCTTTCACCTTTTCCCTTCCCTTTCTAGAAGTTGCCTGACTCCCATCTCTCCATTCTTCCTGCCCAGCAGATCCCTCAATCCCTCTCTACCTTCATGCATCCCTGCCCAGCAGTACCCTGACCTCCTCTTTCCTTCACATCTCCCTGCCCAACAGCATCCTCAATCTCTCTTTCCTTCACCCCTCTCTCCTTCACCCCGCCCTCTCTGCCCAGCAGTCCCCCACTTTTTTTTGTCCCTTGCGCCTGTCTAGCCCTTTCTCTAGCCCTGTCAGCACCCATAATTCCCCTTCCTCCCTACTCATAGCCAGCAGAAAAACCTCCATTCCGGGCCCTCCCTCCTTCCCTCCCTCAACAAACCAGCAGTGTAGATCTCCCTATTGCTCACCTTTGTGCCAGAAGGCATGATAAGGGCAAGAAACAGCACAGAGAGAAAGAGACTAATGTATTCTCTGTCTTAGTAGCAGACATGCTAGTAGGAGGCAACAGTCACAGCTTTCTCCTTTGGCCTGTTTCAGACATGATAGCAGAGGGAGGAAGCAGCAGCAGCTCTGAATACAGTACGTACAGAACATAACTCTCTCCTCAGTGCTCCTGCTGCAGTTCTGGTCAGCACAAAGATTAATGTCAATTGAAACTTCATTGCATTCACTCAGCATAGATGCTGCTCTGGATACAATTGGTCAGGTCAAAGCATGTGGCCCACCTTATTTATTTAAAACATTAATATTATGATTATAATGAGTTCATACTAAGTGGATTACAGATTAGCAAATAATATGAAAAATGAAAAAATTATATCACAATAAAATAACATAATATATAGTAAAATCATATTAATATCACTCGCCACTATTGCAAAAGCTACTACTTATAGCATCTCTTCCTTTTGTACTAACAGTTTATATAACTACTACCTTAAAAAATTATTCCTCATTAATGCAAAAGCTTCAACAAACAACAGCGCTTTTAGTTAAAACCCCCCCCCCCCCAAAAAAAAAAAACCCCTTCACATCAGTTATTTGCTTTAAGTCATCTGGTAATGAATTCCACCACATGGGGCCAATGATTGAGAAGGCACAATTACGCATCTCCTGAAGTCCTGTCTCCATCTTACTTGGACTACTTAGTAGATTTTGTGGCATTGATCATAAAGATCGAATAGGAACATATTTTTTTTTATAATCTTAGCTAGGTATTCAGGGGCATTTTCTTGCAGTGCTTTAAAAATTAGAATTGGTTCCAATACCAATGTTTTATAGTTCTTACTGTCATATAGTAGAAGACAATGCTTCTGAACAGGAACTGCACAACTCAATATTATCATTAAAACAGAAAAAAAATCTATGATGATGGTGAGCCTTATTATCTTGAGAAACTTTTAATATCATGAGCCATTATGGTAGAACAAGAGACATTTATATATATATATATATATATATATATATATAAACATTTAAGACTCTACTGCAATACTTTGCTCAAAACTCAATAAGCAATTCATAAAATCTGCTTTTGATTATATTACAATTTTTCTGTTTTCCTTGGTTTCCAGTCAATAGCAATTTCAGGAATTGATAGGGCTCTTCTTGTTCAGACAATTAAAGTTTGATTTTTAAACTTGACAATGTATTTCACTTGTACCATCAAAAGTACTATCATTATACATTTTTCAATGTAAATGAAATGGTAATTTTTGAAGTTGCAACTTTCTTCTCTTTGCTTTTAATTGAACCACAGGTGTTTCTGTAGATTAGCTATATGGTTTGCTGTGACAGATACTGCATGGGAAATTCTTCTCCTTTATCGGCTTTAATTACTCTTCTGGCTGAGCAAAGACTTTTGGTTGCTGAGTTAGTCCACTTCGATATGTGGAATTAAAGGCCAACAAACATATTGTAGATGATACCTTTTTATTGGAAAAACTTAATACATCTGTGAAGAGATTCTGAGGATTATCTTCTCTGTTAGGAATGTTCAGTTATCATACTGAGGTGATGAAAAAAGGATAACTCTTGAAAGCTCATTAGATACATTATTAGTCCAGTTAAAAAGTATCACCTACAACTGGTTTGTTGAACCTTAATTCTATATCATTTGACTGATTAACACTATATTTATCTGAGTTACCATAGATGTAAGTGGAGATCATACTGCAATGGGGTCAATTTTTAAGCTATAGATTATGGGAAAAATTCCAGGTTAATTGTTACCTGTGGATTTTGCTCAATTTTCAGAGAGAAAGCACATGCATGCATACTGTGAACTTGAACCTACTTTTTAGATGTACTTTATTGAGAAAAAAAATAACATATGTAACTTTGAAAATATGATCTATGCATATTATTTTCTGTCCCAATCAAAGCATGCCCTCAGTAATGCCTCCTGTTAATGCAACTAAGACTCCACATCTTGTGGAACAATGAACATGCTTTCGACCACATTGAGGGAGGGACATTTTCAGAAAGCCAATTAATGTGGGTAAATGACTTGGAAAATTGTCCTCCCATAAGTGGTTTGGGAAATTAAGTTTCAGAGTATTTTATTTTGATTTATTGTTTTCAATGTGTGACTGTGCAGTGCATGCATAGCTTCATGAGATTAAAATGGACAAGTATAATCAGACAACTATGGAGCTCCAGAAATAGAGTTTTGCCTGAATTCTTCCGAAGGCAGGGATGTGAAATTACAATAATTACCTGCAATAGGTCTGGAGGAGTGCCATGCTGCTCAATGTTTTCTGGTAAAATGGGGTTTGTCTATTTTATAAATGTATTTGTTACATTTACCCATCACCTTGCTTCTAAGACTCCTGAACATCTTGTAAGGCCAGGCCCCACTCTGTGCTACAAAATATACGAGAGGGCTATTTTCAGACAATGCGTGCAGCTGCAACCTGTACAGTTACTTTGCACCCATGTACCTTGCAACTTTGGTAAGTATTAAAGGGAAATTACATGGGTTGTTCCCTTTGAAATTGCCTACAGCTATCACACGCACCTGCTTTTCCTGCAGGTACATGTTTTCTGGAAAACAAAATAGAATAGACTCAGGCTTCAAATCTATGTGCTCTTTTTCCTTATCCAGCCCTATCCCCATCCCCATCCCAGTTATGCCTCCTCTTAAACCAGCTAACAATTCATGCACTGTAAAAGCCCACACAGACTTTTGGCTGGGCATAGGAAGGCAATTTCCAGACAAGCCAATTCAGCTGGGTAAATGGCTTTTAAAATTGCCCTTTAAAGGAATTAGATACCTTCCTCCCTTGGAATATTTATCAACATTCTTTGACTCACTCATCCCTCCCTCAAGCCAAGGAAGAAGAAATGAGATAAGGAACCAACACATCTCTTTTTATAATTCTGTATTAACTTGTTACATAGTTCCAAGTTAGGTTACTGGCAAGTCCTTTTCTGCATTTCAGGCATAGCAACCCCCTTTCCCCTCCCGGCCCAAAGCACAGAAAACAAAGAATCATTCTGGATTCCAGTGCTCAATTTTGCAAGACAAACTTTGACAATGTTCCCTTTAAGTAGAGCTGTAGGTAAACACAGCTGTTAAATAAGCCACTGCAGAAGCTGCCGTAGCTTGCTAACCAGTTCTGCACTTTTACATAAGTAAAGCGAACCCACATTTCTCCGTGGAAATAATTGCATGGAAATTATGCACATGGGTTGATGACAACCAGTTTAAATAATCTGCTGATAGAAATGAGCGTCACATAAATCAATCTGAGCTTACAGCCAATGTTCCAGTCCCCAAATCACACTTCAAATATGTTTCCTGAGGTTTGACACCAAAGTATGCAAGTACTTGTTTTCTGAATTCAGAATAATTCAAATCAAGTGACTGTAAATATATGGCGGCTTTACGTTTTTTGTTATATGCTTGGCCTTCTTGAAATCCTTTTCATCATCATTGCACAGGTTGTCTTTGTTTCTCTTAACCTTATGATCACACTGGAATGTCTGGTGTTATTTCAGCATGGAACTGTTAAATGGCTCTTTTGGCATATGTTAAAGTTCATTATAGCAATCCAAGGGTGACAATGAGGCAGTCTAAGCATGGGCCATATCATGCATGCAGAATCTTTCCATTTTTCTAAAGGGCAAGAAGCTTTCATTCGCATAATGTACATTTATGACCAGGGAAAAAAAGACTATTGTACGCTTTTAGCTAAGCATTGCAATTCTTTTTCTTACTGTGTTATGACTGATTTTATTGTTTGTCTAGATACCCAAAGGGGCTAGGAGTCAGCAGTTTTCAAAGCAAATTACTGATGGAATAGTCAAAGAGAGGATATATGAGTAGATGTAGCTACACTGAAAAATATCATCAGCACCATAGTAATGACAGTACAGTTCTTGTTTTAGTTTCTAAAAAAAAATGCACTTGAATCTCAGTTATAATGCATTCAAACTCATCTCCTCTAAAGTTAAATGAGAGCTGTACTGTGTGGGGGCAATGTTCAACCACTTTACAATATGCAGGTACTTGTTTACCTGCAGACCTTACATTAAGGAGTACATTTTCAAAAGAGCCACATATCTCCACTTGATGGCCTTATGCAAAGGATAGTGGGTGCATGAGCCCTTTGTGCTATGGCAATAGTTGACGTAACCTCAAAGGTGAACCCAAGAGGCCTATGCCACAGCTGGCAAATGTGCCCAGTAGTGAGAGAGTCTAGAGCTTCACCTTTACCAGCCACCTCCCCCACAAGTTGAGCCCTTGGGTTCTGGTAGCCAGCAGGACTTAGGTGGGTCCCTAGGATGGCAAAGGTAACTAAAGTCTAAAAGCACACAGGGGTCAAGATAGGTAGCAGAATAATGCAGTCAGGAACAGGCTAAGGTCAGTGCAGGCAGCTAACAAGCACAGTCAGGTCCAGGTAAGGGATCAGGTCCAGATCAGTCAATTGTGGTCAGGTCCAAGCAAAGGGTCATGTCCAGGTAGCAGGCAATCATAGTCAGGTCCAAGCAAGAGGTCAAGATCTGGAGAGTCAAACAGAAGGCACTGGACGAGATGGGCAGCATAGGGCAAGGCTGGACAAGGCAAGGATGTAGGCAAGGTTATTGAAGGCATGACTAGATGAGAAGAGGCTGGAAGGCAAGACTGGAAGTTAAGGCACAGCAACTCAGGAATCATGGACACTGGCAACATGCCCTGCAAGGCAGAAGACTCATTTCTGAGGCACCAGAGAGAAGTGTAAGGCACCCGTATAAACAAGGGCTGAGTGAGATCATCAAAAGGTGCTATGGGGACTTTCTCACCACAGGCCCTTTAAGAGGGGAAGCTGAACATGTGTGCACGTGCCTTAGAATGTCTGGGTCATGAGTAGCACAGCAGTGCCTGAGTCTTGCAATGTCGCCGATGGCATCTAGGACCAGTCTTAGTGACGTTGGGGTGAGTATTGTGGCTTATGGGGCCATCCTGTAAGCTGTGTTCTTAACAGTACCCCCTTCCAAAATCCCCTCCCCCATCTTTGGGGCTTGGGTTTAGGGGGAAATCTCTTATGGAATTCAGATATGAGTTGGGGGTCTTGTACCAGCAACTGGTCAAAGGTTCCTCATAGGGTTACTAGATTTTGTGACATGTATTTGTCATGGAGATACACTTGGATGATATTTTGAACAATTCAAAATATTTTAACTGAACAATTTGATGAACCTGCGAAAAGCTAAAATTTTCAGTGACGATTCATTGGACCTTTTTATTTATTTATTTATAGAATTTTTACAAATAAGCAAAGCATAATACTTTGTACAGAAACAAAACCAAAATAAGTAAAAAATGTATAAAAAGACAAACTAATCCATTGAGACAGATAAGTAACAGGGGGGAGAGAAAGAATACGTAAACAGGAGATTAAAAGGAAAAAAGAACATGAGTGAGCCTGAAGTCTTCAAACTCTTAGGCCGATACAGTTCAGTGCGCTCCGGTGGAGCACACTGTTAGCCCAGGTTTGGACGTGCATTTTTGAATCGCTAGCTTTACCCCTTATACAGTAAAGGGTAATAGCGCGTCGAAAATGCGCGTCCAACCCCCCCCCCTCCCTGAAACTAATAGCGCCCGCAACATGCAAATGCATGTTGAAGGCCCTATTAGTTATTCCTGCACGATACAGAAAGTAAAATGTGCAGCCAAGCTGCACATTTTACTTTCAGAAATTAACACCTACCCAAAGGCTGGCGTTAATTTCGGCCGGCACTGGGGAAGTGTACAGAAAAGCAGCAAAAACTGCTTTTCTGTACACCCTCCAACTTAACGCCTACCAACTTCCGCTCAGTATTACAAGCCTTAATTTTTTCCAGTACTGACTACTGTAATGCCCTCCTACTGGACTACCATATGCCACAATAAGATCACTACAGATACTACAAAACACAGCTGCAAGAATTTTAACTGGTAAAAGTAAAAGAGAACATATCACTGAAACTTTAATAGAACTACATTGGTTACCCATTGAACAAAGAATACAATACAAAACTTTATGCACCATACATAAAGTAATACACGACGAAAAAGCAGAGTGGCTGAACACAGCCCTCCGCGAACATCCCCCCCACAGAAACCTGAGATCAGCAAACAAAGCACTGCTAACTATTCCCTCAGTTAAGACGGTCAGACTAACTCAAGTAAGGGATAGGGCCCTATCCCTAGCAGGACCCCCAGTATGGAACACAATGCCTTTAGAAATCAGATTGCAAAGGAACATCAAAACATTCAGAAAAAGTTTAACAACATGGCTATTTAAGCAAGCGTACAACAAAGAGAATTGAGAGGAGAACCCAGGGACATGTTGGTTGCGGTCAGTCAAAACCCCCCACACACACCATTTTTCTTAATGAGTGTGTTTCTCACTTCTGTATATTCTAAATTCTTTCTTTAATTTTGAAACAACAAAGAACCAGAGTTAATTAGTACTTTTGTCTTATAGCTGAGACAGAGAAAACTGGACATGACTTATATTACCCACCAAATAATATTTATTATGATACTATGTTACAGTAATTTGATGGCACCTGTTTAAGAGTTAGAATTCTAGACACTCTATACAACATATAGTTATGTGCCTTATTGTGAACCTTTGTGATGGCACCCGCTTAACGATGGTATAGAAAAGTTTTAAAATAAATAAATAAATAAATAAAATATCATAGCGATATTAAGTCGGAGGCCCCATAATTAAAAAAAAAAATTAAAAATCGGCTCGCGGGTTGGAAGACCGACGCTCAATTATGCCGGCGTCTGTTTTCCGAACCCGTGGCTGTCAGCTAGTTTGAGAACCGACGCCGGAAAAATTGAGCGTCGGCTGTCAAACCCGCTGACAGCCGCCGCTCCTTTCAAAAAGGAGGCACTAGGGATGTGCTAGTGTCCCTAGTGCCTCCTTATTACCGCAGGCCCTAATTTGCATAGGCCACCCTCCTGAATTGCGTGCCCAGGAGAGTGGCCTGGGCACGCGCCGGGAGAGCGGGCACTCGCCGGCTCTCCCGCGCATTTTTCTGTATTGGCCGAAGCTCAATTTTTCTGGAGTCGGTTCTCAAACCTGCTGACAGCCATGGGTTCGGAAAACAGACGCCGGCATAATTGAGCATCCATCTTCTGACCAGCGGGCCGCAGGCTGATTTTTAAAAATTTTTTTAAATTCTTACTTTTTTTTTACGTTTGGGGCCTCCGACTTAATATCGCTGTGATATTAAGTTGGAGGGTGTACAGAAAAGCATTTTTTTCTGCTTTTCTGTACACTTCCCCGGTGCTGGCCGAAATTAACGCCAGCCTTTGGGCAGGCATTAATTTCTGAAAGTAAAATGTGCGGCTTGGCTGCACATTTTACTTTCTGTATCGCGCGAGAATAACTAATAGGGCCATCAACATGCATTTGCATGTTGCGGGCGCTATTCGTTTCGGGGGGGTTGGACACACGTTTTCAATGCGCTATTACCCCTTACTGTATAAGGGGTAAAGCTAGCGCATCGAAAACACTCGTCCAAACCTGGGCTAACACTGCGCTCCACCGGCGCGCACTGTACTATATCGGCCTGTAAGGGAGCAGATGAAGTAATAACATCCCACCTTGCATGCAGAAAAGAAAATATGAGTTATTAGAATACTTAAGTATTTACAGGGGTAACATAATAGAAATAAAGCACCCAAAACTATAATATCTTGACGAAGGGCAAAAAAATCTTTTCTCTTTTCTTTTCTACATAAATTAGGCTAAATTGTAACAGATTCATTGGACCTTTATAAAGAAAATTTTAGTGGATCTACATCTATGACCAATGCATGTCACAATATCAAGTAACTCTTTGACCAGTTGCCGATAAACAGAGATTCATGATGTTCAGGCTCTGCTCCCTGGCCTACTAGCCCACTGAATATCAACCACTTAATCATTAGGGATGTGAATCGTGTCCTCGATCGTCTTAACGATCGATTTCGGCTGGGAGGGGGAGGGAATCGTATTGTTGCCGTTTGGGGGGGTAAAATATCGTGAAAAATCGTGAAAATCGTTAAAAAATCGAAAAATCGAAAAATCGAAAAACCGGCACATTAAAACCCCCTAAAACCCACCCCCGACCCTTTAAATTAAATCCCCCACCCCCAAATAACTTAAATAACCTGCGGGTCCAGCGGCGGTCCGGAACGGCAGCGGTCCGGAACGGGCTCCTGCTCCTGCATCTTGTCGTCTTCGGCCGGCGCCATTTTCCAAAATGGCTCCGAAAAATGGCGGCGGCCATAGACGAAAAAGATTGGACAGCAGGAGGTCCTTCCGGACCCCCGCTGGACTTTTGGCAAGTCTCGTGGGGGTCAGGAGGCCCCCCACAAGCTGGCCAAAAGTTTCTGGAGGTCCAGCGGGGGTCAGGGAGCGATTTCCCGCCGCGAATCGTTTTCGTACGGAAAATGGCGCCGGCAGGAGATCGACTGCAGGAGGTCGTTCAGCGAGGGTTCCGGCGCCTCGCTGAACGACCTCCTGCAGTCGATCTCCTGCCGGCGCCATTTTCCATACGGAAAATGGCGCCGGCCATACGCGTATGGCCGGCGCCATTTTCCGTACGAAAACGATTCGCGGCGGGAAATCGCTCCCTGACCCCCGCTGGACCTCCAGGAACTTTTGGCCAGCTTGTGGGGGGCCTCCTGACCCCCACGAGACTTGCCAAAAGTCCAGCGGGGGTCCGGAAGGACCTCCTGCCGTCCAATCTTTTTCGTCTATGGCCGCCGCCATTTTTCGGCGCCATTTTGGAAAATGGCGCCGGCCGAAGACGACAAGATGCAGGAGCAGGAGCCCGTTCCAGACCGCTGCCGTTCCGGACCGCCGCTGGACCCGCAGGTTATTTAAGTTATTTGGGGGGGGTTCGGGAGGGTGGGGGATTTAATTTAAAGGGTCGGGGGTGGGTTTTAGGGGGTTTTAGTGTGCCGGCTCACGATTCTAACGATTTATAACGATAAATCGTTAGAATCTGTATTGTATTGTGTTCCATAACGGTTTAAGACGATATTAAAATTATCGGACGATAATTTTAATCGTCCTAAAACGATTCACATCCCTATTAATCATGTTCATCATCATGAGCCCAAATTCTCAAGGAATCGAATGCATCTGTGTAATATATATATATATAGTTTTATTGCATAAAATTCTTCCTCTGCATTTACAAGGAAATCTTAGAACAAAATCAGCTCCTGACTTACATACCTCTTGATAGAAGCTCAAGCATCTTTTTCTCAGTGACTAACTAAGTACCTCTGGAAACCTCTGAATAAACTCTGACTTTTTACTTTCAAGAACTTTTTTATCTTCATTCAAAAAAACTTTTCCAGAATCCACCTTTTCTGTTTCCAGGGCAAATGGAACAGGTGATTTCATTTTACATTTAGAAAGTTTTAGGGAAACTGTAGAGCTTTCAATGGTTTCAAGTGCATGAAAGTCTCCCTAGGTCTACTCGACAACATTAAGACTGCAGTTTTTACCATCAGTGGAGTAATTCTAGATCCTGAAAAATATTCATGTAGCTATTTAGTCTGTAACATTGCTGTTAGAAACTCCTTTGAAATTTGCAGAATCAAGACTGGATATTCTTAAAATCTTTGGAAAGTTAACCAGTTTCAAAAGATTCCATTTCAAAATGCTCTGTCATTTTCCAGTTTTCTATGAACTAAACATTATTAAGGAATCTGTGAGAACAGATTTAAAATTTTATTTTTCATATCTTCATTAGAAAACAATAGCACAATTTTGAGAGTGAGAGAGAGAGAGAGAGAGAGAGAGAGAGAGACTTACAATAGTGCCTATGCCCTAGACAGTTATTTTAATCCCTATGGGAGGGCCACCTACTAACTCGGGGTGGGGATTAGGTATGAGCGTCGGGGGTTGGGGGCCACTTTCGCATTCCACATGAGACCTACGGAAAGAACAGTGGTCTCTAGTGAAGATTTGCTGGCCGTCGGAGTGAGGAAACTCACTCCAAGAGGAGATTTGGGCAACGTTCTCTCCACCTAGCTTGCTGGACACTCTACCTGGGCAACAACAAGCTAGGTGGAGAGAACGTTGCCCAAATCTCCTCTTGGAGTGAGTTTCCTCACTCCGACGGCCAGCAAATCTTCACTAGAGACCACTGTTCTTTCCGTAGGTCTCATGTGGAATGCGAAAGTGGCCCCCAACCCCCGACGCTCATACCTAATCCCCACCCCGAGTTAGTAGGTGGCCCTCCCATAGGGATTAAAATACCTGTCTAGGGCATAGGCACTATAGTAAGGTTCTCTCTCTCTCTCTCTCTCTCTCTCTCTCTCTCTCTCTCTCTCTCTCTCTCTCTCTCTCTCTCTCTCTCTCTCTCTCTCTCTCTCTCTCTCTCTCTCTCTCTCTCTCTCTCTCTCTCTCTCTCTCTCTCTCTCTCTCTCATCATGTCAAGTGATAACTTTCAGTATGGAAGTTTATCAGAAATCTTCCCTACTGTTCCACTATTCTATTACTTCAGAGCTATAAAATCCAAATTAAACGTTTGAAGGCTCTCCCTCAGCTAATGCAAAGGTTGGCTCCAGCAAATATACAGTGGACAAAAAAACACTCCCTTCCTCAAATTCTGGCCCAAAAGCAGTGCACTTGCGGGCACTGCTGAGTGCTGATACTATCTTTGCTTCTATTTGGAGTCATTCCTCTCCTGAAACATGGAAAGCTGACTGTTTCCCTGCCCTAGTGGTGCTGCAACCAACTCTGTTTCCCTCAGTGGTCTGTGGAATTCATTGTTTTCTGGCCTTGCTGTCATTCTTACTAACTCAGTCTAAAAGCCATACTTCTGATAGCAATCCACAGAGTCTGTTGTTCCCTAACACTATTGATGTCCACACCTCCTCTGTCCAATACCGAGTCTTCTCCATTGGTTAAAGATGCAGACACAAACTAAAAGGTACTCCTCTTCTCCTTCAGTAGAACAAGAACAGTAGAGTTGCCACTGATTCACCTGGAGACAATCTGGGAACTTTTGGAAGTTATATCACATCAAAACTGAATGACTGACTTTCTTCCAACGTGGAATGCCTTTGTTCATTCAAAGAGACAGAATTTGAACTCTTGTTGCACATCCAGTTATGTTATCTTCTTCAGAGGGGTAATCTCTCAATAGTCTTACATTTAACAATTAAGCAAAGGATAAAAAAATACTATTGGTAAGAAAGACTTCAGTATCTCATTGCAGCAGTCATCTTCAACCATAAAATGCTGAGCTAATGCTTTTTAGGAATGCACACATGATATTGCTGTGGGATTGGACTTGATGTCAGTTGCACCAAATAAGCAGATTTCCCATTCAAGGCACTCATAGGGGGATATTTACAGTGAAAACATCTGCAGATTTTCAAGTTGTATGGCACAAACCTACTATATGTATTGATGTTTCCATATCATAAATAAGCAATTGCTAGAATTGATTTTGGTCAATATGGATTTTAATAATTAAGAAAAACAAGTGTTCCCATGAAAAAATATAGGGGGATTGTTTTAAATTATTATTGAAAAAGTGCATATAGTTTTATTTCTAAAATGAAGCTTTTACTAAAATAGTTATTAATTTTAACTTATTGGAGGAGTTTGAGCTATCTCCAAGCATAAAATGAAATACAGATACCCTGACAACACAGTCTGCATTTATATTTAAATGGTGTGAATCAAATCTGTGGCAGTTAGTCGACTTCAGAAATACACACACATACACACACACACATACACAAAATTTGGCTTTGGAAAGGTTTACAAGTTTGACTGAAGCAAAACTCTCCATAACATTTTATTTTAACAGAGTTCCTAACTGTGAAATCACTCAGATTGTAATTCTTCTTGGCACATCTAAAGGGGATTGTGAATTAAAGTCAGTGTTGCAAGAAATGTCACCAACCACTCTGAAAGACTAGCAATAAATCAAAAAGCTCTTTGTTCACCTGGTTTTTGAAAATGTTGACCATGCCTGAGTGTTGTTCATTCTCTAGTTAATATGACACCAGATATGTCATTTAAACTTTTAATGCACATCGATTTGCTCATGACCAAAAAGTCATTTCATAAGAGAAAAGAAATTTAAAAAGGAAGGAAAGTAAGAAAAAATAAAAAAAGTATGCACTGAAAAGAGAGACTGGTGGTCAATGATACTATAAAGAGTAGTTTATTATAACAGAGGATCTGGGGGGTGAGGGGTGTGCTAGTGAACCTGGAGCAAGATGGATGCTTAGTTTTCCTCTGATCCCATCTTATTCCTAAATCTTTTTCATTGAAAAACTCAGTGTTTTACCTTCAAAGGAGACTCAGCCAGAAAATAAACATTTCTTTACAGAGGATCAAACTGATAAAACAAACTAGAATGTGTTATATTGAAGAGGTATATGACTGTGACCTGATCCAAGAAGGGGACAACTGTAGTAAGAGTATCTGATTCAATATAAATAACATCGAGATCCATCACTATTGCCCTGAGCATTTCCATCCCGCCCCTCAAAGGTCGCTCTCGCAACACAAGACAAAACCAAATGAAGTGGCTGAAAAAGGCTGCAGCTTTAGTTTTTGACAATATAAAGGTAAATTTCATTCCCAGCACGAGCCAAAGAAACTCCATACACCAGACTGATGCCCCCGACTGCCTGCTGTTTTGCCTAGCAAAGCAGCCCATAATGCCCAGCTCCCCACCCTGACCTCTGAGCAAGGGGGCCACCCGGGCCGACAAAGTCACCCCACTTGCTCATGCACCTGCTGCTGGCATGAGGTAGGCTACTTGCCTCATGACCCCCCATAAAGCTGCAGACATCTTCACAGGTGGAAACATTCAAGGACCTCCTGAATCGTGTTATTAAAAAGGTCATATCCGATTTCAGAGAGATGTATCTGGTCAGGTCAATATGAAGCATCGCATGGGTCATTTTACCATTCAGGTTTTATTTGGTAGCCTCCGAGTTTACACACCCATTGGCTGACTTGCCGGTTGATATTCCTGCAGCCATGCTTCCATAGTCTGCTATCATCCCATTTTATTTGGTGGATGATGTCTGACCAAATGAGGCATGTACTTTGGAACCAGGATGCAAGCTTGTTCAAATCGGTCTTCATATGATGAATTAACAGTATACAGTTTGAGGACCCGATGTTGATCCCATCCAAATGTATCAAGATGACGCTGGGCTAGGCCATTGTGTCCTTCTTGAGCTGCGTCACTGGGAGAAGCTAGTCCAAGGACATGCCTCTTTCGCCCATCCACAGAAAGCAGACATCCCAGGCGGCCAACCACAAGTGAGCCCTGTACAAGCGATCTAGAGCCTTCTTCATGGCCCAGTGAACAAAGGAATGTCTGATAATCCAAACAATCCTTTGCCGTTGAGACAACTCTGTAGAGGACAGCTGAAGAAAGAAAAGAAGCAGGTTATAAATTCATGCTTGCTCTGTTCTAATGTATGAGTAAACAACACGGGACCTACATCAGCTGATCCTCTGAGTGGCGTCGATGTGCAACCCAGCCTTCACAGCACTAATGGCCGCTCCTATTCTAAAAGAGTGAGTTGTGAATTCATTTGCATTACACCCTACGGCAGTCAGTGCCTAATCCAAGACTGCTGAAAACTGGTATATTGTAAGAGGTAGGAGATTGGCGTGGATCAAAAGGAACTTGCCGCTGATGGGACACGAAACTAAGAAATTCTGCAAATTCTGCACTGGACAGGTGATGTTATGCTCAGGCTTGTGAACCCTTGGGCCGACGGGAGGATGGTATACTTGAGGAGGAAGATCTGTAGGTTCTCCCGTCGGGTGACGAGGCAAGACAGAAGATGCGACCAGCTGACCCTCGGCACTGGAAACTGAGACGATTTTGGAGGCAGACGAAGAGTCATGACATCAAGGAGAGGATCTGGGTCTTCACCACTGGAAGTCCGCAGTCCCCCCAGGAGGAACCCGTAGGGACCCGGACCACTGGGACTTAGGTGGACCTTTGAGAGGTCAAGGGGTCGAGAGTTCGGTGCAAGGGCTAACTGGTGTTTCACTCCTGGAAGCCCGCGGTCCCCCCGGGAGGAGCCCGTAGGGACCCAGGCCGTTGGGACTTAGGTGGGCTCTTGGAGATGATGGTCCAGAAGAAGTCCGAGGTCAAGTGCCAGAGGGCCATCGCTTACCAGTCCGAGGGCTATACCAAGGGATCGCCGCTTGCCAGTCCGATGTCACACACCAGGAATCACCGCTAGCCAATCCAAAGTCAGGAACCAGGAACACCAAGACGAGACAGGAACAAAGATCCTGAAGTACAAGAACTCACCGAAGCAAGCAGACCTGACCTCGTGGGACGTTGCCAAGTCAAAGAATGAGCAGAGGAAGTCTCCTTTTATACTTCCTCTGCTCTGGCTCATAGGGAACAGCTGCAGATGGTTAAAGGGATCAGGTCCTTTTAATTCTAATGAGGAGGCGTGGCCTCGTGCCTAAGGATGGCGGCTGCCATCTTGGATTTCGTCCGCGGAGGAAAGACTGCAGGATGCCGCGAGGGAGGAGCAGGGACGGCTCCCCACCCGGCGGCCAGACCGGGGACTTGCGCTGAGGTGACAGGCACCTGCCCAGGGGAATTACTAGGAGCTGCTGTGGCAGGTCGCCGCCACGGGTGAGGTAGGGGGCCGTGCCCGTGGCCATCCACGGGTGCGGAACACAACAGTAACCTCCTCTTTAGGGCGCCTCCCCGGAGGCCTGAGTTTAGACGGATGGTCTCTGTGGAACTGCTCAACTAAGCCCCGGTCTAAAATGTTGGCCAACGGCTCCCAGATGTTTTCTTCGGGGCCGAATCCCTCCCAGGCTAACAGGTACTCCCATTTCTTTCTATGTTTCCTCATGTCCAACACCTCTCGGACTTGATAGGTGAGGTCGTCTTCAGAGGCAATAGGTTGGGGAGTTGGAGGCTTACTAGAAGGCCAGGATAGTACCAGAGGCTTCAAGAGAGAGGCATGGAACGTGTTGTGTATCTTGAGCGAAGGTGGCAACCGCAACTGGTACTAGGGATGTGCAGGCAAAAAGTTTTCGTTGCGAATGTCATACATATTTGTGGGGGGTCAATTCCGTTTCATGCGGAAGTATGGAGAATTCAATAAGTTGTCGATCTGTAAATACGTTACTACTAAATTAACTACAGCCCCCCACCCTCCTGACCCCCCAAGACTTACCAGAACTCCCTGGTGGTCCAGCGGTGGGGTCCGGGAACTCACTCACACCCTCCTCGGTGCTAGTTTCATCATAGCCTTTGCCCATACTATGTCACAGGGACTACCGGTGCCATTGGTCAGCCCCTGTCACATGGCCATCGGCACCATCTTGTGCTCCTACCATGTGACAGGGGCTGACCAATGGCACCGGTAGCCCCTGTGACATAGTATGGGCAAAGGCTATCGGTGCCATTTTGAGTCCTGGCGTCGGACGGCAGGTCACTCCGGGACCCCCGTTGGACCCACAGGGACTTTTGGCCAGCTTGGGGGGGCCTCCTGACCCCCACAAGACTTGCCAAAAGTCCAGCGGGGGTCCGGGAGCGACCTCCTTGCACGCTGGCCATCCGATCCCAATACTCAAAATGGCGCCGATCGCCTTTGCCCTCACTATGACGGCGATCGGCGCCATTTTGAGTATTGGCATCGGACAGCGATTTTGAGTCTCAAAATGGCGCCGATCGCCTTTGCCCTCACTACGAACTGCTTGAAAAAACACTCAGATAAGTAAACTTAAATTAAAGTTCAATACATATTTATGTTGCAACTTTACATTCTGTCTCAGTCTCATATTTTTTTATAGCAGCAACCTGTACGTACTATGAATTTCTATTCAAGGTAAATAGAATAGTTTTTCTTTTATTTATTTCTTCCTTCTTTGTTTTTTTTTTCTTTCTCTTTTGTATGTCTTTCTGTTATTTTGCATATATGGGTTCAAGCCTGGATAAATTCTATTAGTGCATGCAGTTATCTTTATCCTTTATGCTTTATCTCTCTCTCTCTGGGCCTTATTTTCTAAATGTATCGCATGCGGTAAGGGACGTTTCGCACGCGAAACGTCCCTTTTCGCGTGCGATACCAAAATGGGGGCAGAGTTGGCCCCGGAAGAGGAGGAGTCGGGGCGTCACCGGGGCCGACTCCGCGAAGCTGCTGCAGATGACGAAAAGGTAAGGCCCTTTTCGCGTCCTATTTCGCTCCCAATAGCTCCACCTCCTATGGTGGTGCTATTGGGTGCGAAACCGGCAGCGATCACACCGCGACGGTGCGATTGCTGCTGGCTAGCGCAGGCCCACCCCCCGATTTGCCCCCCCCCTGCCCCTCATTTCCTAAAGTATCGCAGGCCTGCGATACTTTAGAAAATGAGGCCCTCTGTGTTTTTTGGAGCACTATCTTCAGTGGTGATTCACTTTTCTTTCCTTCTTTTCTTCTTCTCTCACTTACTAACTGGTAGAGATGTGCATTTGCTTTTCACGAATTAGACAATGTCAATGACATTGTCTAATTCATCATTGTTCAGCAATCCCAAAAAAAGAAACAAATTTCAACACATTTTCGGGTTAAAGTCATTTTTGTATTACTGCACACTAACGGATGTTACTGCACACCTAATATCCGATAGTGCGTAGTAACACCGTTTAGTGCGCAGTATGTCAAAAGTGCATTGTGCGCAGTAATGCCCTTTAGTGCTTGCTGTGTTAGGCATTACTGCGCAGTAACGGGACCTTAATGCACAGTAAATGCCGAGACTATGTTGCGCATCTTTAAAAATGGCGCGGGCCATCCAGTGCTCCTACCATGTGACAGGGGCTGGCCAATGGCACGGATACCCTGTCACATGGTAAGGGCAAAGGGCCATCGGTGCCATTTTGATTAGTGGCAGCTGATGGCCCGAGAGCGGGAGATCGCTCCCGGGACTCCCACTGGACCACCAGGTACTTGTAAAAAGTTTTTTGGGGGGGGTTTGGGAGGGTGGGCGAAGCTAAGGGATCAGATTTAAAGGGTTGGGGTGGGTTTAGGGATTGTTTTGGTGTGCCGTTTTTTCCCACCCTCCCCCAAAATGATAAGAGAACCCCACGAACAATTTCATGGGGTTTTCCTATCGGTTTCGGGGAACCCCCGATTTCTGACGATTTTGAAAATATCGTATGATATTTTCAATTGTCAGAAGCACGATTCACATCCCTAACTACTACTACTACTACTATTTCTGCTAGTATGAAAATGACAACAAGTATCCAGCCTAGAGTAAAGAACAGTACAAGGACATCTAAGATTTGGAATCATTATCAAGTTGTGGCTGACCAGAGATTTGGACAATGTATCCATTGTAAAAAGATGGTGAGCCGTGGAAGAATTATTGGACATCTTACTAACAGCAACATGAAATATCACATGCAAAAAGAACATAGCACACTGTTACTTGCAGAAGAAGCTGGTCCCACCGTTCTTGCCCAGGCTTCAAGTAAAGCAACAGGGAAGCAGCCACGGAAGGAAAGTGGTAGTACTACAGAAGATACAGATTGTGTGCATCTGTAGCAGCAGCAGTCTCCTCCTCCTCATCCCCGGCAGCAGCAGCAAGCTACAATTGAGCAGATGGGGTGGTGTTCTTCTGCAATGTCACAGAGCAGGAAGCAGGCAATGTCCAAAGTCCGTACATGACATATTGCTCTAATGATTGCTTTGAATGATCAGCCACTGCAGCTTGAAGAAAATGAGAGATTTAAGCGGATGCTCCATTATTTTGCCCCTTACTACAAACTTCCTTCAAGAACTACATTTAGCCGTCAGGTGCTTCCTTCCCTATACAGAAAATGCTGTGCTGAAATGCAGATTGTGATGGCAAGGGCAAAGGGGAGGAGCATCCATCTCACCACTGATATTTGGACTAGTATGAATGCAATGCACGCATATTTGCCTCTAACAGCACATTGATGGCAGCTGGATGAGGCATTAATACCTGTAAGCAGCATTGGCAGTGGCAGCAGTAGCACCAGCAGCTCCAAAAAGGTTTCGCCAGGATATCATTGGGCTTTACTGCATGCTCAAGTGCTAGACAAGAGCCACACTTCAGAACATATCTTACAGGCAATTCAAGGGATGATGGAAAGATGGAATGGGCTCTTTAGAAGCAGTGATATGGAATGCTTAAATGGATATTTCATTACTGACAATGGTTCCAATATTATTAAGGCTCTGGCTGATGGTGGATTCAAGGGCATCCAATGCTTTGCACATACCCTGCATCTGATAGTGAGGGATGCTTTGGGGCTTAGTGGCAAGGAAGGTAGTCCTAGTCATTGTAGTAGTCAACTTCTGAAGCTGTTGATTGAAAAGTGTCACAAATAGCTGGACATTTCAACCGCAGTATGAAAAGTGGGAATCAACTCAGAAAGAGGCAAATAGCAGTTGGCACATCTTTGCACAACCTTTTACAGGATGTGCCTATCAGATGGAATTCCACCTATCTTATGTTGGAGAAGTTGTGAGAACAGCAGACACCTCTTCATGATTTGGCAATGGCAATTGAAATTGGATTGGAAAATCCTCTTGGATGTCAGGACTGGACAAACATTGCACAGATGGTGCATGTCCTCAAGCCTTTCAAAGTATATACTGATGCATTCAGTTCTAGGGATGTGAATCGTTTTCCATATCGTCTTAACGATAGAAATCGTGTGGCAGGGCAAGAAAATCGTCTTAGGCACGATTTTTAGTTAAAAAATCGTTAAAAAATCGTTTTTTCCGATTAGTGCGCACTAACTCGAGTTAGTGCGCACTAACGGGAGTTAGTGCGCACTAACTGGGAGTTAGTGCGCACTAACTGAAAATGATACAATTTGACACTTTTCAGGTCAGTTAAGGAATGAATATGTATTCCTATTGGCTGCCCTCTTATTTATTCATGTTACCAAGTTTCCTACTGACAGTATATGGGGGATGGGAAATGGAAACAGTTGGTAGCTTGACAAAACAAGTAATGTGATCAGTCAATGTGACTAGAACTTGTGCCCTAACCCTGATACCAGGGGTATTGTGATCTTCCTGCACACAGTGCCCTATCCCTATTAATACCAGGAGTGTTGTGATCTTCCTGCACACAGTGCCCTATCCCTAATACCAGGGGTGTTGTGATCTTCCTGCACACAGTGCCCTATTCCTGATACTGGGGGTGTTGTGATCTTCCTGCACACAGTGCCCTATTCCTGATACCGGGGGTGTTGTGATCTTCTTGCACACATCCCGATATCAGGGATAGGGCACTGCATGCAGGAAGATCACAACACTCCTGGTATTAATAGGGATAGGGCACTGCATGCAGGAAGATCACAACACTCCTGGTATTAATAGGGATAGGCACTGCATGCAGGAAGATCACAACACCCCTGGTATCAGGGATAGGGCACTGTGTGCAGGAAGATCACAATACCCCGGAGGAGTGAGGGTCAGGCAGCTCCCCCCTGTCTGTGAAGCCAGCCTCTCACTAGTAATGCAGGGAGGGAGCTGTCTCAGACTTCACCATCCTCCCCCCCCCCTTACCCACACACCATTCACTAGCTGGGACATGGGGGAAGTCAGGAGTGAGGGTCAGGCAGCTCCCCCCTGTCTGTGAAGCCAGCCTCTCACTAGTAATGCAGGGAGGGAGCTGTCTCAGACTTCACCATCCACCCCCCCCCCCTCACCCACACACCATTCACTAGCTGGGACATGGGGGAAGTCAGGAGTGAGGGACAGGCAGCTCCCCCCTGTCTGTGAAGCCAGCCTCTCACTAGTAATGCAGGGAGGGAGCTGTCTCAGACTTCACCATCCTCCCCCCCCCCCTCACCCACACACCATTCACTAGCTGGGACATGGGGGAAGTCAGGAGTGAGGGTCAGGCAGCTCCCCCCTGTCTGTGAAGCCAGCCTCTCACTAGTAATGCAGGGAGGGAGCTGTCTCAGACTTCACCATCCTCCCCCCCCCCCTCACCCACACACCATTCACTAGCTGGGACATGGGGGAAGTCAGGAGTGAGGGTCAGGCAGCTCCCCCCTGTCTGTGAAGCCAGCCTCTCACTAGTAATGCAGGGAGGGAGCTGTCTCAGACTTTACCATCCACCCCCACCCCCCTCACCCACACACCATTCACTAGCTGGGACATGGGGGAAGTCAGGAGTGAGGGTCAGGCAGCTCCCCCCTGTCTGTGAAGCCAGCCTCTCACTAGTAATGCAGGGAGGGAGCTGTCTCAGACTTCACCATCCTCCCCCCCCCCCTCACCCACACACCATTCACTAGCTGGGACATGGGGGAAGTCAGGAGTGAGGGTCAGGCAGCTCCCCCCTGTCTGTGAAGCCAGCCTCTCACTAGTAATGCAGGGAGGGAGCTGTCTCAGACTTCACCATCCTCCCCCCCCCCCCTCACCCACACACCATTCACTAGCTGGGACATGGGGGAAGTCAGGAGTGAGGGTCAGGCAGCTCCCCCCTGTCTGTGAAGCCAGCCTCTCACTAGTAATGCAGGGAGGGAGCTGTCTCAGACTTCACCATCCACCCCCCCCCCCCTCACCCACACACCATTCACTAGCTGGGACATGGGGGAAGTCAGGAGTGAGGGACAGGCAGCTCCCCCCTGTCTGTGAAGCCAGCCTCTCACTAGTAATGCAGGGAGGGAGCTGTCTCAGACTTCACCATCCTCCCCCCCCCCCTCACCCACACACCATTCACTAGCTGGGACATGGGGGAAGTCAGGAGTGAGGGTCAGGCAGCTCCCCCCTGTCTGTGAAGCCAGCCTCTCACTAGTAATGCAGGGAGGGAGCTGTCTCAGACTTCACCATCCTCCCCCCCCCCTCACCCCACACACCATTCACTAGCTGGGACATGGGGGAAGTCAGGAGTGAGGGTCAGGCAGCTCCCCCCTGTCTGTGAAGCCAGCCTCTCACTAGTAATGCAGGGAGGGAGCTGTCTCAGACTGGTATCAGGGTTAGGGCACTGTGTGCAGGAAGATCACAACACTCCTGGTATTAATAGGGATAGGGCACTGTAAGAGATGACTGTAGTAGATTGAATAAAGATCTGATGTTTCTGCTCTCCTCACACCAAACAAAAACAACACACAAGCAGAGAAGCCCTTCTTACAAAGCTGAGCTAGTGAGTTAAGTAGGAGGAAAAGTAAACATACTGGTGCCAGTGTGGCTACTTAAAAAATACACTTACCAACAATCAATTACATATATTTGAACTGTGTACAGTTCTAGCCAGGACCACCTTTCTAAAATGCACAGTGATTGGCAAATTCAACATGCACTAGCATTTCAGGTGCCTGCTAACAAAAATAATAAACAAACAAGTTCTAGTCACGTGAGTGCTGATCATTACATTACTTTTTTTGTCAAGCTTCCAACTGTTTCCATTTCACATCCCCCCAACCATATTGGTAACATCAATAGATAAGAGCACAGCCAGCCAATAGGAATACATACATACATATTCATTCCTAAGTGACCTTTACTGACCTGGGAAGTGTGAACACTTTGTTTCATTTTCTGTTGGTGTTCGTTAGTTTCCAGTTCCATTTCCCATCCCCCCAACCATCACCTCAGTGGTAACCTTGGTAACATCAATAGATAAGAGGGCAGCCAGCCAATAGGAACACATATTCATTCCTAACTGACCTTCAGTGACCTGGAAAGTGTTTATTTGTATCATTTTCAGTTAGTGCGCACTAAATCGAGTTAGTGCGCACTAACGGGGAGTTAGTGCGCACTAACTCGAGTTAGTGCGCACTAACACGATTTAACGATTTTTAACGATAAATCGTTAGAATTTCTATTGTATCGTGTTCTATAACGATTTAAGACGATATAAACATTATCGGACGATAATTTTAATCGTTGAAAAACGATTCACATCCCTATTCAGTTCTGCTACAGCCACATTGGGTGGTGTCATCCCTGTAATAAACCATCTGGAGGAGGCATTAGAGGAATTTCTGCATCAGCCAGATTTCTCTAAGGAAGAGTTACTGCTTGTTAAATGCTTAAAAGAGCAAGTTCAAAAAAGATTGAAACCTCTCATGCAAAGGGATTGCTATATGTTAGCCACGATGTGTGACCCACGTGTGAAAGGCAATATTGCTCTCAAGTGCAATGCTCTTAACACTGGAAAAAAAAGTTGATTACAATAGTTGAAAACATAATGTTAAAGAGGGTCTGTGCCACTGGTAATGATGAAAAATAATTAGGATCATCCTCTCAGTCTCCAACTCCATCCTGCTCAGGTACTAGTATCAGCTGCTCCTCTACCCCTTCCATGACACATCAAATTATTATTGAAGAGAGTCTTCATTGAACACATACATCAAATTATTAGTCATTCCAAGTTTAATGAACTGGCTGCCATATCACAGGCAATCACATCAGCTGTTGGCAGAAGAGTGACTGCTGAGCCCTACCTACAAGAGAATGTTTCAGAAATGCATGTTTTCTGTCTGAGCCAATTCAGAGCATGGACTCAGATCCCTTGAGATATTGGGCACAAAAAGTTTCAATGTGGCCTGATCTTGTGATAGTAGCACAGCAATTTCTTTCCTGCCTGCCAACAGTGTGCAAAGTGAAAGAGTATTTTCAATGACAGGGAACATAGTGAGTCCACACCATGCACATTTGTCTCCAGACTTAGTAGAGCAATTGGTTTTCATCAAAATGAACTTTCCACTGCTTGGGTATCCGGACTTTCATAAGAACATAAGAATATAAGAAAATGCCATACTGGGTCAGACCAAGGGTCCATCAAGCCCAGCATCCTGTTTCCAACAGTGGCCAATCCAGGCCATAAGAACCTGGCAATTACCCAAAAACTAAGTCTATTCCATGTTACCAATGCTAATGGCAGTGGCTATTCTCTAAGTGAACTTAATAGCAGGTAATGGACTTCTCCTCCAATAACTTATCCAATCCTTTTTTAAACACAGCTATACTAACTGCACTAACCACATCCTCTGGCAACAAATTCCAGAGTTTAATTGTGCGTTGAGTAAAAAAGAACTTTCTCCGATTAGTTTTAAATGTGCCCCATGCTAACTTCATGGAGTGCCCCCTAGTCTTTCTACTATCCGAAAGAGTAAATAACCGATTCACATCTACCCGTTCTAGACCTCTCATGATTTTAAACACCTCTATCATATCCCCCCTCAGCCGTCTCTTCTCCAAGCTGAAAAGCCCTAACCTCTTTAGTCTTTCCTCATAGGGGAGCTGTTCCATTCCCCTTACCATTTTGGTAGCCCTTCTCTGTACCTTCTCCATCGCAATTATATCTTTTTTTAGATGCGGCGACCAGAATTGTACACAGTATTCAAGGTGCAGTCTCACCATGGAGCGATAGAGAGGCATTATGACATTTTCAATTTTATTCACCATTCCCTTTCTAATAATTCCCAACATTCTGTTTGCTTTTTTGACTGCCGCAGCACACTGTACTGACGATTTCAATGTGTTATCCACTATGACACCTAGATCTCTTTCTTGGGTTGTAGCACCTAATATGGAACCCAACATTGTGTAATTGTAGCACCTAATATGGAACCCAACATTGTGTTCAAGCATTTAAATTTTTTTCTATGTTTCTCTGTTACCAGTTTGATGTATTCTCTACCACTCGATGTTCCATGTCCTGGTTTCGATGTAATAAGTTGTTCTACTGTAAACCGGGGTGAAGGCTAACTGCTAAACCTCGGTATATAAAAGCACCGAAATGAATAAATAAATAAATAATTATAGCATGGGTTATTTTTCCCTATATGCATCACCTTGCACTTATCCACATTAAATTTCATCTGCCATTTGGATACCCAATTTTCCAGTCTCACAAGGTCTTCCTGCAATTTATCACAATCTGCTTGTGATTTAACTACTCTGAACAATTTTGTGTCATCTGCAAATTTGATTATCTCACTCGTTGTATTTCTTTCCAGATCATTTATAAATATATTGAAAAGTAAGGGTCCCAATACAGATCCCTGAGGCACTCCACTGTAGGGATGTGAATCGTGTCCTCGATCGTCTTAACGATCGATTTCGGCTGGGAGGGGGAGGGAATCGTATTGTTGCCGTTTGGGGGGGTAAAATATCGTGAAAAATCGTGAAAAATCAAAAAATCTAAAAATCGCAAAACCGGCACATTAAAACCCCCTAAAACCCACCCCCCGACCCTTTAAATTAAATCCCCCACCCTCCCGAACCCCCCCCAAATGAGTTAAATAACCTACGGGTCCAGCGGCGGTCCGGAACGGCAGCGGTCCGGAACGGGCTCCTGCTCCTGAATCTTGTTGTCTTCAGCCGGCGCCATTTTCCAAAATGGCGCCGAAAAATGGCGGCGGCCATAGATGAACACGATTGGACGGCAGGAGGTCCTTCCGGACCCCCGCTGGACTTTTGGCAAGTCTCGTGGGGGTCAGGAGGCCCCCCACAAGCTGGCCAAAAGTTCCTGGAGGTCCAGCGGGGGTCAGGGAGCGATTTCCCGCCGCAAATCGTTTTCGTACGGAAAATGGCGCCGGCAGGAGATCGACTGCAGGAGGTCGTTCAGCGAGGGTTCCGGCGCCTCGCTGAACAACCTCCTGCAGTCGATCTCCTGCCGGCGCCATTTTCCGTACGAAAACGATTCGCGGCGGGAAATCGCTCCCTGACCCCCGCTGGACCTCCAGGAACTTTTGGCCAGCTTGTGGGGGGCCTCCTGACCCCCACGAGACTTGCCAAAAGTCCAGCGGGGGTCCGGAAGGACCTCCTGCCGTCCAATCGTGTTCGTCTATGGCCGCCGCCATTTTTCGGCGCCATTTTGGAAAATGGCGCCGGCTGAAGACAACAAGATTCAGGAGCAGGAGCCTGTTCCGGACCGCTGCCGTTCAGGACCGCCGCTGGACCCGCAGGTTATTTAACTCATTTGGTGGGGGGGTTCGGGAGGGTGGGGGATTTAATTTAAAGGGTCGGGGGTGGGTTTTAGGGGGTTTTAGTGTGCCGGCTCACGATTCTAACGATTTATAACGATAAATCGTTAGAATCTCTATTGTATTGTGTTCCATAACGGTTTAAGACGATATTAAAATTATCGGACGATAATTTTAATCGTCCTAAAACGATTCACATCCCTACTCCACTGTCCACTCCCTTCCACTGAGAAAATTGCCCATTTAATCCTACTCTCTGTTTCCTGTCTTTTAGCCAGTTTGCAATCCAAGAAAGGACATCGCCACCTATCCCATGACTTTTTAGTTTTCCTAGAAGCCTCTCATGAGGAACTTTGTCAAACGCCTTCTGAAAATCCAAGTATACTATATCTACCGGTTCACCTTTATCCACATGTTTATTAACTCCTTCAAAAAAGTGAAGCAGATTTGTGAGGCAAGACTTGTCCTGAGTAAAGCCATGCTGACTTTGGTCCATTAAACCATGTCTTTCTATATGTTCTGTGATTTTGATGTTTAGAACACTTTCCACTATTTTTCCTGTGACATGGAGGAGTGAGCCTCTTGTTGAGACCCAAGATCCAAGGTCGAGGGCTGGAAGAGAAGCTTGGCTCTATGCATCTGTGCTTCCCGCATCACTCGCTGGGGCACCCAACAGTGTTGCTACCACCACAATGCTGCTGCTGCCTCTTCTGGCCCCCAGGAGAAGCCAGTCTGGGAGTCACAAGACATAAACGCTCCATCCTGCTGAGTCCCTGACACAGGCTTCTCACTCCCAGGCTCTCTCTCCAACATACATGGCACGCATACACAGGCTTCTCACTCCCAGGCTCCTTACCACAAGTGTCCACCTCCGAGGCAGGCGAGTCCTTGCTGGGTTCCTCTGCCTCAGCATCCATCTCCAAGGCATGAGTCTCATACTCATTTACAAAACATAATAATTGTGTGAATGAAGTATGAAAGAATTTCAGGCCAATGCAATATTAAATTGCACTTACAGTGCGCAGAGAGGATGCTTGCTAGTGGCTTCTAATGGCTATCTACTACTAGCTATGCCTGTTATATCCCACCACTGTAACAATACATTAATTAAAATAAAAATATACACACCCTGGTGTGTGTGTACTAGTAATGTGTATGCAGAATAGATACACTTCGATACCAAAAATTTCCATGTGCCCTAGGAGCCCATTTAAAGCAGAGAATGTATTAATTCCTGTAATTCTGCCAGTCCCAGTATTGTTGTTCATTACAATACTACTAATAGTAAAGTACTAATAGACTACAGTAGCTAACTAACTACTAGTACTAGGACTAAGAAAGCAGAATCATGTGAAACAAACAAAAGACCTTAAGAAATAATAATAAAAAAAGAAAACTGAGCACCCAGCAGTTGTACATTTCTGAAGGATTTTGTTTTTCATTATTCTGCTTTCTTACTCCTACTTTAGTATCACAAGCATTACATTTGCTGCTTCAAATGGCTGTCTTGGTCATGCAGCAATTTTTGGCATCGAAGTGTGATTCGTTGCAGTAGCCGAAGTGCACACTGCACAATATTGCATTGGCCAGGTTGAAAGATGTGTGAATGGTCAGTAGTTATGGTTGAAGCCTTGACATTGGCGCTACTGCTCACAAGTATACAACTTGTGCTAATTCAACCAGACTGAATATTTATGAAAGTGTATGACTGAGTGCCATACTAGTACAAAAACACTGAAATTTGTTGGATTATATTACGATGTACATGACTGCTCTCTGTAATTTAGTAGTACCATACTATTAGTTTAATAACTTAGAAATAATAAATAAAAAAAAGAATAAACAAACATTTGAAACAAAAAATATATTTTATTTTTAACAACTCAACAAAAATAATTTCGAATGTCAATATAAAAAAAAAAATGAGTGGAGGAGCCCAGGCCAAGGCGAAATATGATGCCTTGACTTCAAGCATTTCATTTATGCCAATGAGATACCTCCACCATCACCTTTCTAGCCAACAGGCCAAATATCAGACTATCTATCCATTCAGTCTATACACATAGTTTAGCATCCCAACTCTACAGCCGAGCAATCCAAGTTTACTCATAGTACCTGACCTTAAACTATTTCCAGTATATACCTAGATCTTCAGCCAGACCAGTCTTAGCTAAACCCCCCCCAAAAAAAACCCAGGTCTTATTCATTGTTCTTTATATAGTTTTTTCTTTCGTTATTCCCCATTTATTTGTTCCAAGTTTCTACACCCTGTTTCAATGAAATTGCATTCTTACATGCTTGCTACCATTATAATGTAAACCGAGATGATATGTAATATTCTACATGAATCCCGGTATATAAAAATGTTAAATAAATAAAATAAATAAAGATGTTGCAGCAGAGTCAGACTCATCATGTGGAGATGGAGAGGAGGGTGATGACCCAGGAGGAGCCTGCTCTGGAGCAGAGGGCACTGGCATCTCCTCCTCACGAGGCATCTCATGAGGAGGAGGCATCTCATGAGGAGGAGAAGCAATTTCCCTCTGCTCCTGAGGGGCCTCCTCCAGGGTGTTATGACTGTCGCTGCCCAACGTCTCCACTCCGCCCTCCTTACCTCTCTGGTGACTCTTCCCGCGGTTGACGGATATTTGGCTGCTGCGGCGTCTGCCTGCCGTCCTCTCTGGCGTCCCCGGTCCGGCTTGGGCGCTGCCTCCCGCCATGCTGTCCAGCTGCCTTAGGGCACACGAGCCGCGTGACCCTGCTTCAATACTTTCTTTGGCGCGAACCTCAGGGGCGTCCCCCTGTGATGATGTCACGCATCCCAGATACAAAAAGCCTACACTACTGCTTGCTAATCGAGTTAGCAACAGGTATTCATACTGGTGAACTCCTTACGGATGGGATTCACTCTCCTTACCTAGCTACTCTGCCTCTCCATTATTGGACTTACTCTATTTGGGGTACCCGCTCCTCGGGGGCCTCTCTCTTCACTTTCAGGTCACTGTCTGGAAACGGTACTCGCTCTTCGAGGGCCCATGTTCTTGGACTCGCTGCCTGGACTTCACTTCTGCCTGGAAGATACCGCTGCCTACACCATCAGTGAGTTACTATCTACTTCGCTCAGAACTGTTCCTTGGAACCAGGTACTCACTCCTCGAGGGCCTGCCTCTACTCCAGCTCCTGTGATTCCTACCGAGAGAAGCCGCTGCGTGAGTACTCAACCAACGAGGCTCTATTCCAGAACCCTGCATATACTTCATTGTACTCACTATCTCAGTTTCTCTTCACTAAAGCACAGCAATTGTGGGATCGCTGTTCCAGAGCTCTGAGGGACTACAAGCCCAGCTGGGCTTCATCTCTGCTCGCTACTGCCACCTCTGGTGGCTCCTCAATACTGTTAATAAAGGTCTATCTGTGTTGTGTGTCCTAAGCTGAGCCTGACCTGTGGCTCCTCACGGGACTTCCCCCCGTGGGCGTGGTCAGCAGCCAGTGTCCAAGGGTCCACCCAAAACCTACAAACAATAACACAGGGCTGACAACCTCCTCTCCAGCTCCACATTTCTGAGTCTGACATCCTGCTGCAACACCAAGACGTCTGCATCATATTTCGCCTTGAACTGCCATACTTCCTGCAGGATCTCCTCCAGCTTTGTAAACAGTGCACAGCATTTACAGCTAGGAGGAGATCCCAGAGGAAGTACGGCAGTACTGGTGCTGGGCTGGGCTGCTGATGTTGCTGCTACTGCTGCTGCTGCCGCTTCTTCCTCTTGCCCTGTAAAGGAATGTAAAAAAAAAAAAATTCAACATGAGACATAGAACAATACATACATATATGGCAAATAAATAAGCAAATACTGGACACGTGAGAGCAAGTTTATAAAATAATCTACCCCTTAGTTTATTAACCTTGAGGATTTTAGGAAAACGAGGAGTCCATAACAGGGGAGAAGGAGGGAGGGGGAGAGCGGAGGGATATCAATCTAGATTTAGAGATAGTACATATACATAATTTGAAGGATTGGAAGGAGAACTAAAGGAGGCTCTCTCAAGTTAGACAGAATATGAAGGTACACTACAATGAAACAAATCACTTCTTCTTTCTCCTTCCATTCCTTTGTTTACTCTCATAGTCACTCAGGCCTGGATTTTCTAAGGTTACAGACCTTAGAAAATCCAGTGGTAATGGGGGGGCAGGGGGCGAAGCGGGGGGCAGTCCTACAAAAGCTATCACTGCTGGCTTTTGCACCCAATAGCGCCATCGTAAAAGGTGGTGCTATTGGGCGCGCTACTGGTAGCGATAAGGGTTCTTACCTTTTTGCAGCCAGCGATCTATTCACTGCATCTGCCCTGGTGCTGCCCCGACTCCTCCTCTTCCAGGTCCGACGCTGCCCCGACTCCGCCCCCATTTAGTGATCACACGCAAAAAGGGACTTTTCGCGTGCGATCGCTTTTGAAAATGACCCCCTCAGTGTTATTATAATATATACAAAGTCAAATACACACATTCATCTATCCATTCCCAACCACTATAACTGACTGATCACAAAAAATGATTTTGTTTTTCAGCCTCAGATAATATAATACTGGCTCAAATATATAAATAAAATACCTGGCCCACTAGCTGCATGTGCCTGCGTCCTCCTCTGGTGGCAGCTCCACCTGCGAGGCCCAAGAAGCCCTGCCTCATCCCTGCCAGTGTGTGGTTCTGTACAAGACAAGACAGATCAAAATTCAGAGAACAAGAGTTAAAATTTTAAAAACAGGAATGAGACCAGACATAAGCATTCATTCACTGTTATAATAAACAGTGCTATATGAGTACGTTAACTCTCTTACCAAGTCAGCAGCTTCTGACGTCCCAGATGACGTAGCCAAATCTAAATGTAAAGAACTTGCCACATTTTTCCAAACCAAAATAGACAAGTTGATATCCAGGTTCACCAATGCATCATCCACTCCCACCCAACAATCTGAACCCATCTGCAACCAAATTAAGACTAGAAATAACACTAATATTCTATCTTCTCTATCATGCACTTCTACACTAGAAATAGAAATTCTCATTAAAAAAGCCAAACCCTCCACCCATCCAACTGACACAATACCCACCAAACATCTCCTCGCAATACCTAACCTCATTGCTAAACCCTTAACTAACATCATCAACCTGTCCATTAACTCAGGAAAGGTACCTGTCCCCCTTAAACAAGCAATCGTCAAACCTATTCTAAAAAAGCCTAAACTAGACCCCTCTGATCTAGCCAATTACCGCCCCATTTCCAATCTCCCTTTCATATCCAAACTCCTTGAAAAAACCGTTAACAAACAACTTACCGACTATCTCGATGACAACCACATCCTTGCACCTTCTCAGTACGGTTTTCGAAAATCTCATAGCACCGAGACTCTTTTACTCTCTCTGTCAGATCATATACTCAAAGGCTTTGAGAAAGGACAATCTTATATCCTTGCCTTTCTTGATATCTCCTCTGCATTTGATACCATCAGCCATTCCATTCTCCTACAGCGATTAACTGAAATTGGCATCACAGGTGTTGCTCTCAATTGGTTCAACTCCTACCTTAGTAACAGAGATTTCAAAATTCAGTTAGGAAATCATATCTCCAAGGCCATACCCCTCAAGCAAGGTGTCCCACAAGGTTCATCCCTCTCCTCAACCCTTTTCAATATCTACATCTTACCCCTCTGTTACCTCCTTTCTAGCCTCAACCTCCCTCACTATATATACGCTGACGACGTACAGTTGCTCATCCCCATTACCGACTCTCTTTCAAAAACCATGGATATCTGGAAAGATACCCTTCAATCCATAAACAATCTCCTATCTTCCATCCACTTAGCCCTCAATACCACTAAAACTGAAATTATGCTTATCTCACCCCAAAACCAACTGAACCCCTCTCTTCTTTCACACATCCCATTTGCTCAACAAGTCCGAGATCTGGGTATCATTCTCGATGGCCACCTCACACTGAAGAAATTCATCAGTAGTATAATAAAAGATGGATTTTTTTTTAAACTTCACACCCTTAAAAAACTTAAACCTCTACTTCATCCCCCTGACTTCCGTACGGTTCTACAAACCATTATCTTTGCCAAAATCGACTATTGTAATTCCCTTCTCCTCGGACTCCCCAACAATGCCATCCACCCCCCTTCAAATACTACAAAATACAACAGCCCGGATTTTGACCAACACTCACAGACACGACCACATCACACCGGTCCTAAAAGATCTACATTGGCTTCCCATAGCCTCCCGTATACAATATAAGGCTCTCTCACTCGTTCATAAGGCCTTGTTCAATCCTGAAATGAATTGGTTCAATGACACCCTCCGATTTCACCAAGCCAATAAACCCACTAGACACATTCATCTCGCCACCATGCCCACCACCTCACCCAAACTTTACAAATTAACCTCCACGAGAGCCCGTGCATTATCTATCGCCGGGCCTATTCTCTGGAACACAATGCCAGTTGAACTTCGCCAAGAAGAATGCTCAAAAACCTTCAAGCGCAAGCTCAAGACCTGGCTCTTCACCAAAGCATATACTTAAAGTCCCCGTGCTCTCATCTACACCCTCCCTTCTCTGTCCCCCTTGACTTGGTTTTTCACTATAAGCGGGTGAGCCCCCGCTTGAACCGGCTTCTACCTAAGCTTACACCATTCCTCTTCTCCCTCCCTCCTGTGTTACCCTTCCCCCCTCCATTCCCTACCTCTCCCCCTCCCCTTCTCACCTCACCTCTCCCCTTCCCTGAACTATTGTTATTTTATATTATTCCCTATAATTGTACATTTTGTATATACCTGCAATCTTCGCTTACAATAATTTACTAATCTAATTTTATTCTTCTGTCACTTCTTCCCCCCTTTTTTCTCTGCTTTTACTATCTTGTAATCATGTTATTCTAATTTTAGTTTAATGTTTTATTTCCCCTTCCTTTCCTCTTGCTCTAGTTATTATGTTCCAATATTTTTTAATTGTATTATGTTAAACCTGTTCGATGTAAAGCGCCGTCACTGGCACTAGTTTCTTGTTACGCTGTGAACCGATGTGATATCTTTGATGAATGTCGGTATATAAAACCGTTAAATAAAATAAATAAAATAAAATAAATAAATAAATAAACACAAATTCCATTACAATTAATTGAATAATATTTGTGTACTTGTGTACTGTAGTGTTCTGAAAACAACCTACCAGGGTACTGTGGACCTCCTTGAGCCACTCACCCTCATGAAGTCTCAAATGGCGACCTGAGAATTAGAGGAATAAAGGAAAAAAAATAACATTGATTAATAATTACAAAACAATAAATATAAATAATATATTAATACCACAGATAATTTTCTTTATTTTGTAGTCTAGTTACTATAGTATATAGGCTGGGTAAAGGTGATACACTACTACTATTTCTGTTTCTGTTCTTCTAAAATATATTTATTTTAAATTTTTACTGTACTTAGTTATAACTTTATATAACTCACTTTATATATACTACTACTAGTACTACTCGCTCGTACTCTATTCAATTTTCAAATACAAAATATAAATAATAATTAATTAATAATATGACCAACATTATTTATCACTCACCTTTATTCTTGAGATCTTCGATCTCATGAGGGTAAGTGGCTCGCCAGCAGAACTCCTCCTGGAGAGAGTCCCAAGCAGCAGACTCCTTTCCAGGTTAGGTCTGCTGCCTGGGGGATGTAAAGGTTCCTCTCATCCATGAGGATGAGCCGGGCTAGGAGGTCCACATCTGCCCGTGTAAAGCGGGACTTCCTGGACATGCCTTGCTTCCTCTTGGCACCCCCTACCTTGAAGGAGGATGGTGTGTGGGGGGGGGGGGAGTCAGTGTCCCTCTCCCTCCCCCATCAGTCTCCCTCTCCTCCTCCCTGTCACGTTCCATCCTACCATGAGAAAATAAAAAAGAAGATGAAAAAAAAGTATGTGTTTTGCTTTAGGACAGCTATCTGTTCAGAAGCTCACACAATGCAGGGAGGGAGCTGTCTCACCCCTCTTCACCATTCTCCACCCCTTCACCCACATACCATTCACTGGCTGGGACATGGGGGAGGGGAGGAGTGAGGGGCCAGGCAGCTACTTGGCCTCTGAAGGACACTGACATAACTGGTGACACTGACACAGTCTGACAGCCTCTGTGTTAAACTTTTTTTTGTCACTAAACTAGCATAAAATAAAATGAAGTATTTTCTGTATTAAACTTTTAATTTCTCGTAATGTAACATAACTTAAAATGAAATAAAGTACTTCATTTAATATTATTTTTATATTTTATGCTACTTTAGTGAAAAATAAAAGTGCATTAACTAATAACTAACTAGTAAATATATATTATAGAAAAACTAAAAGAAAACCTTATATACTTACAGTGGTACAACTTGCTGGCAAACTCAGTCAGTCTGCACACACTCTATACTGCTTGGCATCCCTGGCTTGCTGCTGCTGATGCTGTGTCTTGTCTGTATCAGTGGCTACTGGAAAAGTTAAAGTTAGTGTGCATGAAGAAGGAAAATGGCCCCTAGGGACACCACTGAGCATGCTCAGAGTAGTGCGCACTAACTTGCATTAGTGCGCACTAAGGCAGTGTGTGCGCACTAACTAATGCCTCTACATTCCCATTGGCTGCCTTCAAGGTGGAGAGAACCAATGGGAACCCAGAATGATACCTCTAGCTAACAAACTCTTCATAATTTGATACATTTTAATTAAGTTGCACTTTTTTGTTAGTGTGCACTAACATTAGTTTCAGTGCACTACTTCATATAGTTACTTCTATTAGAGTGCACTAACTAACCATATACTGCGCACAAACTAACATGGTAGTGCGTACTAACGGGAGTTAATGCGCAGTCACATATAGTTTGTGCACACTATCTCGGTCATTTTACACTGCACACTAATCCCGAGATAGTGCGCACGAACTGATTGTTAGTATGCATTAGCTCCCATTAGTGCGCACTAAGGGCCAGATTTTAAAACTTATGTACGGGCGTAGATTTGTTTGCGCAACCCGGTACGAACAAATCGACGCCCGATTTTATAACATGTGTGCGCTGCTGCGCACATGTTATAAAATCCGAGGTCAGCACTTGCAAGGGGGTGCACACATGTGCACCTTGTGCGCGCTGAGCTCAACGGGAGCCCCGATGGCTTTCCCCGTTCCCTCCAAGGCCGCTCTGAAATCGGAGTGGCCTTTAAGGGAACTTTTTCTCTGGGCCCCCCCCCACCTTCCCCTCCCTTCCCCTGTCTAACCCATCCCCCAGCCCTAACTAAATCCCCCCCCTACCTTTCTTGAAAAAGTTACGCATGTCCAAGGCAGGCGTAACTTGCGTGCGCCAGCACATCATGCCCCGGCACAGGCCGCTGTGTTGGAGGACTTAGCCCCGCCCCGGACCACCCATGGCCTGCCATTACACCCCCGTCCATGCCCCCGGATGGCCCCCGGACCGCTGTCATGCCCCCAGCCATACCCCCCGACCACCCCTTTTACAAAGCCCTGGGACTTACGCGTGTCCCGTGGCTTGTGCTCGCCACCGAGCCTATGCAAAATAGGTTCAGCACACGCAGGAGCATCTTGAGGCAGCTTTTCAGGGGTTACACGCGTATCTCACATGCGTAACTCTTTGAAAATCTACCCCTAACGTTTTTAGTAAAAAAAAAAGGACACACAGAAAAACTAAATTTTAGAACGAAACACCCAACTGAAGCCCGACCCGAACCCTAAAAACGAAGCACATCTCTACTAACTGGTTCTTTACCAACTCAACAAACAAGATGACTCACTGCCACTGGTCTTATGATCTTCACACATTAAATCATTCATGTTCCCTCAGTGTGTATGTCCATGACAACTTATTGTGACTGTAATTACACTATTGAAAAAAAAAAGATAATTAAGTAACCCTATTCTTACAGAAAGAAACAGTTTTTTTCTACCCACTCTTACATCTTATCCCTTATTTTATAATTGTTTCAGCTTCTTTTATGTAACAGTGTTTCTCATGTGAGTGATTCTCAATTATGTGACACTTTCTCTGGTTCTTCTTTGAATTATTCTTGGGCAGGCAGATTTATCTTTGGATGTTTTTCCCTCTAGCTGTTGTCAGCTACCACTATGTAAACTTTACTCTCAGGGAGGTTTCTTTAAAATAAAACGCCTCTAGCTGCTCACTTCTTTTTCATATAACTTATTGTGTGCCCTGCAGACATTCTTCTCAATTACAGACTTTACCATTTTATAATAAACCACTCTAAATTCTGTGTAGCAGCTGTTATATTAATATTATTCTAACTAAACATTAACCCTTACCTTTTCTGAAAACAATGATTATAATAATCTCTTGCACATCATACATTCATAATCTAGTACTGTATGGACTGTTCTTTTTCTTTTTTGGTGTTGTTGAACTTTTGTTTAGGATCTGTGAATTGAGCACTTTGGCAACAGGTCTGCTCAGCTCAAAGTTAGGTCTCTCTCTGCTTGGTTCTATAACTGCATCTTGATACATGGGGTGCACTACTCCTTCCCTTGCTGATCTCATTACAGGAAATAGTTCATAAGACTATCTGCTAGATAGCTTAAACATTGCCCCTTGGGTCCCCTCCCTGTTTGCTTTATTTATTCTTTGACTTGAAGAATTTTTAAAACCATTAAAAATCTTTTCTTACATTTTTATTTTTTCCTGTGTTCCTGTGCTGTGACTAGGATATGTAGTGATATGCCAGCCTCATTATCGGCTCCTAGGGAAGCCATTGCTAAGTCACCATGGTTACAGCTTTGGTCATTGGTCTTGTTATCATGATGGTGCTACGTTTGTAGTGAAGCCTTAGGATATACTATTCATTTTAGGGATTTCCGTGAGGCCCAAAAGCTTAAGTGCCCACTTTTATAATGCTCTCAAAATTTCTCATTAGTTCTGTAATTATTTTCCATATTTATTTAGATCTGACCATTTCAATTTTAATTCTCAAATGATGCCCCAACTCTTTCTATCTATACTAATGTTTATCCTTTTAAAACTATTATTTTTGTAATATATGTAATTCTTTGACAGGATTTCTTGGGACCCTTAGTGCTAACCACCATTTGTTTTGTAACCATTCTAGGTGGTTTAAGGGGGTTTTATTCCCTTTAAATTCATCCTGGCTTCAGCAGGGTAAATCTTACTTTAAAACTGCTCCTCAGATGGTAAGTGATGGGTTGGTTAGATGGCCAGGGTCCCCTCATCTGACCAACCTGCTTATCTTATTTAAATTTTATTTATTTTTCCCTATTTTTGTTAAAATTGCCAGACCCCCCTCCTGTGATCCATGGGTCCTGCTGATGTCAGTGGTGACATCAGCATACTGTGGCCTGCCTGTCTCATTTTGTCGGGGTTCCTCAAAGATGTCCAATGCCATTCTCAGCACTTTAAAACAAAACCCCAAAAAAAATCTTGGTGGCACATGATTTATCACATTTATCAATTAACATTGATTACAAACTATGTTACTGGACCTCATGGCACCTGTGTAAACTGAAAGATTTTAGTATCATTACTTTTATGTGCCTTACTGTAAACCATTGTGATGGTACCCACCTTAACGACGGTATAGAAAAAGCTTTAAATAAATAAATAAATAAATAAATAAATACATACCGACACTGCCTTCTGCCAGTCTATCTGGTTCCAGGACTTTTCTCTTCTTTGTCGGGCTGTCCTGCCAGAATCTTTACTGTCATCCATTTCAGATCTCTGCGGCCTTTGACATCAAGGCTGCATTGTTTTTCTCTATCATGCCATCCAGCTGCCACTCGAGCTCAGTTCCTGCATTTCTTTGAAGGCTCTCTCATTGTGGCCTCTCTTTTCTCAATGCCATTCTGGTGCCTCTTTCATAGGGTCTGTTCATGCTGTCTCTTCAGGACAGCCTAATAAAACTCCCTCCTTTTCCATGACATGAATTGTGCTTCTTTCTCAATCTCGGCCTACTCTACTGTCACCCAGGTTTGCTAAGGGAGGGACTGTCCTCGCAGCAGCCCAACACCACTCTTTTTATACCACTCCCTTTTATTCATGGCCTGTGTCACCATTACCTTCTCTTTTCCTAGGCACTTCCAACAAGCTGGCTGAGAACAGGGAAGGAAATTGCAGTTACAGTGACATAACACTGCTTCTCTCCCTCTGCGCTCTCCTCACTCAGTATCCTATCACCTTGTATTTCCATGGCAGGGCTTGTCCTCTCAACACAACAGACTCAGCTGCTTCAGACCTCTATACCTCTGGCCTCCTCTGGACCCTCAACAATTCCCTTCAAGTCTCAGGATTCAGGTAAGTTTTAATTTTTTTTGTTTATGGGTACCCCGTTACAGAAAGAATAGATAAAACAGACTGGGAGAGGACCCAAAGGATAACATTTAAACTATCTAACAGGTAGCTTAATGTATGATTTCCTGTAATGACATCAGCAAGGGCAGGAATAGTACAACCCATAAGAACATGCCATACTGGGTCAGACCAAGGGTCCATCAAGCCCAGCATCCTGTTTCCAACAGTGGCCAATGCAGGCCAAAAGAACCTGGCAAGTACCCAAAATCTAAGTCTATTCCATGTTACTGTTGCTAGTAATAGCGGTGGTTATTATATAAGTCAACTTAATAGCAGGTAATGGACTTTTCCTCCAATAACTTATCCAATCCTTTTTTAAACACAGCTATACTAACTGCACTAACCACATCTTCTGGCAACAAATTCCAGAGTTTAATTGTGCGTTGAGTGAAAAAGAACTTTCTCCGATTAGTTTTAAATGTGCCACATGCTAACTGCATGGAGTGCCCCCTAGTCTTTCTATTATCCGAAAGATTAAAAAACTGATTCACATCTACCCGTTCTAGACCTCTCATGATTTTAAACACCTCTATCATATCCACCCTCAGCCATCTTTTCTCCAAGCTGAAAAGTCCTAACCTCTTTAGTTTTTTCTCATAGGGGAGCTGTTCCATTCCCTTTATCATTTTGGTCACCCTTCTCTGTACCTTCTCCATTGCAATTATATCTTTTTTGAGATGTGGCGACCAGAATTGTACACAGTATTCAAGGTGCAGTCTCACCATGGAGCGATACAGAGGCATTATGACATTTTCCATTTTATTCACCATTCCCTTTCTAATAATTCCCAACATTCTGTTTGCTTTTTGACTGCCGCAGCACACTGAACCGCCGGTTTCAATGTGTTATCCACTATGACGCCTAGATCTCTTTCTTGGGTAGTAGCACCTAATATGGAACCTAACATTGTGTAACTGTTCTGACTTGGAAGGTGGACCCTTGGTCCGGCGAGGGGTGAGGTCCTCTCGTCGGTAGGTGAGGCCAATCACGAAGGTTGCTGGAGGTAATTGATGAAAATCTGGATGCAGGCGCCTCCTGCCAGTCGTTTAATCCAGATAGCTGGTGCCTCCAGCCGGTCGTGGAAACAGAAGCTGGCGCATCCAGCAGGTCGTGGGAACAGAAGCTGATGCCTCCAGCAGGTCGATAGAGAAGAGGAAACGGAAGTCGGTCACGGAAACAAGAACCAGTGTACTCCACCGCCAGGCTAGGGATCCAAAGCCAGAGTACTCCTCAGTCAGTCCAGGGGTCGAGAGCCAGCAGGTTCCTCAGTCAGTCCAGGGATCGAGAGCCAGAATAATCCGCAGCCAGACCAGGGGTCGAGAGCCAGAAGATACCTCAGCCAGTCCGGGAATCGAGAGCCAGAATAATCCGTAACCAGTCCAGGAGTCAAGAGCCAAGCAGGAACGACATCCAGTCCAGGGATCACAAACGGAGGAGCAAATCAGGAACCAAAAGCAGGAATACCACCGGAGCCACGAAGCCAGGGCAAGGTCTGAAGGCTCAGACCTTGCCTTAAATAGTAGACTGATGATGGAGTCAGGCAGGAAGGAACCCCCTAACTTCCTGTAGAGGTTCCTTTAAGGCCAGGCTCTTGCCGCCCATGCGGCCCTAATGAATTCCAGGGGGCGTGGCTTAACCTGCTCCGCAGCAACGCCGCGGCCATCTTGGAGGGTAGAAGCACTGCTGCTGAGGCGGCTGCTGATGCCGGCCCCGACGTCTGTGCCTGGCTCTGCCGCGAGGGTAAGTGACCGGTCCCCGGTCGCGGTCTGCCACGGCAGGCGATCATAACAGTACCCCCTCCTTTAGGCCTCCCCTTAGAAGGCTTGGGCTTCCCAGGATGACTGATATGGAAATTTTTGAGGAGATCTTTGTCCAAAATGTTCGTAGCAGGCTCCCAAGAATTCCCCTCCGGGCCGAATCCCTCCCAAGCCAGAAGATACTCCCACTTACGACCTCGCCTGCGAATATCGAGAACCTCTCAAACTTTGTAAGTGTCTTCTTCTGCCCTCAATGAAGAAGAAACAGGAACCTTCCGAGAGGGCCAGTTGAGGAGTAATGGCTTCAAGAGAGAAACATGAAATGAGTTGTGAATGCGTAGGGTAGCCGGGAGGCATAATCGATAAGTCACTGGACCTATTTGTTTGATTACCAGGAAAGGCCCGATGTACCGAGGAGCTAGGCGCATCGAGGGAACTCATAGATGAATATATCTGGTTCTGAGCCAGACCTTATCTCCAGTGCGAAAGCATGGTGCAGGTCTCTGATGTCGGTCAGCAAATTTCTTAGCGGTCAGTGCTGCTCTCTGTAACATACGTTGCATACGTGTCCAAAGTTTTTCAAAGTGGGTGGCGGTGAGCTGGGCCACCGGAGAGGAGACAGGCAGAGGTAGCGGTACTGGCGGGGCAGGTTGGTGACCGAAGACAACTTGAAATGGGGAGGACCCAGAAGAAGTACAGGAATGGAAATTGTGGGAAAATTCTGCCCAAGGCAGCAAAGCCGCCCAGTCATCCTGTCGGGTGTTGACGTAAGAGCACAAGAATTGTTTCAGAGCTCGGTTAGTTCTCTCTGCCTGCCAGTTGGCCTGGGGGTGGAAAGCCGTGGTGAAGTCCAGTGCAATCTGAAACTTGGTACATAGACTTCGCCAATATCGAGCCGTGAATTGAGACCCACGATCGGACGTAATGTGCTGGGGTATTCCGTGGAGACGAAAAATATGTGCCATAAATAGCTGTGCCAATTAGGGAGTGGAGGGAAGGGCGGGCAATGGTATAAAGTGAGCCATTTTTGAGAATCTATCGACTACCACCCATATTACCGTATGACCTTCGGAAGCTGGAAGGTCGACAATAAAGTCAGTGGAGATGTGTGTCCATGGTCTTGTGGGTGTAGGAAGTGGTTGCAACTGACCCCAGGGTTTCCCTGTAGGATTCTTGTGCTGCGCACAAACAGGGCAGAAGTCAACAGGGCTTGAATGTCCTTGCGCATCCCCGGCCACCAATAGTGTTGTTGAAGCAGATCTTGTGTACATTTACGTCCCGGATGCCCAGCCAACTGAGAGTCATGTCCCCACTTTAAAACTTTATTACGGAGCCTCTTGGGTACCACGGTCTTACCAACGGGAACCGTGAAGGTTGCTGAAAGAATGACATGGGCTGGGTCAATGATGTACTGTAAAGGTTCTTCTATATCTTCAGAAATAAATGATCGCGATAATGCGTCGGCCTTAATATTCTTGCTTGCAGGTCGGTATCTTAATTCAAATTGAAACGTGTAAAAAATAACGCCCAGCGGGCTTGACGCAGTTTCAGGCGTTGGGCTTGTTGTAAATATGTCAGGTTTTTATGGTCCGTAAAAACTGTGATCCGATGTTGAGCTCCCTCTAACCACTGACGCCACTCTTCAAATGCAAGTTTAATGGCTAACAGTTCTTTATCACCAATGGAATAATTGCGTTCCACAGGTGAAAATTTCTTCGAAAAATAGGAACAAGGATGGAATTTCCTGCCAGCATCATTCTGACTCAGAACTGCTCCAACCCCCTCAGTAGAAGTGTCTACCTCCACCGTGAACGGACGTCTGGGATCCGGGTAGCGGAGACAGGGTTGTCGCAAGAAAGCGTCCTTGAGAGTTTGGAATGCTTCAATCGCTTCTACCGGCCAGATTTTGATGTTGAACCCCTTACGTGTAAGTGCAGATAACGGTGTGGTCAGTTTAGAAAAATTCTTGATGAAATGACGATAATAATTAGTGAAACCCAGAAAACGTTGGAGTGCTCGTAGCCCATTGGGTTGGGGTCATTCTTTTATACCTTTCACTTTATTTATTATTTATTTATTTATAATTTTTATATACCGACATTCTTACATTAAAATGCAAATCATACCGGTTTACATAAAACAGAAAAAGCAGGAAAAATATTTCCATAGTCAAATACAGAGAACATTTATAATAAAATTGTTAACAAAGGCATAAGGTAGGAACTTGAAAAAAGGTTACTTAACAGAAAACTTTGGTCGGATCCATTTCAAACCCTTGTTTTGAAATGATATATCCTAAAAAAGGTAAGGATTCTGCTTCAAATATGCACTTCTTCAGTTTAGCATATAATCGATGTTCTCTTAAACGTTGTAGAACTTGCATCACATGTTGGCGATGCGACTGTAGGTCCCTGGAAAAAATCAGAATATCATTGAGATAAACAATCACACAGATATATAATAAGTCTCAAAAAATCTCATTGATAAAGTGTTGAAAGACAGCAGGGGCATTAGTTAAACCAAAGGGCATAACTAGATATTCATAGTGTCCATCTCTGGTGTTGAATGCTGTTTTCCACTCGTCTCCCTCCCGAATCCGAACTAGATTATACGCCCCCCGCAGGTCCAATTTGGAGAATATTTGAGCTCCTTGCAGACGATCAAACAGTTCAGCAATAAGAGGTAGGGGATAACGATCCTTGATGGTGATAGTGTTGAGACCCCGAAAGTCAATGCAAAGTCATAAAGTCCCATCTTTCTTTTCAAAAAGAAAAATCCAGCCCCCACAGGAGAGGTGGATGGACGGATAAACCCCTTCTGCAAATTGTCCTGGATGTATTCAGATATTGCCCGTGTCTCCATGACCGATAAAGGGTAAACCCTACCACGCGGTGGAGTGGATCCTGGAACCAATCGAATAGCGCAGTTGAATTCTCGATGCGGGGGTAAAATGTCTGCGGCCTCCTTGGAAAAGACGCCTGTGAATTGTGCGTATTGCGGGGGTAGCTCCCGTAGTACAGAAGTGCAGATGAAACTAGAATCAGACGTAGGTCTCCGTAAGCAAGTCCCATGGCATCCGGATCCCCATTGAGTAAGTCTTAAAGATGTCCAGTCGAATTGTGGATTGTGGCGTTGTAGCCAGGGAATCCCGAGAACAACTGGGTGGATGGCTTTGCTGAGGACGAAAAAGGTGATTTGTTCGGTATGGTCGGGTGCAATGTGGCAGCTTATGGGTTCTGTGTGGTGCATTATCCTCCCAGGTAATGGTTCCCCATGGATAGAAGAGATGATCAACGGTGTGGAGCAGAGTTGAGTGGGAATCTGGAGTTGGTCCACTAGTTCTTATAATATGAATTCTCCCCCCGCACCAGAGTCTATCAAAGCCAAAGTGTTAAATTCATGTCCACTGATGTCCAGCATGACTTGTACCATGAGTGGGAGAGATGGGGAGACGAGACCTAGAGTGACTCCCCCTGAGCACCCTAGGCTTTGGAGTTTCCCGGCCGAATAGGGCATGTGGCAATACGTTGACCAGATCCCCCACAATACAGACAAAGGCCTGCCTTACGACGCCTCAGATGTTCCTCAGGTGTTAGAGGTCCTCGGCCTAATTGCATGGGTTCGGCCAAAGGTCCCTCAGGAACGGAGGTTTCTCACGATGTAGTAGGGGTGAAAGGCGGGACATAAGGAGTAGCTGGGCATCTCAGTGATCCTAGCTTCTCCCGGACCCTTTCTTGTAGCCGTCGGTCAATCCGAGTAGCTATTTCAATTACTGCATTTAAGGAGGATGGAAGTTCACGAGCGGCTAGCTCGTCCTTGATTCTGGCAGATAATCCCTCCAGATAAATTGATCGTAGAACAGGTTCTTCCCAATGAAGTTCCATAGCCAGAGTCCGAAACTCAATGTTGTATTCGGTAATGGATCGTCCTCCTTGTCGAAGATCTAGCAGATCCGTACTGTCAGCAGCTTTCTTCCCTGGTTCCTCAAACGCAGTTTGAAACAATTCAAGAAATCATGGTAGATCCTGTAATACCGGGTCCGAGAGCTGCCAGAGTGGAGAGGCCCAGGTCAGAGCTTTACCTTCAAGTAATGAGAGAATATAGGTGGTCTTTGTTATATCATCCGGGAACAGAGTTTGTTGAAGACGAAAATGCATGCTACACTGATCCAGGAATCCTAAGCATAGACGAGGATCCCCGCCATATCGGGGTGGCGTGGGTAGAGGAAGAACAGGTGGATGGTAGCTTTGAGTAACAGGCGGAGCTGGTACTGGCAGAGGAATGGGAGCCAGAGGACTAGAATGAGTTGTGACTACAGTGTCAAGCCGAGCGTTGAGTCGTTCTATGGAGGCAACCATGGATTCTAACATATTCTGTTGCGCCATGATTCTCTGAGCCAAACCAGGGACTGCTCTTAGGGCGGAGGCCTCGGCCGGGTCCATGGTCCTGGCTTACTGTTCTGACTTGGAAGGTGGACCCTTGGTCCGGCGAGGGGTGAGGTCCTCTCATCGGTAGGCGAGGCCAATCACGAAGGTTGCTGGAGGTAATTGATGAAAATCTGGATGCAGGCGCCTCCTGCCGGTCGTTTAATCCAGATAGCTGGCACCTCCAGCCGGTCATGGAAACAGAAGCTGGTGCCTCCAACAAGTCGTGGGAACAGAAGCTGGCGCCTCCAGCAGGTCGACAGAGAAGAGGAAATGGAAGTCGGTCCGGGAAACAAGAACCAGCATACTCCACCGCCAGGCTAGGGATCCAAAGCCAGAGTACTCTACAGTCAGTCCAGGGGTCGAGAGCCAGCAGGTTCCTCAGCCAGTCCAGGGATCGAGAGCCAGAATAGTCCGCAGCCAGTCCAGGGGTCGAGAGCCAGAAGGTACCTCAGCCAGTCCGGGAATCGAGAGCCAGAATAATCCGTAACCAGTCCAGGAGTCAAGAGCCAAGCGGGAACGACAGCCAGTCCAGGGATCGCAAACGGAGGAGGAAATCAGGAACCAAAAGCAGGAACACCACCGGAGCCATGAAGCCAGGGCAAGGTCTGAAGGCTCAGACCTTGCCTTAAATAGTAGACTGATGATGGAGTCAGGCAGGAAGGAACCCCCTAACTTCCTGTAGGAGTTCCTTTAAGGACAGGCTCTTGCCGCCCGCGCGGCCCTAATGAATTCCAGGGGGCGTGGCTTAACCTGCTCTGCGGCAACACCACGGCCATCTTGGAGGGGAGAAGCACTGCTGCTGAGGCGGCTGCCGATGCCGGCCCCGACGTCTGTGCCTGGCCCTGCCGCAAGGGTAAGTGACCGGCCCCTGGTAGCGGTCTGCCGTGGCCGGCGATCATAACAGTAACTATAGCATGGGTTATTTTTCCCTATATGCATCACCTTGCATTTGTCCACATTAAATGTCATCTGCCATTTTGATGCACAATTTTCCAGCCTCATAAGGTCTCCCTGCAGTTTATCACAATCTGCTTGTAATTTAACTACTCTGAACAATTTTGTATCATCTGCAAATTTGATTACCTCACTTGTCGTATTTCTTTCCAGATCATTTATAAATATATTGAAAAGTAAGGGTCCCAATACAGATCCCTGAGACACTCCACTGCCCACACCCTTCCAATGAGAAAATTGTCCATTTAATCCTACTCTCTGTTTCCTGTCTTTTAGCCAGTTTGTAATCCACGAAAGGACATAGCCACCATGAAAGGACATCGCCACCTATCGCCACCTATCCCAGGTAAGCAAGAGACCTGACTTTGAGCTGAGCAGACCTGTTGTCAAAGTGCTCAATTCACAGGCCCTAAAAAAGGTTCAAAACCACCAAAAATGTAAAAGAACAGTTTTTGCTTATACGTCGTCCTCAGAAAGACAGCATTATACTTGATAATCTCTCTTTTTCTTTGGATAAACCCATCAAAAGTTTCGGTGTCCTTCTCAACGCCATGTTATCCTTCAAACCTCAGATTAAAGCCATTGTCAAAACCGGGTTTTTTAAATTACATTTGATATCTGGATTACGTCATTTATTATTCAAATCTGATTTTCATACCATCGTGCGAGCCATCATTTTTCCACATTTAGATTATTGTAATAGTCTGTTTCTAGGATTACCTAAATCCAATCTGCAACCTTTGCAATTATTACTCAATTCCACTGCCAGATTAGTGTCCAATAGAAAATGATTCGATCATATTTCATCTGTTTTGTCTCATTTAAAATGGCTATCAATTTCAGAGTATGTTCACTATAAAATTGCCATGACTGTCTACAAATTACTGAGTCCAGCCTCTCCTCCTTGGACTAATGCCCTTCTCAGAATATACCAACCCCACACGGCAATTAAGGTCATCACAGCGTGGTTTATTGGTTGCAAGTTCTGTCCATCTTGCCCATCTCGCGTCCACACGAGAAACTGCTTTCTCTGTAGCTGCTCCTTCGACCTGGAACTCCTTACCTTAGGAGGTCCGAATGCAAGAAAACCAAAAGAAATTTAGGCTTTCTTTAAAAAGCTTCCTCCTTCAATGTTCCTAGAACAAGTTCCGAATATTTGATGCTGGTAATATTTTGATCTGCCATATTTTGATGTTTTTGGCACATGACATGGTCTGTATTTTTGTTTGTATATGATATAATTTTATGTATGTTTTACTGTAAATCGCTTAGGCCAAGAAACATTTGTGCTGAGCAATCAATAAATTTAATAAATGAAAAAGAAATGAAAAATAGTATTAGTCTATGAATGTGTGATGTGCATGAGATTATTTTAATCATTGTTTTCAGAAAATGTAAGGGAACATGTTAGGTTAGAATTATATTAATATTACAGCTGCTATGCGGAATTCAGAAAGGCTTATTATGAATAGTAGAGCCTGTAATTGAGAAGATTGTCTTCACGGTATACGATAAGTGCTGTGAAAGAGACATCAGCAGATAGAGGCATTTTCTTTTAAAGAAACAAAACAGCCAAAGATAAAACAGCATGCATATGAGTAATTCAAAGAAGAACCAGAGAAGGTATCCCATAACTGAGTATAACTCGCAAGAGAAAATGGTGACACAAAAGAAGCTGAAACAGTTAGAAAAGAAAAGATATATGAATGGGTAGAGAAAGACTGACCTTTTCTCTAAGAATTGAGTCTCTTAATAATCTTTTGTTTTCTATAATTAATGAATTACAGTTACAATAATTCATCTTGGACACACACACCGAGGAAACATGACTGATTTAATCAGTGGAAGATCAGAACACCGATGGCAGGGAGTTAGTCTTTTTTGTTGAGTTGGTCAAAGAACAGGTTATTAGGAAAGAGAAGAGGAAAAGAAAAATAAGGAAAGAAAGAGAACCACCACCGAAGCTGAAGCTATGACAACACAGATAGTGAGGGTAAAGAGTAAAGGAAAAAGATAAGTGCATGCATTAATAGAATTTAGGCAGGCCTGGGCTCATATATGCAAAGTAACAGAAAGGCATACAAAAGAGAGAGGAAAAAAAATAATGAAGCAAGAAATAAATAAGAGGAAAAAACTATTCAAGTTACCTTGAGTAGAACTACACAGTAGAGATGTGAATCGGAACCGGAATCGGTTCTGATTCCGGTTCCGATTCACATCGTGAATTTTCCTTCATGCGGTCCGATCGGGTTTTTTTTTTATCGGCTGTGCCCAAGCCGATAAAACAAAACCCATCCCGACCCTTTAAAACTGCTCCCCCCCCTCCCGACCCCCCCCCAAAAAGTTTTAAAATTACCTGGTGGTCTAGTGGGGGTCCCGGGAGTGATCTCCCGCTCTCGGGCCGTCGGCTACCACTAATAAAAATGGCACCGATGGCCCTTTGCCCTTACCATGTGACAGAGTATCCATGCCATTGGCCAGCCCCTGTCACATGGTAGGAGCCCTGGATGGCCCACGCTATTTTTAAAGATGGTGCCGGCCATCCATTAAAGATGGCACCATTTTTAAAGATGGCACCGGCCATCCATTACTCCTACCATGTGACAGGGGCCGGCCAATGGCACGGATCCCCTGTCACATGGTAAGGGCAAAGGGCCATCAGTGCCATTTTTATTAGTGGCAGCCGACGGCCCGAGAGTGGGAGATCACTCCCGGGACCCCCACTGGACCACTAGGTAATTTTAAAATGTTTTTTGGGGGGTAGGGGAACCTAAGGGAGCAGTTTTAAAGGGTCGGGGTGGGTTTAGGGCTTGTTTACGTTTGCCGTTTTTCCCGCCCTCTCCAAAAATGATAAGAGAACCCCACAAACAATTTTGTGGGGTTTTCCTATCGGTTTCGGGGAGCCCCCGATTTCTGACGACTTTGAAAATATTGTACGATATTTTCAATCGTCAGAAATACGATTCATATCCCTACTACACAGCACAAGCAAGTTGATGCTATATAAAAAAGTAGACACAAAGTATCAATTCTTAGACTAATAGACTGAGACAGAATACATATTTGTAACTTGAATATGTGTTGAACTTGAATTTAAGTTTACTTATCTGATAGTGTTTTTGCTAGCAGCTCATAGACTTCATCACTAAGTTGTAGATCTAATAAGAAAACATTAAACAACCGAATTTTAGAAATATACAATAGAATATATATGTGAGCTTATAGTATAGAATAATTGAATAATATATGTTTACTGAAAAAGTTATGTTTTGAGTGAAAAGTTAATTGTTTTTGTTTTAACAAAAAAGTGAGAATTGACATCTTATTTCAAATCCTAATTGCTCTGTTGGATTTGTTGACTTCAGAATCAGGATCATATATTCTAGGTTGTAGGGCATATTAAATTTCTTTCTTTATTAAGGGAAGGGATGGGGTGGCATTTTTCTTCCCTGGAGACGATAAGTATGGGTTGTCAAGATATTCTTGAGCTAAAAGGTTATGGTGGATTAGATGGGCTAGTAAGGGATTTGGGTCTTGATAAGGAGGGACTAGGTGGATCCTTTCTAGAATTATGGAGGTTATTATTATTTATAACTTTTTTATACCGAAGTTCAGATAACAGTGTTACCTATCACTCCGGTTTACATTGCAACAGATAATAAACAATGACAACATATGTCTTACAATGAACAGGGGATGTGAACAACTTGGATAACATAACTATGAACCAGCACAGAGGAACTATTAGAGCGAACAAGCCTATGGGGAGGGAGATTAGCTAATGGGGAAGGGGAAAGTTTATTACTGATGAGTAGAGATGTGAATCATGTGATCGATCATCTTAACGATCGATTTTGGATGGGGGGGAGGGAATCTGATCGTTGCGGTTTTGTTTTGTTTTTTTTTTTTAATCGTTTAAATCGTAAATCGGGGGGGGGGGGGGGCGGGAAAACCGGCACACTAAAACAACCCTAAAACCCACCCGACCCTTTAAAATAAATCCCCCACCCTCCCGAACCCCCCCAAAATGTTTTAAATTACCTGGGGTCCAGTGGGGGGGTCCCGGTGTGATCTTCCACTCTCAGGCCACGGCTGCGTTAATAGAAATGGCGCCGGCGCTACCTTTGCCCTGTCATATGACAGGGCAAAGGTAGCGCCGGCGCCATTTTGGTTCCTGTCCCCCGACATCATGAGCGCAGGAGATCGCTCCCGGACCTCCGCTGGACCCCCAGGGACTTTTGGCCAGCTTGGGGGAGCCTCCTGACCCCCACAAGACTTGCCAAAAGTCCAGCGGGGGTCCGGGAGCGACCTCCTGCACTCGTTGCCGTATTGCAAAATGGCGCCGGCCGTATGGCCGGATTGCAAAATGGCACCGGCCATACGGCCATACGGTTATGATCTTAAAGGTTATGACTTTACAACATTGTTCAAAAGTGTGGGAAAGGAAATGATCTGTATACAGGCTCCCCCATTTAGAAAGAGGAGATTAATATGTGCTGGAGAGAATTCAGGGCAGTTGGTTTCAATATGTAGTGCCTATAGCCACTGCTGGAGATAGACTGGAAGGAAGTGATATCATGAATATTTAAAGCAACTAACATTCAACTTCCATTCAACCCTGTAGTTATTTTGCCAAGCCTTCTGATAAAGGATATCACTTCTTCAGGTAGTGGCATTTCCTTAGCGGTTTACCTGCTAGTGGCAGCAAGGTATAGTACAGCTCAGTACTGGCAATTACAGATCAAGCACAAGAAAGGAAAGTGGATTTCTTTCTATTTGAGAGATAAAAATCAGAATGTAATGCAAATATAGGACCCTATCCTGAAGTATTCTTGTAAAGGAATGGGTTCTAATAGGGGGGTTAATCATTATTGGTATTTACAACTCTGAGCTTAGGGTTCTGTCTTTGGGTTGGAATCATCTGGAAGGCCAAAAATTTATAAGTTTTAAAATTACCAGCACTTTGATTTTTGCCTAAGACTAACAGTAGGTTTTCTTTTCATATTTTACTGACTGACTTTGTGTTAGAGTCAGATAGTATGAGCAGGAGGATTTTCTATAAATTCCTCTAGTACCAGCAATTTATTGCACCTCCTTACTACTTGCTCTTATTGGGAGTAAAGAAATCTGACCAGGTAATGTGTTTTCTGGTTGAATTACAGTGGTTACCAATTGCATTTGCAATAAAATTCAAGATTTTATCAATTGCTTTTAAGTCATTGTTTAGAGGTTGTCTGTTTTATCTTGCAGATATGTTGTTGCCCTGTAAATCAGGATACCTATTGCATTCATCTCATTTGGACCTATTAACTGTTCCTTCACTGTCTAAAGTGAGACTGGAAATTACCAATCTGCTTTTAGCTATATAGCTCCAGCTCTTTGGAATACCATTCCGTTGGACTTACATCATGAAAACAATTATTTAAAATTCTGTAAGGGAGTAAAGACAATGGTTCTTTGCACATGCTTTTAATCTGTACTACTGCTTTTACTTTTAATATAATTGGATCCGTTTTTAAGGACTTTTTTGGAAGGGATGATGTCTTTTTAATGTAATTTATTGTGAATCCGATGTTGCGCTTGGGGGTGGACCCTTGTCCTGGAGCAGTGGAGAATGGCTCCCTGGTAGGGACAAAGACGCACCTGCCCCCGGGGGCTGGAGCACTGGAGGAGACAGAGGCTAGGATGAGCTTCACCACTGGAAGCCCGAGGTTCCCCAGGGAGGAGCCCGTAGGGACCCGGGCCACTTGGACTTAGGTGGGCCTCGCAGGGTCTCCTGGAGTGATGGAAGTCGGGCATGCCCACAGACAGGAGAGGAGCACGGTCAGGTTTGAGACTGGAGGTCAGACGGGAGGACCAGAACAGTGTAGGTGATGACAAGGCTAGGAACAGAGCCAGAATCTGGAGACGTGGTCAAGCAGGCAGAGGTCAGAATCTGGAAGTCAGTCTGAGGAGTGGTCAACAAAGCAGGGGTCAAGTTCCAGAGGTCAGACGAGGTCACAGATAGGCCGAGATCAGAAGGCAGGCAGCAGGCAGGCAGGTCAAGGAACAGACTGAGGTCAGAAGGCAGGCAGCAGGCAGGCAGGTCAAGGAGCAAGCCAAGGTCAGTACCAGTAAGACAGTCCGGAGGAACTACCTGGGGAAGCGGACAGACGAACAGGAACAGAAGGACGCTGGAGAACTAGGATGCAGGAACAAGGCAGGAACAAGCCTGGAACAGAAGGATCCTGGAACGAGACTTGGAACAAGACTGGAACAAGATTCAGACGCAGTGACAATCTAGCAAGACACTAACCCGATTGCCGAGGCACGGAAGTACAGGCAGGGGACTTCCTCATATCAGGGAATCAATCAGGGCACTCCACGGAGCTAGGACCCGCCCCTGGCCCTACAAGAGGCTGGGCGGTCTGCGTGCGCGTGCAGGGGCGTGGCCAATGCCACCGAGGACGCCGAGCTCCGGCATGAGGCCTGGTGCGCAGTGGAAGGCCCGGCGACTGCCACTGCGGAATGCCGAGACCTGGAAGAGCTTGCAGCTGCCATTAGGGAGGCCGACCCAAGACCTGCCATGGAACCAGAGAGGTGAGCAGGCCCGTGCAAGGGCCGGGCGCAGACGGGGTGCATAACATCCGAAGTTCTTTTTTTTTTTCTTTATCAGCGACAAATTTGTTTATTGGCTTAACTGTATTTATTGTCTTTTTTAATTCAGGAAATTTATTTTGTTATTTTTGCTTTTAATAATTTCTAAGTTTTTGATTAAGTTGCATAATGTAATGTATTTATGTTTACTACTGTGAAATTTTTCCTTTGTATTTATTTTTATAATCATTGTAGTAAGGATTCTATTGAATCAGCCCATATGAGTGAAATAAGGGACTCAACTCATGGTGTCTAAGGATGAAAACTATTAGACACAGAAGGAAGCTGCTTTAGGGAACAACTATAAACCATGAAGCAGTTTATTTGCTATTATCCCCTGAAGAAGCCCAAGCAGGTGAAAGAAGAGACCTTGTTGGAAAGGTTGGGAAAGCATTAGAAAGGTTGGGATACTGGCAAAACTTGGGAAAAGTTTTTGGTACTGGGTTGGTTGATATATTGGGGGTATTCTATTGGGTTCATTTTATGATGGATGTGAATGTGTGGATATGATTGATGGATGAATGATATTGCGTGTGTTATTGATTTAGAAATTTTTGATAAAGAAGTAGTTGATATTGTGCACCTTGTGATAATATAACTTAGAACTGACTACTGTTTTAGAATTTGTCATTTGTGATTATATACATTTGGGCCAACTTTAAAAAGGCCATGTGCATAAAAGCAGGGGCTATTCACTTAGCTGGGCCTTCCTCGTGCCGCTCGGATTTTAGAATGGGTCCAACCATGCAAGCAATCCCTATTTCATGCAGAAATGGCAGGACCTGCAAAAGGGGTGGGCCGGGGGCATGGTCTGGATGGGGAGGGGCAGGGTGGGGGTCAGCCGGGACAGCGGCCATTAGGTCCTAACCTTGAGAAGTGCGCACGTAAGTTACTTCTCCGAAGGAGTAGGTAAGTCACAAAACAACAACTAAAGCAAGCTAATTAGAGATAGTTTAGGGGTCGGGAGGAGAGAGGAAAAGGGAGAAAGGGTAGATAGGAGTAAAGAAAAGTTTCTTAATTGGAACGGACTGGAAGGGAACTGGGCAAAGGCCCAATTGTGTTGCTGCACATAGATTACAAAATCTGCAACAAAAATGTTGGCTATATCGGGAAGCATAGCAGCCCCATGGCTATTCCACAAACTTGCAAATAGTATCTTCCATTGTATGAAAAATAGTTTTTGCTTAAAGCCATAGACAACAGTTGAATGATGTATGTAGTTGGGAATGCGTTAGGATGAAGTCGTTGAGTCAATATTTTAGTAACAGCAGTGATAGCTTGACCTTATTTATTTATTTAAAACTTTTTTATACTGACATTCATTTTCATATCACATCGGTTTACAATTAACAGAGGGAACTAGAACATGGTTTGGAAAGGGAGAAATTCAAGTTACATATAACAGGGAGATGCAGGAACAAGATGGGGGAAGTAGAGGAAAGACAGGTCCAGGAGGACTTAGGTAGGGCGCTTAAATATGAGATTGATGTAAGTGGAATTATATACACAGTTCTGTATTGCCAGTGATGGGATACCCTGAAAGGAGGAAAACTTAGATGGCTTAGCTATCCAGTTTCTTTAGGAGAGAGGGGGGACTCATTGGGAGCGAGAAATAAGGACGTGATATTTAAGTATAGTCCAAGCTGAATAGCCAGGTTTTCAGTTTTTTTTGAAGGTTTTTGGACAGCGTTCTTGGCATAGTTTGGGTGGCATAGAGTTCCATAGGGTTGGTCCCGCAATGGAATAGGTACGTTCCTTGGTGAAGATGTGGTGTGGGAGTTTGTGGGAGGGAGTAGACAGGGATCCTTTATAGGCAGTTCTGGTAGGTCTAATGGATGTATGGAAGTGGAGGGAGTCATTAAGCCAGTGTATATTCTGATTGTGTAGAGTTTTGTGGATGATTGTGAGGGTCTTGTGAAGTATTCACAAGACCCTCACAATCATTGCTATACATGGTTATCTTGAGGGATAACCATGTATAGTGATTGTATATCAAGAGTCACTAGTATCCAATCTGCTTCCACTTTTAAAGTTTGTAAAAATACCAACATGCTAGCAGAATCTTTAACAAATGAAAAGGCCAACGGTACAAGAGGTTGAAGAATCTTATCTAGAAATAAAGAAATCGGTGCCAATAATGAATCATTGGCAGACACTATTGCCAGGAGGATTGAGCAATGACTTATGAATTTTTGGTATGATGTAGATTGCCGGTATACATGGATTCTGATTAACTAGATACTCTTTTTCTGAATTTGTGAGGTATCCATAGTCAAAATCATATTGGATTAAATTATCAACTTCCTTAAAAATGTCAGCAGTGGGACATTTTTGATTTGTGGAAGGGATCTCTCTCAGGATTAGAAGATTTTTTCAGTTGGCTTAATTCACTAGGGATGTGAATCGGGCTTTGGACGATTGAAAATATGGTCGATATTTTCAAAATCGTCAGAAATCGGGGGCTCCCCAAAACGATAGGAAAACCCCACGATATTGATCGTGGGGGTTCCCTTATCGTTTTCGGGGAGGGCGGGAAAAACAGCACACAAAAATAACCCCTAAACCCACCCCGACCCTTTAAAAGAAACCCCTTAGCTTCCCCCACTCTCCCAACCCCCTCAAAACCTTTTTACAGGTACCTGGTGGTAGAGGTGTGCAGGCAAAAAGTTTTCGTTGCGTACGCGATCCGTATTCCTGGGGGGTCAATTCCGTTTCATGCGGAAGTATGGAGAATTCACTAAGTTGTCGATCTGTAAATACGTTACTACTAAATTAACTACAACCCCCCACCCTCCTGACCCCCCCCAAGACTTACCAAAACTCCCTGGTGGTCCAGCGGTGGGGTCCGGGAACTCACTCACACCCTCGGTGCTAGTTTCATAATGGCGCCGATAACCTTTGTCACAGGGGCTACCGGTGCCATTGGTCAGCCCCTGTCACATGGCCATCGGCGCCATCTTGTGCTCCTACCATGTGACAGGGGCTGACCAATGGCACCGGTAGTCCCTGTGACATAGTATGGGCAAAGGCTATGGGCGCCATTTTGAGTCCTGGCCTGGCGTCGGACGGCAGGTCGCTCCGGGACCCCCGTTGGACCCACAGGGACTTTTGACCAGCTTGGGGGGCCTCCTGACCCCCACAAGACTTGCCAAAAGTCCAGCGGGGGTCCGGGAGCGACCTCCTTTCACGCCGGCTGCCCGATCCCAATACTCAAAATGGTGCCGATTGCCGCCATTTTGAGACTCAAAATCGCTGTCCCGCCAATACTCAAAATGGCGCCGATCGCCTTTGCCCTCACTATGACGGCGATCGGCGCCATTTTGAGACTCAAAATCGCCGTCCCGCCAATACTCGAAATGGCGCCGATCGCCGTCATAGTGAGGGAAAAGACGATCGGCGCCATTTTGAGTATTGGCGGGACGGCGATTTTGAGTCTCAAAATGGCGGCAATCGGCACCATTTTGAGCATTAGAATCGGGCGGCCGGCATGAAAGGAGGTCGCTCCCGGACCCCCGCTGGACTTTTGGCAAGGTTTGTGGGGGTCAGGAGGCCCCCCAAGCTGGCCAAAAGTCCCTGTGGGTCCAACGGGGGTCCCGGAGCGACCTGCCGTCCGACGCCAGGCCAGGACTCAAAATGGCGCCGATAGCCTTTGCCCATACTATGTCACAGGGGCTACCGGTGCCATTGGTCAGCCCCTGTCACATGGTAGGAGCACAAGATGACGCTGATGGCCATGTGACAGGGGCTGACCAATGGCACCGGTAGCCCCTGTGACAAAGGCTATCGGTGCCATGATGAAACTAGCACTGAGGGTCTGAGTGAGTTCCCGGACCCCACCGCTGGACCACCAGGGAGTTTTGGTGAGTCTTGGGGGGAGTCAGGAGGGTGGGGGGGGGGGGGGTTAAATTTTTATTTAGGCCAAATTAAACAGAAATCTGTTGAATACGTGGGGAGTCGCGATGCGTTTCGCCTCCCCACGTATTTAACAGATAGCAAAAAATAAGTTGCGGATTTCAAATACGTGGAAAACGGATGCACATCCCTACCTGGTGGTCCAGTGGGGGTCCCGGGAGCGATCTCCCACTCCGAGCCATCCTCCAGCTCCCAGGCCGTCGGCTGCCACTAATCAAAATGGTGCCGATGGCCCTTTGCCCTTACCATGTGACAGGGTATCCGTGCCATTGGCCGGATCCTGTCACATGGTAGGAGCACTGGATGGCTGGCAACATCTTGTGCTCCTACCATGTGACAGGGGCTGACCAATGGCACCGGTAGCCCCTGTGTCATAGTAAGGGCAAAGGCTATCAGCGCCATTTTGATTACTGGCAGCCAATGGCCCGAGTGCAGGAGATCGCTCCTGGACCCCCGCTGGACCACCAAGGGCTTTTGGCAAGTCTTGGGGGATGCTCCTGACCCCCACAAGACTTGCCAAATGTCCAGCAATGGTCTGGGAGAGACCTCCTGCACTCGGACCGTCGGCTGCCAGTAGTCAAAATGGCACTGATAGCCTTTGCCCTTACTATGTCACAGGGGCTACCGGTGCCATTGGTTAGCCCCTGTCACATGGAAGGAGCACAAGATGGCACTGGCCATCCAGTGCTCCTACCATGTGACAGGATCCGGCCAATGGCACTGATACCCTGTCACATGGTAAGGGCAAAGGGCCATAGGCGACATTTTGATTAGTGGCAGCCGACGGTCCGAGTGCAGGAGGTCGCTCCCGGACCATTGCTGGACTTTTGGCAAGTCTTGTGGGGGTCAGGAGGGTCCCCCAAGACTTGCCAAAAGCCCCTGGTGGTCCAGCGGGGTTCCGGGAGCGATCTCCTGCACTCGGGCCATCGGCTGCCAGTAATCAAAATGGCACCGATAGCCTTTGCCCTTACTATGTCACAGGGATACCGGTGCCATTGGTCAGCCCCTGTCACATGGTAGGAGCACAAGATGTTGCCAGCCATCCAGTGCTCCTACCATGTGACAGGATCCGGCCAATGGCATGGATACCCTGTCACATGGTAAGGGCAAAGGGCCATCGGCGACATTTTGATTAGTGGCAGCCGACGGCCCGGGAGCGGGAGGATGGCCCATCATGGGAGATCACTCCCGAGACCCCCACTGGACCACCAGGTACCTGTAAAAGATTTTTGGGGGGTCAGGAGGGTGGGGGAAGCTAAGGGGTTTCTTTTAAAGGGTCGGGGTGGGTTTTTTGTTTATCGGCTGTGGCGCAGCCGATAAACAAAACGCGATCGGGCCCGATGGGAAAAAACCCACATGTGAATCGAAACCGCAAACCGAACTGATTCTGGTTCCGATTCACATCTCTATAATTCACTGCTGACTTGTCTCAAATTTACTATGAATTATGATTATATGTTGTTGGATTTGTGGCATAATGTGGAATCTTGGTTGAAGTGGTGATGACTCCTCCCACGTGGATGGGCCCCGTGGGGAACCACAGCGATAGGCTAGACTCAGTAGCAAGTGGACACAGAGGAAAGAAAGCTTTATTGTACTGCTGTGATGAAGATGATACTTGTCCAAGGAACGGACAGTGCTGTAGTCCAGTGATATCACAGTAAGGCTCCAGATAGTCTCAGTAGAAACATAGTCGCTGATCTCACCCAGATGTAGCGAAGGTCCGGTAGTGTTCTGCAGCACGGGATAGGCCGTGAACCTGAAGAGTGGAGCGAGGAGAGCTTGGAGTACTCACAGGGTAGCAGCAACGATAGCTTTCTTCAGTGGTCAAGTGGAGAGAAGGACCTGGGGTCCAAAGTGCAGGACACCCAGAGCAGGATAGGCTCTCGAGGAGTGAGTACCTAGGAGCTCCGAGGGTACCTGAAATAAATCAGACAAGACCCCCAAGGGGCGGGTGTCCTGAAGGTTAGGCAGAATAACCCCGGAGGGTGAGTAGAAGCAAGGGGCCCCGAGGAGCGGGTACCCAGAGCTTCAGTAGGTAGCGAAATACCCCAGAGGGTAGTGAGGAATCCAAGCTAGCAGCTTAGAAGTGGTCAGAGTAGCAAAACCGAAGTCCTTGCTAACTCATTGTATTGGGGCGGAACAAAGGTTTAAATACCCGGAGCTACTGATGTCAGGCGGTGGGGCCGTGCCCAAGGTTCCCGCCATGATGTGCTTTAGGCCTCAGGAAGAAGCATGGCGGACGGGGGCGCCCATGTTGGCTCGGAGATGCCGAAGGGTTCGGCAAACAGCAGCGGAGGCAGCCATCTTCCCAAAGGAGGAGGAGAAAGAGCGGTCACAGCCGTCTGTGATCGATGGATGCAACATATGTCTGGAAGCCATTTTTTTGGATATTCATATCACCAAACAGAATGACATTCTGGTTACCAGCATTCAACGAAAACCTACTGAACATAATAATCTATTAAGGTTCGACAGTTTCCATCCCACTACATTTAAACGTAGTTTACCAATTGGACAATTTCTGAGACCTCATCATTTGTGCTCTGATCAAGCCAATTTTAAGATTCAAGCCAAAAATATGGCCTCTAGATTTCTCAACAGGATTGCTTATTCTAGGGGCTGTAACATCAGAGATTGTGTCATACGAGCTTCTGACTATTCACCTGATCAAACACCAGTTGAAACCAATGGGGTAGATTTTAAAAGGGATAAGCACGTAACCCTCAAAAACCTACCCCTGCGCATGCCGAGCCTATTTTGCATAGGCTCGGTGGTGCACACAAGCCCCGGGACACGCGTATGTCCCGGGGCATTCAAAAATGGGCAGTCTGGGGGCATGGTGGTGGTTCAGGGATGGTCCAGGGGTGGTCCCAAATTCTCCGGCACAGCGACCTGTGCTGGGGAATGGCACGCCAGCAGCTGGCCGGCGCGCACAAGTTACGCCTGCCGAAGGTGGAAACAAAGGTAGGGGGGGAGTTAGTTAGAGCTGGGGAGTGGGCGAGATCGGAAAAAAAGTTCCCTCCAAGACCGCTCCGATTTCGGAGCTGCCTTGGAGGGAACGGGGAAAGCCATCGGGGCTCCCCTTGGGCTTGGTGCATGCAAGTGTGCACCCCTTTGCATGCACCAACCCCGGATTTTATAACAAGCGTGCGGCAGCACCACCAGTTCTCAACGTAACATAACACTAGACTCCTTTGAGCCTACGTCTTCACTGGAAATAGAGCTCATCTTGAAGAAACTTAAAACCTCCTCACACCCAGCAGACCCTATACCGCCTAACCTGCTCTTCACCATTCCAAATATTATTTCTAAGCCTATATCTAAGGTCATAAACTGCTCCCTTGCCCAAGGGATAGTCCCAGACCAACTAAAGCTTGCAATGATCAAACCCCTATTAAAAAAAACCAACCTATCACCAGCGGACCCAGCGAACTTACACCCCATAGCTAATCTGCCTATGATCACTAAACTCATGGAAAAAATTGTAAATAAGCAACTGTCTGACTATCTAGAAGAAAATAATATTCTCGCCCCTTCTCAGTTTGGCTTTCACAAATCGCTCAACACGGAATCTCTACTAACATCTCTATCGGACACCATCCTCCTAAATCTGGAAAAAAGTCAACCATATTTACTCATCCTCCTAGATATATCTGTGGCATTTGACACCGTGAACCACTCTATCCTACTTGAATGACTAGCAGATATCGGCCTCAAGGGAACGGCGCTCAACTGGTTTAAATCCTTCCTTGAAAACAGGTTCTTCAAGGTCAAGATCAACAACACAGTATCGCACCCAGTCAGTTCTAACCGGGGTGTCCCCCAAGGATCATCCCTATCTCCCACCCTATTCAACATATACCTCCTCCCGCTCTGCCATCTACTCGCTAACTTAAAGTTAACACATTACCTCTAAGCGGGCGACATCCAAATTCTTATCCCAATCACAGAATCTCTTAAAAAAACATGGTCCCACTGGAATAGCTGCCTTCAACCAATCAACCTACTTCTTACCAGCCTCAACCTCATTCTTAATACCAACAAGACAGAGATTCTTCTCATCTCTCAGAACAACAACACCGTTATTCTTAACTCACCAAGTTCTGCCCAACTAGCTAAAACATCAGTCAACCACGCACCATTTGTGAGAGACCTAGGCGTCCTGCTCGACAACCAGTTTAACTTAAAAAAATTCATAAACAACACCACCAAAGAATGCTTTTTCAAACTACAGGTACTAAGAAAAATGAAACCTCTCCTTCACCTCCGAGACTTTCGCTTGATGCTCCAAGCCATCATTCTGTCGAAAATTGATTACTGCAACTCCCTTCTTCTGGGCCTCCCTGCTAACACCAGCAAACCCTTATAGTTAGTCCAAAACGCTGCTGCCAGGATTCTTACCAACGCTAACAAAAGAGAACACATCTCCTTCATTCTTCGTAATTTGCATTGGTTACCCATCAAATACAGGATTCTCGTTATAGCTCTTATGATGATTTTCAAAGCTCTTCATAATATCTCCCCTATTAAGATAAGCTTCCAACTACGTCCACACATGTCTAACAGACCCATCAGAAAGGTATACAAAGACACGTTATATACCCCACCTGCAAAAACATCGCTAAGGAGACGCGCCCTCTCCACAGCTGGTCCCCCTCTTTGGAATTCGCTCCCTCCAGACCTCCGCCAAGAACCCTGCCCCCAGGTATTCAAAAAGAAACTCAAAACTTGGCTTTTCATTCAAGCTTTCTCCGAAGGATAATGCTTTCCGATCCCCGCCCCTCAAAAGACCCTCGCTAGAGTCTTCCTCCCCTTTTAGGCCCCCTAGTAATCCCTTCCTGACTTACTAATAGTCTGACTTAGTTAATGCTCTGACTTTGTGAATGCACCATTATATAACTCCCCCTAACATGTCCCTCGCGATACGGACTTATGGTATTTTATGCAGTTATTTCTTTGACAGTTACTCTTATTACTATTATTTTTACTTCATTATACAATTGTTCTTCTGGTTTGTTTTTGTTTCTTGTTCCATGTACGGCCATACGGCAACAGTTCAGTTCTATGTAAACCGGTGCGATATGTATCCTAAACAGGAACATCGGTATATAAAAGTTATAAATAAATAAATAAAATGATATTCCCTGTCATTGAAAAGACACGTTCACTGGGCACACTGGTTGGTGGACATGACAGATATCGCTGAGCCACTTTGGCTAGGTGTGGCCAGACAGTGGACTTATGTGCCCAATATGCCAGCGGATCTGTCTGCATGTTCTCTGTCGGCTCTGAGAGATACCGTGTCACTGACAGCTGTGCTGGTGTCTCCTTTGCTTGGGTGGGCTGAGAGTCACTCATGCGAGCTGCTTTCTCTCTCGCCCATCGCGCAACAGATGAACTTTATGGGCAACATGCCTTTGGCGTTCTGAAGTGGAGGAGGAAGAACTATCTGTCGCTGACAGAGTGCTGCTCCTGCTTGGGCTAGCAGCACAACTCTCTGAAGTGCCCGCTGTTTCCTTCTCTGCTTCACGCCTAATCTGTCTCTGCCTATGGCGCTCCGGTTCATGGACTTTTTCTCAAAGCAGGTCCTTCACCAATAAGAGACAATCGTACTGTAGGATGAGTTTCCCTTTTACATAGGGATCACAGACTGTGGTGAGCATGTATGTGTTCTGTTCTGTTAAAGGCCTTAATCTCTCTTCCACCTGCTGCTGCAAAACTTCCAGACAATGCAGCACCTCAACTGCCATCCCCTCTTCCTGTTTAAAGGCCTCCAAATGTTCATCCAGGAGATTAACTATAGGGATGATGTCAGCCAAGGTGGCACTTCTGGAACTCAGCTCCTCCATGATATCCTTGAAGGGTTGCAGGATTTTTAACAGCTGACTCATGACTAACCAATCATTATGCCCTAGGGGATTCTGCACACCTATGTCCATTGTACCAGAAAGTTCATGAAGGGGTGTCTGCAGCTCCACTAACCTCTCCAGCATCATAAAGGTGGAATTCCACTGGGTGGCAAGATCTTGAATGAGACGCTTGTGAGGCATATCCAAATCAGTCTGCTTTTGTTGGAAAACCTGCCCCGCCTTCACACTTCTGTGCTATGTTCCTGCACTTCTGTATTAACCTATGCTGGTATTCATTCTCTTTGTCATTGGAATCCAACCCCAGAGCTGACTTCACTACCAGGTGCAGAGTATGTGGAAAACATCAGATGTTCTTAAAGTGCTCGGCGTTTATTGCATTAACCATGTTTGCACCATTGTCTGTGACAAAGAACCCTGCCTGAGGATTCCTGTCTCGCTGGTGTAGTTGCCAGCCCTCCAGCATCTATCTGATGCATGCCTGAATATTGGCTGTGGTATGGGCCTGGTCCCTCAGGTGGGTGTGCCGTAAAGCCCACCTCCACCCTGATACTTGTTCAGTAATAGAGCTGCTGCCTGCCCCTGCCTCAACCAGGTCCCACCAGTGTGCTGTCAGGGAGAGGTAAGTGTGTGCAGCATTCATGGTGGTCCAGATATCGCAGGTGAAATGTCATCTCCCCTCTGCCTTAGCTAGCAGGGCTTGCATGCAACTGCGACACTGCTTATACAGGCTGGGGATGACCTATATGCTAAATGTGGTTCTGGAGGGGACTTTGTAATTTGGAACTACGACCTTCAGAAATTGCTTGAAACCCACATTCTCCACCAATTGCAAGGGCTGGTCATCAAGGGCAATCATTTCCCCAATACTCCTGGTCACAATGTTTGAGGCTGCCTGCCTCTTACCCCAGGATAGCGTTACCGCACTCTACCCCATTTCCTCCATGGTGGGTTGTCACTTCTGCCACATGTTAGGGGGTTGCTGACCTGCCACCTGACTGCTAGAAGGGGATGAGGGCATGTGCTGACTCTGCTGCTTTTGAACCAATTTACACTGCTTGGCAAGGGTCCCCTGACTGGTACTGCAACCATCCCCAGATGGCAGTACTCCTGTTGGGTATTGCCTCTTCATATGATGCGTCATGCCAAAATTAGATAGATGTCCCATTTGCTTGCCTCTGCCAATGTCATTGCCACAGTAATTACATCGAGCAAAACATGGGTCATCCGTCACTTTATGTGGCTCCTTATCGCAGATGTCTTTCGTGATCCTCCCTTCTCTAAAGCCTTGGGGGTGGAAGCTGGCACTGGAGCTGAAGTAGTGGGTGCACTCTGTGAAGCAATGCCAGGGGCCTCAGTCACCCTCTGTGCCTGTGTTGACTGCACTTCCTCCTCCTCCTTATCAGTTTCATCTCTCCCCTGCTGCACAAGTGGAGGCTAAGACAGGACTAACTGATCCACCTAAAGCTTCATCAGCTATTACTTCTTCCGTTTCTGATGAGAATCCCACACAAGATGATTCTTCATCTGAATCAGAAACAAACAGTGACTGCGCTACATTGTCAATGCTAAGTTTTAGTCGAGACTTCTGTCCCCCTTCTGCTTTTGGGTGTCAACATTTTGTCTGGCATGACTCAGCCTCATCTTCCATCTCCTCCAAAACTACAGGATCAGAAACAGGTACATAAGAACGTAAGAACATAAGAACATGCCATACTGGGTCAGACCAAGGGTCCATCAAGCCCAGCATCCCGTTTACAACAGTGGCTAATCCAGGCCATAAGAAGCTGGCAAGTACCCCAAAAACTAAGTCTATTCCATGTTACAGTTGCTAGCAATAGTGGTGGTTATAATCTAAGTCAACTTAATTAATAACAGGTAATGGACTTCTTCTCCAAGAACTTATCCAATCCTTTCTTAAACACAGCTATACTAACTGCACTAACCACATCCTCTGGCAACAAATTCCAGAGTTTAATTGTGTGTTGAGTAAAAAAGAACTTTCTCCGATTAGTTTTAAAAGTGCCCCATGCTAACTTCAAGGAGTGCCCACTAGTCTTTCTATTATCCAAAAGAGTAAAAAACTGATTCACATCTACCCGTTCTAGACATCTCATGATTTTAAACACCTCTATCATATTACCCCTCAGTAGGGATGTGAATCGTGTCCTCGATCGTCTTAACGATCGATTTCGGCTGGGAGGGGGAGGGAATCGTATTGTTGCCGTTTGGGGGGGTAAAATATCGTGAAAAATCGTGAAAATCGTTAAAAAATCGAAAAATCGAAAAATCGAAAAATCGAAAAACCGGCACATTAAAACCCCCTAAAACCCACCCCCGACCCTTTAAATTAAATCCCCCACCCCCAAATAACTTAAATAACCTGCGGGTCCAGCGGCGGTCCGGAACGGCAGCGGTCCGGAACGGGCTCCTGCTCCTGCATCTTGTCGTCTTCGGCCGGCGCCATTTTCCAAAATGGCGCCGAAAAATGGCGGCGGCCATAGACGAAAAAGATTGGACGGCAGGAGGTCCTTCCGGACCCCCGCTGGACTTTTGGCAAGTCTCGTGGGGGTCAGGAGGCCCCCCACAAGCTGGCCAAAAGTTCCTGGAGGTCCAGCGGGGGTCAGGGAGCGATTTCCCGCCGCGAATCGTTTTCGTACGGAAAATGGCGCCGGCCATACGCGTATGGCCGGCGCCATTTTCCGTACGGAAAATGGCGCCGGCAGGAGATCGACTGCAGGAGGTCGTTCAGCGAGGGTTCCGGCGCCTCGCTGAACGACCTCCTGCAGTCGATCTCCTGCCGGCGCCATTTTCCGTACGAAAACGATTCGCGGCGGGAAATCGCTCCCTGACCCCCGCTGGACCTCCAGGAACTTTTGGCCAGCTTGTGGGGGGCCTCCTGACCCCCACGAGACTTGCCAAAAGTCCAGCGGGGGTCCGGAAGGACCTCCTGCCGTCCAATCTTTTTCGGGGCATTCAAAAATGGGCAGTCTGGGGGCATGGTGGTGGTTCAGGGATGGTCCAGGGGTGGTCCCAAATTCTCCGGCACAGCGACCTGTGCTGGGGAATGGCACGCCAGCAGCTGGCCGGCGCGCACAAGTTACGCCTGCCGAAGGTGGAAACAAAGGTAGGGGGGGAGTTAGTTAGAGCTGGGGAGTGGGCGAGATCGGAAAAAAAGTTCCCTCCAAGACCGCTCCGATTTCGGAGCTGCCTTGGAGGGAACGGGGAAAGCCATCGGGGCTCCCCTTGGGCTTGGTGCATGCAAGTGTGCACCCCTTTGCATGCACCAACCCCGGATTTTATAACAAGCGTGCGGCAGCACCACCAGTTCTCAACGTAACATAACACTAGACTCCTTTGAGCCTACGTCTTCACTGGAAATAGAGCTCATCTTGAAGAAACTTAAAACCTCCTCACACCCAGCAGACCCTATACCGCCTAACCTGCTCTTCACCATTCCAAATATTATTTCTAAGCCTATATCTAAGGTCATAAACTGCTCCCTTGCCCAAGGGATAGTCCCAGACCAACTAAAGCTTGCAATGATCAAACCCCTATTAAAAAAAACCAACCTATCACCAGCGGACCCAGCGAACTTACACCCCATAGCTAATCTGCCTATGATCACTAAACTCATGGAAAAAATTGTAAATAAGCAACTGTCTGACTATCTAGAAGAAAATAATATTCTCGCCCCTTCTCAGTTTGGCTTTCACAAATCGCTCAACACGGAATCTCTACTAACATCTCTATCGGACACCATCCTCCTAAATCTGGAAAAAAGTCAACCATATTTACTCATCCTCCTAGATATATCTGTGGCATTTGACACCGTGAACCACTCTATCCTACTTGAATGACTAGCAGATATCGGCCTCAAGGGAACGGCGCTCAACTGGTTTAAATCCTTCCTTGAAAACAGGTTCTTCAAGGTCAAGATCAACAACACAGTATCGCACCCAGTCAGTTCTAACCGGGGTGTCCCCCAAGGATCATCCCTATCTCCCACCCTATTCAACATATACCTCCTCCCGCTCTGCCATCTACTCGCTAACTTAAAGTTAACACATTACCTCTAAGCGGGCGACATCCAAATTCTTATCCCAATCACAGAATCTCTTAAAAAAACATGGTCCCACTGGAATAGCTGCCTTCAACCAATCAACCTACTTCTTACCAGCCTCAACCTCATTCTTAATACCAACAAGACAGAGATTCTTCTCATCTCTCAGAACAACAACACCGTTATTCTTAACTCACCAAGTTCTGCCCAACTAGCTAAAACATCAGTCAACCACGCACCATTTGTGAGAGACCTAGGCGTCCTGCTCGACAACCAGTTTAACTTAAAAAAATTCATAAACAACACCACCAAAGAATGCTTTTTCAAACTACAGGTACTAAGAAAAATGAAACCTCTCCTTCACCTCCGAGACTTTCGCTTGATGCTCCAAGCCATCATTCTGTCGAAAATTGATTACTGCAACTCCCTTCTTCTGGGCCTCCCTGCTAACACCAGCAAACCCTTATAGTTAGTCCAAAACGCTGCTGCCAGGATTCTTACCAACGCTAACAAAAGAGAACACATCTCCTTCATTCTTCGTAATTTGCATTGGTTACCCATCAAATACAGGATTCTCGTTATAGCTCTTATGATGATTTTCAAAGCTCTTCATAATATCTCCCCTATTAAGATAAGCTTCCAACTACGTCCACACATGTCTAACAGACCCATCAGAAAGGTATACAAAGACACGTTATATACCCCACCTGCAAAAACATCGCTAAGGAGACGCGCCCTCTCCACAGCTGGTCCCCCTCTTTGGAATTCGCTCCCTCCAGACCTCCGCCAAGAACCCTGCCCCCAGGTATTCAAAAAGAAACTCAAAACTTGGCTTTTCATTCAAGCTTTCTCCGAAGGATAATGCTTTCCGATCCCCGCCCCTCAAAAGACCCTCGCTAGAGTCTTCCTCCCCTTTTAGGCCCCCTAGTAATCCCTTCCTGACTTACTAATAGTCTGACTTAGTTAATGCTCTGACTTTGTGAATGCACCATTATATAACTCCCCCTAACATGTCCCTCGCGATACGGACTTATGGTATTTTATGCAGTTATTTCTTTGACAGTTACTCTTATTACTATTATTTTTACTTCATTATACAATTGTTCTTCTGGTTTGTTTTTGTTTCTTGTTCCATGTACGGCCATACGGCAACAGTTCAGTTCTATGTAAACCGGTGCGATATGTATCCTAAACAGGAACATCGGTATATAAAAGTTATAAATAAATAAATAAAATGATATTCCCTGTCATTGAAAAGACACGTTCACTGGGCACACTGGTTGGTGGACATGACAGATATCGCTGAGCCACTTTGGCTAGGTGTGGCCAGACAGTGGACTTATGTGCCCAATATGCCAGCGGATCTGTCTGCATGTTCTCTGTCGGCTCTGAGAGATACCGTGTCACTGACAGCTGTGCTGGTGTCTCCTTTGCTTGGGTGGGCTGAGAGTCACTCATGCGAGCTGCTTTCTCTCTCGCCCATCGCGCAACAGATGAACTTTATGGGCAACATGCCTTTGGCGTTCTGAAGTGGAGGAGGAAGAACTATCTGTCGCTGACAGAGTGCTGCTCCTGCTTGGGCTAGCAGCACAACTCTCTGAAGTGCCCGCTGTTTCCTTCTCTGCTTCACGCCTAATCTGTCTCTGCCTATGGCGCTCCGGTTCATGGACTTTTTCTCAAAGCAGGTCCTTCACCAATAAGAGACAATCGTACTGTAGGATGAGTTTCCCTTTTACATAGGGATCACAGACTGTGGTGAGCATGTATGTGTTCTGTTCTGTTAAAGGCCTTAATCTCTCTTCCACCTGCTGCTGCAAAACTTCCAGACAATGCAGCACCTCAACTGCCATCCCCTCTTCCTGTTTAAAGGCCTCCAAATGTTCATCCAGGAGATTAACTATAGGGATGATGTCAGCCAAGGTGGCACTTCTGGAACTCAGCTCCTCCATGATATCCTTGAAGGGTTGCAGGATTTTTAACAGCTGACTCATGACTAACCAATCATTATGCCCTAGGGGATTCTGCACACCTATGTCCATTGTACCAGAAAGTTCATGAAGGGGTGTCTGCAGCTCCACTAACCTCTCCAGCATCATAAAGGTGGAATTCCACTGGGTGGCAAGATCTTGAATGAGACGCTTGTGAGGCATATCCAAATCAGTCTGCTTTTGTTGGAAACCTGCCCCGCCTTCACACTTCTGTGCTATGTTCCTGCACTTCTGTATTAACCTATGCTGGTATTCATTCTCTTTGTCATTGGAATCCAACCCCAGAGCTGACTTCACTACCAGGTGCAGAGTATGTGGAAAACATCAGATGTTCTTAAAGTGCTCGGCGTTTATTGCATTAACCATGTTTGCACCATTGTCTGTGACAAAGAACCCTGCCTGAGGATTCCTGTCTCGCTGGTGTAGTTGCCAGCCCTCCAGCATCTATCTGATGCATGCCTGAATATTGGCTGTGGTATGGGCCTGGTCCCTCAGGTGGGTGTGCCGTAAAGCCCACCTCCACCCTGATACTTGTTCAGTAATAGAGCTGCTGCCTGCCCCTGCCTCAACCAGGTCCCACCAGTGTGCTGTCAGGGAGAGGTAAGTGTGTGCAGCATTCATGGTGGTCCAGATATCGCAGGTGAAATGTCATCTCCCCTCTGCCTTAGCTAGCAGGGCTTGCATGCAACTGCGACACTGCTTATACAGGCTGGGGATGACCTATATGCTAAATGTGGTTCTGGAGGGGACTTTGTAATTTGGAACTACGACCTTCAGAAATTGCTTGAAACCCACATTCTCCACCAATTGCAAGGGCTGGTCATCAAGGGCAATCATTTCCCCAATACTCCTGGTCACAATGTTTGAGGCTGCCTGCCTCTTACCCCAGGATAGCGTTACCGCACTCTACCCCATTTCCTCCATGGTGGGTTGTCACTTCTGCCACATGTTAGGGGGTTGCTGACCTGCCACCTGACTGCTAGAAGGGGATGAGGGCATGTGCTGACTCTGCTGCTTTTGAACCAATTTACACTGCTTGGCAAGGGTCCCCTGACTGGTACTGCAACCATCCCCAGATGGCAGTACTCCTGTTGGGTATTGCCTCTTCATATGATGCGTCATGCCAAAATTAGATAGATGTCCCATTTGCTTGCCTCTGCCAATGTCATTGCCACAGTAATTACATCGAGCAAAACATGGGTCATCCGTCACTTTATGTGGCTCCTTATCGCAGATGTCTTTCGTGATCCTCCCTTCTCTAAAGCCTTGGGGGTGGAAGCTGGCACTGGAGCTGAAGTAGTGGGTGCACTCTGTGAAGCAATGCCAGGGGCCTCAGTCACCCTCTGTGCCTGTGTTGACTGCACTTCCTCCTCCTCCTTATCAGTTTCATCTCTCCCCTGCTGCACAAGTGGAGGCTAAGACAGGACTAACTGATCCACCTAAAGCTTCATCAGCTATTACTTCTTCCGTTTCTGATGAGAATCCCACACAAGATGATTCTTCATCTGAATCAGAAACAAACAGTGACTGCGCTACATTGTCAATGCTAAGTTTTAGTCGAGACTTCTGTCCCCCTTCTGCTTTTGGGTGTCAACATTTTGTCTGGCATGACTCAGCCTCATCTTCCATCTCCTCCAAAACTACAGGATCAGAAACAGGTACATAAGAACGTAAGAACATAAGAACATGCCATACTGGGTCAGACCAAGGGTCCATCAAGCCCAGCATCCCGTTTACAACAGTGGCTAATCCAGGCCATAAGAAGCTGGCAAGTACCCCCAAAAACTAAGTCTATTCCATGTTACAGTTGCTAGCAATAGTGGTGGTTATAATCTAAGTCAACTTAATTAATAACAGGTAATGGACTTCTTCTCCAAGAACTTATCCAATCCTTTCTTAAACACAGCTATACTAACTGCACTAACCACATCCTCTGGCAACAAATTCCAGAGTTTAATTGTGTGTTGAGTAAAAAAGAACTTTCTCCGATTAGTTTTAAAAGTGCCCCATGCTAACTTCAAGGAGTGCCCACTAGTCTTTCTATTATCCAAAAGAGTAAAAAACTGATTCACATCTACCCGTTCTAGACATCTCATGATTTTAAACACCTCTATCATATTACCCCTCAGTAGGGATGTGAATCGTGTCCTCGATCGTCTTAACGATCGATTTCGGCTGGGAGGGGGAGGGAATCGTATTGTTGCCGTTTGGGGGGGTAAAATATCGTGAAAAATCGTGAAAATCGTTAAAAAAATCGAAAAATCGAAAAATCGAAAAATCGAAAAACCGGCACATTAAAACCCCCTAAAACCCACCCCCGACCCTTTAAATTAAATCCCCCACCCCCAAATAACTTAAATAACCTGCGGGTCCAGCGGCGGTCCGGAACGGCAGCGGTCCGGAACGGGCTCCTGCTCCTGCATCTTGTCGTCTTCGGCCGGCGCCATTTTCCAAAATGGCGCCGAAAAATGGCGGCGGCCATAGACGAAAAGATTGGACGGCAGGAGGTCCTTCCGGACCCCCGCTGGACTTTTGGCAAGTCTCGTGGGGGTCAGGAGGCCCCCCACAAGCTGGCCAAAAGTTCCTGGAGGTCCAGCGGGGGTCAGGGAGCGATTTCCCGCCGCGAATCGTTTTCGTACGGAAAATGGCGCCGGCCATACGCGTATGGCCGGCGCCATTTTCCGTACGGAAAATGGCGCCGGCAGGAGATCGACTGCAGGAGGTCGTTCAGCGAGGGTTCCGGCGCCTCGCTGAACGACCTCCTGCAGTCGATCTCCTGCCGGCGCCATTTTCCGTACGAAAACGATTCGCGGCGGGAAATCGCTCCCTGACCCCCGCTGGACCTCCAGGAACTTTTGGCCAGCTTGTGGGGGGCCTCCTGACCCCCACGAGACTTGCCAAAAGTCCAGCGGGGGTCCAGAAGGACCTCCTGCCGTCCAATCTTTTTCGTCTATGGCCGCCGCCATTTTTCGGCGCCATTTTGGAAAATGGCGCCGGCCGAAGACGACAAGATGCAGGAGCAGGAGCCCGTTCCGGACCGCTGCCGTTCCGGACCGCCGCTGGACCCGCAGGTTATTTAAGTTATTTGGGGGGGGTTCGGGAGGGTGGGGGATTTAATTTAAAGGGTCGGGGGTGGGTTTTAGGGGGTTTTAGTGTGCCGGCTCACGATTCTAACGATTTATAACGATAAATCGTTAGAATCTGTATTGTATTGTGTTCCATAACGGTTTAAGACGATATTAAAATTATCGGACGATAATTTTAATCGTCCTAAAACGATTCACATCCCTACCCCTCAGCCATCTCTTCTCCAAGCTGAAAAGTCCTAACAACTTTAGTCTTTTCTCATAGGGGAGCTGTTCCATTCCCCTTATCATTTTGGTAGCCCTTCTCTGTACCTTCTCCATCGCAATTATATTTTTTTTGAGATGCGGCGACCAGAATTGTACACAGTATTCCAGGTGCGGTCTCACCATGGAGCGATACAGAGGCATTATGACATTTTCCATTTTATTCACCTTTCCCTTTCTAATAATTCCCAACATTCTGTTTGCTTTTTTGACTGCCTCAGCACACGGAACCGACAATTTCAATGTGTTATCCACTATGATGCCTAGATCTCTTTCTTGGGTAGTAGCACCTAATATGGAACTTAACATTGTGTAACTATAGCATGGGTTATTTTTCCCTATATGCATCACCTTGCACTTATCCACATTAAATTTCATCTGCCATTTTGATGCCCAATTTTCCAGCCTCACAAGGTCTTCCTGCAATTTATCACAATCTGCTCTTGATTTAACTACTCTGAACAATTTTGTATCATCCACAAATTTGATTACCTCACTTGTCGTATTTCTTTCCAGATTATTTATACATTTATTGAAAAGTAAGGGTCCCAATACAGATTCCTGAGGCACTCCACTGCCCACTCCCTTCCACTGAGAAAATTGTCCATTTAATCCTACTCTCTGTTTCCTGTCTTTTAGCCAGTTTGTAATCCATGAAAGGACATCGCCTCCTATCCCATGACATTTTATTTTTCCTAGAAGCCTCTCATGAGGAATTTTATCAAATGCCTTCTGAAAATCCAAGTACACTACATCTACCGGGTCACCTTTATCTACATGTTTATTAACTCCCTCAAAAAAGTGAAGCAGATTTGTGAAGCAAGACTTGCCTTGGGTAAAGCCATGCTGACTTTGTTCCATTAAACCATGTCTTTCTATATGATCTGTGATTTTGATGTTTAGAACACTTTCCACTATTTTTCGTAGCACTGAAGTCAGGTTAACTGGTCTGTAGTTTCCTGGATCGCCTCTGGAGCCCTTTTTAAATATGGGGGTTATATTAGCTATCCTCCAGTCTTCAGGTACAATGGATAATTTTAATGATAGGTTACAAATTTTTACTAATAGGTTTGAAATTTCATTTTTTAGTTCCTTCAGAACTCTGGGGTGTATACCATCTGGCCCAGGTGATTTATTACTCTTAAGTTTGTGAATTAGGTCTACTACATCTTCTAGGTTCACCGTGATTTGGTTCAGTCCATCTGAATCATTACCCATTAAAACCTTCTCCAGTACGGGTAGCTCCCCAACATCCTCTTCAGTAAACACCGAAGCAAATAAATCATTTAATCTTTCCGCGATGGCCTTGTCTTCTCCAAGTGCCCCTTTAACCCCTTGATCATCTAATGATCCAACTGACTCCCTCATAGTCTTTCTGCTTCGGATATATTTTAAAAAGTTTTTACTGTGAGTTTTTGCCTCTACGGCCAACTTCTTTTCAAATTCTCTCTTAGCCTGTCTTATCAATGTCTTACATTGAACTTGCCAACATTTATGCATTATCTTATTTTCTTCTGTTGGATCCTTCTTCCAATTTTTGAATGAAAATCTTTTGGCTAAAATAGCTTCTATCACCTCCCCTTTTAACCATGCCGGTAATCATTTTGCCTTCTTTCCACCTTTTTTAATGTGTGGAATACATCTGGATTGTGCTTCTAGGATGGTATTTTTTAACAATGACCACGCCTCTTGCACACTTTTTACTTTTGTAGCTGCTCCTTTCAGTTTTTTCCTAACTATTTTTCTCATTTTATCAAAGTTTCCCTTTTAGAAGTTTAGCATGAAAGCCATGGATTTGCTTACTGTCCCCCGTCCAGTCATTAAATCAAATTTGATCATATTATGATCACTATTGCCAAGCGGCCCCACCACCGTTACCTCTCTCACCAAGTCCTGTGCTCCACTGAGAATTAGATCTAAAATTGCTCCCTCTCACATCTGTTCCTGAACCAATTGCTCCATAAAGCTATCATTTATTCCATCCAGGAACTTTATCTCTCTAGCTTGTCCTGATGATACATTTACCCAGTCAATATTGGGGTAATTGAAGTCTACACCAAATCCAAAATCTCTCTTACTATATAGCCCCACGACTAAAACAATCTATGAATGGAATATGTGGTGCAGGAAAATTTATCAATTGATAATGCTGTATATGACAATACTTATGTATGCTTAAAATATGAATTTAGGGACCATCATACCACCCACTGTGCTCACAAGTTAAAACTTGTATCTCATGCACTTCATTGGGTCACTTTTAATCATTGGTCCAAATGGGCTAGCATCCAAGAATTCAATTTCAATTTTTTATAATTTTTTTGTTTTTTTTAAATGTTGTATATTAAAAGTATAGACTTCCCTTTTTGTAGCTGTCGGGGTTAATTGTCCCGACGAGTATACAAAATTATAAAAAATTGAAATTAAATTCTTGGATGCTAGCCCATTTGGACCAATGATTAAAAGTGACCCAATGAAGTGCATGAGATACAAGTTTTAACTTGTGAGCACAGTGGGTGGTATGATGGTCCCTAAATTCATATTTTAAGCATACATAAGTATTGTCATATACATCATTATAAATTGATAAATTTTCCTGCACCACGTGTTCCAGTCTTGGTAATTGAAGTCTCCCATTATTACCACACTACCAATTTGGTTAGTTTCCCTAATTTCTCTTAGCATTTCACTGTCAGTCTCACCATCTTGACCAGATGGATGGTAGTATGCTCCTATCACTATAGTCTTCCCCGACACACAAGGGATTTCTACCCATAAAGATTCAATTGTGCATTTAGTCTCGTGCAGGATGTTTATCCTGTTGGACTCTATGCCATCCCGGGCATAAAGCACTAGAGATGTGAATCGTTTTCCATATCGTCTTAACGATAGAAATCGTGTGGCAGGGCAAGAAAATCGTGTTAGGCACGATTTTTTAGTTAAAAAATCGTTAAAAAATCGTTTTTTTCCGATTAGTGCGCACTAACTCGAGTTAGTGCACACTAACTGAAAATGATACAATTTGACACTTTTCAGGTCAGTTAAGGTCAGTTTAGGAATGAATATGTATTCCTATTGGCTGCCCTCTTATTTATTCATGTTACCAAGCTTCCCACTGACAGTATATGGAGGATGGGAAATGGAAACAGTTGGTAGCTTGACAAAACAAGTAATGTGATCAGTCAATGTGACTAGAACTTGTGCCCTAACCCTGATACCAGGGGTATTGTGATCTTCCTGCACACTGTGCCCTATCCCTATTAATACCAGGAGTGTTGTGATCTTCCTGCACACAGTGCCCTAACCCTGGCACCAGGGGTGTTGTGATCTTCCTGCACACAGTGCCCTATCCCTATTAATACCAGGAGTGTTGTGATCTTCCTGCACACAGTGCCCTAACCCTGGCACCAGGGTTGTTGTGATCTTCCTGCATACAGTGCCTTATCCTTATTAATACCAGGAGTGTTGTGATCTTCCTGCGCACAGTGCCCTATCCCTATTAATACCAGGAGTGTTGTGATCTTCCTGCACACAGTGCCCTATCCCTATTAATACCAGGAGTGTTGTGATCTTCCTGCACACAGTGCCCTATCCCTAATACCAGGGGTGTTGTGATCTTCCTGCACACAGTGCCCTATTCCTGATACCGGGGGTGTTGGGATCTTCTTGCACACATCCCGGTATCAGGGATAGGGCACTGCATGCAGGAAGATCACAACACCCCTGGTATTAGGGACAAGGGCACTGCGTGCAGGAAGATCACAACACTCCTGATATTAATAGGGATAGGGCGCTGCATGCAGGAAGATCACAACACCCCTGGTATCAGGGATAGGGCACTGTGTGCAGGAAGATCACAATACCCCGGAGGAGTGAGGGTCAGGCAGCTCCCCCCTGTCTGTGAAGCCAGCCTCTCACTAGTAATGAAGGGAGGGAGCTGTCTCAGACTTCACCATCCTCCCCCCCCCCCCCCCTCACCCACACACCATTCACTAGCTGGGACATGGGGGAAGTCAGGAGTGAGGGTCAGGCAGCTCCCCCCTGTCTGTGAAGCCAGCCTCTCACTAGTAATGCAGGGAGGGAGCTGTCTCAGACTTCACCATCCTCCCCCCCCCCTCTCACCCACACACCATTCACTAGCTGGGACATGGGGGAAGTCAGGAGTGAGGGTCAGGCAGCTCCCCCCTGTCTGTGAAGCCAGCCTCTCACTAGTAATGCAGGGAGGGAGCTGTCTCAGACTTCACCATCCTCCCCCCCCCTCTCACCCACACACCATTCACTAGCTGGGACATGGGGGAAGTCAGGAGTGAGGGTCAGGCAGCTCCCCCCTGTCTGTGAAGCCAGCCTCTCACTAGTAATGCAGGGAGAGAGCTGTCTCAGACTTCACCATCCTCCCCCCCCCCCCCCTCACCCACACACCATTCACTAGCTGGGACATGGGGGAAGTCAGGAGTGAGGGTCAGGCAGCTCCCCCCTGTCTGTGAAGCCAGCCTCTCACTAGTAATGCAGGGAGGGAGCTGTCTCAGACTTCACCATCCTCCCCCCCTCACCCACACACCATTCACTAGCTGGGACATTGGGGAAGTCAGGAGTGAGGGTCAGGCAGCTCCCCCCTGTCTGTGAAGCCAGCCTCTCACTAGTAATGCAGGGAGGGAGCTGTCTCAGACTGGTATCAGGGATAGGGCACTGAGTGCAGGAAGATCACAACACCCCTGGTATCAGGAATAGGGCACAGGTTCTAGTCATATTGACTGATCACATTACTTTTTTTGTCAACTACCAACAGTTTTCATTTCCCATCCCCCCAACCATCACCTCAGTTGGAACCTTGGTAACATCAATAGATAAGAGGGCAGCCAGCCAATAGGAATACATATTCATTCCTAACTGACCTTTACTGACCTGGATAGTGTCAATAATTTGTATCATTTTCTGTTAGTGTTCCTGAGTTTCCATTTCCATTTCCCATCCCCCCAACCATCACCTCAGTGGGAACCTGGTTAACATCAATAGATAAGAGGGCAGCCAGCCAATAGGAACACATATTCATTCCTAACTGACCTTTACTGACCTGGAAAGTGTCAATTTGTATCATTTTCAGTTAGTGCGCACTAACTCCCGTTAGTGCGCACTAACACGATTTAACGATTTTTAACGATAAATCGTTAGAATTTCTATTGTATCGTGTTCTATAACGATTTAAGACGATATTAAAATTATCGGACGATAATTTTAATCGTTAAAAAACGATTCACATCCCTATAAAGCACCACACCGCCTCCTAGGTGCTCCTTTCTGTCATTGCGATATAATTTGTACCCCGGTATAGCACTGTCCCATTGGTTGTCTTCCTTCCACCATGTCTCTGAGATGCCAATTATGTCTATGTCATAATTCACTGCTATACATTCTAATTCTCCCATCTTACTTCTTAGACTTCTGGCATTAGCATACAAACATTTCAAAGTTTGTTTTTTGTTTGTATTTTCAATCTGCTTTTTAATTGATAGGGATAAGTTAGAACTTTTTAGCTCAGGTAGGTTTTTAGTTACAGGCACTTGGACTACTTTTCTTATTATTGGAACCTCACTGTGGGGATGCCCGAATTCTAATGCATCATTAGTATCCTTTGAAGATACCTCTCTCCGAACCATGCACTGCTGAGTGACTGTTGGCTTCCCCTTTGTTCTAGTTTAAAAGCTGCTCTATCTCCTTTTTAAAGGTTAGAACCAGCAGTCTGGTTCCACCCTGGTTAAGGTGGAGCCCATCCCTTCAGAAGAGACTCCCCCTTCCCCAAAAGGTTCCCCAGATCCTAACAAAACTGAATCCCTCTTCCTTGCACCATCATCTCATCCACGCATTGAGACTCCAGTTAGTCAGGCAGATTGACTCACTGCTCTCTTGATTAACAAATGTTGGTACCTATTCAAACCAAATCACACTACCTCAACACCTTTCCAAGGTGAGTAACTGAACTGAACTTTTCAACCTTTTTACTTAGGTATACACTGCTCCTAGCTTATTTCTAGCTTCTGGCTACTTTTTTGGGGTTTTTGAGTTTTTTTGGTGTTTTTTTTAATACACTCAGCTCTGCTTACTAGGTGCCTTATAGACTTTTCAAAAATAAACATACTACCTACTGTTTACTAGCTGCCTTACAGACTTTTAAAAATAAACACACTACCTACTGCTTACTAGCTGCCTTATTGACTGACTAAAAATACAAAGTCTAACTTGTTTATTCACTGCCTTACTGACTATTAAAAGCACAAACACACTAAGTAATATTCCCAAATAGTTAACTTTGCCCCAGTACTTTTAAAAAAGACAATGTCCCAAGCAAAAACTTACTGATTCCTTTCAGCCACCAGCAAGGTGATCCTCTCCTCTCAGTGCTCCCACTGGCAATGCATCATGGTCAGATTTCATTTTTTTCCTCGATGGAACTGCCTGCTCCTCCAAAGAGTTTAGATTGCGACAGGTCCCTTTTTAACTTTAATGGGGGAGTGGCACTAGTGCCTTTTGAAGTGCCTCCTCTGCCAGTCCCAATCACTTGACTACATCTAGCTTTCCCTGACATTCTGGATTTAATGTCACTGCCTAGTGCCTACTGGCTGCCCACTGTCACAGTGCTTTGCTATGCACTAATGTAACGTGTGTGGTGTGCGCACACACATGCAGCTTGCTTGTAAGCACAAAAGAGGCAGACTGGGGATTTTACAGCACAGACTGTCCCAATAATAAAGTTCAGTCTGTTAAACTACCCACTGCCCACTGTCACAGTGCCTTGCTATGCACTAATGTAATGTGTGTGGTGTGTGCACACATACAGCTTGCTTGTAAGCACAAAAGAGGCAGACTGGGGATTTCACTGCACAGACTGTCCCAATAATAAAGTTCAGTCTGCTAAACTGCCAGCCCACTTAAGCCCAGTGCACAGAGAGACTGAGTGAGTTGAATTAAACAAACTCACTTTAAAAAAGCTGGAATTGTTGGCACAGCAGGAAAATCTATGAAATATATTTTCCAATGGAGATTCTAGCAAAATTGAATATATCTCTCCTAACCACAACACCCAAATGGTGCTTGCTTGCAGCCTAGCCCAGAGGGTGAATGAAACAAAATGGCACTGCTAGCAGCTTCTCTCCCTGGCACAGAGAGATCATCTCAGATCACCTAAATAAACTACTTAAAAAACAAACAGGGCTAGCTGGCACAGGCACTGCAGCCAAATAAAGAATAAAACACTTTTTCCCCCCTACTAACTAGCCTAGCTAGCAATTCAATAGAGATTTCTGATCTCAGACTAGCTCTGAGTGCAGCCTGCTTCCACAGAGACCACCTCCCCACACCACCCCTGCAAAGAAAGTGCGTGGCACGCAGCGTGCTTTATATATAGTGCTGGGTCATCAGGAAAATCATCACCGAGCACTGAATGACAGCTCGATTGGCTGCATTCAGTGCATTTCACAAAATGTTATTGCTGATATGCTGCATTCCAGTATCTGTGCCAACCTGTCCGACCCTTTCCTGTGAGTCACTGATGACTCACAGGAAAGGGCTGGTTTTTGGCTCTGGATAGTAGATACACCAAAATGGCGTCCTCCGATTACAAATGGTGACAAAGAAAAGGGCGTGCGCCATCTTCCATGCAATGGATGAAATGGATGATAAATTATATTCTTGGGGAGTCGTGATAAGTTTTGCTTCCCCACAAATATAATGATTAGGGACATATATGTTGTGGATTGCCAATACGTTGAAAACAAATGCATACCCCTAACAAAAGATTCACCTGATTGAATCCAAGGTAAAGCTCTGTTAGAAGCTATTAATCTAGCCTGACATGTCACAGGTAGCCATTTGGAAATATTGAGATGTCAGAGTACAGCAAGGACCTTTTTCTGTCAAGCTCAAGGCTAGTCATGTTATCCTGCTTTATGTAGGTACACAGAAAGGGGCGGATTTTCAGAGCCCTGCTTGCGTAAATCCGCCCAAAACCAGGCGGATTTACGCGAGCAGGGCCCTGCGCGCCGGGAAGCCTATTTTACATAGGCCTCCCGGCGCGCGCAGAACCCCGGGACTCGCGTAAGTCCCGGGGTTTTCGGAGTGGGCGTGTCGGGAGGCGTGTCGGGGGGCGGGGCCGGAGCGCGCGGCGTTGCGGGGGCGTGTCGGCAGCGTTTTGGGGGCGGGTACGGGGGCGTGGCTACGGCCCGGGGGCGTGGCCGCACCCTTCGTACCCGCCCCCAGGTCGCGGCCCGGCGCGCAGGAGGCCCGCTGGCGTGCGGGGATTTACGCCTCCCTCCGGGAGGCATAAATCCCCCGACAAAGGTAGGATGGGGGTTTAGACAGGGCCGGGCGGGTGGGTTAGGTAGGGGAAGGGAGGGGAAGGTGAGGGGAGGGCAAAGGAAAGTTCCCTTCTAGGCCGCTCCGATTTCGGAGCGGCCTAGGAGGGAACGGGGGTAGGCTGCGCGGCTCGGCGCGCGCAGGCTATACGAAATCGATAGCCTTGCGCGCGCCGATCCAGGATTTTAGTAGATACGCGCGACTACGCGCGTATCTACTAAAATCCAGCGTACTTTTGTTTGCGCCTGGAGCGCAAACAAAAGTAGGCTGTTCGCGCTCGTCTGAAAATCTACCCCAAAATCTGCTGAATAGTTTATTTGTTCTGATTGCTAGTAGCAGTTACAATCCTTATATTATCTGTAGCCCCCCTAGAGTGCACAGGCTGAGGACTCCAGTGGAGACAAGCTAGCAGAATGGTCATTTTTAAATCAGAGTTGTGACCTTTTAGGTGTTTTCAGATTTGAGGCTATTGCTTGTACATATGGCTGCCATGACTAATGACCAACATTGCAGGGTTGCTGTCCTAAATGATGTTTTTCCTGTGCTGTTAGTGCATTTTTGACTTTGAAGATGCCAACACAAAGGCAGGTGTGCTATAAAACTCTTAATCATCAGCTCTGTGCAGAGCATTAATGCAAGAGAAGGTGTTGCTAGTTGATAACCTCATGAGCCAATATCAAGTCTCTTTCTGAAGCCTGCCTCTGTGCATAATGTATAGGCTAACTGCTCCCAGAGAAGCATCATAGTAGACATGATGTCTTCTGTACTTTCAGTGCTGTTATGTAGAAAGACATGCTATTTTTCTCACCTGAGGCCTGAAAGTGCCCATGTCTATAACAAAGAAGGTTCTGTGGCATATATGCTTCTAACAGGTGTCTGTCTGGCTATGTGATGTAGACAATATTCTGTGACTAGTAATCATTCTGATGACCTCATTAGCAGATAGGGACAAATTTGGTACATTCATAATTGATGGTTGATGATGAACAGGCCAAGAACAGCTATGCTGGGTTTTGGTAGGTAACCAAAGTGCAGGAGGACGACTATAAGCAACAATGTTGTAACAAATGTGTATGTCTGTATGAGTATGGGTGACTGATGTGCTGTGTAAGCTTCTGTTAATATCTAGAGATGTGATTCGGCTGAACCTTTTGGTTTGGCCTTCGTTATCGGCCCGCTGCAGGAAATTTCGTTTTCTCGCGGTTCGGGACAATTTTATTTTGTCTGTCCCATAAAACGATGCCCAGAATCCGCCCCAACCCTTCAGATTAAAAACAAAACAAAACCCCAAACCCACCCCAACCCTTAAAATTTAATAAATTGCAACCCCCCCTCCCTCCTGACCCCCCTAGACTTGCCTGATCCCCCGAAGACATACCGAAAGTCCCTGGTGGTCCATCAGGGTCCCAGGAGCAATCTCGCCCTCCCAGACTGTCAGCTGCCACTTTCAAAATAGCACCAATGTCCCTTTGCCCTTTCCGTGTGACAGGGCTATCGGTGCCATTGGCCGGCCTCTGTCACATGGTAGGAGCAATGGACGGCTGGCGCCATCTTAAAAATGGTGCAGGCCTTCCATTACTCCTACCATGTGACAGGGGCCGACCAATGGCACTGATAGCCCCTGTCACAAGGTAAGGGCAAAGGGCCATCAGTGTCATTTTGATTAGTGGCCCGAGAGGGAGAGATCACTCCCATAACCCGCTGGACCACCAGGGACGTTCGGTAAGCCTTGGGGGATCAGGCAAGTCTTGGGGGATTGGGAGGGTGGGGGCAAGTCTTGTGGGGGCCAGGAGGGTCTCCCAAGACTTGCCAAAAGACCCTGGTGGTCCAGAGGGGGTCCGGGAGCGACCTCCTGGACTCAGACCATCGGCTGCCAGTAATCAAAATGGCGCCCATAGCCTTTGCCCATACTATGTCACAGGGGCTACCGGTGCCATTGGTCAGCCCCTGTCACATGGTAGGAGCACAAGATGGCACCGATGGTCATGTGACAGAGGCTGACCAATGGCACCGGTAGCCCCTGTGATATAGTATTGGCAAAGGCTATCGCGCCATTTTGATCAAGGCAGGCCCAAAAGACAGATGGCATGGAGGGAGAAATCCCTCGCGGGACCCCACTGGACCACCAGGGATGTTAGTAAGTCTTGGGGAGGAATCAGGATGGTGGGGGAGGGGGCGATTGTATTACAGTGAATTTTAATGCTTAGTGTGGTTTTTTATTTAAAAAAATAAAATGTGCCCCTCCCCCCCTTACAAACCCGAAAATCTAATTTTCCTCGTAGTTCGGGGAAAATCAGTTTTGGGGTTCGGGGTCCCCGACCCACGACGAATTAGGCAATTTCATTGAAATTGCCTAATTAGTGATAAACGAACCACACCTCTATTATATTCTGCTTTTTGCACTTTTTTCAGCACTTCAAAGTGGATTACATTCAGGTATTTCCAGAGGGCTTACAATCTAAGGCCTGGATTTATCAAAATGTACTAAATAGTGCATGTGATAGAAAAAGGGGCATGTTTTATGGTAATAAGCAGTTTTTCACAATTTGTGCTAATACTTATGCAAGGAGCTAAGTTACCAAAAATTGTGATACCTTTTTTGCACTTTGAGATAAGTGCCAGAATGTGACATTTGAGAGAGAAGAGAGAGAGAGAGAGAGAGAGAGATATGAGAGTAAGCATGATACCCTAATCCTAGATAGTTATTTATATCTCTATGGGAGGCCCACCTTGTAACTCGAGGTGAGGTTTAGGTAGGGGGTTAGGGGCCACTTTGACATTCAATGTGAGACATAAGAACAGAACAGTGCTCTCTTGTGAACATTTGATGACCCTCGAGTGAGGAAACTCCCCCAAAGATGAGATTTGTGCAATGTTCTCTCAACCTAGCTTGATGGATGCTCTACCTGGGTAACATCATACTAGGTTGAGAGAACATTGCACAAATCTCATCTTTGGGTGCATTTCCTCATTCCGAGGGTCATCAAATGTTCACAAGAGAGCACTGTTCTGTTCATACATCTCACATTGAATGTCAAAGTGGCCCCTAACCCCCTACACTAATACTTAAACCTCACCTCAAGTTACTAGGTGGGCCTCCCATAGAGATATAAATAACTATCTAGGATTAGGGTATTATGGCTAGTCTCATTTCTCTCTCTCTCTCTCTCTTTCTCTCTCTCTCTCTCTCACATATATGTCTGATAGCTAGGTTGGCTCTCTGGGAGCTTCAAACTACCAAAACCAGTATCCATGAAAACATCACAACAGGTGACACAAGCTATCACATGGCTTAATGCTACTGAAAATGTAGTAGCTAAAGCCATGCAATGGGGCTTTTTAAAATGGTAAATCCCACCCCTAACTCCTCCTCTTTTTCAGATTTGCATCACACCATACAATATGGTGCTATCGCATGCATTAAAGGCGCTTTCACATGCAATAAGGACTTAACACATGCAAAAACACCTTAGAGCATTTTGATAAATGAGGGGGTAAGTTTATACCTGAGGCAATGGAGGGTAAAGTGACTTTCCCAAGTTCACAAGGAGCGACACAGGACTCGATAGTCCTGCTGTACCCATCTCACATACATGCCCATGTACCCAAGAGTTAGCTAAGAATATGCTTTCTGGAGAAGGCAACACAAGCCACTTCTAAAGCTCCACAATAAGGAACTTTCTGTTTTGTTCTTGCTGTCTTCCTTGGGAGCATACAATGAGCTTTCAGTTTTATGGCCTATGCCACATGTCTTGCATTTGAGAAATGTGCCTAGTTGGAATGGCCAATGACACTCTAGCATGCAAGGTCATGTGGGTCCAAAACCTTTTACCTAGAAAACCTTTAAGACAAAAAACATACAATGAAAATACAAAACCAGAAAATGAAGTTTCAAAGTATGTGACCACTTTATTAAATGTTTGCAGTCACCAAAATCAAAGGAATTCAGAGCATTTGGTAATCACATTCTATAAGGACAAGATATCAAATAGCACTTTGCAATGCAACTGAAATGACTAGCACATTTAGTGGAGGCATGTCAAATAGATTGCTACAAATGGCAACAGGACATATACACTGATATGATTTATCCTTTTGCAAAATCATGATTACTGCAAAGAACCTAGAAAGTGGAAGTGGCAATCCAATAGCTATAATACAGCTCTAATGTTAGAGCTGATGCCAACACAACTAAGTGATGGCAAGCAAAGGCCCAGGCAGTCCATATTGAATGCACACAAAGAGGACAGCATAAGGGCCACAGCAGCAAAGTTCAAGTAGCATGCAGCAGGACCAGGTCTGGAGAAAACAGCATGGAGTCAGCAGAAACAGGACTGGAGAGCATAGCATGGAGGCAAAACCCTCAGGAGATGAGACAGCATCATGGAATAAGTATCAGGATGAGATGAGAAGAGACACCAGTATGGAGACAGCAGCTGGGTGAGATAAGTGACATTAGCATGGAACTGGCAACAGGATGAGATGAAGAGACACCAGCATGGAGCCATCAGAATGATGAGATGAATAGAGATACCAGCAGCAGGACCAGGAGATGAGACATGATGAATAGAGACACCAGCAGTACTGTGACTGGAGACTACATCAAGGAGACAGGACTACAGGCAAAGCATAGAAGAGGCATAACAAATAAGCAGCAGGACAACACAAGCAGAGAGTAGACCATCCACAACAGCAAGCCTGAACAGAAACTCTGTAGTCAGAATGGGTCTAGCAGTCTTCTTCCATCTAGCCGGCACAATAACTCTGTAGTCAGGATGGGCCCAGCAGGTGTCTTACATCTAGATGGTACAGAAACTCTGTAGTCAGGATGGGCCCAGTGGTTGTCTTTCATCTAGCAAGCACAGGAACTCTGTAGTCAGGATGGACCCAGAAGTCTTCTTCCATCTACCTGGCACAGGAGCTCTATTAAGGATGGGCCTAACAGGCATCTTTCATCTAGCTGGCACAGGAAGTCTGTACAGAGGAGTAGCCTGGCCTGTTTGGACAAGTCATCTTTGAGTTAATTTTTTAAGCTTTTACAATTATGGGACACATGGGCCTTTTCCTCTGTAGAGCATTTTTTTGGGGGGGTGGCCTACCCTTAGGCCATCCTGCGAGCCGGGGACTGCTGTGCAGAGTGGACTCCTGGGAGGATGGGGATGGCATGGGTGCAGGCTCTGGCAATTGTTGAATGAGTTGGGTTAGAGCTGGGAGGAAATTGTTGATTGAGGTGGAGATGATGATTAAACCCTGTGTCTGCTCCTGCATAGACTGGGAGTGGCTTGATCTGAGCTCTCTTCAACCACGCCATCTCTGCCCGTATATGTTGCAGATGAAGCCCATGTCTCCTCTCAATGCAGTTGAGTGTGTCTTGGATTATATGATCCATTGCTGCTGGTGCTGCTGGTACTGTGGATGGTGGTGGCTGAGGCACTGTCTCTGGCTCCAATTCAGGCATGGCTGGGCTGGTGAGCTGAACTGACTGGTTCTCTGGTGCATCTCACTGGTCACATGGCATGCTGGAGGCAGGTGGGACTGGCTAACTTCCTCCCATGACAGTGATGTTCCCTCCATAAAGCTGGAGATGTTTAGGCTTGTGTTGAGGTGGAGTGGTGAGCCAAGAGGTTGCAGTGCCAGGTGTTGTGGCGGCTGATGCTGCTGATCATCTTCTTCCTCCCTCCATTTTGTCTGAGCATCCAGTTGCAAGGCTGCGCTGAGACCTGAGGCTGTGTTGCTAGTCTGGGGGCTTCACAGCTGGGACCAGGTGTTTCCTGAGTGATATCTGAGGAAACAAAGAAGAAGACACAAGTATGAATGCTAGGAAGTGCTTAAGATATGCACTTTGTATCAATCAATATGAGCAACTTATGCCAAAATATGTGGACATCTGTAGCAGTCTTGACATTTACAGGTAATATGAACCTACTGACCCTAGCTCGCATTGTGTCTAAAGCCTTGTCCATCCACTAAAACACATCAGGTCCCAACCATTGAAACAGGCACTCCTCCATTGGGGTCGACTAGTGGACAAGGGGCTCTTCCTCCTGTCTGGTGTGGAAATTTTTTATAATTTGTCATCTTGCTTTTCAACTGTTCCTTGTCATCCTAGTAGAGGTGGGTTATATGGTCCCTGGTGCTCTTGATTCTGCTGCACCAGGATATGACCTATGCAATAGTGGACCATATCTGGTTTCCAAACAGCAAGGTGTAATTTTCCAGGACCCTGATGATGAGTAGCTCGTTGTCCTTGACATTGAACTTGTATGTGCAAAGATGAGACTGACCTGCTGCATGGTTGCCGGATGATTGGGTTGCCATTCCACTTCCGGAATGGTGTTACTTTACTCACTTTCATTTCTACTCCCCACTCCCCTCCATTTCTCCCCCCTCTTGCTCCTGCCCTGCTAACTCCCCCATCCTCTCTGTCTATCCCTACTCTGCTGTCCTTCTCACACCACACTCACCTGCCAATCCACTTCCCCCTCCCATCTCCTCCTATCCTATCCTTCCTCCATATCTCTCTCCAGTCTCTACTCCTACACCTCCTACTCCTCCAACTTCTACCACTCCTGCCCTCCTGCTCCTCTCTCTCCTGCCCTCCTCCTCCATCATCTTCTCTCCCTCTACTCCTCACATCTTCCTCTCCTCTCTCCCCACACCTTCCATGCTCCAACCTGTTCAGCTCCTCACTCCTTCACCACTCCTCTCCTCCACTACTCCTGCCTCTTCCATTCCACCCTCCTCTACCACTCCTACTTCTCACTCCTCCACCACTCCTCTGCTCTTTTGCCACTCCTCACTCCTCCACTCCTCACTCCTCCACTACCACACAAAAAGACAAACTGACAAACAAGACAAATTAACAAAAACGTCCACACACAGCAAAAGACAAGAGACAAAGGTACAGGAAAACAGATGAGAACATAAAACAGGATAACTCACTAAGAAATGGCTAAGAAACTCTACCGAAACTCCAACCAAATAACCAACAAATTCTCGTCTCCTCTTTCTCAAATGCCTGACACATCCTCCAAGAGGCAGTTGCAGGAAGCTGGTATATATAAGCAATAGGGATGTGCAGAGTAAAAGTTTAAGTTCATATGTCCATATGTCCAAAGGGGGTCCCATTTGCGGCCAATATGGACATAAACAGAATTCAATGAGTTGAGTATATGTCCATATGTGCAAATAAAAATTTAAACCCCTCACCCTCCTTATTCCCCCCCCCCCAAGACTTACCACAACTCCCTGGTGGTTCAGCGGGGTCAGGACGCCATTTCTGACCAACTTTGCAAGGAGCACGTGACGTCGGCGTCACGTCGGAGTGACGCGGCGTCACGTGATTCCCCGCGGGTTCGCGCCGGAACACTCGTTCGGCCCAAAAGGAACTTTTGGCCAGCTTGGGGGGGCCTCCTGACACCCCCAAGCTGGCCAAAAGTTCCTTTTGGGCCGAACGAGGGTGCCGGAGGGAACTCGCGGGGAATCATGTGACGCCGCGTCACTGCGACGTGGCGCCGATGTCACGTGATTCCCCGCGGGGTCGCTTCCGGGATCCTCGTTCGGCCCAAAAGGAACTTTTGGCCAGCTTGGGGGGGCCTCCTGACACCCCCAAGCTGGCCAAAAGTTCCTTTTGGGCCGAACGAGGATCCCGGAAGCGACCCCGCGGGGAATCACGTGACGTCGGCGTGACGCAGCGTCACGTGATTCCCCGCGAGTTCCCTCCGGCACCCTCGTTCGGCCCAAAAGGAACTTTTGGCCAGCTTGGGGGGGCCTCCTGACACCCCCAAGCTGGCCAAAAGTTCCTTTTGGGCCGAACGAGGATCCCGGAAGCGACCCCGCGGGGAATCACGTGACGTCGGCGTGACGCCGCGTCACTGCGACGTGGCGCCGACGTCACGTGATTCCCCGCGGGGTCGCTTCCGGGATCCTCGTTCGGCCCAAAAGGAACTTTTGGCCAGCTTGGGGGGGTCAGGAGGCCCCCCCAAGCTGGCCAAAAGTTCCTTTTGGGCCGAACGAGGGTGCCGGAGGGAACTCGCGGGGAATCACGTGACGCCGCGTGCTCCTCGGAAAGGCTTTCAGAAATGGCGTCCTCACTCCTCGCTGGATCACCAGGGAGTTGTGGTAAGTCTTTGGGGGGGGATTAAGGAAGGTGAGGGGTTTAAATTTTTATTTTGGATCAACAATCGCGATTTCCAACTTATTCAACATAGCTATGTTGAATAAGTTGGAAATCCGATCGTTTATGTCTTATCACTTTTTTAAGTTAAAAAAAAAAAATAAGTAGCGTTTTACATTTATGTTCAATACGAATGCACACCCCTAATAAGCAAAACAAATAATGTGCAGGATGTAAACTATGTGACAAAGTATCATTGTGAGTTGTGAAACTTACATATGTGATGCAGTATATTAGTAATTTCCCTTACCATGCCCATTTTTTTTTTATTGCAGCATGCTAGTGTGCTATGTTTCTGCTTTATTTATAGCATTTTGATGAATCTAAGCCTAAGTTTTGTACCTGAGACAATGGAGGGCAAAGTGACTTGCCCAAAGTCACAAGGAGCAGTGGGACTGGAACCATGGCTTCCTTACATCATAGCCCACTGCTCTAACTAATAGGCTACTCCTCCACCTACAGAAGATAATGAGCAGGTGCAAATATACATGAGTAAATTGCAAAATGCACAGGTGTAAGTCTCTTATAAAATAATAACTTACACGTGTAATTGTTGACCCTGTCCAGGAATGCCCCTAGACCTCCCCTTTTTTTTACACAGAGATATTTATGCAATAACCCTAAATATACATGTATATTTGAGCTTTATAAAATAGCATATACACAGGTACATACTATTTACACATGTATATGCTACTTTTCCTGTGCACAATCTTTTGAAAATTCATCTTTATTTATATTGCTTTGTGTAAACTTATTTGCATTTCAAAGAAGGGGATTTAAAATTAAAATAAAAGAAATCAGAGGAAGTAGAAAGGACATTTTTATAAGTATTCAGTTTTATTATCTCTGTGCAAGTAACAAAGGAATAAGATAAGCAGACACAGGAACATTTTATTTCTCCCACATTAATACACTTTAAACTAATGGATACAGACTTATGAAATGAGCACAGCAGGGATGCTTTGATTGTACTTATTTGCTCTTCTCTACTCTTAATCATGTCTCTAGTTATTTAGACAATAAATACTGTTCAAAATAAGAAAGCTTTATAGTACTACTCAAAGAAAACTATCTACCCTGGGATGCTACTGGCAATGTGGGTATTATGAATACATGTCACCTTTTTTTGAAGCCTTTATGATGTTTATATTTCTGGAAGGTACAAGAATGTTTTACTATTTTTTGTACATGTTTACCAGTGTTATCTATTGCATAGTACCACATTATGGATTGTAACATGGATTCAGCAGAATTTAGGGAGTTAGGTGGCTAGATCCCATAGTGGAGGAGGGGGGGAATGGGAGGGGATCTTTCCTCTCTCATTCTATGGAATTGCTACATGCAGCTCAGCCACCAGCACATTTCACATGCTCACAAACTCCAGGACAGCACCAGTCAGCAGAATTTTATTAGCTGATCATCTGGTCAGAAATTGGAAGGAACTTCTTAATAACTGAATAAAATAAGATAAAAAAAACCCCACAAGTGACAATAAAGTGCATTTTTTTTAAATTAACAGAGGTCCATATTCAAAAGCCATTTAGACGGATAACTCAGTCTAAATTGCAAACGTGGTAGGGATGTACAGAAGGAAAAAATTCATTTCGTTTCGTTTTTCATTTTGCTGGGACCCAAGTTCGTTTCATTTGTTTCATAGGAGGAAAAACCAATTCATTTATTAGTTTAATTCGTGTTTCATTTGCCATTAAAGTCAATGGGGGAAGTATTTGCAGCCTATTTTTGGCTGCAGAATTGGGGTTTTCTTATCAATTCTGATGAATCTTCAGGGGAGCAATCATCAGAACAAGAAAAGAGCTCCAAGGTACTTAGACTGTGGCAAAATGGCACCAAAGTGGCATGAATAGCCTAAGGCACTGTAAAGGGGCAAAGGGGTCCCAGGAGTGGCAAGAAGAGAGCTTTAATAGAGGTGCAAAGCGAGAGTGATTGAAAAAAGAGACTCTCAAATAGGACTGCTGCCAGACCTTGGTCACCCACCAAGCAAACCAATCCCACACACACACAAAACCCTCTGCACTGGGTATCTCACTACATGCTGCCATTAAACCCTTCTCCAAACCATTCATCTGAATCAGTCCAATACAAATGATATTAGGAGGTCCTTGCCAATCCACGTTCCTGCCAACCCATCATACCCACATTCATAGGGCAACTTCTTAATACCCACTTCCTCCGTCCCTAGAGTGGCAAGCCTCAGTGACAGTTTAAGCTCTGGATAGCCTGCACCCCCCCAAATAAGTGGACTGTAGACCCACGCCAAGTACTAGGTGGAAGAGCCTCCATGGTGGGCGTTGCACGGTGTTCATTACAGGCAAATGTCAACTAATAGGTACACTTGTAAGACTGCCTATTGGATGTGTGATGCTGGCAGGTGTTACAGCTCCACCCCTCTCTCAATCAGGCTGATTCAGTAAAGTCCGCGGAAGAGCGGGCGAACGTCTATCCTACCGGCGCGCGCCCAGGCCACTCGCCTGTGCGCGCGATATAGTATTCAAATGAGGCCCGGCAGTAGAAACGGGCAAAAGGAGGTGCTAGGGACACTAGCGCGTCCCTAGCTTCTCCATTTTGACAGGAGCGGTGGCTGTCAGCAGGTTTGACAGCCAACGCTCAATTTTGCCGGCGTCGGTTCTCGAGCCTGCTGACAGCCATGGGCTTGGAAACCGGACGCCAGCAAAATTGAACGTCTGGTTTTCGACCCGAGAGCCGCTGGCCTACTTCAAATTTTTTTTTTTTTAACTTTTTTTTACTCTTCGGGACCTCCGAGTTAATATCGCGTTGATATTAAGTCGGAGGGTGCACAGAAAAGCAGTTTTTACTGCTTTTCTCTGCACTTTCCCAGTGCTAGAAGAAATTAGCGCCTACCTTTGGGTAGGCGCTAATTTCTGAAAGTAAAATGTGCGGCTTGGCTGCACATTTTACTTTCTGAATCGCGCGCGAATACCTAATAGGGCCATCAACATGCATTTGCATGTTGAGGGCGCTATTAGGTTTGGCGGGTTGGACGCGCGTTTTCTGCCCCTTACTGAATAATGGGTAAGGGAAACCGCGCGTACAATGGCAGGTTAACAGTGCGCTCCGTTAGAGCGCACTGTACTGTATCGGCCTGAATGCTAGGTATAAACAATGAGCAAACTAGGGGAAATTTTAAGAATACAAGGTTTGAGGCCATGTGTACTGCAGCTCATACGGTCAACTCTCAGAGATGCCCCTTCTCAAGAGAGGAAGCACTCAATCACTGCTGTCTAAAAGCAGTGTGTGCAAAATGAATGCATAAACACTACCTGCTCTGGGGTATGGATTGATGTGGTAAGGGAGGAACCTCCTAGTGCAACAGCACCCCCAGAGACAGAGATTGACAGAGGGTAACACAGCATGCCACTCACCAAGTTGCATACTGACACACTTATCTTTTGAATACGGACTACCTGCAGCACTTTGTGTACATACACATAGGCAATGTGTATGTTCCTGGAATATTTATCATCAAACAACATTTATGTGTGTGCCACATAAAGTTTAATTGTCTATAACTGCTAATGAGGTGGTCGGAATCCTTCCATGGCTGCGGGGGGGGCTCGAATCTGATCGTTAAGATATGTGAATTGGAATCGTTTCCAATGTCCGGCGCCATCTTTACTCATCAGCCCATATTATACTATGGGTTGATGAGTAAAGATGGCCGGCGCCATCTTTAAAGATGGCGCCGGCCATCCAGTGCTCCTACCATGTGACAGGGGCCGGCCAATGGCACGGATACCCTGTCACATGGTAAGGGCAAAGGGGCATCGGCGCCATTTTTTTTTTTTTTTTTTAGAACAGGTGATGCCTGGGAAATCTTTCCCCGAGGCCCCCCTGGATCTCTCCTCTCCCCGAGGCCCCCCTGGATCTCTCCCTGAGGTCTCCCGAGGCCCCCCTGGACCACCAGGTAACTTTAAAAGGTTTTGGGGGGGTCGGGAGGGAGAGGTCGATTTAAAGGGTCGGATGTTTTTGTTTTTTTTTTTGCAGCGCAGGCCTCCATAAAAAAAAAAAAATAGCGATGGGTCGGGAGGGGGGGGTCGATTTAAGGGGTCGGATGGGTTTTTTTGGGTTTTTTTGCGGCGCGGGCCTCCGTAAAAAATTTATTAGCGATGGGTCGGGTCGATTTAAAGGGTCAGATGGGTTTGTTTGTTTTTTTTTGCGGCGCGGGCCTCCATAAAAAAAAAATAGCGATGGGTCGGGTTGGGTCGATTTAAAGGGTCAGGGTGGGTTTAGGGGCTTTTTTGGTGTGCCCTATTTAACGATACAATACAAATGCCCCTGACGATAAATCGTGGGCATTTGTATTGTATCGTGCACTCTAACGATTTTGGACGATTTTAAAATTATCTGACGATAATTTTAATCGTTCAAAAATGATTCACATCCCTAATTCCCAACATTCTGTTTGCTTTTTTGACTGCCGCAGCACACTGAACCGACGATTTCAATGTGTTATCCACTATGACACCTAGATCTCTTTCTTGGGTTATAGCACCTAATATGGAGCCCAACATTGTGTAATTATAGCATGGGTTATTTTTCCCTATATGCATCACCTTGCACTTATCCACATTCATCAATTAATAGCTTTATTGATTTTCCATTATTTAAAACAGAAAAAACCCCCACAAAGTTTAGTTTGATAAACCTACCAAACCAGTATTCACAAAGTAATATTGAAAAATTAACATGTTTCTTATAACTGAACCAAATGTAACAGGTACTTATGTCAACAACAGAGGTATTTATAAACAGTTGGGAGCTTCAATATTGGCAACTATCTTATTAATTTAGAAATTTCACAGACTGTGCTATTCTATTTCTCTTATTTCTCACTAGCGAGGGGGGACGAGGTAGTTAATCTCTTCTATTCAACAAATAACTTTAATTGATCTGGAAAAAAATATGAAAACATCTTTTTTGATTATACACTTGCATGGGAATCTTAGAATAAAAGAATAACCCAAAGTAATCATATCCTGGCGATATATCAAAAACTGCTTTCTCCTCTGCTGTGTAGCAAAGGACAGATCTGGAAATATTTTTACTGCATTCTCGTGAAAAGAGAAACATATAGAAACATAGAAACATAGAAACATAGAAATGACGGCAGAAGAAGACCAAATGGCCCATCCAGTCTGCCCAGCAAGCTTCCCTCATTTTTTCTCTCATACTTATCTGTTTCTCTTAGCTCTTGGTTCTAATTCCCTTCCACCCCCACCATTAATGTAGAGAGCAGTGATGGAGCTGCATCCAAGTGAAATATCTAGCTTGATTAGTTAGAGGTAGTAGGGGTAGTAACTGCCGCAATAAGCAAGCTACACCCATGCTTATTTGTTTTTACCCAGATTATGTTATATAGCCCTTATTGGTTGTTTATCTTCTCCCCTGCCGTTGAAGCAGGGAGCTATGCTGGATATGCGTGAGGTATCAGTTTTTTTCTTCTCCCCTGCCGTTGAAGCAGAGAGCTATGCTGGATATGCATCGAAAGTGAAGTATCAGGCACATTTGGTTTGGGGTAGTAACCGCCGTAACAAGCCAGCTACTCCCCGCTTTGTGAGTGTGAATCCTTTTTTCTTCTCCCCTGCCATTGAAGTTATGCTGGATATGCGTGAAGTATCAGTTTTTCTTCTCCCCTGCCGTTTAAGCAGAGAGCTCTGCTGGATGTGTGAAGTAACAGTTTTTCTTCTCCCCTGCTGTTGAAGCAGAGAACTATGCTGGATGTGCATTGAAAGTGAAGTATAAGAATGGAGTGATCAAGCTAGTTGAAAGGCATCAGGAATAGAGGAAGGTGGAGGTAGTAATTTGGTTATTTGGTTTGGGGTAGTAACCGCCGTAACAAGCCAGCTACTCCCGTCTTTGTGAGTGCAAATCCTTTTTTCCACATTTCCTCTTGCTGTTGAAGCTTAGAGTGATGTTGGAGTCACAGTAACCATGTGTATGTTTATTGAATAAGGGTATTGTCTCCAGGCAGTAGCCATCATTCTGGCGAGTCACCTACTCTTCATTGGTGGCCTCTTGACTTTATGGATCCACAGTGTTTATCCCACGCCCCTTTGAAGTCCTTCACAGTTCTGGTCTTCACCACTTCCTCCGGAAGGGCATTCCAGGCATCCACCACCCTCTCCATGAAGAAATACTTCCTGACATTGGTTCTGAATCTTCCTCCCTGGAGCTTCAAATCGTGACCCCTGGTTCTGCCGATTTTTTTCTTATGGTAAAGGTTTGTCGTTGCCTTTGGATCATTAAAACCTTTCAAGTATCTGAAAGTCTGCATCATATCACCTCTGCTCCTCCTTTCCTCCAGGGTGTACATATTTAGATTCTTCAATCTCTCCTCGTACGTCATGCGATGAAGATCCTCCACCTTCCTGGTCGCCCTTCTCTGTACCGCTTCCATCTTGTCTTTGTCTTTTTGTAGATACGGTCTCCAGAACTGAACACAGTACTCCAGGTGAGGCCTCACCAAGGACCTGTACAAGGGAATAATCACTTCCCTTTTCTTACTCGATATTCCTCTCTCTATGCAGCCAAGCATTCTTCTGGCTTTTGCTATCGCCTTGTCGCATTGTTTCGCAGACTTCATATCATTAGACACTATCACCCCAAGGTCCCTCTCCTGCTCCGTGCACGTCAGCCTTTCCCCCCCCATCGAATACAGTTCATTCGGATTTCCGCTCCCCATATGCATGACTTTGCACTTCTTGGCATTGAATCTCAGCTGCCATATCTTCGACCACTCTTCCAGTTTCCTTAGATCCCGTCTCATTCTCTCCACTCCTTCCGGCGTGTCCACTCTGTTGCAGATCTTAGTGTCATCCGCAAAAAGACAAACCTTACCTTCTATCCCGTCCGCAATGTCGCTCACAATGATATTGAACAGGACCGGTCCCAACACCGATCCTTGCGGTACACCACTTAAAACCGCTCTCCCTTCAGAGAAGGTTCCGTTTACCATCACACATTGTCTTCTGTCCGTCAACCAATTTGCAATCCAGGTCACCACCTTGTCACTCACTCCCAAGCTTCTCGTTTTATTCACCAGTCTCCTGTGCGGAACCGTATCAAAAGCTTTGCTGAAATCCAAGTATATGACATTGAGCGCTCTTCCTTGATCCAATTCCTTGGTTACCCAGTCAAAAAAGTCAATCAGATTTGTCTGACAGGATCTTCCCCTGGTGAATCCATGTTGCCTCTGGTCCATCAATTCTCCGGACTGTAGATAGTTCACTATTCTCTCTTGGGGGGGATGGGGTATTTAGAAAAATATCTTTTCATGACCTTATTTAGGTCCAGAAAATTTGTAAATGAAATTAACAATATCCCCTGATCTATTATCAAAATAGAAGTTTCTAAGAAATTAGTTAAGTCACCTTGAAAAGGAAGCTCTGAGACATTCAGGTGTGCATTTTTCTTAGGCAACAAATAACAATAACTAATACATGGCAATTCTTGTTCAGAAAAAGACAACACTTCCTGAAGAAATTTTTTCAATGACTCTATCGGAACCTCACCGGCTACTCTTGGAAAATTGAGCAGTCGGAGGTTTAACCGTTTGGTGTTATTTTCGAAAAATTCTAAACATCTAGAGAGTACTTCTCTGTCCTTGGCTACCACAGCCTGAAATTCCAAATTTTTTACTCTTGACTCCTCTAGGACTTTAATTCTATTCTCAGACTTTTTAACCTCATCCTGAATCTTCTCTAAATCTTGTTGAGTTTTCCCTGCAATAAAGTCCATTTTTCTCTCTAAACTTTTAATATTCGAAGACATCACAACCATCAAGTCCCACACTTGATTCAGTGTAACCACTGCAGGTCGAACTAACGTCTCTAGGACTTCACCCTCGGCTGTCTGGTTTTCTTCTCCAGTAATAACCACACGAGATGTTATCCTTTCTTCACTCAAGCTTGATCTTAGTCCTATTGCAGCTGTAGACTCCCCACTCAAACTTTCCAGGTGGGCCTCCGCTGCTGAGTGTAGTTCTGACACTATATTCCCAGATATCGACACATTCGCCCTCTGCAAAGGTGGTAAACCCAGATTGGGACTCAGCGAGGCCTCCTCAATAGAACCAAATCTTTCTTCCAATTGAGCTGGCTCAGCAGGCTCCTTGGCTAATGGTGCTTTTAGCACAGATGCTGACATATATTTCACAATCTCCTGTTGGATAGGAGACGGAAGGGGCGTAGAGGGATAAACCCTAACTTTGCCCTTTATTTTAGGTGGCATATTATCTGTTAAAGAAATATATTCAGTCCAGCAGAATTGTCAGATATAGTCTATCTTCTGTGATTAAATAAATACCTCTGTGGTTGCAGATCCGGCGTACACAGCTCCTCCCGCCACTCCGTCCTGCTCTGGACAAAGCCAGACCAAGCTGTGCGCGCAGCTTTGGCGGCGCGCCGGCGGCGGTACCGCGCCGCAGCTGTGCTGATTTTATGGTGCTGAGGCTCCTCCCACCTGAATCGAGGCCTCGAGGTAGGCTTGATATCCCGGCCCTTCCAGGGAGCTCACGTCTGGTCCTGCAGTGTCTTGGCACCGCAGCTGCGCCAATTTTATGGCGCTGAGGCTCCTCCCACCTGAATCGAGGCCTCAAGGTAGGCTTGATGTCCCGGCCCTTCCAGGGAGCTCACGTCCGATCCTGCAGCATCTTGGCGCCGTGACTGCGCCAATTTTATGGCGCTGAGGCTCCTCCCCATCTGAATCGAGGCCTCGAGGTAGGCTTGATGTCCCGGCCCTTCCAGGGAGCTCACGTCCGGTCCTGCAGCATCTTGGCACCACAGCTGCACCGATTTTATGGCGCTGAGGCTCCTCCCACCTGAATCGAAGCCTCGAGGTAGGCTTGATGTCCCGGCCCTTCTAGTGAGCTCACGTCCGGTCCTGCAGTGTCTTGGCGCTGCAGCTGCACCGATTTTATGGCACTGAGGCTCCTCCCACCTGAATCGAGGCCTCAAGGTAGGCCTGATGTCCTGGCCCTTCCAGGGAGCTCACGTCCGGTCCTGCAGCGTCTTGGCGCTGCAGCTGCGCCGATTTTATGGCGCTGAGGCTCCTCCTACCTGAATTGAGGCCTCGAGGTAGGCTTGATGTCCCGGCCCTTCCAGGGAGCTCACGTCCAGTCCTGCAGCCCACTTATCCACATTAAATTTCATCTGCCATTTCGATGCCCAATTTTCCAGTCTCACAAGGTCTTCCTGCAATTTATCACAATCTGCTTGTGATTTAACTACTCTGAAAAATTTTGTGTCATCTGCAAATTCGATTATCTCACTTGTCGTATTTATTTCCAGATCATTTATAAATATATTGAAAAGTAAGGGTCCCAATACAGCTCCCTGAGGCACTCCACTGTCCTCTCCCTTCCACTGAGAAAATTGTCCATTTAATCCTACTCTCTGTTTCCTGTCTTTTAGCCAGTTTGCAATCCACGAAAGGACATCGTCACCTATCCCATGACTTTTTACTTTTCCTAGAAGCCTCTCATGAGGAACTTTGTCAAAAGCCTTCTGAAAATCCAAGTATACTATATCTACTGGTTCACCTTTATCCACATGTTTATTAACTCCTTCAAAAAAGTAAAACAGATTTTTGAGGCAAGACTTGCCCTGGGTAAAGCCATGCTGACTTTGTTCCATTAAACCATGTTTTTCTATATGTTCTGTAATTTTGATGTTTAGAACACTTTCCACTATTTTTCCTGGCACTGAAGCCAGGCTAACTGGTCTGTAGTTTCCCGGATCGCCCCTGGAGCCCTTTTTAAATATTGGGGTTACATTTGCTATCCTTCAGTCTTCAGGTACAATGGATGATTTTAATGATAGGTTACAAATTTTTACTAATAGGTCTGAAATTTCATTTTTTAGTTCCTTCAGAACTCTGGGGTGTATACCATCTGGTCCAGGTGATTCACTACTCTTCAGTTTGTCAATCAGGCCTACCACATCTTCTAGGTTCACCGTGATTTGATTCAGTCCATCTGAATCATTACCCATGAAAACCTTCTCCATTACGGGTACCTCCCAAACATACTCTTCAGTAAACACCAAAGCAAAGAAATCATTTAATCTTTCCGTGATGGCCTTATCTTCTCTAAGTGCCTCTTTAACCCCTCGATCAACTAATGGTCCAACTGACTCCCTCACAGGCTTTCTGCTTTGGATATATTTTAAAAAGTTTTTACTGAGTTTTTGCCTCTACAGCCAACTTCTTTTCAAATTCTCTCTTAGCCTGTCTTATCAATGTCTTACATTTAACTTGTCAATGTTTATGCTTTATCCTATTTTCTTCTGTTGAATCCTTCTTCCAGTTTTTGAATGAAGATCTTTTGGCTAAAATAGCTTCTTTCACCTCCTCTTTTAACTATGCCGGTAATCGTTTTGCCTTCTTTCCACCTTTCTTAATGTGGGGAATACATCTGGACTGTGCTTCTAGAATGGTATTTTTTAACAATGACCAAGCCTCTTGGACTCCCTGAGATATTTCCCCATCTATCTAGAACTAAATGTAAGCCAGTCTTAGGAAATTTAGAGAAATACTCAATTTTTAGTGGCACTTATGCTTAAGAAAACTGGCAAGTTAATTAACATATATTACCTGGTTAGAAGTCAGAAGGAACTTACCTAATGACTTTTGACTCAAGTAGCATGATGAAGAGAGAGAGAAAGAGGAAGGAAGCACAGGAGGGAGAAGAAAATTTCCCAACAAATTATTTATGAAACAGAACTCTACAAAATGACTAAGGACTTCTGGATGTTCATGGAAATAAAGCAGTAAGAACAGTCTAACTCCTCTACAGTTTAGACATTGCAACACTCCAGCAATCCTCACTGTGCAAGTTTGAAAGCCAGAACAAAAGTTCACCCAAAGTAAAGTCCCTAACGAAACAAAATTAAAAATAAGGAAAAAATTCAGCAAAATACATTCAATAGGAAAAAATGTTTCTCATATTAATTTTATAACTGGTACATCAACAGACAAATGTGGCTGTCTAATTTAACTAGATGGCTATATTTTACTTCTCAAAAACTGTCCAGCTCTGGTGGTGGAGCTAGATAGGGAAAAGTAAGTTTGGTGTTCTACATTGATATAATGCAGCAAATACTAGAAAATATTTGTCCCTTGCAAGGCTAACTTTGTACATGTGAATCACCCAACTTAGGGACTTAAAACATTTCTCTCAATAAAAATAATTATAGCTTATAAATATTGAGAATAACTTTCAAACAACTTCTCATTTTCCCATATCCACATATATGGCCACATGGAGATCTACTAGCAGGGTGTACACTTCATTGAAACAAATGGGTAAAACACAATGAATGAATCTATTTTTGTTTCATTTGTGGATCCCTGAAATAAATAAAGAGGGTTTCACAAATGAGATGAAAATTGTTGGCTCATTTCATTATATTTCCCATTCCAATCTATGACCTAGTATTGATCTCTGTGGCTTTGCTGTGAACAGACAGGTATAAGTAACTATAGCAACTCTTTCATATCTAACCTCACAGCCTTGTATGAGCCAAGGTAGGACAAGTTGGAAAGGAAACAACTTATAGAACAAATCACAGTGCAGCATATTTTTAAATAGCCTATAGCTGCTATCTGGATCATATAATTCTGATCTACTCCCATTATAAACTCTGAGGGATGGATTTTAAAAGAGTTATGCATGTAATATATGTGCATAACCCTTTTAAAAGCCTCCTGCGCGTGCTGAGCCTATTTTGCATAGGCTCGGTGACGCGCGCAAGGCCCAGGACGCGGATTATGTCCTGGAGCTTGAAAAAGGGGACGGGGCGTGGGTAGGGCGGGGTGGGAACCTCCAGGCACAGTGGTCATTTGCTGCTGGGCCCAGGATCGTGGGCCGGCCGTTGCCGGCACACACAACCTTCGCTGCCCGAATGCAGGTGCAACTTAAAAATTAGAGGTAAATGGGGATTTTAGGTAGGGCCGGGGTGGATTAGGTAGGGGAAGGAAGGGGAAGGTGGGGAGCAGAGGGAACGGAGGAAGGCTGCGCGGCTCGGCATGTGCAAGTTGCATAATTGTGCACCTCCTTGCGTTCGCCGACCCTGGATTTTATAACATGCACGCGGCTGGGCACGCATGTTATAAAATCGGGCATAGATTTGTGCACACCGGATTGCACACACAAATCTATGCCTGTGCATATGTTTTAAAATCTGGCCCTGAGAGAATAACTTAAAAAAATTGCAAATGAGCCCATTTGCATGCACACATGAGCTTGCATGCTAATGCTCATGTATTTAATATCATGAGCAAATGTGCATGAATATTCAAAAATACACATTTCTTTGTTAATTTCCATCTTGGGTAATAAGATTATGGCAGCAATTTAAATAATCAAGGCAATTAATGATAAGCGTGCGCAGGGGCTGGAGAATTAAAGGGGCCAGTGCGGGAAACCTCAGTACTGCCCCTGGATGACGTCAGACGCCTTGGCTTATTTAAGCCCTGCTTCTTGGTTCTTCCTTGCCTTGCAATGAGGTTCCTCAGGTGTTCTTGACTTGCTAGTTGCTGTTTGCGCTTGGATTGCTTTTGTCTTTGACCCGGCTTGCTTCTGACCTGTGTCCTGCTTCCGTCCCTTGGTTTTAGTTTTGACTTCTGACTTCTGGCTTCTGACCCGGCTCCGTCCCACGACTTCGTCTTCAGCTTCTGTTCCTGGCTTAGTATTGTCTTCTGACCTTCTGGCTTCTGACCCGGCTCCGTTCCTGACTCCGTCTCCTGCTTCATCCCTGGCTCTGGTGTGGATCTTGGACTCCTGGCTCCTGACCCGGCTTCGCTCCTGGACTTCGACTTCAGCTTCTGCCTCATCTCAGGTATCCAGTACTTACTGGCCCAGAGGTTTTCTCCTAAGTCCTAGCGGCTCGGGCTCTCACGGGCTCCTCCCGGGGGAGCCGCGGGCTTCCAAGGGTGAAGTCTTTTCATCCACCTGGGTCCAGTCATTGTCCATCTCTTCAGCCGTTACCTGGGTCGTTGGTCGTATAGGACTCCACCTAAGTCCAAGAGGTCCATGTCCCTACGGGCTCCTCCTGGGGGGACCTCGGACTTCCGGTGGTGAAGCCTTCTCTGAGTCTCTTCCGAACCGCCTTCCGGCTGGGACACTTGCTGTGGCCTTCCATAGCATACCATCCTCTGTCCCAACCGGCCCAAGGGTCCACGACCGTAACACCAGCATCCTGTTTCCAACAGTGGCTAATATCCAAACATTAAACAGATCCCATGCTACTAATGCCAATAGGGGTGTGAATTCATTTCCAACGTATTGGCAATCTGCAACGTATAGGGCCATTTTCGTTGTATTCGTGGGGAAGCGAAACGTATCGCGATTCCCCACGAATACAACAAATCTTCACCAAATTATTTGGCTGTCTAAAGGAGCGAATTTAAACAAACCCCACACCCTCCTGACCCCCACTCCAAGACTTACCAAAACTCCCTGGTGGTCCAATGGGGGGGGGTCTGAGAGCCATCTCCTGTACTCACGCCATCGGCTGCCGGTATTCAAAATGGCGCCAATAGCCTTTGCACTTACTATGTCACAGGGGCTACCAGTGCCATTGGTTGGCCCCTGTCACATGGTAGGAGCAATGGATGGCCAGCGCCATCTTGTGCTGTCGGTTGCCAGTAATAAAAATGGTGCCGATAGCCTTTGCCCTCACTATGTCACAGGGGCCGACCAGTGGCACTGGTAGCCCCTGTGACATAGTAAGGTCAAAGGCTATCGGCACCATTTTGAATACCGGCAGCCAATGGCGTGAGTGCAGGAGATGGCTCCTGGACCCCCCGCTGGACCTCCAGGGAGTTTTGGTAAGTCTTGGGGGGGGGGGGGGGGGTCAGGAGGGTGGGGGGTTGTAGTTAATTCAATTTTAGCCGGGAAACGAATAAGAATGAATGCATGAACATATCGGGGGGCCCCCCCTTACCGAATGCAACGTATCTGCCCCCTGACGAATACGAATACCAAATGCAATGTATACCGTCCCTCTGCACATCCCTAAATGCCAGTAAAATTAGTAGCTATTCCCTAAGTTAACTTGATTAATAGCAGTTTATGGACTTCTTTCCCAGCTACACTAAATGAATTCCAGAGCGTGCCTTGAGTAAAAAATAATTTTCTTTGATTTGTTTTAAATGTGCTACTTGCTAATTTCATGGAGTGCCTCCTATTTCTTCTATTATCTGAAAGAGTAAATAACCAATTTCCATATACCCATTCTAGTCCTCTCATGATTTTATAGACCTCTATGATATCCGCCTTCAGCCATCTCTTCCCAAATTGAACAGCTCTAACCTCTTTAGCCTTTCTTCATAGGGCAGACATTCCATCCCCTTTATCATTTTGGTCGCCCTTCTCTGTACCTTCTCCTATACAACTATATCATTTTGGAGATGCAGTGATCAGAATTGCTCACAGTACTCTAGGTGTGGACTCACCATGGAACAATACAGATACATTATGATATTCTCTGATTTATTCACCATTCCATTCCTAATAATTCCTAACATTCTGTTTGCTTTTATGACAGCCACAGACCACTAAGCCGATAATTTCAATGTATTATCCACTATGATACCTAGCTCTTTTTCCTGAGTGGTAGCTCCTAATATAGAACTTAACATTGTGTAACTACAGCAAGGGTTATTTTCCCTATATGCATCACCTTGCACTTGTCCACATTAAATTTCAACTGCCATTTGGATGCCCAATCTTCCAGTCTCGCAAGGTCCTCCTACAATTTGTCACAATTCGCATGTGATTTATCTGCTCTGAATAATTTTGTTTCATCTGAAAACTTGATCACCTCACTCATAGTATCTTTTTCCAGATCATTTATAAATACATTGAAAAGCATTGGATGAAATTCAGATCCCTGAGGCACTCTACTGTTCACCTTTTTCCACTGAGAGCAATGGCCATTTAATACTACGCTCTATTTTCTATGTTTATTCAGTTTGCAATCAAGAAAGGATATTACCTCCTATTAGGGATGTGAATCGTTTTTTGACGATTTAAAATATCGTCCGATATATTTTAAATCGTCAAAAATCGTTAGGGCCACGATACAATACCAATTCCCCCGATTTATCGTCAAAAAATCGTAAATCGGGGGAAGGGGGAGGGCAGGAAAACCGGCACACTAAAACACCCTAAAACCCACCCCCGACCCTTTAAATTAAATCCACCACCCTCCCGAACCCCCCCCAAATGCCTTAAATTACCTGGGGGTCCAGCGGTGGTCCGGAACGGCCTCCTGCAATTGAATCGTGTTGTCTTGAGCCGGCGCCATTCTGCGCCGCCATTTTGCAAAATGGTGGCGCAAAATGGCGGCGGCCATAGACCAACAGCCGGAGTCCGGAACCCCCGCTGAACGACCTCCTGCAGTCGATCTCCTGCCGGCGCCATTTTCCGTACGGAAAACGATTCGCGGCAGGAGATCGCTCCCGGACCCCCGCTGGACCCCCAGGGACTTTTGGCCAGCTTGGGGGGGCCCCCTGACCCCCACAAGACTTGCCAAAAGTCCAGCAGGGGTCCGGAACGACCTCCTGCAGTCGAATCGTGTTGGTCTATGGCCGCCGCCATTTTGCAAAATGGCGGCGCAGAATGGCGCCGGCTGAAGACAACACGATTCAATTGCAGGAGGCCATTCCGGACCACCGCTGGACCCCCAGGTAATTTAAGGCATTTGGGGGGGGGGGGGGTTCAGGAGGGGGGGGGATTTAATTTAAAGGGTCGGGGGTGGGTTTTAGGGTGTTTTAGTGTGCCGGTTTTCCTGCCCTCCCCCTTCCCCCGATTTAGGTACGGACCGCCGCTGGACCCCCAGGTAATTTAAGGCGTTTGGGGGGGGGGGGTTCGGGAGGGTGGGGGATTTAATTTAAAGGGTCGGGGTGGGTTTTAGGGGGTTTTAGTGTGCCGGTTCACGATTTTAACAATTTTCACGATACTCTAAACACCCAAACGGCGACGATACGATTCCCTCCCCCTCCCAGCCGAAATCGATCGTTAAGACGATCGAGGACACGATTCACATCTCTACCTCCTATCCCATGATTGTTTTAGTTTTCTTAGAAACCTCTCATGAGGGACTTTGTCAAATGCCTTCTAAAAATCCAAATGCACTATATCTACAGGTTCACATGTAGTGTATTTAACCACATGTTTATTAACCCCTTCAAAAAATATAGCAGATTTGTGCCTCAAGACTTTCCTTGGGTAAATCCATGCTGGTTGTGTACCATTTAACCATACCTTTCTATATGTTCTGGGATTTGTTTCTTTAGAATAGATTCCATTCTTTCTCCCAGCAGTGAAGTTGGGCTCACTGGTCTAAAATTTCCTGGATGATTTCTGAAGCCCTTTTGTAAATATTGGGGTTACATTTGCCACATTTCAGACTTCATATACAATGGACAATTTTAATGAAAGGATACTAATTTTTACTAATAGTTCTGAAATTTCATTTTTTAGTTCTTTCAGAACCCTGGGGTGTATACCATCCAGCTCAGGTGATTTGCTACTCTTTAGTTTGTCAGTCTGGTTTATTACATCTTCCAGGTTCACCATGATTTGGTTCAGTTTCATCCAAATCATCACCTGTGAAAACCATCTTCAGAAACAGTATCACCTCAACATTCTCATTAGTAAACATGGAAGCAAAGAATTAATTTAGTTTTTCCATGCTAGCCTTATCTTTCCTAAGATCTCCTTTAACCACTCAAATATCAAACAGATCTCCTGCTTTGAATATATTTTAAAAAGCTTTTCTTTTGAGTTGTTGCCTCTATGGCCAACTTCATTTCAAATTCTCTCTTAGCTGGTCTTATCAATGTTTTACATTTAACTTGCCAACACTTATGCTTTTTCCTATTTTCTTCAGATGGATCCTTCTTCCATTTTTTTAAGTATAATTTTTGGCTAAAATAGCCTCTTTCACCATGCCTTTTTTTTAATTAATATTTTATTGGATTTTAACAAAATACATTGAAAGTAACCATAAAGCAAACATATTGGAATTTCAAGCAATATTAAGACATTATCCATATTCACCAATTAAAATATTCCAATAGGCTAGTCCCTAAGTCTTTGGGAGGCTTGTCAAGGAAAATCTAAAGGTCAAAAGAAAATCTGTAACAATTACAGAAATGAGAGAAGATTAAATTAAATACCGTGTATACCTCACACAACAATCATATTATATTACACATCAAATCGCCTTATCCACAAGAAATGTCTTGAGATGGGATGGATCTTGAAATATAAACATATTCTTCTGGTACATAATCAGACATTTGCAGGGAAATTTTAGGAAAAAATACTGCCCCCAGGGATAAGACTCTTGGTTTTAATAACAGAAACTGTTTCCTCCTTAACTGAGTGCTTCTGTCAACATCAGGAAATATTTGAATTTTTTGACCACAAAAAAGAACATCTTTATTTTTAAAATATTTCCAAAGCACCAAGTTTTTATCTTGTTCACTACAAAATGATTCCAAGAGCATAGCTCAGGTGGGTATATCATCAATGGAAGCTTCCAAAAAGGAGGTCAAATTAGGACTATCCCCTACAAATTGTCCAACTCTTCTTCCCATCCTTCCGACTTAATCCTAAAACTAGGAATATAATACATTTTAGAAATAGCCATTTCTTTTACTGAAGGAATAGATAACACTTCACAAATATATTTTTTAAACAACTCAGTAGCTGATAATAACCTCGAGATAGGAAAATTTAGAAAATTAAGATTTCTTATATGTATCTCATTTTGCAAATGGTTAAATTTTGTAACTGGCTACTGGGCAACCAGGAGCTCAAGGGGAGCCTGGATCTCATTTGTTAGGGGTGACATCTCAATCTGGAAGTTTTGGCTCAGAGCTTTTTGACCCCCAGAATGTGACTCTAGCTGATGTGTGGAAGGTACTCATAAATATGGAGAAGTCATTGCCTTATTTTATATTTTATTTTATATCCCAGTTTGGTAATTTTTCAGTTGAAACTAAGAATGTCCTTGAAGATCATGGAACACACTTCATTAATTTAGAAGACATTTCAATGTCTATAACATCTCAAATAGTGTCTTTACAGTTATCTAATACCTGCTTCACCTTGCCTTTTAACCGTGCCAGTAATTGTTTGGCCTTCTTTCCACCTTTCTTAATGGTTTTCTTCAGACCTCAGTAGAATACATTGATAAATAACAGTAAAGAGGTCACATTAATAGCTACAGTACACTCTCAGCTTTTTAATTCTATTTCTCTCTATAGAATTGAGGACCTAAAGAGGAAAGCTGGGACCTGTGCCCAAAGCGACTGAAGTGGCTGGACTGGCTAAGAGCCAAAAGGGATGGGCTGGAGGAAAGTTCCTGATATGGCCATCAGGTTGTATTTCACAAGGTCTGTCTCCGCCTTGAGCTTAAACAAGTCATCAGGCAAATATACCTACCCCTTTGCATTTATCTGGGTCACGGCCAGCACTCTCATAAAGTGGAATGTTCCATCAGGCTTAGCTGGAAATCCTTAAGGGTAGTTGCCCCCACTCCTAAATGTATTCCTACTGAAATAATAGCTCCCCATCCTATACAACTATGTACTGCTTCAGAGCCCTAGACATCTTGCTATGTAGACCACAACTCATGCTATCAAATAAAATACTGCTGAAATTAATCTTCTGTAAGTCAAGGGATAATTCTATGGCCTTGCTTCCTCCTACAAGATTTGGGGTCACATAGTTAGGAGCACGTCCTTTTGCCTACGTCTCTTCTCCAACATCACACCTTGAAGCATGTGAGCACATAACATGACACACACTTGCTGTTCTCTTCAAAGGTGAGAACTCCTCATCACTGAAAGAAGCAGAGGAGGAGGAGGTATAGGAGGAAGAAGATAGTGATGAGTTCCCGGCCCCTGCACAAGCCCCAGCTGATGCCACAACTGAGAAAGAAGAGGATATTCCTCCCCACCCTTCCCACAACCAGGGACTCTGCAAGGCTGCCCAGCCCATCCATCCCAACCCATGGGCCCCAAGCCTGAAAAGACACAGATCCCTCTCCCCATGAATGAAGAAAAAGCCCTCAGTTACCTATGCTTAACCGCACTGATAATTGTTTGATTTGGAGGAAAAACGTCAGATGCCCGATCTCAGCAAAACAATGCTTGCAATCAGTTGACTATGGCACTATCATTAGTTTATAAAACATCGAAAATGCTTTTATTATGTTTCACTAATTTTTCAAGGATTTTTTTTAACACAAAAATATTTTTTTTAAAAAACATTTACATGCTATGTCCATATGTGAATAAAATTGTAGCTTTCTTGTTTGAAACTTATTTGAAAAATTCCAAAATATGAGAAGAAACAAACCCAAATTTGTACAAACTTATAATCAAATTTGAAAATGTATATTTATCTTCCTTGTGGGTTGAAATTCCACATTGACAACCTTCAAGAAATGACTTGAAAACTGAACACACATTAATCTGCTTCAATCACTCATTAATCTGCTTCAAACTCTTGATGCTGACAGCGTTTCGCCCGCCATGGCTGCATCATGGAAACAGTCCACAAAGCATCTGAGGAAGCAGAAAAGTCTTAGTATTCCCATGTAAAACAATAGGGTTGCTGACCAGGACAGCATGCTAAGGCTCTATCCCGGGGAAGTGCGTGCCATCAGCCAGCCGGTGCATGGAAGTTACTTCTGCTCCCAAGGAGCAGTAAATATTAAAACAAAAAAATTGGGGTTAGGGGTCGGGATGGACAGGGGAAAAGGGAGGAGCTTAGGTAGGGGGGTAGGGAAGTACCCTCCCAGTCTGCTCCTTAATTGGAGAGGACTGGGAGGAAACTGGGAAAAAGGCCGTGCATGTGTGCACGGATATAGTGTTTTATAACATACACATGCCAACGCATGCATGTTATAAAATCAGAGCATCCGTGTGTGCATGCTGGGAACTGTACACACACACAATTCCCCAGGCAGGGCATAGCCTAAGGAATCATAAAAGCAGCAGACTGTGTCATACAGTCAGTGAGAATATGCTGGAGTGGGGAGACCTTCAGAAGTGGAGGCAAGTTGCTGTTTTAGAAAGGGAGGGGGTGAATCAGGAGATGCCTGTGTAGTGTTAGTGAGGCTTCAGTCTGAGGTGGCTGGAATGAGCTTAGAGGGGCATCTGGCTGTGGCAGTGCTTGGACAGGGAGGCACTCACTGAATGAGCAAAAGAGAAGCAGCATAACAGCAAATGTCTTTGTGTGTGTCTGAGCCACTGGCTGGCAGTGCGGTTGCCTCATTACTTGGCAACTGGTTCAAAAGTTGATTGGTTGGCAAGAGACTTTAATACCAGACTAGGAATCCAGGATATATGACGTATGTAACCAAACTTGTGGGGGACCCATCTGATTGCATGGATGGAAGGGGATTGAAGCTCCTTTTCCTCACCCCTGGTTTAGGATGTGCTCTACTTAGTTTTTTAGGAAAAAGATGAAATTTGTGTTGGAGAATTTTTGTCTCAATTCTGTCAGGCTCTAGGTCGTGTGTTGTACTTCTCAAGGATTAGATCAATGTACCTTTGGAAGTGTTCAAGCAGCTGCTACACAGAAAGTATGTGAGTGAGTCAGATACTCTGTGGGCTAGGGATGTGAATCGGGCTTCTGACGAGTGAAAATATTGTACGATATTTTCAAAATCGTCAGAAATCGGGGGTTCCCCGAAACCGATAGGAAAACCCCATGGAATTGTTCGTGGGGGTTCTCTCCCCCCAAAAACATTTTACAGGTACCTGGTGGTCCAGTGGGGGTCTCGGGAGCGATCTCCCGCTTCCAGGCCATTGGCTGCCACTAATCAAAATGGCGCCGATGGCCCTTTGCCCTTACCATGTGACAGGGTATCCGTGCCATTGGCCGGCCCCTGTCACATGGAGGGAGCACTGGATGGCCGGCACCATCTTTAAAAATGGCATGGGCACAGCCGATAAACAAAATCTCGATCGGGCTGGACAAAAAAAAAACACACGATGTGAATCGGAACCGGAATCAGAACCGATTCCGGTTCCAATTCACATCTCTACTATGGGCTGTTTTTGAAAAAATCATCTCGGCTGATATTTTCTGCAATCTGCCTCTAATCCTGGGGGTCATGAGGGTAGACTAGGGTGGGTGAGAGAGGTTCGTGTGTGTAGTCTCCATATTTTAATAAATGGGAATGACTGGAACGGGTTCTGAGTTTTCTTTTTTTTTTTTTTTAAATGAAATGGGAAATGAATTAAAAAAAAACAATACAGGGGTGGACACAAAATGGCCCATCCCCAGATGAAAATGAAATCTCGATAACATATTTGTAGGATACCAAGCCTAATGGAAAAGAATAGCAGGACTCTGTATGGAGATGCATGACCTCCAGGAGACTATGAGAGAGCAAATTCAGGGCCCCAGGGACATGTATGAGGCGATGCGGAGCATTCGTGAAGCAAAAGAAGCCCATACTGCAGTGTGATGGAGATACTGAAAAGAATGCTCCCCTGCCAGCCACAGCCTCCACCAGTTCCATACTTTTTCATGGCTCATTGAATGCAATCCCCACCATCCTTTCCAGCACTAAGTGACTGGATGACACTTCCCCAGGCTGAAGTTCCATCTGTGCTGTCGCCTGATTCACATATGCCTGCACCACTGCCCATCATGTTACCACCTCCCCTAATCAGGGTCAGATTTAGGATTTTGCTGCCCCAAGGCACTTTTGACGCTTTTAACCAGCACTTCCAATAAGGGTCTGTTACAGGATAGCAGAAGGCTCTTCTCTGCTGAATGAGTTATCTAGAGCTGGAAGGCAGCAAATCTTAGCCAGCCTGCTGCCCTTAAATGTTTGTTGCCCTAGACACAGGTATAATGGGTGCCTATTGACAAATCCAGGTCTGCCTGTAATGCTGCCATTATGGCTACCACACCAGAGAGAGATGCTCCCACCTCTTTCAGAGAACAGGTGACCGAGTAGAAAAGACCAGGCTATTTTCTCAGGTCACTTGAAGCCCAACAGTACTCTCCAGCAGCTATGATGATGTGCAACTGCCCTCAGGTCCTGTGCCCTCTAAAGACAATATCCACAATGACAGGACACCATTGTGGAGGAGTTCCGAAATGATTTAAACAAAGGCAGCAGAGCTATCACCTCCTCAAAAAAGAGAGCAGCCGACTAACTTTATGGTATATATTAATCATCACATAAAACACATCATATAAATAAATGCACATTCATTTTCTAAAATGTCTTTGTAATCAGAATGTTCCTTTCCTTTGTAGTCTGCCTTTGACTCATGTGATTGACTCATGTGATGTATCTCCTGCAAGTCCTCCTTACTCAGCTCTTCTTCCTTCTCCTTCTCTTCATCCTGATTACCTTGCAGTACCCTTTGGAGAAGTGATGTGTTTGGTTTTGGACAGGTTATGTAGCTTTCAGAAGACTAGAAATATCTCACAGACATTTGGCGGGTTGTAGAGAAGGCAACCCCAGATCTGTCCAGACAAAGGAAATGTGTTTTGATTAGGTCATAGGTTCTCTCAATAAATGCCCTGGTCAGATTGTGGGCCCTGTTGTAGGAAGCCTCTGTAGCAGTCTGTGGGTTAGCCATTGGGATCATGAACTAAGTTTTTAGTGTAGGAGAGAAGGCAGAGTTAGATATGCCTAGGGTTAGGTATCAGGCAGTTCACAGGACCAGACTTCCTGGGGCCAAACTGTCAGTCCGCCTAGTTATGAGAGAGACAATAAGAAAAGGTTAGTTGGTGTATGGTCACTGTGTTAAGTGCATTTCTATCTAGAGGTCATGGCCCAGTGATGCAGCCTTCCTGGAAGTGGTCATGAATTCCTGACTGTGAGAGGATGTAGGCATTGTGAGTGGATCCAAAAACCTGGGCACAATGTCCAGGATAATATCCTTGGTGTCACAGTCACCTGCATATGGAGGACGTGGACACACTTGCATTTTCAGTAGGTAGCCTCATCTCCCTCTAATGCCCTTATAGGGTTATGAGTGGAATTGATAGACAGAGAAAAACATGATATTTGATAAACATCAGTAATTATTTGATGTTATTGCTATCTTCTTCAAGGGCAGGTTATATAGTGTTGCATTTTCCTGAGCAATGCAGCTAGGACTTAATCTATATATAGAGAGATGGCAGATTGGCTGCACATGACTTGCTCTTCAGATAGACTAAAAACTAGAGATGTGAATCGGAACCGGAATCGGTTCGGATTCCAGTTCCAATTCACATGTGGGTTTTTTTTCATCGGGCCCGATCGCGGTTTTGTTTATCGACTGCGCCTGAGCCGATAAACAAAAAACCTACCCCGACACTTTAAAACTAATCCCTTTGCTTCCCACACCCTCCCGACCCCCCAAAAAACATTTTACAGGTACCTGGTGGTCCAGTGGGGGTCCCAGGAGCGATCTCCCGCTCTCGGGCCGTCGGCTGCCACTAATCAAAATGGCACCGATGGCCTTTGCCCTTACCATGTGACAGGGTATCTGTGCCATTGGCCGGCCCCTGTCACATGGAGGGAGCACTGGATGGCTGGCGCCATCTTTAAAAATGGCACGGGCTTGATGGACTCTCTACCTGGGTAACATCAAGCTAGGTTGAGAGAACATTGCCCAAATCTCATCTTGGAGTGAGTTTCCTCACTCCAAAGGCCAGCAAATCTTCACAAGAGACCACTGTTCTGTTCGTAGGTATCACGTAGAATGTCAAAGTGGCCCCTAACCCCCTACACTCTTACCTAATCCCCACCTCGAGTTACTAGGTAGCCCTACCATAGGGATACAAATACCTACCTATGGGCCATGATATTACGGCCAGTCTCTCTCTCTCTCTCTGGTCCCCCAGTGGTTGAATGCAGGAAATACAACAGGTCTGGCACTTATCACAGATTCTGAAATGGTATCGCAATTTGCACTAACTTAGCTCTTCACACAGGTAATTAGCACAAATTGCAATAAAGGCTATATTAGCATAAAACACACCCCTTTTGCTATCACATGCAGTACTTACCACATTTTGATAAATCCAGGCCTAAGTTTGTACCTGAGGCAATGGAGGCTAAAGTGACTTGCCCAAGGTCACAAGGAGTGACAGTGAGACTTGAACCCTGGTCTCCTGGTTTGTAGCCCACTGCTCTAACCACTAAGCTATTCCTCCTCCCTTAGGGATGAGAATTATATGCATTCTCAAGCAACCTAATGTATGAAAAATTAGGGCAGAGTTAGGGCTTGATAGGGGTGTTCTGAGGCAAGGCCAATATTTACACGTGTAAATATGGATTTTAAATCCCACACCCGCAGTACACATTGGGCTGTTATCCATATTTATTTAATTCTTCTCTTGATGTTTGAAGAAAGTTTGAAGAAAACTCAATTTAGGCCTAAAATGACAGGTGAGGTGAGGGATCAGGGTAAACTGGGGGGAGCGTAGGCTGAAGAACCAGGGGTGTTTGGATGACCTAGAGATAGACTGACCCATTAGTCCACCAGTTTGCCCAAGCAGTCTTTTTCCTTCACATGTGTATGTTTTAAAATCTTACAAGCTGTGTTCATGACAGTTCTTAAGAAAGATACACAAGGAACATTTCCATGTGTAACTGCTTCAAATTCAGAGCATACATATGTGCATTAGGTGTGTTTTAAATCATATGAGAGCACTTGTGCACAAAATTTAAAATTCCTGCATATATTTTAAAGTTGCTATCCCTAAGAATCAAACAAAAGAAGTTAGCATAGGCTGGCTTCTGTGATTTCCTATTGGAGGAAAAGAAAATATTTTGGACAAAAAAAAAATGAATGTTGCATAATATTTAACCCATTTACTTTTGTGATTGTAGCCTATTAGCATAGATTAACATATCATACAATTTTAGAATGAAAAATCTTATGAAGAAATAAAAAGTTGCTGTTGTGGGATATTTGCCTGCAATATCTTTAATGAATAAGGTGAACATTTTTTTCATGCAAAAATTACTGTTTTCATGAGCAAAATCCATTATTGCAGTATGAATAGACACCTATGATAGAAATACAGGACAGCAACCTGTTGATTCTGGAATCCGAGGAGTGCAAGGAGAAGATAGTGATCCCTACTGACTCGATAACAGGACCTTTGTAAAGTCATAGATAGCAAAAGAAAAATCAGATTGTGCTCAGACCTGTCTCCTCACTCTACTCTTTCACAATAAACCTGCTATGTGGAAGAATAATCCTTTTTTTTTTCTATCTTCTGTGCATTTGGCAGCAAAACAATTATCTTTCAATAATAACTATGAAAAGAAAACATAAACAGGCATTAGAAGAAGAACACTGGTGTATTGTTTTAAGTCACTTGATAAAAATGTATTATTGAAGGAACTCAAATGTGGAACAATAGAACTTTGGAAGAAATATATTGGCAACGAAAGCCAATTTGCTTTGAAGTGTCTGATATAGTCACTGTAGATTATAGTTATAACTACTGCTTACCACAGATGCATGCTGGTCTCCAGCACACACAGGAGCAATGCATCAAGCATTTATATTTTTGCAGAGGGCTTTTTTAGGGCTTTAAGCCAATTACAAAATGTTTCTCATATGTACCAAGTGGTGCAAACCCACTTTGTACTCAGATATAGCCCAGAGTTAGCACTGCCTTAAAATAAAATCATATTATGTATAATTGTTTAGAAATTACTATATGAAGGCATGAAAGACATGTAGAGAATACATTTTCATAAGGCCATTTCTGTGGGTAGAGTGGAGCTTTATCTGTAGAAACGAACTTTTAAAAAATTTCATGACCAACACGCATGTAAAAGTACATGCATGCACACTTTATCCACGTACTTTTATACTTTTATGCGCCTAAAGGGAAGGAGCTCCAGGGGAAGGAGTTTGGTTAGGGTTGGGACAACATTCATACGTTCTGATTTTAAAAAGTATGGGGTAGATCTTACAAACATATGCGCGCTCATACTTTTGTTCGCGCACCAGGCGCGAACAAAAGTACGCTGGATTTTATAAGATACGCGCGTAGCGACATGTATCTTATAAAATCCGGGGTCGGCATGCGCAAGGGGGTGCACATTTGTGCAACCTGCACGCGCTGGGCCCAGCGCGTGCTGCCTGTTCCCTCCGAGGCCGCTCCGATTTCGGATCGGCTCAGAGGGAACTTTCTTTCGCCCTCCCCCCACCTTTCCCTCCCTTCCCCTACCTAACCCACCCCCCCCCGGCCCTATCTAAACCCCCCCCCCTTACCTTTGTTGGCAGATTTACGCCTGCTGAAAGCAGACGTAAATCTGCGTGCACCGGCGGCCTATGCAAAATAGGCCGCCGGCGCGCGAGGGCCCTGCACGCGTAAATCCGGCCGAATTTACTCGTGCAGGGCATTTAAAATCCGCCCCTATGCATGTAAATGGTCTCAGTAAAATTATGTTCACTAAATAGGAGTGTCAGGCCCAACAATTTGGAACTCTTTCTATATCACTGAGGTTTTCCTTTACCAAAGACTTTAAAAAGTTGTTAAAAACTTTTAATAACTGATGCTATATTGATGGGTCTATCAATATTTGTAATTTGTTTGTGCTGTCATGTTTATTTTATGATTTTGAATATTTTATTTTGTGAACCACTCAGGGCTCTGTAGGAACCATATAATAGAACTTTTAAATGAACAAACAAACAAACAAATAAATAAATATGCGGAATTTCCAAATCTAGCTTACTCGGAAGGGAGGATAACTTTTAAAACTATTTGTGTGCACCCATTAACGCATGTATGTGGGCACATACAAAGTTGCTACTGTATTTTTATCACCTGCATGGATATGATATGTGCAGGTACTTTTGCATGCACATATGCTCACTCATGTAAAAACCACAAACCATGCAAGTTCAGACTTATCCAGAATAGAAGCTGCACTTATCAAGAAAAATTATGATTTATGTTGTTAAGTAGTGGCACTTAGCCAGATAAGTTTGAAAAGTGCTACTTGTCTGTCTAAGCAATGCTTTTTGGACTTATCCAGGTATATAACATAGACCTGGAGGAGCTGAAGCAGACAGAGAGGTATATAGATGAGACTTTCAGGGACATAATAGCCAAGTCCCATCTTCAGATTGGCAGCCCTGGAGCTGCCTTGGAGGAAGAAGGTCTCATGATCGGAGAGCATCAACCTGGTGCAGTAGGAAAGGATCCTGTAGCAACTGCTCTCCAGGTGGTGCATTGTCCTTTCACACTGAGAATATCTCCCCAAGGCCTACTGCCCAGGAGGGAAGAGTTAGGTCAGCCATCATAGTTTGTGATTTGATTATTAGGAATCTAGACAGCCGGGTGGCTGGTGGGCATGTGGATCACCTGGGTAACATGCCTACCTAGTGCGAAGGGGCGGACTCATGCGTCACTTAGACAGAGCTGGGGAGGAGCCAGCTGTTGTGGTACATGTGGGCACCAATGACATAGGAAAATGTGGGAGGGAGGTTCTGGAAGCCAAATTTAGGCTCTTAGGTAGAAAACTGAAATCCAGAACCTCCAGGGTAGCATTCTCTGAAATGCTCCCTGTTCCACACGCAGGTCCCCAGGGGCAGGTAGAGCCCCGAAGTCTCAATGCATGGATGAGACGATGGTGCAAGGAAGAGGGATTCAGTTTTGTAAGGAACTGGGGAACCTTTTTGGGAAGGGGGAGTTTTTTCCAAAGGGATGAGCTCCACTTTAATTAGGGTGGAACCAGACTGCTGGCACTAACCTTTAAAAAGGAAATAGAGCAGCTTTTAAACTAGAATAAAGGGGAAAGCCAACAGTCGCTCAGCAGTGCATGGTTTGGATGAAGATATCTTCAAAGGATACTAATGATGATTTAGTATTGGGGCATCCCAACAGTGATGTTCCAATAATAAGAATAGTAGTTCAAGTTCCTGTAACTAAACACTCACCTGAGCTAAAACTTCCATTTCATTCCTTTCAATTAAAAAGCAGAATGAAAATACAAACAAAAAACACACTTTGAAATGTTTGTATGCTAATGCCAGAAGTCTCAGAACTAAGATGGGAGAATTAGAAGGTATAGCAGTGAATGATGACAGACTTAATTGGCATCTCAGAGACATGGTGAAAGGAGGATAACCAATGGGACAGTGCTAAACCGGGGTACAAATTATATCACAATGACAGAGAGGAGCATCTTGGAGGCGGGGTGGTGCTTTATGTCTGGGATGGCATAGAGTCCAACTGAATAAAGATCATGCATGAGATTAAATGCACAATCGAATCTTTATGAGTAGAAATCCCTTGTATGTTGGGGAAGAGTATAGTAATAGGAGTATTCTACCATCCACCTGGCCAAGATGGTGAGATGGACAGTGAAATGCTAAGAGAAATTAAGAAAGCTAACCAAATTGGTAATGAAGTAATAATGGGAGATTTCAATTATCCCAATATTTACTGGGTAAATGTATAATCAGGACATGCTAGAGAGATAAAGTTCCTCGATGGAATAAATAACAGTTTTATGGAGCAATTTGTTCAGGAACCGATGTGAAAGGGAGCAAATATGAATTAAATAATTGGAAGGGGGACAGTAAGCAAATCCACGGCTCTAGTGCTAAAATTTCAAAAGGGAAACTTTGATTAAATGAGAAAAATAGTTAGAAAAAAACAGAAAGGAGAAGCTACAAAGGTAAAAAGTGTGCAAGAGGCATGGACATTGTTAAAAAATACCATCCTAGAAGCACAGTCCAGCTGTATTACACACATTAAGAAAGGTGGAAGGAAGGCAAAACAACTACCAGCATGCTTAAAAGGTAAGGTGAAAGAGGCTATTTTAGCTAAAAGATCTTCATTCAAAAATTGAAAGAAGGATCCAACACTGCTCCAGTGTTCCGCGTCCCTCGCGGCGCGGAGAGGCCCACACCACGTCTTCCTGCAGTCGCCCCTAGGCATGCGCGCATGCACAGGGCCAACTTTTAAAGGCACCGCGGCGGGAAACTACTCCATGGTGCCCTCGGGCTCCTAGCTCCTCAGCCTCCTCAACTCCGGACCTGGTTCCCTCCTGCTCCGGTGTGCTGCATCCCTCGCAGTCGGTCCCTAGGCGCGCGCATACACAAAGGATCGACCTTTAAAGGCGCTGTGACGGGAACCGCTCCATGGCACCCAGCGATGACATCACCTGAGCCCTGCATAAAAGGCAGGACTCAGCCCTTCATTCCTTGCCTTGGCAAATGGGTAATCAAATTGTGTGAGCTAGTTGCCGTCCTCGTTCCCGTGTTCCTGTGCTTGTTCCAGTGTTCCTGAGTTCTTGTGCTTGTTCCAGTGTTCCCGCATCTGTTCCTGTGTTCCTGTTCTCGTTCAAGTGTTCCTGCATTGCTCGTGTGTTCCCATGGTCCTTCTTGTGTTCCAGCACCTGTTCCTGTGTTCCTTCGTTCCTGAGTTTTTTCCACGTTCTGCAACCCAGGTTGTACCTTCTCGGACAGATATCTGGTACTGACCTTGGCTTGCCTCTGACCACGTTTGGACTGATACCTGAAACTGACCTCTGCTTGCCTCTGACCATGCTTGCACACTTGAACCAATACCTGGAACTGACCTCTGCTTGCCTCTGACCATGCTTGAACTGATACCTGGAACTGACCTCTACTTGCCCCTGACCATGCTCCGACTGATACTTGGAACTGACCCTTGCTTTGGCTGACCATCCTCGACGGATACCCTAGCTTTGACCCTTGCTCTCCATTCTGACACTCTCTTTGCTTCTCCTGAGACCACCAGGCCCACCTGCCTTGAAGCTGTCTGTGGCCTTCCTCGAGCTAGACCACTAGGCGCTGCCTACCCTGCCTGGAGAACCTTCAGTTCCTGCCTCATACCTGTGGTCTCTGGTACTCTATGTTCTGGTCTAGCTTGTTTGTTCACCATCAGCCACACATCTCTACTCCTTGTGGGCACACCTCTCCACCACCTCTCTGGGAGACCCCCAGAGGCCCACCTAAGCCCAGGTAGCCCAGGAATCCAACGGCTCAACATGCAGAGCCCCCTGGCTGTTATTGGTGAAGATCCAGCTCGCATCTGTCTCCTTGTGTGCTCCGCCTCCTGGTGGCAGGCACCCTCTGGGATCCCTCAGAGGGCCATACCAATCCTGCGCCAGGCCAAGGGTCCATCTCCAGTGCAACAATAAGGCCATTGTAGAAAGATTAAACAATTTCTTTGCTTCAGTGTTTAGTGAAGAGGATGTTGGGGAGGTACTCGTTCCGGAGAAGGTTTTCATGGGTAATGATTCAGATGGACTGAATCAAATTACGGTAAACCAAGAAGATGTGGTAGGCCCTGATTGATAGACTAAAGAGTAGCAAATCACCTGACCAGATGGTATACACCACATGGTTCTGAAGGAACTAAAAAATGAAATTTCAGATCTATTAGTAAAAATTAGTAACCTATCATTAAAATTATCCATTGTACCTGGAGACTGGAGGGTGGCTAATGTAACCCCAATATTTAAAAAGGGTTCCAGGGAAGATCCAGTAAACTACAGATCAGTTAGCTTGACTTCCGTGCCAGGAAAAATAGTGGAAAGTGTTCTAAAGTTCAAAATCACAGAACATAAAGTAAGATATGGTCTAATGGAACAAAGTCAGCATGGCTTTACCCAAGGCAAGTCTTGCCTTAGAAAACTGCTTCACTTTTCTGAAAGGGTTAATAAACATGTAGATAAAGGTGAACTGGTAGAGGTGGTGTATTTGGCTTTTCAGAAGGCATTTGACAAAGTTCCTCATGAGAGGCTTCTAGGAAAAGTAATAACATGGGATAGGTAGCGATGTCCTTTCGTGGATTACAAATTGGTTAAAAGACATGAAACAGAGAGTAGGATAAAATGGACAATTTTCTCAGTGGAGGGGAGTGGGCAGTGGAGTGCCTCAGGGATCTGTACTGGGACCCATGCTTTTCAATATATTTAAAAATGATCTGGTAAGGCATACAACGAGTGAGGTAATTGTTGCGTCCGTCGGTTGCAGAAGGTTGCAACCGCTCTGCCTTACCTCTCTTTCTCCCCTTTCTCTTTCTTTGGGCAAGATGGCTGTCTCCGGTGCTGAGTGCCGAGGGCCTCGGCATTTACAGAAAAGCATGGGCGTCCCCATCCGCCATGCTCACTCCCGTGGCTTCCTAGGGCGCGAGCGTGCACACCCCAGACGCTCAAATAAACGTCATGGCGGGAACCTCAGGGGAGCCCCACCGCATGACATCAGTATCTCCGGGTATAACTAACCTCCACTTCCGCTACCAATTTGAGTTAGCAAAGACTTCGCCTCTCTACTCTGCCTGCTTTAAGCTACTAGCTTAGATGCCTCATTTTACCAAGGGCCTCGCTCTAGCAGAAGCTCTAGACACCCGCTCTTCGGGGGTCTCTCACTTACAACTTCCCTTCGGGGTCCTCACTAACCCAGACAACTGCTCCTCGGGGGTCTTCTCTTTTATTCTTTCCAGGATATTGGACTATTGAGTATTCGCTCCTCGAGGGCCTATCTACTTCATATCCTGCACCACAGACCTTCAGTCCCACTATTCTACCATCAGGAAGATGCCTTCACTCTGTGAGTACCTCTACAAACCGGTGCTCCAACTCCACCCACCAGCCACGGCGTTACCCGCATTGCGGGCTTCTACTTATTGTGAACATCTGGGTGAGACAATACTACTGAGCCTGTTGAGCGTATTGGCACCTTATGGATCAGTGCCTTACCTTTCTGCATTACCATCTAATTACAGCAGTACAATAAAGACTCTATCCATTCTGTGTTTGCTAACTGTGTCAGCCTATTGCAGTGGTTCCCCACGGGGCTCCTCCCGGTGGGAGGAGATATCTCCATTGCGACCAAGGGTCCTGAATGCCTCAAACACAACAGTAATCAAATTTGCAGATGATACAAAATTATTCAGAGTAGTTAAATCACAAGTGGATTGTGATAAATTGCAGGAGGACCTTGTAAGACTGGAAAATTGGGCATCCAAATGGCAGATGAAATTTAATGTGGATAAGTACAAAGTGATGCAGATAGGAAAAAGTAACCCATGCTATAGTTACACAATGTTAGGTTCCATATTAAGAACTACCACCCAGGAAAGAGATCTAGGCGTCATAGTGGATAATATATTGAAATTGTCAGCTCATTGTGCTGTGGCAGTCAAAAAAAGCAAACAGAAAGTTAGCAATTATTAGAAAGGGAATGGTGAATAAAACGGAAAATGCCATAATGCCTCTATATCGCTCCATGGTGAGACCGCACCTTGAATACTGTGTATAATTCTGGTCGCTGCATCTCAAAAAAGATATAGTTGCATTGGAGAAGGTACAGAGAAGGGCAACCAAAATGATAAAGGGGATGAAACAGCTCCCCTATGAGGAAAGACTAAAGAGTTTAGGACTGTTCAGCTTGGAGAAGAGACAGCTGAGGGGGGACATGATAGAGGTGCTTAAAATCATGATAGGTCTAGAACAGGTAAATGTGAATTGGTTATTTTACTCTTTCAGATAATAGAAGGACTAGGGGGCACTCCATGAAGTTAGCATATAGCACATGTAAAACTAATCAGAGAAAGTTATTTTTAACTCAACGCACAATTAAACTCTGGAATTTATTACCAGAGGATGTGGCTAAGACAGCTAGCATTGCTGGGTCTAAAAAAGGTTTGGACAATTTCCTGGAGGAAAAAGTTCATAAACCATTATTAACTACTTAGACTTGGAGAAAGCCACTGTTTATGTCTGCCAGGTACTTGTGACCTGAATTGGCTGCTTTTGAAAACAGGATACTGGGCTTGAAGGACCCTTGGTTTGGTCCATATGGTAATTTTTATATTCTTTTGTAAATGACATAGTAAAAATGATAATTTAAACAAATTATTTTGAACTAGAGTTGGACTTATTCATCTTTCTCATTTGATCTGGTGCCTAAGTGAGAGTCATCAATCAAATTTGTTTACAATCAAACCTTAAATTATATTTGAAATCCTGAATGAAGAAGAAAAGAAGAAATTTGAAAGGAAAGGGAGGGAGACAGACAGAAGCATTACTAGGAGTCTGAACAATCAAAGTTAGAAGTACATTTTAAGGGGGTCTAAGAATTCCACAGTAAATCCTTTCAGTAATTTGTATATGAAATCTAAACTCCTGTTGGTTGCACTGCTGCTTCATTGCTTCCAGTTTTCAACGCTAATTTTGTTTTATAATATAGATTACAGGGAGACTTGGTCCTTTAAATTCTTCCGCTCTCAAAGCATTTTTCTAGCCATTAGTATTTGATTCAAAATTTGAAATTATAATTAATATGGCAATAATTACAGTACTTCTAAATAACAGCAAAACTGGCCTGCTTTTAAATTTGTGTTATGCAAGATTGCCCTCATTACAGATGAATGAGTACTGCTGATGGGATTTGTGTTCAATACTGCAGCACAAATTAACAGGTGCTAATCACTCCCCTCCTCCCATTCAGTGTTAGCCTCAGCTGCTCTTATAAATATGATAATGAGGCTGGTTACTCCATATGGAGGGAACAGACCTTTAAAGTCTTCCACAAGGCAAGGGTTCCCCTTTCAAAGAATATGTGGAGGAACAAGCATAGGGGGTTATTTACTAAAGGTTTTTTCTCCATTTTGAGTTTATTGAAAAAATGCTTAGTAAATAGATCCCTTAGTTTGCAGGTTGTTGGTTTTTTTTTTTAAACTGCTGTTAGCGTCCTCTTGCTCCCTTATGGATTTCAGCTGAACTGGAGTCTGATGTTATAGGAATGGTGATCCTATGGTGCCATGAGCTTTTATTATCAGCTACTTGGTGTTTTTGTCCATTGGTTTTACTTCTTTCTTCTCTCTCTCTCTCTCTTCTAGCCCAGATATTGCAAATATAAAAGGCATAGACCCTAGCTCCCTCTAGAAACCAATTCATGTAAGCTCTCCAGATTCAGATGATGTGTGTGCAATGCATCACTAAGGAGTCCATCGGCCCTGCTGTAAATTCTTCCACTGGGATTGTGAGGTAGATCCTTGGCTTTGCCTTCCTTTTCGTCTATAAATGGGGGGAATAAAATCTAAAGAAAAAAAAAGGGCAACAGGCTTCAGGAGCTCAAACGTTTTCAGATGCCATCTTGAAATCCTTGCTTTCAAAATCACCTTCTGGCCTTTTTTGAAAGAGTTTGATTTAAAACTGAACATTAACATAAGAACATAATTATTTAACATTGAAAATTAGGTTACTAAATAAAAAAGAAAACCATGATAACACAAAGGGAGGCTGCCAAAGCATCCTTCAAATCATTGCCAAACAGTCGATTGTGGAGCCAGCAGAGGGAAAGAGAGGTGATAGGGCTGGTGGAAAGAGACATCATGCAGCCATAATTGCTTTGAACCTGGACACATGGTACCATTTAGGGCCAGAGAAAAGGCATCCGGTTTTAGCCTGTGAGTCATAATTAAAGGTTAGGACTGCCACTGATGCTGATTTAGCATCTGCACTTAATTTTTCCAATACCTTATTAATTTAGTACCAGATGCTAAATCCATCCAGTGCTACTAAAGCACACATGGCAGCAGAGCATTCATCTATTTTTGCTTAGTGCTGGCTGCTGGAGTACCAGCATGATACATCGCCCTATTATTTTCTTGAGTTCAAATTTCTGGACCTCCATTATAACTGGGGCACTTGAACAGATTCTTCAGTATACTTTCGTTTAGTTTCCAATAAAAACAACATGAGAAACTCATTTATGAGAAAGAAGTCCACTGATGTTGAGCTATTAGAGTATAGTAGCAGTGGCCAGGTGCTAAGGGCATGTCTCCCGTGAAAAGATAATATATTAATTTGTAACTAATTAATGTTAAAATACACAAATTATTGCAGAGTACATGATACCTACCTAACAGACAACCAACCCAATTCACACATTTAACTTCTTGTAAATAACAGTACCAAGCCTAATCAACAACACTATCTGAATTGAAAAACACATTGTGGCATTAATTGCTGATTATGTACTATGGAATTTTTGGTAACATTTGGTTCTGAGTGTAAGAATCCTATTTGTCACAGAATAATTTGTCACAGATTAATTTAAAGGTGCAGTGTTATGCGTGCCAGCCGCAGCAGACCCACGGCCCAGGCCCCCCCACCTCTCTCAGACTAATCCAGTGCCTGGTTCCTCGTTCCTGGCGGCGGTGGGCCGCCGGTTACATCCTCGGGCCACCCCCGGTACCCCTGGCTCAACTCCTGATCCCTGTGCTCCGCGTCGGGCCTCCGTCAGCGGAGCTCCGGTACTTAAGGCCAGCCTCCATGCCTAAGGATTTCCTTTGCAATAGGTTTCCAAGCTGGTCGTGTACTCCTTGTTTCTTCGTGATTCTCCTACGTTCCTGGTTCCTGATCCTCGTTGTCTCCTGTTCCAGTTCTCCTTGTTCCTGTGTTCCTGATTCCTATCTACCCTTGGACTGCCTTCTCGGACATGACCTCTGCATTACCTGACTACGCTCTTGACTCTCTCCAGCCTGAACCTCTGCATTGCCTGACCATGTCGTTGACTCTCTCCAGCCCAGACCTCTGCATTGCCTGACCACGTCGTTGACTCTCCCCAGCCTGGACCTCTGCATTGCCTGACCATGTGGTTGTCTCTCTCCAGCCCGGACCTCTGCCTTGCCAACTACGCTATTGACTCTCTCCAAGCCCAGACCTCTGCATTGCCTGACTACACTGGTGACTCTCTCCAAGCCCAGACCTCTGCATTGCTTGACTGCATCTTTGACTCTCTCCTCGCCCAGACCTCAGCTTTGTCTTGCCACTACTTCCTGTTTGCCGCTGGCCCTGACTTCAGCTTGCCTCACGACGCTCTTACTGTCTATGTCCTAGACTTGGCCTATTCAGGCTTTGATCTGTTCTTGCTAGGTGCCCTCTGTCTGACTTTGGTTCTATTGGCACCCGGGTCTCTGGGACTCCGCCTTGTCCAGTACAGACTTCTCCACTCTCCTGCTGCTGCCTCTGGGCTGACCTCTCGATCCTTCCATCGACGATGACATGCAGACGCCCACCTAAGTCCAGCCGGCCCCGGTACCCAAAGGCTCAATCCGCGGGGAACGAGGGCTGGTATTAGTGAAGTGCCAGCTGGCCTCCGGCCTTCAGCCCACTCTGCCTGCCGATGGTGGGGACCTGTAGGACCCCCTCCTATGGGTAGTGTCAACCCCACCTCGGCCCAAGGGTCCACCTCCAGCGCAACATGCAGTGCAGGTAATTCTAGTAATATTTAGCTTTGTCAGTAAGTAACAATACAAAATGATTCTGACCCATTTCATGTACACCAGGAAGCATTTTGGTCCAGTACTAAGTAATGCAAATCATCAGTAATACTTGACATATCTGCCTCTTTGTCTCTCTACTTTTATGAATATTTTTGTACACAATGTAAAATCCTGTCTTGAGCTCCTGATGGATAATAAGAACACCCAAAAGAACATAGCAATATTGCTGTTCAGTTTTTCTGCATATTTGGTATTTTATTTCTTATTGAACATTGGATATATTTTTAAAAAATGTGCCTATGGGAATGGTATCTAGATGAAAAATCCAAATATAAATACCATTTCATTACATTTTTCTTGATGAAGAGTATGGCACATTCTTGTAGTTAATAGGTAGTCTTATAATGATGAAACTTTTGTTTGGAACCTAATTAAGTCTTGGCATTTTAGTTCAGAACAAAAGCATCTTTATCTTCTTTATTAAGACTTGCTGAGGTATTGGCATTGGTCGTTGTTATTTAGCTTTGTATTAAAACGATCCCCGAGAACAAACTCAGATTTGTAGCATAGTCACTGCTGCTAAAATATGGAAAGTGTCCTCAAATATGTTAAGCATTTATGAAGAGTATGAAGATACCTATTAATTTTGTTTGCATTTTATTATGAAAGCATCTGTCCATCAGTTTGAAATAGATAATACTTGGGTAGTTTTATAATTAATTTGACTGGGCAAAAGTTCAATATTAATTGCAAAGTTTTATACCCATTTAAGATTAAACTGTCTTTAATGCTTTCCTCATAAATTGTCCAATAGACAACTGAGCATTTTCACTTCTTTGTTATATTTTCCTGCTTGCCATTTTTATTACATCCCTTTTTACATATTTTAACTTTCTTCATTTCAAATAAAACAGTTTTAGTACAGGAAAAAATACTATTTTTAAGACAATATGAGATTGATATTCAGACATTTATCCAGATAAAACTTATCCAGATAGGTGGGAGACATTTCAGGGAGAGTGGAGTTTGCTGAATAATTTATCTTCTAACTCTGATATTTGGAGTTAGGCAAATAGGTTATTTGACTAGCTCTAGAGGTGGCCCATGTGTGAAATTGTTACCATACATTTTTACCTTTAACCAGCTATATTCAAAGAATATAGCCTGTTCAGTAGAGATGCACAGTTTTAAAAAATAAAAAATGTGTTGGCCTACCAGCTCCATCCTCCATTGACCCCACTCCAGTAAAAAAAATCTTGTGCCCGAAGGAGTCTGAAATATATAAAATCATAGAAGGCCTATATGCCTGAAAATCTTCCCCCTCCGTCTCAGACATTGCCAAAAAGAATTTAAAGGTAGCCCCCTTCCAGAGCCTCACCTTCACCCTCCCCTCTCCCCTTTACCCAAGCTCAACACTCCTGCCACATTTGGAATGGCCCAAACACCTTACCTCAGCCAGGAACAAGTCCTGACGCATCCATAATAGCTGAGGTAAAGTTATCTGGATTCATGTACCTGGATAACTTTGAGACCTAACTGCTGATATTCAAAAATAGCCAATTAAGTATAACCAGAAATCATTTTTCAAGTATATTCAGTGGGATATTTATTCTGCTGAATATCCCTGATAACTTATCCATCTAACTTTAGCCACATAAGCATTTTCTTTGCATTTTCAAAACAATAGTGGTCACCAAAACCAGATTTATTCCATTAGTAGAAGAGAAGTAGAGAAGGTACAGAGAAGGGCTACCAAAATGATAAGGGGAATGGAACAACTCCCCTATGAGGAAAGACTAAAGAGGTTAGGACTTTTCAGCTTGGAGAAGAGACGACTGAGGGGGGATATGATAGAGGTGTTTAAAATCATGAGAGGTCTAGAACGGGTAGATGTGAATCGGTTATTTACTCTTTCGGATAGTAGAAAGACTAGGGGGCACTCCATGAAGTTAGCATGGGGCACATTTAAAACTCATCGGAGAAAGTTCTTTTTTACTCAACGCACAATTAAACTCTGGAATTTGTTGCCAGAGAATGTGGTTAGTGCAATTAGTATAGCCGTGTTTAAAAAAGGATTGGATAAGTTCTTGGAGGAGAAATCCATTACCTGCTATTAAGTTCACTTAGTGAATAGCCACTGCCATTAGCAGTGGTTACATGGAATAGACTTAGTTTTTGGGTACTTGCCAGGTTCTTATGGCCTGGATTGGCCACTGTTGGAAACAGGATGCTGGGCTTGATGGACCCTTGGTCTGACCCAGTATGGCATTTTCTTATGTTCTTATGTTCTTAGAACCTTTGAAACATCTTCTGTATTTGTGCTCTGTTCAAACAAGATTGGCAAATTATCTCTACATATCCAGTAGCTTGAATCATCCATTCACACACACATTTGCACATAAACAGAAAAATACTTGATTTATGTTGAATGCACATGTAGAAACCCCCTAAGGATTTCCGTTTTATGACCCTAGTTCAAGCCCTGGGTTAGGATTTAGGAGGTGGTGGGGGGAAGGGGCAGATCATTCAATGATGAACACCTCCTGTGAGGCTGCTGGATTGGTCAGCCCAGCCTGTATAAAAGCAGTCAGAGTTGGAAAATAGCATTGTATTTTTTTGTTTAGAATTCGAAAATATACTGACTGTTTCATTGTGTACCTACATTTCTGTTTCTAGGCCCCACGGCTGTTATGAGTGGTGTCTGTGGGACAGGCCTTCAGACCACTGCACTTACCACCAGCCCCGAGCCCGAATCGACACCTTCTGATCCTATGGAAGACCTTCTTCTGATGCTGCTGCTTCCTTTGAAACCAGAGAAGGCCCACAAATGGACAAGCAGCAGGCTGTTGAGCTCAAGTCTGCCTCCAACACCACTGCCTCCCCGGGACTCTACCAAGGCATGCACGAGCCTGACAGTGCTTCTCTTAAAGGGCCCGCAGTGGGAAAAGGCCAGCGGCGTCCGATGATGACATCACCAGCAGGGGCCTATAAAGGCCACCCAAGCAGCTACTCCTTGCCTTGGCAATAAGTTGCCTCAGAGGTCTTCGTGTCCTTTTCTGTGCTCCTGGTACTTGATCCTGAGTTTCTGGTATTTGTCTTCATCTGTGGTCAGTTCTTCATCAGGTCTTCAGCTTGTGGTCAGTCTTTAGTTCTTCAGTGTCTTCTGTGTCATCGTCTGCCCATCTGTACTCTTCCTTGCCTCCCTACTTGCCTATCCATCCCGCCCTCCCTCAGGTGGATCTCTGGTTCTGACTTTGACCTGCTTGACACACAACTACTCCTGAACTCTGTATGCCACTGACCACCGCCTGGCCAATGACCATGCTTGAACTCTACTTTCCACTGACCACAGCCTGACTTAATGACCACACCTGAACTCCCCCTGCCACTGACCACTGCCTGACTCCTGAGCGCTGAGGGAATGAGGGCTAGTATAGGTAAAGCTCCATTTGGGCCTCTGCCACAGCCAGCTCTGCCAGTCGATAGTGGGGACCTGCAGGACTCCTCCCTACAGGTTGCACCAACTTCACCGTCATCCAAGGATCCACGCCCACAACACGGCCAGAGGGATAGGAAAAAGAGGAGAGGCACAGACACATCCAATACATAACCTGGCTGGTAGGTTTTTCCTCAGGTTTTGGAGCAAGGAGTAGTGTCCCTTGCACATTTCAGCTAACACACCAAAGTAGAGGCTACACACACATACACACAATGATATTAATTGAACATTTTAAATCAGTAAATGTGGATTTCAACACTGTAAATGAGGATTTGGATGTATATATCTTTTTTCCACTAATTTAAATGAAATTTTGGAAATAAAGCTGGAATGACCAGAAAAAGGAGATTGTTCTTTTCTTTTGAAATGATGGATAATAAATTAGTTGGAATGCTCAAAAGATAGCCAAGAAGCTTGGGAAAAAAAATCAACTAGCCCCTATAATTTACCACATAACAACATCATTTGTTTTATCATAGATACAAAATAGAAGGGGGAAAAGTTACATAATTGGTTCCTAAGCTCCTGCAGCATTTAAGTAAACTGGAAGTTTGAAGGACAAAGCAGCTTTGTTTCCTGGTGGCACAGTAAAGCAAAAAAAAAAAAATTTGCCTCCCATGAAAAATTCATTTATCTTTCCACAATTTAATACAGAGAGCTATTGTACACAGAAATGAACTTCTGAAATTATGCTCTGGTCAGCTGATAGATTTCCTTTCATCTGTGTCTCTGCTACCACACTTGTCTCACTTCTTTTTTCCTGCTAACTACTTGTCCTCAAGGAACCTTTCCAAAAAGTCCATTTAAAGTAATGTTCAGTCACTTATTAGAGAACATTCTTTCCAGCACTTCTAGTTTCACATAGATTATTTTCAGGCAAGTGTGAAACAACTTTCTAAATTTAATAGCAATTTATCACTTCAGTTTAAGATCAATGATTAAAGGCATAAACATGCAAAAGATTTAAGATACACTTACACTTATGAATCATCACAATCAGGTTGTTACTAATCAATTTTCATCAAAATTAATTCACTAATTTCATAGTGGAATGAGCAGATCTTCTTTTTTTCCTGTATATACTAAACACATTAGTGTATATGCTAATCAGGTATACAGTGGCAATTGAGAAATGAAATAATTAGCATCTGTTTGTATAGAATCCTCTACCTGAGCCTGCTTAAGCAGAAACTGATTTTAGAGCTATAACCATCACATTTCTCAAGGTGCATGCGGGCACATGTTTAGAATTCAGAAACATTCAAGTTATAAGTGGTTTTCCTGACTTGCCTCCTGTGACTCAAGAGAGAAGAAAAGGTTTTCTTGCTTTAAGGTAAGAGGCCATTACCTTAAATTGTTCCTTTGTACTTTGATATCCATGTACTTGTGTTGTTAGAGATCAAAATGATGGTTTTGTTTTTTTCTCACCTGCTACTACTAATACTATTTAACATTTCTATAGCACTACCTGACACATGCAGCGTTGCCAGGTTTATTGACATCTTGTGGTCTAGACTCAGGATATATTGCATGTTTGTCTCATGTTAAGACAATTTCTTATTTCTTTTTTTTTCTTATTTTAATTTTCTTCTTAGTCTCCCTGAGGTCCTTTTTCCAGGGATGTGCAGAGCAAAATTTTATGTTCATATTTCTTATGTCCGAAAGGGGGTCCCACTTGCGGCCAATATGGACATAAAAAAAATCCAATGAGTTGGGTATATGTACATATGTGCAAAAAAAAAATTTAAACCCCCTCACCCTCCTTAATCCCCCCCCCCAGACTTACCACAACTCCCTGGTGATCGAGCGAGGAGTGAGGACGTCATTTCTGCAATCCTTGGCGAGAAGCATGTGATGTCGGCGGCACGTCGAGTGACGCGGCGTCACATGATTCCCGGCGAGTTCGCGCCGGACGGCTCGTTCGGCCCAAAAAGAACTTTTGGCCAGCTTGGGGGGGCCTCCTGACCCCCCCAAGATGGCCAAAAGTTCTTTTTGGGCCGAACGAGCCGTCCGGCGCGAACTCGCCGGGAATCACGTGGCGCCGCGTCACTCAGACGCGGCGTCACGTGATTCCCGGCGAGTTCAGCTTGGGGGGGCCTCCTGACCCCCCCAAGCTGGCCAAAAGTTCTTTTTGGGCCGAACGAGCCGTCCGGCGCGAACTCGCCGGGAATCACGTGACGCCGGCGTCACTCGACGTGCCGCCGACGTCACATGCTTCTCGCCAAGGATTGCAGAAATGGCGTCCTCACTCCTCGCTCCATCACCAGGGAGTTGTGGTAAGTCGGGGGGGGGGGGATTAAGGAGGGTGAGGGGGTTTATATTTTTATTTTGGCTCAACAATCGCGATTTCCCACATATCGAACATATCTATGTTCGATATGTGGGAAATCCGATCGTTTATGTCGAATCAATTTTTTAAGTTAAAAAAAAATATGAGTTGCGTTTTACTAATGCGGTCAATCCGAATGCACACCCCTACCTTTTTCTGCTGCTGTGTGGCTTGGCTATTTAGCCGGATAAACATATCTGAATAACTAGCAGGGTATATTCAGTGGCAAGGATGCACCTCTGAATATACCCAGCCACCCGAAAGCAAGCCAGTTATGTCTAACTGGCTACCTTTAGGACAGCCTTATGGGCCGACCAGAGTTAAGCAGCTAACTCATAATATTGGCGTTAGCTGCATAATGTATGCGGCAAATTCTGGTATGCCCCCCCCCCCCTTATATGGTTAACTTCTAGCTGGATAAGTTGTTACCTGGTTAGAGTTTAGCCAGATAAGGGCTAAATATAGCCAAGATTCATCAAACTATCGCATGTGATAGGAAGAGGGGAACAGTTTTAAAGGGTCGGGTGGGTTTTTTTGTTTATCGGCTCGGGCGCAGCTGATAAACAAAACCGCGATCGGGCCACACACAAAAAAAATAACGATGTGAATCGGAACCTGAATCGGAACCGATTCCAGTTCTGATTCACATCTCTAATAGAGAATGCGGGTCAGAAAATAGGGAGGTTGATATTCAAAAGCCATTTAGACAGATAACGTAATAGTTAGCCATCTAAGGGGGTTATTTCCCATGTGAAAAGCACCATAATGCAAGATGTGATGCTAATTTAAAAAAGGGATGGGATTTCTGGTACCACAAGTTGTGAAGCCATATTGCACAGTTTTAATATGGCTAATAACTACACCTTTTTCATTTGCGGGTAAACAAATAAGTGTGGGAGTAGTGTGCTTATTGCGGTGGTTACTACCCCATACCAATTAAGCTTGATACTTCACTTTGATGCAGCTCCAGCACTGCTCTCTACATCAATGGAGGGGGTGGAAGGTAACTAGAACCAAAAAGTTACTAATAAGGCCAAGAGTAACAGATAAGTATGAAAGCTTGCTGGGCTGTTTGGATCTTCTTCTGCTGTCATTTCTATCACATTTTGTGATGTTTTTGCACATAGCACTAGTAGTCATTTAAGCTACCTAACACCACTGGGAGAGAGAGAGAGAGAGAGAGACAGACTAGCCATAATGCTCTCATCCTAGGTAGGTATTTATACCTGTATATGAGGCCCACATAGTAACTCGAGGTGAGGTTTAGGTGTTAGTGTAGGGGTTAGGCGCCACTTTGACATTCAGAGTGAGACATATGAACAGAACAGTGCTCTCTTGTGAAGATTTGATGACCTTCGGAATGAGGGAAGGTCATCAAATCTTCACAAGATGGCTGGCGCCATCTTTAAAAATGGCGCGGGCCATCCAGTGCTCCTACCATGTGACAGGGGCCGGCCAATGGCATGGATAACCTGTCACATGGTAAGGGCAAAGGGCCATTGGCGCCATTTTGATTACGGGCAGCCGACGGCCCGAGAGCGGGAGATGGTTCCTGGACTCCCATGGACCACCAGGTACTTGTAAAAAGTTTTGCGGGGGTTCAGGAGGGTGGGGGAAGCTAAGGGAACGGTTTTAAAGGGTCGGAGTGGGTTTAGGGATTGTTTTGGTGTGCCATTTTTCCTGCCCTCCCCCAAAATGATGAGAACCCCAGGAACAAAATCATGGGGTTCTCTTATCGGGAGCCCCCGATTTCTGACGTTTTTGAAAATATCGTCCGATATTTTCAATCGTCCAAAGCCTAATTCACATCCCTATTCTCTATATAATTGAGTAGTGGGTATGTATATTATTTTGTTTTTCTTGATTTATATATCTTTTATTTTTATTGTTTTACTGATGTAGATCATCATGTGTATCTATATGGAAGGTATGATGCTTTGCATAACTTTAAAAAGTAATAAACATAAAGAAAAAAAAGAATTCAGAAATAAATACCCATATTTTAAAAAGTGATCTAAAATAGAACCAAACAACTGTAGACTAGTTTGACTACTGTCAATTTCAGATAAAATATTGCACCGTATCGGAAAAAAGGATATGTTGAAGGATAGGAAGGGGGGGGGGGGTGATTTTCAGGAGTAAAAGGTCCTGCCAGGCCAACCTTTTAGGATTTGAGGAAGTTAACTATAACCTAGATAAGGGAAACATGTCTGATAGTTTATCTGAATTTTACTAAAGGTTTTGACATTTTACCACATGAAAGGCTGGTTTTTATTTTAAGAAAAATTGGGTTTAAGGATAACATTTGCAAGTGAATTAGAAAATCCGACTAATGTGGAGGCTACAAAGGATCAGAATTAATATCGCATTCTAAATGGAATAACGTGACAAAGTGGGAATTCACAGAGGTCTGTACTGGGAATAATATTCTTTAATATTTATTATTGATGATCTAGGGAAAGGAACAAACAACAATCTTGCCATTTTTGCAAATAACACAAAAGTCAATATTTTAAATACACTACACTCACTGATTTTACAGAAGGACTTAGCTACTGTAGTAGACACATGGCCAGATGATTGGCAGATGAGATTTACTGTGGAAACTACAGCACGATTCGTTTGGACAAAAGAATAATCAGGTACAATACAATTTGAATTAAGCAATATTTACTAACCAGCACAAGGAATGGGTATATAAGCTGATAAACTAGAAATGAGAGGTCAAAACAAGCAACATCCAAAATTTAGTACATATTACCATGTAATAAAAAAAAAGAGAAGAAAAAAATTGAGTGTATTATCCCACCAGTTTGTGAAACTTTATTTTTCTTTCAATGAATTAAGTAGGGATGTACAGAGGAAATATTTTTATTTCAGTTTATTTATTCATTTTGGAGGTCACCTCCATTCATTTCTTTTGTTTCAAATGAAAACAAAATGTTTATTCATTCCATTTGTTTTTCAATTTCCATTAAAGTCAAAGGAGGAAGCATTGGGGTTTTGTAATCAATTCTAATGAAACTTCTGGGGATACATAATCAGAAGGGGGAAGGGAACTCCAAGGGACCAAGCACTGGCAAAGTGGCACCAAAAGAGACATGAATAGCCTAAGAAACTGTAAAGGGACAAAAGGGTGCCAGCAGTGGCAGTAGTTCTCCAAGGCACTGTAAGGGAGGCAAAGCAGCAGCTAGAATGGCAAGAACACCCCAAGACTTCAGAAGAGGGCACCAACAATAGTGGCATGTGCCCACCAAAGGCAGCATGAGAGGGGCAAAGTAGCACCAGGAGTAGCATGAACATCCTAAGGCACCATGAAGGAGGAACCAAGTAGCAAAGTTTGCATGAAAAACACCAAGGAAACAACAGAGGGACAAAAAGAGTGGCATGAACGCCCCAAGGTTTAATAAGACACCATTATCATATTATTCCATTTTTAATTCCAATTTGTTAATTTAATTTACACTGTTACAATGTATATCAAGCATAAATTCCAAACTGTTAATTAAGGTTCTCACTTACAATGTAATAATAATAAGAGACCGTTGTCATATTATTCCATGAGTTAATCTGTAAACCGATGTGACATGCCATATCAAATGTCGAGATATAAAAACAAATACATAAATAAGGTAGCATAAGAGGTGCCAAACACCATGGCAAAAGCACCCAAAGGTGTTGTCTCTTGGGTATGGCAGCAGGGTGGCATGGCAAAACCCTCAAGGTATAGAGTCTGGGTATGGTAGCAATGCTAAGTGGTATAAAGCCCTCCAATGTGTAGGTTAAAGGGTATGGTAGCAAGGCAGAGAGGCAGTAAGATCCTTTCAGTATAACAAAAGGAATACAACAGCAAAGCAGAGTGGCAGCAAAGCCCCCATGAGGTGTAGTGTTTGAGGTATGGGAGCAAGGCAGAGAGGCACATTCACCCCCCCCCCCCCTCCCCAGCTACTTTCAGTCATCCTGCCACCCCCATGGAAATTCTGGGAAAACCAGTAAAGGCAGACTGATTTTCAGAACGATCAACTTTTCCATCAACTCTGCCTGCTCCTCTTCGGATTTCCTCTCAACACTGTCAATGTCATCTACCTCCCTCACTCCTCACTAGAGGAGGTCCTTGCCCCTGCCTGCTAATGCCAGCCTTGGATGCCTCACCCGCATTTTGCCCCTGCTCCAAAGCAAGAGAGAGAGAGGAACAGGATGGTGGCACATTGAAAACAGATCAAGATTTCATACGTATGTTTTTTTTAATTCCCTTGCTTCTTTTATTGTTTCTAATTAGTTATTTAGCCAATATATGAACAAATTTTTGGATAACTCTGATGGGCAAATACTATGTATCTTTAAGCTTTATTATGTTCCTAGAGTTTCTTTAAGGGATAATGAACCTGCTTCTTCTGTTCTCCAGTCTGATTCCTTCAATTTAGCTAATTTTGTTGAACAGTCCATTGCTGTTATTAGTGACCATTCTACTCTTTTGGTTTCTTTTTCTTCTGAGGTTGATAAAATGTTAATTCTGAAGTTATTCTTCCCTAATAAAGAAGCCTTATTTATGGGATATAACATTTGGATTTTTCCTGATGTTTCTAGACAGACTCAGAGTAAACATAAACCTTTTCTTCAATTAAGAGATATTGTTTTTAGTTTAAGGGGTGATTTTAGCCTTTGTTATCCTGCTAAATGTTATATTAAATTAGATGGAAATACATATGTTTTTCCTGAGCCCAGTCAGTTGAAGGCATTAGAGAGTAGAACAGTGCTGAATCCTGCATCTAGCCCAGAGCCTAATTAAGTATGCAGCAGTGCAATCATAGGTGTGTGATTAGAGCCAGGTTTTTCCTTTAGAGTCTGTTCCTTACTGTCCTTCTTATCATCTTGTGGATTGGTATGAGGGTCAATATATTTCTGTTTTACTTTGTATTTTCTGTTAAAGAAAGTGTTGTTTATAAACTATTTCATATTACCCTTTTTTTCTGTAAGCTGGATTGTTCTTGCTTTATTAATTGAAATTGATAAATGAAGAAAAAAAAATAGCTCTTTCATTTAATGCCACTTCATGCAAAAGCAGACGAGTGGTATTTCTTATTCACTGTCTCAACCTTCTTTAACTCCAACACACCTTCTCTTCTAAAAGAAGAAACAAGTGCTTTATTGCAATATTCAAAGCTATTAACTTAGCCACCTCTCACAAAGTAGCCCTATAAATATCATTATTATCGTTGATCTCAAGGAACTCTATAATGGCATCTATGATAGAAAAGCATACTTCCTCACCATTCAATAGTCATACAACTTCCAACTATGCGAAAAGTGATCCCAATTATCTAAATATTAAAAAAAAAACAAAAAAACTGAAGCATGATCAGACCACTCATTAAATCCTACATAATAAAGGGATTCCAGCACCCTAGTCAATAAACATGAAGTCAAATATGAATTATGAGAGATACAAAAAAAGAAAAGAGCAGCTCCTTTTACAAGAATACAAGTGTCTACAAGGATCCACCAAATCATGCTGAGAAAGTAATTGATCAATTATTGTATACTCAAACCCAATCCTTGGGCCCCCCTTGATTCAATGGGGTTTTCAGAATATCTTCAATTAATAATCATGAGATTTAGTTCTATGTACTGCCTCCTATATATGCAAATATTTCTCATGCATATTCATTAAGGGACAGATTTTCAAAGGGTTACACACGTAACACCGAAAACCCGCTCCTGCGCGTGCCGAGCCTATTTTACATAGGCCCGGCGATGCGCGCAAGCCCTGGGACGTGTGTATGTCCCAGGGCTTGAAAAAAGGGGCGGGGAGTGGGAGGGGATGGCCGGTCCGGGGGCGAGGCCTCCGGCATAGCATCCATGCCAGGGGATCCCGCGCCGGCACTTGCCCGGCACGTGCAACCTACGCCTGCCCAGAGGCAGGCACAACTTATTTAACAAAGGTAAGGGGAGGGAATAGGGAAAGCCATCGGGGCTCCCCTAGGGCTCGGCATGAGCAAGGTGCACAAATATGCACCCCCTTGTGCATGCCGACCATGGATTTTATAACATGCGCGCGGCTGCGCACGCATGTTATAAAATCGGGTGTAGATTTGTGCGCGCTGGGTTGCGCTCACAAATCTATGCCAATGCGTACCTACCAAAATCTGGCCGTAAGGATATTGTAAAAACCTGACTGGTTAGGGGGTCCTGGCTCAAACAAGCCAAAATAAACAAACTTTGATCAAGATTTGGAGAGTAATCTGTGGCCAGGGTTATAAGGCACCCTGCTGCCATAACTTAAATAAAAATGTAATACCCCCTCAGAACTTTCCTTAACATTACATACTACAAAAGGCAAGATTCTAGCAAAGAGTATACCCACACCCCCTTTCTTAATGACATCAGAAGCAAAATAATAAAATAAAATATATATGCAACTAATGCAAAATTTCCTATCGTTCTTGAAATGCATTTCTTGAATAAAAAAAAAAATCTGCGCTTTTTTCCTTTCAGCTTTTTAAGAAGCAAATTCCTTTTGGAAGGAGAGTAAAGCCCCTTTACATTTAATGAACAGCAGGAAAATTCAAAATAATGTCACATTATAATACAGGAAAAAAAATAGAAACATCAGAAATAAGTTAACCTTGCTCAAATACAGAAGGAATTAGATAGCAGGCCTCATTATAGAAAGCAGAAGAAAACAGTAGGAAAACCCACCACAAAGATCACCACCCAAGCAACCTTAGAACCCAGTAGCTCGGGACCATAAAATGGCAATTGGCCTGGTACCCATGTTTTGAAAGGAGGAGAAATCCTGCCAAACCCACACTCTATCTCAGCAAGAAAAGAAGATACTATTAGCTTATCCTATGAAAAAAAGAGAGATATAGAATAGTGAGAGCAGTAGATCCTGTCTAAAATAAAAAGCAGAAAAGAAAATTAGAGTCTATTAGGGGTGTGCATTCATTTGAAATGAAATAGGAAATACTGGCAATATTTCCTATTTCATTTCATTTCAAAATTCAGAAAGCACAATAGAGAAAACCCCATAAATTTTGTATTATTTTTCCTATCACTTTTTTTTTTAGGGGGGAGCCAAAAAAGTAATTTATTAAAAAAAAAAAAAAGAACAGATCCCGCCCCAACCCTTACTGTTTATTAAAATATTCAGTAACCCTACCAGCTGACTCCCCTCACACAATCTAGCCGACCCTCCTGACATAAGAACATAAGAACATAAGAAAATGCCATACTGGGTCAGACCAAGGGTCCATCAAGCCCAGCATCCTGTTTCCAACAGTGGCCAATCCAGGCCATAAGAACCTGGCAAGTACCCAAAAACTAAGTCTATTCCATGTAACCATTGCTAATGGCAGTGACCTCCTTCTAGGACTCACCAAAATGTCCTTGGTGGTCTAATGGGGGCCTGGGAGTGACCTGCTCCTGGCCTGGTGGTTTCTATTATTCAAAATGGCATCAGTTTCTATCATGTGACAAAGTCTACCTGTGTCATTGGTTAGCTCCTGTCACATGATATTGGCAATAGGTGGCCTACATCATTTTGAATAATGGAAGCAGCTGGGCCGGGAGAGGGATGTTGCTCCAGAGCCCTCTCTAGACCACCAAAGACATTTTGGTGAGTCTTGGTGAGATAGGAAGTATGGGCTAGGATAGGTGAGGGGAGGTCTGAACATTTTAATAAATGGGAAGGGTTAGGATGGGTTCTGGGATTTCTTTTTCACAAAATGAACAAAAAAAAAAAAAAAGATCTGGAGGTGGACCCAAAATGGCCCACCCCTGAAATGAAAGGAAAAATGGCACATACTGTTTTTAGTCTACCATCCCTAGAGTATATGCCTGCTTCCCGGGAATAAAAAAAAATAAACTCAAACAGAGAAACCCCATGGAAAACAAGCCCCCTTACAAACACCACAACTCATTTGTACTAATATATGAAATAAGAGGGGAAAAGGAAAATTGGAAGAGAATATAAAAAGGACAAACGAGAGAAATGGAGCCACATGCACCATCCATTCATGCACACTTATAAAATAAAGTATACTATTTTCCAAAAGGAGCAAAGCAATAAAACATAATAGTTTAGGACAGAGAAAGAGCAAGAAGAGAGACGCCCCAGAGAAAGATGCCAGAAAACCAAAACATTTCAACACAAGAGTTATCTGCTGAGGGCTGACTGGTCTATCTACCAACTGATTGCTCTGGAGACGAGAACCTCAGCTTTTTCAACTGGACATGATGACACCTCTATCTAGGGGAAACCTACCACAATTCATACTTGTTTGGCAAGAAAGGCCTCTTCTGGATTTTGGTCTTCCCACTAGGAGATTCTAAACCTCACTGGGTTCCTCCAGATAGATATTTGATAATCTCTATCATCTTTAGAAAATTGCAATGCAAAAGAAATGTTCTGCTAAAGGAGTATTTCTTTGTCTCTCAGTTCTATAGTAAAAGATGAAAACCTTTTCCTTCTTTCCAACATGTATTGGGACAGAACCTGAAAGATTGTAATATCAGCCTCTTTGTATTCCAACTCCTAATATGGCTAAAGACCCTTAATATAGCTAAGGAAGTTTATTATCCTCAAAGTAGTGCGCACATGCTAGATAACTCTTGGAAGCTTGTAATCACCAGAAAAAGGTTTACCCACCTCATGTGTTCTGTCAAGAAAAATAGAAACATGACAGCAGTAAAAGACCATACGGTCCATACAGTCTACCCATCCATCCAATTAATTTAGCATTATAATACTCATCACTTCCTTAGAAGATACACTGCATTTATCCCATGATTTCTTGAATTCAGATACTATTTTTGTCTCCACCACTTCCACTAGAAGGCTGTTCCACTCTTCCACCACACTCTGTGAAGAAATATTTCCTAAGATAACTCCTGAGTCTACCCCTTTTCAAGTGCATCGCATGACCCCTCATTCTAGACATTTTCTGTTGAAAAAGGCTCACCTGAGCATGGAAATCTTTAAGATATTTGAATGTCTCTATCCTATCTGATATATATCATCCTTCCTCCAGGATCTTAGTCTATCCCCATATGCTTTAGAACACTGACTATTTTAGAAGCCACCCTCTGGACCGACTCCATCCTGTTTACATCATTTCAAAGGTGCGGTCTCCAGAACTATAAACAGTATTTTATTTATTTATTTATTTGGTGCTTTTCTATACTGGCATTCATGATACAATCATATCATGTCGGTTTACATGGAACAGGGGTACAATAACCTTAGATATTAACAAAGCGGAGAAGCAGAAGTTACTATAAAACAGGGGTGCTGGAACTGGGGGAAGAGAAAGAACAAAGCATAAGTAACTCAACGGCAAGAAGAACAATTATTTACATTGTGCTGAATGTACAGTAATGATTGCTATGTTTAATCAGTGAGTTTCTGGAAAGGCTTGTTTAAATAACCAAGTCTTAAGCCTTTTTCTAAAAGTCACCAGGCAGGGTTCTTGTCTGAGTTTGGGGGGGAATAGCATTCCATATGGTTGGTCCGCTGTAGAGAAAGCCCATTCTCTGGATGCTAGATGGTGTGTGGATTTGGTTGAGGGGGCGTGCAGGGATCCTCTATAGGCTTCTCTGATAGGACTGGATGAGGTGTGTAGTCTGAGTGGGAATTGAAGGTTGAGAGGGGCTTGGTTGTGGATGGTTTTGTGGATGATGGTGAGGGACTTTAGAATTCTGAAACGTATTGGTAGCCAGTGTAGATTTTTGAGAATGGGAGAGATGTGGTCTCTTCTGCAGGAGTTTGTCAGGATTCTGGCCACCGCGTTTTGAAGCATCTGAAGAGGTTTGATGGAGGAGGTGGGGAGACCTAGCAAAATGGAGTTGCAGTAGTCTATCTTGGAGAATATTACGGCTTGGAGGACAGTTCTGAAGTCTTGAAAGTGAAGAAGTAGTTTTAATTCTTTTTAGTACCTGCAGTTTATAGAAGCAGTCCTTGGTTGTGTGGTTGACAAATGTTTTTAAATTCAGACAGTTGTCGATTAATACTCCCAGGTCTCTTGCTTGGGTGACAAATGTATTGGTGAGTGACCTTTGAGGAGTATCACTGTCATCCAGGGAAATGAGGAGTTCAGTCTTAGCTGAATTGAGTATCAGGTTTATGTTAGAGAGGAGGAGGTTGATCTCTCGGAGACAATTTTCCCAGTGCTTGAGTGTTTTTGTAATGGATTCTGTAATGGGGATCAAGATTTGCACGTCGTTGGCATATAGGACGTGTTTTAGTTTAAGGTTAGTTAGCAGCTGGCACAGGGGAAGGAGGTATATGTTGAAGAGAGTGGGGGACAGGGAGGAACCCTGAGGAACTCCTAGTGATGAATTAAAGCGAGGGGACTCTTTATTGTTGATTCTGACTTTATAGCCTCTGTTACTGAGGAAAGATTTGAACCAAGTAAAGGCAGTTCCTGTAATTCCGATGTCAGATAGTCGGTTGAGGAGGATGGTGTGGTTTATAGTGTCGAAAGCCACCGAGAGATCAAGGAGAATTAGTAAAAAGGATTGTCCTTTGTCCAGACTCATGATGAGGTGATCAGTCAGAGAGATGAGTAGAGTTTTGGTGCTTAGTGCCTTACGGAACCCGTATTGGGTTGGGTGCAGAATTTTGCGATCTTTGAGATAATCTGAAAGTTGAGAGTTGACTAGTTTTTCTATAATCTTGGCTACAAAAGGTAGATTTGAGATAGGGCGGTAGTTATTGGGTTCCTTTGGGTCCAAGTTCAGTTTTTTTAGAAGAGGTTTTCGAGAGACGAGTTTTAGGGCGTCTGGGAAGATTCCTTGTGATAACGAGCAGTTTATGATATCAGCCAGAGGTTTGGAAATGGTGTCAGGTACTAGCAGGAGTAGTTTTGTTGGGATTTGGTCATAGGGATGGGTAGAAGGTTTCATTTTCTTTAATAGAGTTTGAATCTCCAGGGTGGTAGTGGGTTCAAATGATTCAAGAGAGATTCCTTTATTTGGGAGATGGTAGGAGCTAGTAGAAGAGGTGGGACAAGGGGGCAGGAGAGTTAAGAGGTTGGAGATTTTGCTTTGGAAGAAGAATGCCAGTTTGTCGGCTTTGGATTGTGCTTGGTCATTAGGAATAGATGGTGCGCTAGTTTGTGTTAGTTTGGATAAGTAGGAGAATAGTGCTTTAGCGTCAAAAATGAGGTTGTGAATCCTTAGAGCCTAGAAATCCCTTTTTGACCATAAGGTGGAGTTCCTGTAGAGGTGGAGGGCAGATTTATAAGTGGATACTGTGCTGGGGCATGGGGCTTTGCGCCATTTGTTTTCTTTCTGTCTGAGGCTTTGTTTAAGTTTTCAGAGTTCATTGGTGGACCACAGTTGTCTCCTTTGAGAGGTGGGATTGATTTTTTTAGTTGATAGTGGACATAATTTATTTGCTACTGTCTCTGTGATGTTGCTCCAGGATATTAGAGCTGAGTTGGAGTTTGAGAGGTCTATGTGAGGAAGTTCTTTGGCCAGGTGATTGCTGAGGACATCGGAAGAGCATGATCTCCTATAGAGAAATGAGGATTGAAGGGGGTGAGTATTGGGGGGTCTGTCATTGTGAAGATTAAGGAGTGGTCCGACCAGGGGACCGGAGTGCATTTGGGGTGGGATGAGTGAGTGAGTCCAGAGTTTTTGAAAATAAGATCCAGGGTGTGGCCAGCTTTGTGGGTGGGCTTGTTGATAAACTGCTTGAAGACCATAGCTGAAAGGGAGGTGAGAAAGGCCTCACAGTTGGTTGTGATTGTGGAGTTATCGACATGGAGGTTGAAATCTCCTAGGATCATAGCTGGGGAGTCCAGATTAATGTGTTTTGCAATGATTTCTATGATGGGAGAGGCGTCTGAGTCAAGGAGTCCTGGAGGAGCATAAACGAGGAGGATTTGGAGTTGGTTGGTTTTGAATAGGCCTAATTCTAGTTTGGAATCAGACTTGGCTGGGAGTTGGGTGAATCTCAGCTCTTTTTTGGCTGCTAAGAGAATACCTCCACCTTTTTTTCTTTTGTCGGGGAAGTGAAAAGAAGTTGTAAAGATGTGTGGGGAGTTGATTTATCAGTACTATATCTGTTGGTTTAAACCAGGTTTCAGTTATGGCGCAGATGTCAGGTTTTGAGTCTAGGAGATAGTCTTTGAGGATCAGTGATTTCTTAGTGAGGGATTGTGCATTGAAAAGAGTAAAGGAAAATAGTGTGAGGCCTAGTAATTGAGTAAGTGGTGAGATCATAATTGGAATGAGAGTCTTGGTGTTGCGTAGTCGAGATTGCATGGGTGCTTTTTCTGTGTTGATGAGACTGTGGTGAAGAATGGGGATTGGGAATCCCGGTGTCATTTTGATCTTGTTGTGAAGAAGAGAAGGGGGATGAATGCTAGAAGAGTCTGGATGAATGCTCAAAGGGTCTGGATGAATGCTCGAAGGGTCTGGATGAATGCTGGAGGAGGCTGGATGAATGCTAGAAGTATTCCAAGTGAGGTCTCCCCAAGGACCTATACAAGGGCAATATCACCTCCCTTTTTCTGCTGACCATTCCTCTCTATTTGTGACCAGGCATCTTTCTGGCTTTTATCATCCCTTTATCTATTTGGCCTACTTAAGATCATCAGATACAGTTATCCCCAGATCTCACTCTTCCTGTGTGCTTAGAATAATAATAATTTTACCTCCAATATTGTTCCTTTCTCTTGGGTTTTTTTGTATCCTAAATGCATTACTCTGCATTTTTTAGCATTAAATCTTAGCTGCCAGATCTTAGACCATTCCTCCAGCTTCACTAGATCACTTCTCATATTTTCCACTCCTTCCTGACTGTCCACCCTCTTACAGATTTGGGTATCATCAGCAAAAAGATAAAACCTTTCCTGACAATCCCTCTGTTATGTTGCTCACAAAAATATTGAAAAGAACCAGTCTAAGGACTGATCCCTGAGGCACACCACTAGTAACACCCTCCTCCTCAGAGAAAGCTCCATTTACCACTACCCTTTGTCACTTCCCACTCAGTTTCTAACACAGTCATTCTAGGATACATACCAAGTAGGGATGTGAATCGTTTTTTGACGATTTAAAATATCGTCCGATATATTTTAAATCGTCAAAAATCGTTAGAGGCACCATACAATAGGAATTCCCCCGATTTATCGTCAAAAATCGTAAATTGGGGGAGAGGGGAGGGGAAGGGGGAGGGCGGGAAAACCGGCACACTAAAACAACCCTAAAACCCACCCCAACCCTTTAAAATAAATCCCCCACCCTCCCGAACCCCCCCCAAAATGTTTTAAATTACCTGGGGTCCAGTGGGGGGGTCCCTGTGTGATCTTCCACTCTCGGGCCACGGCTGCGTTAATAGAAATGGCGCCGGCGCTACCTTTGCCCTGTCATATGACAGGGCAAAGGTAGCACTGGCGCCATTTTGGTTCCTGTCCCCCGACGTCACGAGCGCAGGAGATCGCTCCCGGACCCCCGCTGGACCCCCAGGGACTTTTGGCCAGCTTGGGGGGGCCTCCTGACCCCCACAAGACTTGCCAAAAGTCCAGCGGGGGTCCGGGAGCAACCTCATGCACTAGGGCCGTATTGCAAAATGGCGCCGGCCGTATGGCCGTATTGCTGTATTGCAAAATGGTGCCTGCCATACGCCGGGAGGGTGGGTGGGGGATTTAGTTTAAAGGGTCGGGGTGGGATTTAGGGTTGTTTTAGTGTGCCGGTTTTCCCGTCCTCCCCCGATTTACGATTTAAACGATTTAAAAAAAAACAAAACCACAACGATCAGATTCCCTCCCCCCCCCAGCCAAAATCGATCGTTAAGACGATTGATCACACGATTCACATCTCTAATACCGAGGGCAAACAATTTATTTATAAGTCTTCTGTATGGAACCATGTCAGAAGCCTTATTGAAATACAAGTACACTATGTCTAGCACTATTCCGTGATCCAACTCTCTGGTCACCCAATCAATCAAAGAAATTGATCAGATTTATCTGACAAGGTTTACCTCTGGTAAAACCATGCTGCCTTGGATCTTGCAAGCCATTGGATTCCAAAAATTGCACTATCCTCTGATTTAGCAGCGATTCCATTAGCTTGCTCACCACAGAGGTCAAATTAAATGGCCTGTAGTTTCCAGCCTCCTCCTTACTTCCACTTTTATGAATAGGAAGCACATCTACCCCTTTTCCAGACATCTGGAATTACTCCAAAGAAGCATTGAAAAGATCAGCCAGTGGAGCTGCCAGGAATACTTTAAGTTCCTTTGGTACCCTCACCTATATACCCACTGGCCCCTTATCTACTTTAAGTTTAGTTAGCACCTCATGAACACCCTGCTCTGAAAATCGATTGAGGTTTATATCACTTCCAATTTTATTTGTGCTTGTTTTATGTGGTCCTGCTGCAAGCCCTTTCACAGTTAAAGCCAGAGTTATATTTGTTTATTTCCTGCTGCATCGAGAGGTTACTGGGGTTAGTTGGAAAATTTGTCCGGTCACGAGCCTACCCCGCAGCCAGCCAAATGTATCAGTATCCCCCCAAAGCCCCCTCTCCAGGCTTCTAAGCTTGGACTTACTGGAGAAATGTACATGATAGGAAGGGTTCAGGAACTTGTCTGCTATGGTGCATCTCGTGTACCCCCCCCCCCCCCCCCCCCCACACACACTTATCAGGGCAGCAATTCCACAGACTGTTCTTCCCTATTATCTTCTAATAAACCCAAATCGTTTAGGAATGACAACATGTTTTATCAACAGAATTAGACTTATTTGTCAGACTTTGCAAGCTTAGCATTAAGAAAAAGATAAACATCTTATGCTAGACAAGAAATGTATAATAAATCCTTAGCATAAAATATACTTCTGATAATTAGCTTAGAAAATAAGAGTAAATAAGAAGACATATAACACATCACCTTGGCTGCAACTTGCACATATTTTAAAATACTCCTAACTTGCTAGCTATAGATAATAAGCCAGGAATTAACCCCTTCTCACCAGTTTGAAGATCCCTGGTTTCTGACCCGTGAGGGAAGTGAAAGTCTTTGCTGAAGGTGACCTCTGTTTCTGAAGCAGCTGTGGTTCTCACCTCTGAAGGAGGGCAGAGGCCTTGCCTAATTCTTTGGGAAGACTCCAGGAAGTGTGAGTCTGGATCTAATAACAGGGCTGAAAAGCTCTTCCATACAGCACTTCAGGGCACTGGATCTGGTTGGTCAGCGCAGTTGCAGGGCGGGGCAGGGAGCAGTTTCTCAGACGACTGCTCACTAAGTGGAATCTGGTGAGCCTCTATGAACCCCTTTTCCCCAGGGATTTTTGAAGCCAGTGTATGCATATTCAGAGTCTTAATGCATACAAATTTAGTGACATGAGTCCAATTCTGATTGGGTCCTTCTTCCCATAGACTTCTTGGACCCCTCCCAGCTTGACCATCAGGCAGGCGAGTGACAGAGAGCTTACCAGCTCTTGTGGCAGGGCTGACCTGTCTGAAAAACCCTTTTATGACTGAAGGATCCCATATTCCGGCAGAGCAGAACCATGCTGACATGTTTGGGTCTGTTTTTACATGCATACCCCTGGCCTGTAAATCTTCATTCTTTGCCTCCTTTTGAAGGACTCAGCATGTAGGCACAGTCTTGCTTGTGCTCTTTGCTATGTTTACTAAGACAAGTCTCCAGTTATCAGTTGCCTATGTAAAACAGTGCTTGCTTGGCAATCAGATAATTCAATTCAACTGGTTAGAAATTCAGCACTTCTGTGTCTCCCTGAAATACAGTTCACCTCTCCATTGAAGTCAGAGAACACATTTTGCTGCATGTTGTGAATACCCACTGAGTAGAATGTTGCTCTTTGAACTGCTCCAGGCCAGTTCCCTCTGCAGGATCCTACATACAACAGAGCTGGAATAGGGCTAGAAGTACAGCAGAGTCCGGATAAGCTTTGGTTCTCCCTTCCAGTACCTTCACTTATAGAAAGCTATTCCCTGCTATCTAGTTTTTCCCCAGCCCAAGTACTTCAATATAAAGCAGTTCAGTGCTGGCTGTCTAGTCCCCAGCACCAGTATTTTAATGCAAAGCAGTTCAGTGCTGCTGTTTTGTCCCAGCACCAGCACTTAATGTAAGGCAGTTCAGTGCTGGCTGTCTAGTTCCCAGCACCAGTATTTTAATGCAAAGCCATTCAGTTTCATCCTCAGCACAAGTACCTCACTATATGCCAGTTCACCTTTTGTCCCCAGCACAAGGACTCATATATAAGGCAGTTCAAAACCTGGCTGCCCTGCCCCAGCCCAGTTACTTCTATGAAGCTGGAGAGGATTGCATTACCTGCTATTAATTAAGGTGACTTGGAAAATAGCCACTGCTATTTAGGGAGGAGGAATAGCCTAGTGGTTAGAAGAGTGGGCTATGACCCACGAGACCAGCATTCAAGTCCCACTATCACTCCTTGTGACCTTGGGCAAGTCACTTTACCCTCCATTGCCTCAGGTACAAAAACTTAGATTGTAAGCCCTCTGGGGATAGGGAAATACTTACAGTACCTGAATGTAAACTGATATGATATCTCAGATCAAATGTTGGTATATGATAAATAAATATTATTATCAACAGTAACATGGAATAGACTTAGTTTTTGGGTACTTGCCAGGTTCTTATGGTGTGGATTGGCCACTGTTGGAAACAGGATGCTGGGCTTGATGGACCCTTGGTCTGACCCAGTATGGCATGTTCTTATGTTCAACCACCCCTTTGTAGGAAACCCAAAAGCTGAATTACTCACATTTCAATACCAAGGATTTCAGCTTTTCCTACTCCGTACACTGCAATCCAGTTGGGGACGTTCTCTGCTGCTGGATACTAACCGCTTCCCCTCTTTCTTTCCTCATGCTGTCCTCCTCTGTTTGGTTTCCCCACCAGCTTTGTATAGACCTCTTAATCAGGTCATCACCTGGTTCCTGGTTTGTGAAACTTCCTTTTTCCCTCAGCTCTGTGGCCCTCTGGGAAGTGTAGTCATCCCCTCCCCCACCCCAAGTTCTGCCTCCACTGGCTTTCTCTTTCCCTTCACTCCCTGTTAATCTGAGTAATGGGATGTACCTCCCATTACAATATACAGTAGTAAACTTAGGGTTTTTATTCCTATAGAAGCATCTGTAAAAATCTTCAGTAATTGCGATGAGGTACTGAATCTTGTTTCTGACTTTTAGAGTCCAAGATGTCTTAGACTTCATATTGAGTATCAACCTCAGCTACTATTTCTGTGGATTTAAATGGTTGTCCTGACAGCCAAGTCAGAATTTCTGGCTTCAATAAAGACACATGGAAGACTGTGAATTTTGCATGTGGGTAGAAGTTTTAATTTGAAGGCCAATGGTCCCACTTAGTGGATGATAGGAAATGGTCCCACAAATCTGGGAGCAACTTTTAGAGAAGGTATTTTGAGGTGCAGGTTCTTAGTACTGAGCTAAACTAAATCCCAGGTTGGAGTTGTAGTGCTGGGAGACATTTTTTGTCCACTTTCCTCTTGAAATGTTCCTTTGCCCACTTGAGAAGCCAATGAGTCTTTTGCCAATGAGATCATGGAACTCTTACTCCCTGATATTGGCTGCTGGACATGTGACAGGAGTGGAGACTGTCAAAGGCACGCAAAGATGGCACCTGAAGACTGCATATAAGGTAAAGGGTCCTGCTGAGCTTCCCACATGTTTATTATAGCAGAACTCTGCCCATGCTAGAAGAGATGCCCAGTTGCCTTGTCACTGATTTATTTAGACCCTCAGAAAGGCTTTCAGGGTCTGATTAACCCATTCCATTTGTTCATTGTGTTGAGGATGATAGACTGAACTGAATTCCAAATGATCCCAAATGTTTTGCATAGGCTTTTCCAGAAGCAGGTGGTAAATTTTATTTCTTAGTCTGAGAGAATATGCCATGGGAGTACATGCAGATGAAAGATGTGTTGAACGAAGAGATTAGCCAGCTCAAGAGCAGAGGGGAGTTCAGGGAGAGATGTGAAATGAGCTATCTTCGAAAAATGATCCACTACCCATACAGTGGTTAGCCACTTGAGAGGGGAAGGACCATGATAAAGCCAGTGGCCAAATGAGTCCAGGGTTCTTTGGGAACAGGCAGTAGCTGTAATAGCCCCCAAGGTTGAGCTCATTTTGGGAGCAGGCAGTGGCTGTAACAGCCCCCAAGGTTTAGCTTAAGGGCTCTTGTTCATGGCACATGTGGGGCAGGACTCTATATACCGCTTTATGTCAACCTTTATCTTAGGCCACCAATACTGTCAGAAGATCAACTCCAGGGTTCTGGTGATGCCTGGGTGACCTGGCAAATGACAGCATCGGCCCAGTGAAGGACTTTCTAATGTAAATATCGAGGAATGACTGTCTTCCCAGGTGGAACTGGTACAGCGGCAGTGACCACGATCCTAGCAAGGTCTATGATATGTCGTGGGGGGCACCAAGGAGCTTCTCCTTGTCAAAGGAATGTGAGAGGGCTTCAGCCCCTTGGTTTTTCTCTGCTGAGTGGTATCGCAGTTCAAAGTCAAACCAGTTAAAGCATAGCGACCAGCGGGTTTTCTGGGGTTCAGTTGATGTCCTTGTGCCAGGTGTTCCATATTTTTTATGATCTGTGTAAATAGTCTTTGGATGTCTGGCCCCTTTTAAAAGATGTTGCCATTCCTCTAGGTCTAACTTAACCACTAGCAGCTTATAATCCCAAGTTATATAGTTTCTTTCTATGGGAGTAAACTTTTTAGAGAAATAGAAGCAGATCATGAGGTCACATGATTGTTGTGCTATAAGAGGACAATCCCTACCCCAAGGGTAGAAGCATCTACCTTCAACATGAATGACCTGGAAGTATCTGTGTGGTGCAAACACAGGTCACAAGTGAATTCTTCCTTGAGGCAGTTAAACACCTGAATAGCAGTGTTTGTCCAAGTCTTGGTATCAGAAAAAATGTTGGTAAGGGCTGTAATAGAATGGTCACAGTAGAGAAACTATAATGAATTGTGTAAATAGTTTGTAAACTTAAGGAAGTACTGTAGGCTCTTGAGGCCTATGGTCTGATGCCATTCCAGGATGGCGTTCAATTTCTCAGGGTCTATCCATAGGCCTTGTTGGGAAATTATATAGCCAAGAAATGGAAGTTTCTCCTGTTCAAAGCTGCATTTTTCTAATTTTGCATAAAAGTGGTTTACTCATAGCCTCTTGAGGACTTGCTTCACATGATCTCTTATTCTTTAAAGGATTTTGAAAAGACCATAAACTGAAAGATGGCAGGGGCATTGCATAAACCAAAGGCCATCACCAGGAATTCATAGTACCCATTCCTAGAATTAAAAGCAGTCTTCCATTCATCACCCTCTCATATCCTAATCAGATGGCATGCCACAAGGAGGTCAAGGTTTTAAATATCTGTGCCTTTTTGAGATGGTCGAAGAGTTCTGTGTGGGAGAGGATATTGGTTCTTCTTGTAATTGCATTGAACCTACAGAAATCAATGTAAGAGTGTAGTGAACCATCTTTTTTTACCAACAAAGAAGAAGCCAGCCCCGGCGAGTGACAAAGATGGATGAATGAACCCCCAGTTGTTTTTAAAGCTCTGTTGTTAAAGCTGGGAATTAGCAATCTGATATTAGAGCTCTGTTGTTTAAAGCTGAGAGATAGCAATCTGTTATTAACGGAGTTGCTGGAGATAGCAATCTGTTATTATTTAGAATAGTTGTGGGTGGATCCTTGGAACAGTGGCAGGTGACCACGCCCACGGGGGAGATCCCGAGAGGGACCACTGGTCAGGCTTAGTGTAGGAGACAGACACACACTAGTTCTTTTATTAGACAATATATTAAACCACCAGAGGTGGCAGTAGTGAGCTGGAAGCACCCGGCTGGGCTGTAGTCCCTCAGGTACTGGAACAGCGATCCCAAGGTGGCTGAGCTGTAGAGAAACTAAGAAAGTGAGTAGGCAAGACATGCAGAGTTCAGGAACAAGTCCTTGATGGTAACACACACACAAAAGTCTCTTGAGACAGCCCAGGAGTTGGTATGCATTAGGCCCTCGAGGAGCGAGTGCCTGGTTCTAAGGAAAGCTCTGAGAGATAGATAGGAACTCTCTGATGTTATAAGCAACAAAGACTTCTTAGTAAGCAATATATTAAACCACCAAAGATGACACTAGTGAGATGGAAGTGCCCGGCTGGGCTGTAGTCCCTCAGGTATTGGAACAGCAATCCCAACTAAGAAAGTGAGTAGATAGTATATGCAGAGTTCTGGAACAAGTCCTTAATGATAACACTCATACCATAGTCTCTTAAGGCAGCCCAGGAGTTGGAATGCAGTAGGCCCTCGAGGAGCGAGTACTTGGTCCCAGGAGTTGGTATGCATTAGGCCCTCGAGGAGCGAGTGCCTGGTTCTAGGGAAAGCTCTGAGAGATAGATGGAAGCTCACTAATGTTGTAAGCAGCGATGACTTCTTAGCTGAAGTGGTATTCAGGAGCTGGTCCAGGATATGGGCCCTCGAGGAGCGAGTACCGGTTCTGGACTGCGACCTGAAAAAAAAAGAGAGAGCGAGGCCCCCGAGGAGTGGGTACCTCTAGTGAAGTCCGAGGAGGCAGAGTAGCTAGGGTTGCGGAGAGCGAATCCCATCCACAGCGACCTGGAGGAAGTGAACCCCTTGCTAACTCCTTTGGTTAGGGAAAACTGAGACCTTAATTATCTGGAGCTGATGACGTCATCTCTGGTGAACGCCCCTGAGGTTCGCGCCAACGCCGGTACATCAGTCGGGCTGTGCTCGCGTGCGCACCCTTAGGCATCTGGTCAACATGGCGGCTTGCAGAGTCGAGCTGGTCCGGGGACACCGGAGGAGGATGGCCTGGAGACGCTGCAGCAGCTAGCCTTCCATCAATCCCGGAGGGAGTCGCGAATGAAGTAAGGTGGGTGGAGCAGAGACATCGGACAGCGACGGACACAACACCTGTCTAGCTTCTCTTTGATATATTTTGACATTGCCTTCATTTCTGGTCTGGAGAGTGAGTAGTCTACCCCTCAGGGGCACCTTCTCTGGCACCAAATCAATTAGGCAGTCACAGGAATGATGTAGTGTAAGGGTTTCCACCTGCTGTTTGCTGAAAACATCCTCATAGGTTACATTATGAGGTGGCAACCAGGTAACTCCAGAGTGATGGCTCAAGCAATAGGAACAATAGGCAAGACTATAGAAAGGCACCATTTATGGCAATGAGAACTCCATTGGGAGAGCTAAAAAGTTCCCCAATCAATGTAGGATTGATGCAGCATTAACCAAGGCAGACCTAGGATAACGGCATTGACCACCTTGGGAAAGGTTTACAAGCTAATCTGTTCTCCATGAAAGAGGCCAGTACAGATTGGTGTGGTAGCCAATGGGATGCATCCAGGCAGGGTTTCTTCTTGAAGCAAAGAGATTGTGAATATTGTGTTCAGTGGGACGGTAGGGAGACCATACTGATACAACAGAGATTCATGAATGAAATTGCCATCAGGGCTGGTGTCATGAAAGCTTTGAGTATCAAACTGGGTTTCCCCAAAAGAAAGGTTTTGTCAGTACCAGGATTTGAGGAGAGGAGAATGGTCAACCTAATATGGCCTCTCCCACTAGTCATGGGTCCTGGAGTTTCCTGGCTTGGCCATGCATTGTATTGTGGCTCAGTACAATGAAATGAAGTTGCCAATAGAGGCAAAAACTCATAATAAAAACTTTTTAAAATATATCCAAAGCAAGAAACCTGTGAGGGAGTCGCTTGGACCATTAGATGACCGAGGGGTTAAAGGGGCTCTTAGGAAGATAAAGCCATTGCAGAAAGATTAAATGAATTCTTTGCTTCAGTGTTTACTAATGAAGATGATGGGGAGATACCAGTTCTGGAGATGGTTTTCAGGGGTGATGAGTCAGACAAACTGAACAGAATTACTGTGAACGTGGAAGATGTAGTAGGCCAGATTGATAAACTAAAGAGTAGCAAATCACCTGGACCGGATGGTATGCATCCTAGGGTACTGAAGGAACTCAAAAATGAAATTTCTGATCTATTAGTTAAAATTTGTAACCGATCATTAACATCATCCATTGTACCTGAAGACTAGAGAGTGGCCAATGTAACCCCAATATTTAAAAAAGGCTCCAGGGGTGATCTGCATAACTATAGACCAGTGAGCATGACTTCAATGCCGGGAAAAATAGTGGAAACTATTCTCAAGATCAAAATCGTAGAGCATAAAGAAAGACATGGTTTAATGGAACACAGTCAACATGGATTTACCCAAGGGAAGTCTTGCCTACAAATCTGCTTCATTTTTTTGAAGGGGTTAATAAACATGTGGTTAAAGGTGAACCGGTAGATGTAGTGTATTTGGATTTTCAGAAGGCGTTTGACAAAGTCCCTCATGAGAGGCTTCTACGAAAACTAAAAAGTCATGGGATAGGAGGCGATGTCCTTTTGTGGATTACATACTGGTTACAAGACAGGAAACAGAGAGTAGGATTAAATGGTCAATTTTCTCAGTGGAAAAGGGTAAACAGTAGAGTACCTCAGGGATCTGTACTTGGACTGGTGCTTTTCAATATATATATAAATGATCTGGAAAGGAATACGACGAGTGAGGTTATCAAATTTACGGATGATACAAAATTATTCAGAGTAGTTAAATCACAAGCAGACTGTGATACATTACAGGAGGACCTTGCAAGACTAGAAGATTGGGCATCCAAATGGCAGATGAAATTTAATGTGGACAAGTGCAAGGTGTTGCATATAGGGAAAAATAACCCTTGCTGTAGTTACAATGTTAGGTTCCATATTAGGAGCTACCACCCAGGAAAAAGATCTAGGCATCATAGTGGATAATACTTTAAAATCATCAGCTCAGTGTGCTGCAGCAGTCAGAAAAGCAAATAGAATGTTAGGAATTATTAGGAAGGGAATGGTTAATAGAACGGAAAATATCATAATGCCTCTATATCGCTCCATGGTGAGACCACACCTTGAATACTGTGTACAATTCTGGTCGCCACATCTCAAAAAAGATATAGTTGCAATGGAGAAGGTACAGAGAAGGGCAACCAAAATGATAAAGGGGATGGAACAGCTCCCCTATGAGGAAAGGCTGAAGAGGTTAGGGCTGTTCAGCTTGGAGAAGAGATGGCTGAGGGGGGGATATGATAGAGGTCTTTAAGATCATGAGAGGTCTTGAACGAGTAGATGTAACTCGGTTATTTATTTACACTTTCGAATAATAGAAGGACTAGGGGGCATTCCATGAAGTTAGCAAGTAGCACATTTAAGAATAATTGGAGAAAATTCTTTTTCACTCAACGCACAATAAAGCTCTGGAATTTGTTGCCAGAGGATGTGGTTAGTGCAATTAGTGTAGCTGGGTTCAAAAAAGGTTTGGATAAGTTCTTGGAGAAGTCCATTAACTGCTATTAATCAAGTTGACTTAGGGAATAGCCACTGCTATTAATTGCATCAGTAGCATGGGATCTTCTTAGTGTTTGGGTAATTGCCAGGTTCTTGTGGACTAGTTTGGCCTCTGTTGGAAACAGGATTCTGGGCTTGATGGACCATTGGTCTGACCCAGCATGGCAATTTCTTATGTTCTTATGTTCTTACAGGCTCAGGTTGAGGCATCTGTACCTCTGCTTCTCTTCTGGAGACAAATTGTGATCCACCTGCATAGATTCTTCCTATGAGGGCCCCAGTTCTGAAAGTGATCTAGTAGCTTCTGAGAAATGAAAGCTGTGGCAAAACGAATGGGGCAATGAATCAGGAGTCCAGATGTATTGCCAGTCTGGTTAGTCTCTCTTGGTTAGTGGGCAAGTTTCAGACAGCTAGATCATTTTTTGACATTCCAACAGCCCTTGCCTGAAGATAGCGGGTAAGCTGTCATTGTGCTATTAAAACTCAGATGGCAGCATGTGGAAATGAATGGCCTTGTAAGATCTGGAGTAGTTCCATCACCATGAAAGATTTGTGGTGGAGTTCAAATATCATGCTGAATTCTTGCAAGAAGTTGCCCAGATCTCCTAGGAGTGTATTGTCTCTCTCCCAGTGGGGTGAAGCCCAGGCTAGGGTGGAATCCCTAATAGAGACAGGATATATATAACTTTGACTCGGTTGGATGGAAAAAGGGGTGCATGCAATTCAAACTGCTTCTGGAATTGGTTTAAGAAGTGTCTACACTTAGTGGGATCCCCATCAAACCTCAAAGGATGAGGCAAATAAAGCATGGGAGTAGTAGGCCATGCAGGAGGTACCAGAGTAGTGCTGTGGGAGTTGGGCAAATAGCCAGACCATGAAGATAATTGGCCAGCATGTTCAGTTGTCCTGCTGCTGCTTCAGCTGATGAGCTAACCCGGTGATGGCGGAGGCCTGGGATAAGTCCGCCGAACTCATGGCCTCAGCAAACTGTGAAGAGTGGCATGGGAGTGAGCCCTTGTGCTATGGAATAGTTGACAGCTGGCAAATGCACCCTGAAGTGGAACAGATGAGCTTCACCTATATAAGCCACCTCCCTCAGAGGTTCTGCCCTTGGGTTCTGGTGGCCACCAGGACTTAGGAGGATCACTAGGGTGGTGGGATGAGCAAGAGTCCAGGAACATGCCAGGGTCAGGACGGAAATACAGAGAACAGGCCAATGATCAGGATAGATAGCAAGCAATTGTATTCAGGACCAAGGTAAAGGTCGGGTTCAGCCAGCAGTCATGTGTAGTCAGGTTCAAGGCAAGAAGTCAGTATCAGGAGGTCAGGCTGAAGGATGGACAAGAATAGGAGAGGAGACACTGGATGAGATGAGTTGGGGAAGGCAAGGCTGGTTGAGACAGGCTGGACAAGTCAATGCTAGATGAGACAGGCTGGACAAAGCAAGGCTGGAACATTGGAATCCAGGAGCAACACACATACTGTAGACAGGAGACCCTTTACTGAGGTGGTGTTAGGTAGTCCAAGGAACTCTTATATAGGCAGGGCTTGCTGATGACATCAAAGGGTGCCATGGGGTTTTTTCCCACCACTTGCCCTTTAAGAGATGATAGACGCTGCAGTCACATCCCTATGGAGACCACGGGGAGGGGCAGAAGAATGGCAGCATTCAGGTTGCATTGGAGCTGCATTGGGAGCATGGCAGTTTACAGATGGCACCGAAGTCATGTCAGGAACTGGGGCCCATTGGTGTGTGACGTCATTCCTGCCATGCTAAGTGGTTGCTAGCGTGAGTTAGAGAGTGCAGCTGGTTGTGGGCCTACTCTGCGGTTGCCCAAACGTAACATCCTGGAAGTAAAATTAGCTAGCCTGTGTTATCTTACTTACACCTCTACCTTTAGAGATCTGGTTTGCAGACCCATTTGAATGCTCACTTGATGCTTTGAAGTATTAAGTGTCTTATTTTATTCTTTCAGATTGCAATACATATTTATACATTTATGAGATATGTAGTTTTATGCACTTTACTTGAGTAAGTTGTTTTGAAAATTGCTACAATAGTAGTTACATTTACACATGTAAATGCTTTTGAAAATCAGGCCCAAAATTAGCTAATTCACTTGCTCTCATGACTCTTTTATCCAGAAAATTAATTACCTAAAGTACATGGTATTACTAATTAAGCTCCTCCTGAACTTTACTTAAGTGGTTTGATTCCACAATAATTACATTTATCTAAATTACTTCCTTGTGATATTCTGCCAACCAAGGTCAGGTTATTCGGTGTAGACCAACCCCCTAATTAGTTTATAAAGTTAGAATTGAAGGTAGGGCTGGGTGGGAGTGGGGTGGGGGGAGGGAGGGAGCTCCTTCCCTTCTACTCTTTCCTTCTAAATCTAAGTAGAAAAAAATGCCTAAAAATAAAAAAAAGCAATGCAAAAAAAAAATCCCTTTTTCAAAACAAATTGGAGACTGGTAAATAGGACTGGAAGATATAATTAGGAAATTTAGTAGTATCTTCATTTCTGCCCTTCTCTGGGACACTGAGAATGCTTATGTTGTTCTACCATTGCTGGTTTTCCAGCTCTTTTATCTCCTTGGCCATTTTTTCTCATAGAAACATAGAAATGATGGCAGAAGAAGACCAAATGCTCTATCCAGTCTGCCCAGCAAGCTTTCACACTTTTTTTTTCATATTTTTCTGTTACTCTTGTCCCTTTAAATAACTTTTTTGGTTCTATTTCCCTTCCACCCCTGCCATCATAGATAGCAGTGCTGGAGCTGCATTTGAGTGAAGTATCCAGCTAAATGGTTTGGGGTAGTAACCGCTGTAATAAGCCAGCTACTCCCACGCTTGTTTATCCAGCCTGTGAATTCAGTCTTTGTTGGCTGTTTGAATATAAATCCTCCGTTCATTCTCCCTGCTGTTGAAGCAGTGAGCTGTGCTGGATATGTATTCTAAGTGAAGTATCAGACTTGATTTGGGGTAGTAACCGCCGTAACAAGCAAGCTACACCCATGCTTATTTGTTTTACCCAGACTATGTAATTCAGTTCTTGTTGGTAGATGTCAGAATATAAAACATCTTTTCTTCATTCCACCTGCCGTTGAAGCAGAGAGCTATGCTGAATATGCATTGAAAGTGAAGTATCAGGCATTATTGGTTTGGGGTAGTAACTGCCGTAACAAGCAAGCTACTCCCCTGCTTTTATGTGGATGCAGATCCTTTTTTCCACATTTCCTCTTGCCGTTGAAGCATAGAGCAATGTTGGAGTCGCATTAACCGTGTGTATGTTTATTGAATAAGGATATTCATCTCCAGGTAGTAGCCATCATTCCCGCAAGCCACCCCCATGCCTCTTCTCTTCATTCACATCCTCTAGACTTTATTGATCCACAGTATTTATCCCTCGCGCCTTTGAAATCCTTCACAGTTTTGGTCTTTACCACTTCCTCCGGAAGGGCGTTCCAGGCATCCACCACCCTCTCCGTGAAGAAATACTTCCTGACATTGGTTCTGAGTCTTCCTCCCTGGAGTTTTAAATCGTGACCCCTGGTTCTGCTGATTTTTTTGCAACGGAAAAGGTTTGTCATTGTCTTTGGATCATTAAAATCTTTCAAGTATCTGAAAGTCTGTATCATATCACCCCTGCTCCTCCTTTCCTCCAGGGTGTACATATTTAGATTCTTCAATCTCTCCTCATATGTCATTTGATGAAGACCATCCACCTTTTTGGTCGCCCTTCTCTGGACCACCTCCATCCTGTCTCTGTCCCTTCGGAGATACGGTCTCCAGAACTGAACACAGTACTCCAGGTGAGGCCTCATCAAGGACCAGTACAAGGGGATAATCACTTCCCTTTTCTTACTCGATATTCCTCTCTCTATGCAGCCCAACATTCTTCTGGCTTTAGCTATTGCCTTGTCACATTGTTTTACCCCAAGGTCTCTCTCCTGCCCCATGCACATCAGCCCTTCTCCCCCCCACCCCCCTTTATTTCCACACCCCATATGCATGACTCTGCACTTCTTGGCATTGAATCTCAGCTGCCATATCTTCAACCACTCTTCCAGTTTCCTTAAATCCCATCTCATTCTCTCCACTCCTTCCGGCGTGTCCACTCTGTTGCAGATCTTAGTGTCACCTGCAAAAAGACAAAGCTTACCTTCTATCCCGTCCTCAATGTCGCTCACAAAGATATTGAACAGGACCGGTCCCAACACTGACCCTTGCGGCACTCCGCTCAACACCGCTCTCTCTTCAGAATAAGTTCCATTTACCATCACACATTGTCTTCTGTCCGTCAACCAATTTAAAATCCAGGCCGCCACCTTGGCTCTCTCTCCTAAGCTTCTTATTTTACTCACCAGTCTCCTGTGCGGAACCGTATCAAAAGCTTTGCTGAAGTCCAAGTAGATGACACCAAGTGCTCTTCCTTGATCCAATTCCTTGGATACCCAGTCAAAAAAGTCTATCAGATTTGTCTGACAGGATCTTCCCCTGGTGAATCCATGCTGCCTCTGGTCCAACAATTCTTCCGACTGTAGATAGTTCACTATTCCTTCTTTTAACAGCGACTCCATTACTTTTCCCACCACCGAGGTGAGGCTAATCGGTCTGTAGTTACCAGCCTCTTCTCTGTTTCCACTCTTGTGAAGTGGGATCACCACCGCTCTTCTCCAATCACTCGGCACCACTCCCGTTTCTAAGGATCAATTGAACAGGTCACACAGTGGACCCACGAGCACATCTGTGAGCTCCCTCAGTATTCTGGGATGAACCTCATCAGGCCCCATGTCCACTTTCATTTTCCCCAGCTCGTTCCATACATTCTCTACTGTAAATGGAGTTACATCTACTCCATTCCCCTCTATTTTCTTATTAACTAGCAACGGTCCTTCTCCAGGGTCTTCTTTAGTGCACACAGAACTGAAGTATTTGTTTAATATTTCTGCCATTTCTTCATCTCTCTCTCCACACATTGATCCTTTACACCTTTTAATTTCACTATACCACTTTGAACTTTTCTTCTTTCACTGATGTATCTGAAAAATATTTTGTCACCTCTCTTTACCTCTTTGGCAATCATTTCTTCCGCTTGACATTTTGCCATCTTGATTACTTTCTTTATCTCCCTCAGTTCTACCAGATATTCTTCTTTGTGCTCCTCCCTTGGGATCCTTTACATTTCTTGAACACTGTTCTTTTAGCCTTTTTTTTGTCAGCCACCTCCTTGGAGAACCAGATAAGTTTCATTTTTCTTTTGTTTTTCTTTTACTTTTCTAACATATAGATTAGTTGCCTTGGTAACTGCTCCTTTTAGTTTGGTCCACTGTTGTTCCATATCTCTCTTGTTCTCCCAGCCTACTAGTTCTTCCTCCAGGTACTTCTCCATTTCATCAAAATCTGTGTTTTTGAACTGCAAAACTTGTGTCTGTGTGCTTCTTTTCCATATCTTTTTTGTGATATTAAACTATACCGTTTGATCACTGGTGCTGAGGTGGGCACCCACCTGGACAACAGAGACATTATCTCTATTAGTGAGCACTAAATCGAGTATAGCTCCCTCTCTTGTGGGTTCTATTACCATTTGTTTGAACAAAGTTCCTTGCAGATCATCCACTATTTCTCTACTATTGTTAGATTCTGCAGATGGGATTCTCCAGTCTACATCTGGCAAATTAAAGTCTCCAGCAATCACTACTTCTCCCTTCTTTCCCATCTTTAGGATGTCTTCAACCAGATCTCTTTCAAGTTCTTCCTTTTGGTTTGGAGGCCTGTAAACCACTCCAATAAAAATGGATGTCCCATCTTTTTTTTAGGTTGACCCATAGTACTTCTTCATTGCCCCATATTCCTTGCAGCTCAGATGCTTGGATATTGTTTCTGATATAAAGAACCACTCCTCCCCCTTTCCTATCCTCTCTGTCCTTCCTTAACAAGTTATACCCCGGTATTGCCATATCCCAATCATGAGATTCCGTGAACCACGTCTCCATGATAACAACATCCCATCATAGGCCTAATAAAGTTTGCTGTTAATTCAATTTGCTCTCCAATGTGAATCTGCTCAATCTGAGCAGCCCTCTCCATCAGTCCTTTGACTTCAACCTTATGGTCATTGATAGTGCTACTAACATCAGATCAAAGCAACTTTATTTTCCTGAACAGGTCAGCAATAACCAATTCTATCACTGTAATATCAGGTCCTTACAGCATTAAACTGGGCCATCACTGCTTTATTTAAGTGAGCTTGTAGATAACAAGGCCTATTTTACTCACAAATAATTTAAGAAAGGTAGGTTCTAAAACAAAGTTATACATACTCAGTCACTCATGGTACATCCATTCTATCAAAAGCATTCTCTGCTCTTATTACTTTTGGATAATGTAATGTGGCTGTTATATTACTCCACTTGAATGCACAGAAATAAAGGTTAACAAATGAAAAAAAACACCCCATATATTAGATGATACTTTTTTATTGGACTAACTTAATGCATTTCTTAACTAGCTTTCAAGAGTTAATACTCTCTTCCTATGGTCAGAATGGAATGAGCAAAAGAAGACATTATTGTCAGTTCTGATCAAACAATGACAAAAAAGGACTCAAAAACTGCATTTCTTATCCCATTATAAGTAATAAAATTGTACTACCTGTCACTTTCTGATCACCTATCAAACCACTCTTACCCCTCACCCCTATTCCCTTTCAGTCTATCATTGGAATGTCTCTTAGGACTCATTTATATTTTATATGGTATTTTCTGGTATTATCATCCTTTTCTCATTCTAGTCTTACCTAGGAAAGGGTATTGCCTCTGGAAAGCTAGACTAAAATGTGTTTAGTTCAATAAAAGGTTTCACCTTTTCTATCTTTTTTGTTTATTTATTAACTTTTATTTCTATTTATTCTTTTGTATAGGATTCTGTTCTCTCAATTTCTACTTGTTGATTTTTAAATTTGCAAAGAGACACAAATAATTCAATAACAGAAGATTCAACGAAACAATAGTTATAAAGGTTCTATTTTCTATCATATCAGTCTGTCCCTGTGACTAAGGCAGTCTTATTTATCTCACAAATGACTTGGAACAGAAACTTGAGTGCTTCTTGCCAGATTTATGTGAAAGATCTACTTTAACTCTATAAATGCTACTCTTACACTTTTTTTTATACATTAAAGATTACTGATTAGTAGGGATGTGCATTCTTTTTCAATGAATGTGCAACCCACAATGCATAAGTCCCTATTCATTGTATTTGTGGGTTCGCGAAACGCATGGCGATCCCCCACGAATAAAACATATCATACTAGTTTCATTCTTTTGCTTCGCAGTGATTTCTTAGCTGCCGTTTGAAATAGAAGGCCATGTGGGAGTATCATTAGCAAAAACCAGCCCTTTCCCAGTGAGTCATAAGTGACCTCACAGCCCAGTCATAGAGTGGGTCAGACAGGTTGGCAAGGAAACCAGAATGCAACCTATCACAGCTAAGCATTTTTCTAATGCAGCCAATCGCTGCTCTCACTCAGTGCTCTGTGACGCTGTTCCTGATGATGCTATACTATTTATACCTTAAGCACGCGGTGTGCCACACTCTTTCTTTGCGGGAGTGGTCCGGGGAGGTGGCTTTACTCAGAGCTAGTCTGAGTGTCTCAAATCTGTATTCAATAGGGATGTGCAGCAGGGACGGATTCATCTCATTCGGTATTCGTATTTGACGGCACCCAAATCCATTGCATCCATTCTCGGGGGACCCCAATCCATTCATTAGTTACATATGTATTTGTTTACCAAACACCCCCCATCCCAACCCTTTAAATTTAATTAACTACAACCCCCCCCACCCTCCTGACCCCCCCCCAAGACTTGCCAAAAGTCCCTGGTGGTCCAGCGGGGGTCCTGGAGTGATCTCCTGCACTCAGGCCATTGGCTGCCGGTATTCAAAATGGCACCGATAGCTTTTGCCCTTACTATGTCACAGGAGCTACCATTGCCATTGGTCGACCCCTGTCACATGGTAGGAGCAATGGACGGCCAGCGCCATCTTGTGCTCCTACCATGTGACAGGGGTCGATCAATGGCACCGGTAGCCCCTGTGACATAGTAAGGGCAAAGGCTATCGGTGCCATTTTGAATACCAGCAGCAGACGGCCCGAGTGCAGGATATGGCTCCAAGACCCCTGCTGGACATTTGCTGAAAGTCCCTGGTGGTCCAGCGGGGGCCCTGGAGTGATCTCCTGCTGGACCACCAGGGACTTTTGGCAAGTCTTGGGGGACCCTCCTGACCCCCCACAAGACTTGCCAAAAGTCCAGCCGGGGTCCGGGATTGACCTCCTACACTCGGACCTTCGGCTGCCAGTACTCAAAATGGCGCCAATAGCCTTTGCCCATACTATGTCACAGGGGCTACCGGTGCCATCGGTCAGCCCCGGTCACATGGTAGGAGCACAAGATGGTGCTGATGGCCATGTGACAGGGGCTGACCAATGGCACCGGTAGCCCCTGTGACATAGCAGGTCAAAGGCTATCGGTGCCATTTTGAAACCAGCACCAAGGGTGTGAGTACAGGGGATGGCTCCCGGACCCCCTGCTGGATGACCAGGGAGTTTTGGTAACATAGAAACATAGAAACATAGAAATGACGGCAGAAGAAGACCAAACGGCCCATCCAGTCTGCCCAGCAAGCCTCACACATTTATTCTCTCATACTTATCTGTTTCTCTTAGCTCTTGGTTCTATTTCCCTTCCACCCCCACCATTAATGTAGAGAGCAGTGATGGAGCTGCATCCAAGTGAAATGTCTAGCTTGATTAGTTAGGGGTAGTAGGGGTAGTAACCGCCACAATAAGCAAGCTACATCCATGCTTATTTGTTTTACCCAGACTATGTTATACAGCCCTTATTGGTTGTTTTTCTTTTCCCCTGCCGTTGAAGCAGAGAGCTGTGCTGGAAATGCGTGATGTATCAGTCTTTCTCCCATGCCGTTGAAGCAGAGAGCCATGCTGGATATGCATCGAAAGTGAAGTATCAGGCACATTTGGTTTGGGGTAGTAACCGCCGTAACAAGCCAGCTACTCCCCACTTTGTGAGTGCGAACCCTTTTTTCTTCTCCCCTGCCGTTGAAGTAGAGAGCTCTGCTGGATGTGTGAAGTATCAGTTTTTCTTCAGCCCTGCTGTTGAAGCAGAGAACTATGCTGGATATGCATTGAAAGTGAAGTATCAGGCTTATTTGGTTTGGGGTAGTAACCGCCGTAACAAGCCAGCTACTCCCCTCTTTGTGAGTGCAAATCCTTTTTTCCATATTTCCTCTTGCTGTTGAAGCTTAGAGTTATGTTGGAGTCACAGTAACCATGTATATGTTTATTGAATAAGGGTATTGTTTCCAGGCAGTAGCCATCATTCTGGCGAGTCCCCCACTCTTCATTGGCGGCCTCTTGAATTTATGGATCCACAGTGTTTATCCCACGCCCCTTTGAAGTCCTTCACAGTTCTGGTCTTCACCACTTCCTCTGGAAGGGCATTCCAGGCATCCACCACCCTCTCCGTGAAGAAATACTTCCTGACGTTGGTTCTGAATCTTCCTCCCTGGAGCTTCAAATCGTGACCCCTGGTTCTGCTGATTTTTTTCCTACGGAAAAGGTTTGTCGTTGCCTTTGGATCATTAAAGCCTTTCAAGTATTTGAAAGTCTGTATCATATCACCTCTGCTCCTCCTTTCCTCCAGGGTGTACATATTTAGATTCTTCAATCTCTCCTCGTACATCATCCGATGAAGATCCTCCACCTTCCTGGTCGCCCTTCTCTGTACCGCTTCCATCTTGTCTTTGTCTTTTTGTAGATACGGTCTCCAGAACTGAACACAGTACTCCAGGTGAGGCCTCACCAAGGACCTGTACAAGGGAATAATCACTTCCCTTTTCTTACTCGATATTCCTCTCTCTATGCAGCCCAGCATTCTTCTGGCTTTTGCTATCGCCTTGTCGCATTGTTTTGCAGACTTCATATCATTAGACACTATCACCCCAAGGTCCCTCTCCTGCTTCGTGCACATCAGCCAGGTAAGTCTTGGGGGGGTCAGGAGGGTGGGGGAGTTTGATTAAATTGGTTTCTTTAGGCGGCCGAATAATTCTGCGAAGATTTGTGTATTTTTGGGGAATCGTGATACGTTTCGCTTCCCCACGAATACAACGAATATTTCCACATCCGTTGTGGATTGCCAATACGTAGGGACCGAATGCACATCCCTATCACATATATTGGTACAGCAGTGCTCTTTTAAGGCAAAAAGGCAGTGCACTGAGCGTCAGTGGGCAGTTTTGCAGACTTATATATATTGGGCCAGGGAAGCTCTTTGAAGCCAAATCCCCAATAGGCCTCTTTTGTAGTTACAAGTTTGGTGTGTGAACATACAGCGGTCCCAGTTGTAGTGTACATCTAGGCACTGCATCATGGGCCCGTGGGCAGTTTTGCAGACTCACATATATTGGGACAGTGGTGCTCTTTGAAGCCAAATCCCCAGTAGGCCTCTTTTGGAAATAATTCTTTTAATTGAAATCCCTAGTAGGCAGTGACATTAAATCCATGATGTCAGGGAAAGCTAGATGTGGTCGAGTGATTGGGACTAGCAAAGGAGGCACTGGCAGAGGAGGCACTTCAAAAGGCAGTGCCAGTCCCCCATTAAAGTTAAAAAGGGACCTGTTCCAATCTAAAATCTCTGGAGGGGCAGGCAGTTCCATCCGGAAAAAAATGAAATTTAAAGATGATGCATCGCCACCACCTGTTTCGGACCTTGTGGTTTTGGAAGTGAGGGAAGGGGAGGTTGAGTCATGCAAGACAAAGGGTGAGACCCAAAAGCAGCAGTGCGACAGCAGACTCAACATAGCATTGAAAATGTAGCACAGGCACTGTTTGCTTCTGATTCCGATGAAGAATCACCTTGTGTGGGATTCTCATAATCAGAAATGGAAGAATTAATAGCTGAAGAAGGTTTAGGAGGATTAGTTAGCTCTGTCTTAGCCTCCACTTCAGTGCTGCAGGGGAGAGATGAAACTGATGATGATGAGGAGGAACAGTAGTCAGCTCAGGCACAGATTGTGACTGATGCCCCTGGCATTGCTTCTCAGGGTGTACCCACTACTTCAGCCCCAGTACCAGCATCCACCCCGAAGGCTATAGAGAAGAGATCATGAAAGAAATCTGCGATCTGGAGCCACTTTAACGTGACAGAGGACCCGCTTTTCATACTGTGTAAATACTGTGGCAGGGCTATTAGCAGAGGCAAACAAATGGGACATCTAACTAATTTTGGCATGATGCATCATATGCAGAAGCAACATCCAACAGTACTGCCATCTGGGGATGGTGGCAGTACTAGTCAGGGGACCCCTTTTTCCAGGCAGTGTAAAGTGGTTGAAAAGGAGCAGAGTCACCCCACACCCTCAGCCCCTTCTAGCAGTCAGGTGGGAAGCCAGTAGCCCCCTGCCATGTATCTGTAGTGACAAAGCACCATGGAGGAAATGGGGTGGTGTTCGGTAACACTATCCCTGGGAAAGAGGCAGGCAGCCTCAAAAGTTGTAACCAGGAGCAATGGGGAAATGATTGCCCTTGATGACCATCCCATGCAGATAGTGGAGAATGTGGGTTTCGAGCATTTGCTGAAGGTCTTAGTTCCAAATTACAAAGTCCCCTCCAGAACCACATTTAACAGAAAGGTCATCCCCAGCCTGTGCAACCAGTGTCACAGTTGCATCCAAGCGTTGCTAGCTAAGGCAGAGGGGACTGTGCATTTTACCTGCGATATCTGGACCGCACTCAATGCTGCTCACTCCTACCTCTCCCTGACAGCACACCGGTGGGACCTGGCTGAGGCAGGGGCAAGCAGCAGCTCTATTAGTGAACAAGTATCAGGGTGGAGGTGGGCTTTACTGCACACCCACCTGACGCCCCATACCTCAGCCAATATTCTAGCATGCATCAGACAGGTGCTGGAGGGCTGGCAGCTACACCAGCGAGACAGGAATCTTCAGGCAGGGTTCTTTGTCACAGACAATGGTGCAAACATGGTAAAGGCAATATCAGACAGGAGATTTCAGAACATCCGACGTTTTGCCCACACTCTGCACCTGATAGTGAAGTCATCTCTGGGGTTGGAGTCAAAGTTCCAAGAGAATGAATACCTGCAAGACTTAATATACAAGTGCAGGAACATAGCAGCACACTTCCATAGAAATGTGAAGGCGGGGCAGGTTCTCCGACAAAAGCAAACTGATTTGGAGATGCCTCACAAGTGTCTCAATCAAGACATTGCCAACCGGTGGAATTCCACCTATATGATGCTGCAGAGGTTAGTGGAGCAGCAGACATCCCTTCATGAACTTTCTGCGGCAATGGACATAGATGTGCATAGTCCCCTAGGGCATTATGATTGGTTAGTCATGAGTCAGCTGGTAAAAATCATGCAGCCCTTCAAGGATGCCACAGAAGACCTGAGTTCCAGAAGTGCCACCTTGGCTGACATCATCCCGATAATTAATTTTCTGGAGGAAAATTGGAGGGTTTTAAACAGGAAGAGGGAATGACAGCAGAGGTGCTGCATTGTCTGGACTTTTTGCAGAAGCAGGTGCAAGAGCTTACGGCCTTTAAAATAAGAACATACACACATGCTCGCCACAGTCTGTGATCCCCATGTGAAAGGGAAAGTCGCCCCACAGTACAATTGTCTCCTATCGGTGAAGGACCTGCTGTTAGTAAAAGTGAACAGGAGCGCCATAGGCAGAGACAGATTAGGTATGAAGCAGAGGAGAAAACAGCAGGCACTTCAGAGAGTAGTGCTAGCCCAAGCAGGAGCAGCACTCTGTCAGTGACAGTTAGTACTTCCTCCTCCATTTCAGTACGCCAAAGCCATGTTGCCCATAAAAAATCATCTGTTCTGGAATGGACTAGAGAGAAAGCAACTGACATGAGTGACACTCAGCCCACCCAAGCAAAGGAGACACCAGCACAACTGTCAATGACGCGGTATCTCTCAGAGCCCACAGAGGACATGCAGACAGATCTGCTGGCATGTTGGGCACACAAGTCCACTGTCTGGCCACACCTAGCCAAAGTGGCAAAGCGACATCTGTCATATCTACCAACCAGTGTGCCCAGTGAACGTGTATTTTCAATGACAGGGGATATCATGAGCCCTCACTGCTCAAGGCTGGCATCAGAGTTGATGGAAATGCTATTGTGTTTGAAAATAAACATGCCTTTGCTTGGGTTTCCAAATTTTCCCTGTGAATGGCAAAATGAATAAAAGCAATTGAAAGCCTTGCAGCAGCTCCAACTGCCTCCTATGCTCCAGATAATATCAGCACATGTACCTGAACTGAAACGCTGTGCCATGCTGTCCAGGCCGTATGTCCCTACAAGGGCTGACCTCAAACACTGTGCCTGTATGACTTTAGTTTTAGTATTTCTAATTTCATTTTCATGTATTTGTGCATCACTTCTTTCCAGAATATTCTTTTTCCTGTTTTGCAACATTTGGAATGTAAGAACATAAAAAGATGACTTGAGATGTTTGGAGCTTGCATATTTCATATGCTCAATAGTTTTCATGACCTTCATAATATGGGCCATTTTCCCTAAATCTTTCTTAGTTGCCAACATTAATGTTTCTAGTACTATAGAAAACTGGTAGTAGTTGCACTCTAGTTCATCCTCTGTGTTCCCATAATTTACAGAGGCACTTTGTAAACTACAAAGTCAAGATAGTTTGATATTGTAGATTTGGACTTGAGTAGTGGTTTTCTTATTTCTGAGAGCTCTGCAAGTTCCTTTGTCATCAGCTGAAGTACATAAGTACAGTTAATAGCTTCTGGGTATTTACAAGGGCTTGACCTCAAATTCTGTGCCTGTCCGTCCAGTTCTTCCAACCCTACAAAGGCCTGACCTGAAATCCTGTGCCAGTCTGTCCACTGTCCATTCCATACGTCCCTACAAGGGCTTGACCTCAAATGCTGTTCCTGTCCATCTAGGCCTTATGTCCCTACAAGGGCTTGACCTCAAAAGCTGTGCCAGTCTGTCCACTGTCCATTCCATACGTCCTTACAAGGGCTTGACCTCAAACGCTGTTCCTGTCCATCCAGGCCTTATATTCCGACAAGGGTCTGACCTCTGCAGCTGTGCTTGTCCTTCCAAGCCTTATATCCCTACAAGGGCCTGGCCTGAAACACTGTGCCAGTCTGTCCACTGTCCAGGCCATATGTCCCTACAAGGGCCTTGCATCTAATGCTGTGCTTGTCCATCCAGGCCTTACATCCCCCTACAAGGACCTGACCAGAAATACTGTTCCAGTCTGTCCACTGTCCAGGCCGTACGTCCCTACAAGAGCTTCACCTCAAACGCTGTGCCTGTCCATCCAGGCCTTACGTCCCTACAAGGGTCTGACCTCAAACGCTGTGCCTGTCCACCCAGGCTGTACGTCCTTACAAGGGCTTGACCTCAAATTCTGTGCCTGTCCATCCAGGCCTTACGTCCCTACAAGGGCCTGACCTGAAACGCAGTGCCTGTCCGTCCAGGCCTTATGTCCCTAAAAGGGCTTGACCTCAAACGCTGTGCCTGTCCATCCACTGTCCAGGCCTTATGTCCCTTCAAGGGCCTTACCTCTAATGCTGTGCCTGTCCATCCAGGCCTTACGTCCCTACAAGGACCTGACCAGAAATGCTGTGCCAGTCTGTCCACTGTACGGGCTGTACGTCCCTACAAGGGCTTCACCTCAAACGCTGTGCCTGTCCATCCAGGTCTTACGTACCTACAAGGACCTGACCAGAAATGCTGTGCCAGTCTGTCCACTGTACGGGCTGTACATCCCTACAAGGGCTTCACCTCAAACGCTGTACCTGTCCATCCAGGTCTTACGTCCCTACAAGGGTCTGACCTCAAGCGCTTTGCCTGTCCACCCAGGCTGTACATCATTACAAGGGCTTGTCTTCAAATTCTGTGCCTGTCCATCCAGGCCTTACGTCCCTACAAGAGCTTGACCTGAAGTGCAGTGCCTGTCTGTCCAGGTCTTATGTCCCTGCAAGGGCTTGACCTCAAATGCTGTGCCTATCCATCCACTGTCCAGGACTTACATCCCTTCAAGGGCCTGACCTCTAACGCTGTGCCTGTCTGTCCAGGCCTTACATCCCTACAAGAGCTTGACCTCTAACGCTGTGCCTGTCTGTCCAGCTTGGAGCTTGGATTTTTCATATGCTCAATAGTTTTCATGACCTTCATAATACGGGCCATTTTCCATAGATGTTTCTTAGGTGCCAACATTAATGTTTCTAGTGCTATAGATAACCGGTGGTAGTTGTACTCTGGTTCATCCTCTGTGTTCCCATAGTTTACAGAGGCACTGTAGGGTACAAAATCAACATTGGTTGATATTGTAGATTTGGACTTGAGTAGCAGTTTTCTTATTTCTCAGAGCGCTTCTATTTCCTTTGTCATCAGCTGAAGTGCATAAGTACAGTTAATAGCTTCTGGGTATTCACTAGATGCCAACGGAACCACCACACTCTAGGGGCCAACCCATTCTAGGGAGCCCTTTCCTGCGCAAAGGACGGGGAACTCTACGTGGGTGTAGCCAGCCTATCTCTTAGCACCCATTGACCCAAGTTGAACCAGAACCGCTGTTCACAAGGAAACCTCCTCCACATCAACTCGCCACGCTTGAAGGCTCATGCTCCACTCTACGGGCCAACCCATTCTAGGGAGCCATTATCTGCGCAAAGGAAAGGGAATTCTCCCCCGGTGTAGCCAGCCTATCTCTTAGTATCACCTCCTCTGCCTCGGCCTTCAAAATTATCATTTGTATATCTGCTACGTCCACCAGATTTTAAAAGACCAGCGAGAGGTCACTAGATGCCAACGGAAACACCCCACTCTAGGGGTGAACCCATTGTACATAGCCCTTTCTGTTGCATCCGTCAGTCTCAGACGGCTTCGCCCAACATGCCTCACCTCTATTTAAGCCTTCTCCACAAGAATCGGGAGAATGGCATCCGTAGCATCACCTTGCCGCACCCTCCGGCTTCCCCGGAGGGGCGCTGGCATGGTATCCCACCATGTTGACCTGAGGCCTCATAGGACTTGCGCACGCACGCACACCTCACATCTATAGAAACATAGAAACATAGAAATGACGGCAGAAGAAGTCCAATCGGCCCATCCAGTCTGCCCAGCAAGCATCACACTTCTTTTTTCTCATATTATCTGTTTCTCTTGGCTCTTAGTAACCTTTGGTTCTATTTCCCTTTCACCCCCACCATTAATGTAGAATCTTGTAGCAGTGTTGGCGTGAACCTCGGGGGGCGTCCCCTTCGAGTGACGTCACTGCCTCCGTATTCAAAAGGTTGCCCATTTGCTGACTCTCGCCAAGTTAGCAACAGATTGGATTCATTCTGGTCTGAAGCTGCTCTGCCACTTCTACTCTGCTGGAAGCCACCTTCACCCTCCAGGGTTCTACTAACCTGGGTACCCACTTCTTGGGGGCCCTTTGCTTATTTCCAGGTGCCTATCCTAAATATAGGTACTCGCTCCTCAAGGGCCTGTGTGTCTATCCTGGTGTCTGCTACCAATTCTTCAACCTGCTGGAACACTACCTATTAGCTACAGAGAGTGAGTACAACTTCTCCCAGACTGTCCATCTACAGTTCCTCGCTGCCCATCTGTATTGGGCCCTACACCACCATTGTGGAACGGGTTTCCTCTGCCGAGGATTACAGACTGTTAATACCTATCCTCTCTCTACTGCTCATTGGGAACTCTATCTACTCAGCTACCAGGGAGTATATTATAACATCTGCCAGTCTGTCTCTCCTACAGTGCCTTACTAGATATCTGCATCGGGGCCTTACAACACCATTGTGGGACGGGTCTCCTATGCCAAGGATCACAGACTGTTGCTATCTAATCTACTCTCTACTGCCACCTCTGGTGGACCACACTAGCTGTATAATAAAAGATATATTCTCTGTGTTTGTGCATCTGAGTCTAGCCTGGTGCTACAGTTCCTGACCTAGCCCAGCGGATTACAGAACAACAAAAGTCTTTGGAGAACCTTGCTACTGCCTTCAATCAGTTACATGCTCAACTGAACTCCTTAACTCCTCCTGTGAAGGAGTTTCTGTCACGAGTGTTAAACATTAAGACCACTGTGCCGTTATCTACACTTACCCACTTTACGGGTGAAGCCAAGATGTGCAGAGGGTTCATCAATCAATGCAGCATGCATTTTGCTTTATAGCCTACCCTCTTCCCCACAGAGGTTTTGAGGACCACCTACATCCTGTTGTTCCTTGAAGGACGAGCCCTGGCCTGGGCTTCACTGCTATGGGAACATGAAGATCCTATCCTGAATGACGTATCAGGATTTCTACAACTTTTTAAGTCTTTGTTTGATGACCCGGCTTGCCAGACCATCGCTGGATCTGCCTTGCTCAACCTTCAGCAAGGTAACAAGCCACTTACAGACTTTGCCATTGAATTTAAGAGTCTAGTATCTGAACTGCGTTGGGACACTGGATGCCTACGTGCCATATTCATGGAGGGTCTCAACTTTCGAATAAAGGACGAACTTGTGGCTCACAATTTGCCTGAATCCCATGAGTCCCTGATGGAACTAGCAGGGAGAATTGACCGTCATATCTGCTATTGTACTCAAGAGGCTAAGTCCACGAAAGTCTATAGTGGGGGCTAACCGTCCAAAACCTGTGCCTACTGCTACCAGCTTACCGTCTGCACCCCTAGAGGAGGAAGAGCCTATGCAACTAGGCCAAAGCCACTTGACTCCTTAGGAAAGACGTTAACGCAAGCGCATGGGCCTTTGCATGTACTGTGGCCAATCGGGCCAGGCAGTCCAAACCTGTCCCATTTGTCCGGGAAACTGACGGGCCCGGGATCTGCAGGAGGACTTATCCTGGGCCTTACCTCTCCTACTCCTCCATTATCTTTACCTGTATCCCTGGAGGCCTTGAGTTTCAGACGCTCGTTCTCATTGACTCCGGTGCCGGAGGTAATTTTATTCTGCAGCGCTTGGTCGATCATCTGAGGATTCCTACCACACCAATAGAGATGCCTCTGCTATTGTCATCCATCCATGGAGAACCACTTTCTGGAGAAGTTTTTTTGACTACCCAGGCCATTGGCCTGCGCACTGGAGCCCTACACTCAGAATCAATTTCCTTTCTAGCATTGGAAAAAGCCATGCATCCGGTGGTGTTGGGTCTGCCGTAGCTTCAAGACCATATGCCACAATTTAATTGGGCTACCTTGGAACTGTCCCGGTGGGGACCAGACTGTCATGGTCAGTGTCTTGCTGAAGTTTCACCACTCATCTGCATGCCTACCACTCCATCATTACCTGGCTTATCTTCACAATACACCTCCTTTCAGGATGTTTTCTCTAAGCAAGCAGCTGATGTGCTTCCTCCACACAAAGAGTTTGATTGTGCCATAAATCTGAAGACAAACTCTGAATCCCCAAAGGAAGAGTCTACCCTCTTTCTGTAGCTGAGACCAAAGCTATGTCTACCTACATACAGGAAAATCTGCAAAAGGGATTTATCAGACCTTCCAAATCCCCTGCTGGTGCAGGGTTCTTTTTTGTAGGAAAAAAGGATGGCACCTTATGCCCCTGCATCGACTACAGGGGTCTGAATGAGATTACCATCAAAGACAGGTATCCCCTGCCCTTAATATCTGAACTGTTTGATAGACTCCAAGGGGCCAAAATATTCTCCAAATTGGACCTAAAAGGAGCTTGCAACTTGGTGCATATTCGAGAAGGAGACGAATGGAAGACTGCTTTTAACACCCATGATAGACACTTTAAATAACTCGTCATGCCCTTCGGTTTAAGCAACACACCTGTAGTCTTTCAAAATATGATGAACGACATCTTACTGTATCAACGCGTAGTAGTATATCTTGATGATATACTGATATTTTCTCAGGATCTGCAAAGTCATCAGGAGGATGTTAAAAAGGTCCTAAGATGCCTGTGTGAGTACCACCTTTACGCAAAGCTTGAGAAGTGTGAAATTCACAACAAAGCTGTACCCTTCTTGGGATATATCATTTCAAAAAACAGTTTTCAAATGGACTCCAAGAAACTTGAGAGTATCCAGGACTGGCCTCAACCCACAGGCCTGAAGGCATTATGTTGCTTCTTAGGATTTACCAATTACTACCGATCCTTCATTAAAACTACTCATCATTGACAGTCCCTCTAACTACTATGTCCAAGGAGGGAGCCAACCCTGCCAATTGGTCTCCTGAACCATCTCATGATGCTCAAAGAGGCTTTTCAAAAGAAGCCGTGTCTCCGCCATCCTGACCCACACCATCCTTTCATCATGGAGGTTGATGCATCCGACGTTGGTGTGAGCGGTTCTAAGTCAGTACAGTGAATCCAATGTGTTCCATCCTTGCTCCTTCTTTTCTAGGCGATTCTCGCCTGCTGAGAGAAACTATGGGATAGAAGACAAGGAGCTTCTTGTGATCAAACTGGCTTTTGAAGAGTGGTGTCCCTGGCTAGAAAGCGCCCAACACCAAATAGTAGTATACACCGATCAAACAACCTAGAGTATCTTCGACATGCTCAACAACTCAACCACCATCAGGCAAGATGGTCCCTGTTTTTCAACAGGTTCGATTTCCTTCTGAAATACTGTCCAGGAGAAAAGAACACCTGGGCTGATGCCTTATCACGCTCCTTCTCACCTCAGGACATGCCAGATGAACCCCGTCATATCATTGATCCCGCAAGAGTGGTGCGCGCAGCCACCCACATGGTACCTACTGGGAAGACAGTGGTGGCCAGAAGTTTAAGAAAAAGACTGTTGAAATGGGCACATGATCCTCATTTGGCAGGCCATCCTGGACAGAGTCGCACCTTAGCAATGTTGCAAAGGCACTATTGATGGCCAACCATGAAGAAGGATGAACAAGTGTACGTGGGTTCCTGCGCTCTATGCCAAGCAAAAACCACCACACTGCCCAACATTGGCAATGTTTCGGCGTGCGAAAACAAGAGGCAATGCAGAGGATGACAATATAAAAACCAGTCAAGTTTTGAACGGTCAAGTTTTGAAGAAAACAAGAAAAGTCGTAACAATGATATTTGAACGGTCAAGTTTTGAAGAAAATAAGATAAGTCGTAATAACGATATTGAAATATTGAAGATTCACTTAAAGGGTATTTTTAAAGGGTAGTGTTTAGAGATAAAATCATCACTGAAGCAAAAAGTTTAAAGAAAAAATATATTAAACGGGACGAAGTAAATGACGTAACAACGGGTGCGTATACATGAGACGAGTTGTAGCCCTTTGTGGGCAAGAGCCCAGGAGCACTTTCTATTCTGATACTGATTCCCAATATTTTAATAATTTATTAAGTAGTTCATACTGTAATTTACAGTTTCCCTCATACAAGTAGATTTTTTATAATTACACTTTGTAGCATTACCAGGATTACCCTCTGCTAGTGAATTAGCTAAACTTTTCATAAAGCACATCTTCCATCTTCATGGGATGCCCAAACACATAATATCTGACAGAGGAGTGCAATTTACTGCAAAGTTTTGGAGAGCATTATGTCAGAAGTTTGCTATCACTTTAGATCTAACATCTGCCTACCATCCTCAGTCTAACGGCCAGACTGAGAGGATAAATAGGATGCTGAAACAATTATTGTGATGCTATGTCAACTCTAGACAGAACGACTGGGCTGAATTATTGCCTTGGGCAGAATTTGCCATAAATTCACATCCTGCTTCTTCAACGGGGTCTTCCCCTTTCCAACTTGTCTACGGGGACAACCTTTACTTCTGCTGCCTATTCCATTAACAGTAGCCTCTCCTGCTGCTCAGGCTACCACAGCAGAATTATCCCAGCTGTGGAGACAGATGAAGGAGCTCCTTTTTAAAGCAGGACAAAAGGCAAAAAGAACCTATGATGCCCATCATCAAAAGGCACCCCATTGCCAGCCAGATGAGAAGGTCTAGTACAGTAAGTACAAAATACCTCTGACTCAAGCTCCCTTCTGCAAGATTTGTTCCTCGCTTTGTGGGACCTTTCGCCATCCTTCGGCGATTAGGAAATTTACGTACGGGTCATATGACATAGTGAGGGCAAAGGTAGCGCCGGCGCCATTTTGAATATTGGCAATACGGCCCGAGTGCAGGAGGTCGCTCCCGGACCCCCGCTGGACTTTTGGCAAGTCTTGTGGGGGTCAGGAGGCCCCCCACAAGTCCCTGGGGGGGTCCAGCGGCGGTCCGGTAGCGATCTCCTGCACTCATGACGTCGGGTGAGAGGAAACAAAATGGCGCCGGTGCTACCTTTCCCTGTCATATGGTAAGGGCAAAGGGCCACCGGCGCCATTTCTATTAACGCAGCCATGGCCCGAGAGCGGGAGATTGCGCCGGAAACCCCCCCCCCCACTGGACCCCAGGTAATTTAAAACATTTTGGGGGGGTGTTTGGGTGGGTGAGGGATTTATTTTAAAGGGTCGGGGTGGGTTTTAGGGTTGTTTTCCCACTGATTTATGATTTGACGATTTAAAAAAAACAAAAAAAAAAAACATGACGATAAGATTTCCCTCCCCCCCCCAGCCAAAATCGATCGTTAAGACGATCGATCACACGATTCACATCCCTAGTAAATAATAGATATCAACAGGATTTTCTTTCTACACAAAAGCAAATAAAAGATTCCGTAGATAGAATAAAAAGTCTTGAAGATAGTGAGAAAAAATCTCAAGAATTTAAAGTGGCTGTGATAAAAGATAGGAAAATTCTATCTAGAAGAATAGAGTCTCTTGAAAATAAAGCCAAGTGATTAAATCTACAATTTCTTAATTTCCCCAGATTAGTTGGGGAAACACCTTTAATTACTGTTAAAACATTTCTAGTGGAAATTCTTGGCTTTACTTTAGGAGATTCACCAGTAGTGAATCATTGTTATTTTTTACCAAAACCAAAGAATTTAAACTTAAATAATAGAATGGATATGGCGTTTCAAGGAAACAAATTTTTTAGACTACTCAAGTAATTGAATGGGGAACTTTATTAGTTACTTTTTCATGTTTAAATGATTTGAATCAAACAATGAAAACATATTTCATTAAATATCCCATTTCTTATTATGAGAAAGCGGTTAAGATATTTCTGGATTTAGCAATAGCCACACAGGTCAGATGGAAAGGCGTTTTAGTATTTCGACAAGAAGTAATTACAATGGGATATTCTTTCACTCTTCGTTTTCCGTGTAAATGTTTAATTAAGAAACAAAGTGATTTATTTATCTTTTTTATGCCCAACCAGTTAAAAGATTTTGTAGAACAAAGAAAACTAGCTACTTCTTCCCCAGCTGTCTAGATGATAAACAAATAGGATTGTATGGGGTCTATGCAAATTAGAGATGTGAATCGTGTGATCGATCATCTTAACGATCGATTTCGGCTGGGAGGGGGAGGGAATCAGATCGTCGCCGTTTGGGTTTTTTAAATATCGTGAAAATCGTGAAAATCGTGAAAATCGAAAACCGGCACACTAAAACATCCCTAAAACCCACCCTGACCCTTTAAAATAAATCCCCCACCCTCCCGAACCCCCCCCAAAATGCCTTAAATTACCTGGGGTCCAGTGGGGGGGAGGGTGGGAAAACCGGCACACTAAAACAACCCTAAAACCCACCCCAACCCTTTAAAATAAATCCCCCACCCTCTCGAACCCCCCCCCCCCAAAATACCTTAAATTACCTGGGGTCCAGAGGAAGGGTCCCGCTGTGATCTTCCACTCTCGGACCTCCGGTGCTTGTAGAAATGGTGCCGGCGCTACCTTTGGTTTTTCCGTATGGAAAAACGATTCGTGGCAGATCGCTCCCGGACCCCCACTGGACCCCCAGGGACTTTTGGCCAGCTTGGGGGGGCCTCCTGACCCCCACAAGACTTGCCAAAAGTCCAGCGGGGGTCCGGAATGACCTCCTGCAGTCGAATCGTGTTGTCTACGGCCGGCGCCATTTTGCGCCGCCATTTTGCGCAAAATGGCGGCGGCCGTAGACAACACGATTCGACTGCAGGAGGTCATTCCGGACCCCCACTGGACTTTTGGCAAGTCTTGTGGGGGTCAGGAGGCCCCCCCAAGCTGGCCAAATGTCCCTGGGGGTCCCGCGGGGGTCCGGGAGCGATCTCCTGCTGCGAATCGTTTTTCCGTACAGAAAAACCAAAGGTAGCGCCAGCGCCATTTCTACAAGCACCAGAGGTCCGAGAGTGGAAGATCACAGCGGGACCCTTCCTCTGGACCCCAGGTAATTTAAGGTATTTGGGGGGGGGTTCGGGAGGGTGGGGGATTTATTTTAAAGGGTCGGGGTGGGTTTTAGGGTTTTTTTAGTGTGCCGGTTTTCACGCCCTCCCCTTTCCCCTCCCCCTTCCCCCGATTTATGATTTTTGACGATAAATCAGGGGAATTGTTATTGTATCGCGGCTCTAACGATTTTTGACAATTTAAAATATATCGGACGATATTTTAAATCGTCAAAAAACGATTCACATCCCTAATGCAAATATTCTTGTATGATATATTGAAATTATACTTCTCCCATAGTTTTTATATGCCACCATGCAGAATCTCATAATTTTGTTTGATATAGCAATGGCTTTGGTAAATTAAGAAATGATGTTCATAAATATTATATTTACAGTATGTATTGTTTAATTACCAATCCATGTTTTTCTGTTACAAACTATCTGATTTGGTTTGTATTATTGAAAATTATAAAGGAAGAAAAAAAAAACCCCAGAAACATTACCATTCTTCATAAAACATTAAAAAATAAAATCAAGAAATATAACACAGAAATCATAATAGTAATCATAGTCATAAAAAGAATAAATATTTCAAATCAATTAACAAATAGAAAATCCAAAATTTCCAAAACACCAATAAAATATCTCAAAACATCTGATGAATACAAAAATTCAATAATTAAAATATGTTCTAATATTTCCCAAGCAACAATAACATATTTCAAAAGAGCAGAAATATCAAATTACACTCAATAATTAAAACTCATAATGATTTAAAAATCTCCTGCTCACCATACCTGGGATCTTTTGATTTCTAGTCACCCTGAGATTTTCATGGATTGGGGAGGTAAGGCCACACAAACTTTATCTGTTTACACACACACACACACATATACATATACATATACATATGAATACAAGCTCTGACACAGACACTGGCATACAAGTTCTCACACACGCACATGGCCTCCTTTGTCCAGGCCACGGTGGAATGGGCTCCACCGTGGCCCCACCGTTCTTTGTGCGATAGTGGGGGTTAAGACAGGAAAGCAGTGAGTATATGCACGCAGCTAAGAGGGAAAACTGCCACAGACTTTCCTCATTTATGGCCGCTGGTGGGTTGAGCTCTGCTAGCGGCACATCTTTCTTCTTCATGGCCTTTTCTCATTTTCAGCTGCCAGCAAGTTGAGATCTGCTGGTGGCCTCATGGCCTCTCCTTTTCCTGCCACCCCTCAGGGGTTCCACTCTGTACAAATGCATGGTATAGACTCCCAGTCGCGCAGGATCTGACTCTGTTATGATTCCGCCCTGCGGATCTACTCTCCGCGAGCAGGTCTCTCCACCCACCTGTTATCCTCATGGCAGAGTCACAGCCGAGACTTGCAGCTTGGGCCGCTGCTTTCAATGCCGCCGCCGACACCACCCACGTGCAGCTTAGGAGGGGCTGCGTAGGCCATGTCCATCTTCGGCCCTGCGCAGCAGGACTGAATACCCGGGAGCTCTCCTTGTGGCCAATGCTGCTCCAGCTCCCCGACACTCCTCCTGAGGTCCTCTGATGGCAGGGAGCCATCCTCGCCGCTGCCGGGGTCTTCAGCCAGCAGGGAGGCTGTCCCTGCCGGTGCCTGCAGCCAGCCTGCCTTTCCCTGTGTCTGTGTCAGCAAGCAGGTGGATGCTGCTGACCGTGGTCCTGCTTCTCTGCTTCAGCTTTCCTTAGGCGCCGGAGCGCGCCTCTTCACTCCATTTAAAGGGCCAGCCACAGGAAGTGCCACTGGCTCCTTCTGATGATGACTTCCTGCTTCAGCCCTATAAAAGGGATTCCTCTTCAGTCTCTCGTTGCCTTCGGATCAGGTTCCACAGTTGTCTGTGTCTTCTGACCGGTCCAGGTCCTCCGTGTTCTCCTTTTGCTTTGACGGCTTCGTCTCCATGTTCCAGATGTCTCTTGTCCAGGTCTTCAGTCGTCTCCATGTCCCAGATGTTCTTTGTCCAGGTCTTCAGTCCTCCGTGTTCCAGATGTTCTTCATCCAGGTCTTCTGTTATCTCGATATCCCTGATGTCCTTGCCTTCATCTCTGCCTCCATGCCTTGGTTTCCAGATGTCCACCTTCCTGGAGTACCGCTGACGTGGTCCGTGACCAGTCCCATGGGTGGGCTGTGTAGGGCACCTCATGGTACAAGGCCATCCTCATCTCCACAGTGCAGCCCTCTGGAAGACCTCCTGCTTCAGTCCATTGTTTTTAATCCTTGAGAATCGAATCCTGCTTCAGAGTTGTCCCGGTCTTCAGAGCCTATTGCAACCTGCGTGAAGTCCATGTCAATTCTCTGTCTGAACTTACCCTGAGTCCGGCGTGGTCCACAACCAGTCACGTAGGGGGCTGTGTAGGGTGCATCCCAGTGCAGGTTTCTGCAGTTGCTTTGTCATGTTCCGGTATCAGCTTCCACTATTCCTCCTGGAGTACTGCCTCGAGTCCAGCGTGGTCCGCAACCAGTCCCGCGGGTGGACTGTGTAGGGTGGGCTGCGTCGCAGACTCGCACCAGCTCTTGATCCTGCTTCAGCCCTCATCTCCAGTGTCTCGCTTCAGCCCTCATTTACGATGTCTTGCTTCAGTCCTCGTCAATGATGTCTTGCTTCAGTCCTCATCCATGATGTCTTGCTTCAGTCCTCGTCCATGATGTCTTGCTTCAGTCCTTGTCCATGATGTCTTTGCTTCAGTCCTCATCCATGATGTTGTGCTTCAGTCCTCATCTATGATGTCTTACTCCAGCCTTTGTCTACAGCGTCTTCGTTTCAGTCCTTGTCTACAGCGTCCTCGTCTTCAACGTTCTTGCTTCAGTCTTTGTCCAGAGTCTTCTGTGTTCTAAGGACTCTGTCTGCCCTCGTCCTCTGTCCGGCCTGCCGCCCATTGCCATACCAGTGGCAGGTCTGAAAGGGCTTGGAACGGTCGGAGGACTGTTCATCGATCAACATTCCATTGTTGGTCATCCTGGGGCATGCAGGTCTGGTTGAGAGTCAGACCTTGTATCCTAGTCCTTGCTTCAGTCTTGTCCTGCTTTCGTTACCCATGCTCACAACGGCTCACCTCCTGCAGTGTGGCTTGGGGCTTCTCCCTGGGCCATGCCGTGGCCCAAGGGCTCACATCTCCAGCTTTAGAGATGACCGTACCTCCGTGCCTCGGAGTGTAACAGCTGCCGGAGGTCATACTTGTAACAGGACCTGAAGGCCACCGTGCCCTCGGGACGTAACAGGATCCTCAAACAAATGTCTTTTGGAAGCAAGTTCCAATGACAGGTCACCACATATGAAAAGGTTTTATTTCTAATACAAAACATATTCATGTCCCTAGATGATGGCATCTGCATAAAATTCTCCTGAGATGAATGGATAGTCTTAGCGAGGACATATTTAAATAGGTGCACAGCCAGTTAGCCTAGTCCTAATTTGTTTAGAACTTTAAAAGTGAAAAGCAGTAGCTTGAATTCAGTAGCTTGACAGTGGTCAGGTTGACAATACAGACTGATCAGCATGGATTTTGCAGATCACCACAGTTTTATCAACCAAGAAAGAGATGAACTACCCCCTAATCCAACTACATATTGCTCCCTCTCTGAGAGAAATGATGCAAACCTGTCATAAACTTGATCACCAATACCTAGATCAGATAGACAGTCCAGTAAGATTTTATGGCCATGAGACTGAAAGGCCACTGTGAAGTTGAACAGTGACAGAATTAGATTTAAATCCATATTTAAATTTATCTAGTAAGTTTTTGCTTAATAAAAAAAAAATCAGACCGCTGGGTATAAGTCACATGCTAAAATTCATCATCATCATTGCCTATTTATGTCATGCTTTTCCAACAAAAGCGTTTGATGTGTGTTACAACGGCTTACATATTACAATGAGTACACAAAAATAGCGACATAGAATGCATACAATTAATTACAGTACAGTACAGTATAAAACAACACATAAAGTTGCAACAGGTTGGAGGTCAGACATCAGAAAAATAAACAGAATAATAATGGTTTAAATACAATAAAAATAGTGTTGGGGTCTGCACTGCATATACAGAATAGTGATAGAAGTGACAAGTGGTAGAGTACGATTCCTCAATATTTCAGTACAGCACATATTTTACATCAGATTCTGTAGCAGATTTTTCAAAAATTGATGGCAATTATGTGACAACTTTTCATACTTTTGCATTTATTTGCATATTAAAAACTAATTAAAATTATTAAAATAAAGACTTTTTCTGACATTTCTGTGTCCAGTTAGCTTATCTGATTTTTTTATTAGAGGAAAAGGGATCTTAGTGTTTGGGACTGGGGAGATAGGAGGGGAATGGTTATGAGAATAGGGAGAGAAGGGTTGTCAAAGGAGGGAAATGAAGGGATCTCCAGCAGGAGGGGGAGAATGAGATGGAGGAGGATGCAGGCACAGGGGAGGAGATAATGGAGGAATCAGGATGATAAGGAAAGGGAATGAGAGGAGGGGAGGAAAGGGAAGGAGAAGGAGAGAGAATCAGGGAATGGAGACATTTTACATTATCATTGTTGCATTTGGATTCACCTCACTTGGAGCTATATATCAACTGAGACAGCTTCAGTATAGTGGTCATTGGTGTGCAGGGTTCTGTGAGGGGAAAAACATTTGAAGGAATCATAAAATGCATAATTAGCCAGAAAACTATATTACCCAGGTGTTTTTATTTTTAATGTGTGAAACTGTGCATAACTATTTTATGGATTATACCTCTTATAAGCAACTTGGTGCAGCTCCAACGTAAAACACAAATGTTCAAAGGTAATTACTAGCATTAATCAACATAATAACTTAGGAAATTGTTTATGCAAATATTGCACTTGTAGTATGCTGCAGTGCCCTGACTTAGAATATATAACCATTCCACTGTACAGAACAAGGAAAGTATCTTTTCATATTAATCTGAAGTAAACATTTTACAGGTGCTTCAAATCATTTCGACATCACATAGATGTCTAGTCTATTCAGGCTCTGGTTTTCCTTGTATTTATCCTTATTGCATTCTGTGAGAATTCAATCAATGCAACAAGTATAAAGAAGGGTGCGTAAATCCAATGAGAAGTGATATATACATATCATACATATATATATATATATATATACACACACACACCTATCTAACTCTTTGCCTACCTATCTATAGGGATGGGTATAGATAGGTAGATAGATATATAGAAAACCACTTATTTGCAATTTCTACAGTATTTTCTTCTTTATTGTTTTTCTATATTGTTTTGGGAGATGTTATTCCCACTGTTCTGTTCAATAAGATAGTGAATATCACAGTTTAACGCTCTAAGGTAAATTTCTGTAACATATCACTACTGATTACAATTCTCTTTGATTTCACCCAAAAAATGAAAAGGGAAAATTAATGTCATTTATTGCTTCTAGTGTAATAGAAATGTAGTGAAATGGTACTGTATACAAAATGTACAACTTTTTTTTTCTTTTGATAATAGGATAGTCATTTGTGCACAGTAGGGAATATTTTAAAACCTGTGCGCGGGTGCAGATTGGTTCGTGCAACCTAGTGCAAACAAATCTATGCCCAATTTTATAACATGCACGCGCTTCCGCATAATTTTGCAGCCTGGGGCAGATTTTCAAAGGGTTACATGCATAACATACACGCGTAACCCCCGAAAAGCTGCCCCAAGCTGCCCCTGTGCGCGCAAAGCCTATCTTGCATAGGCTTGGCGGTGCGCACAAGCCCCGGGACGCGCATATGTCCTGGGGCTTTCCAAAATGGAAGTTCCAGGGGCTGGTCCGGGGGTGTGGCGGTGGACCGGGGGTGGGGCTGGGGGTGTTCCTGAGTCCTCCGGCACAGCGGTCGTGCTGGAGGTTCGGCCGGCACATGCAAATTATGCCTGCCTCAGGCAGGCATAACTCACCAAAACAAGGTGGGGGGGGGGATTTAGGTAGGGCTGGGGGGTGGGTTAGATAGGGAAAGGGAGGGAAAGGTGGGGGGGAGGCAGAAAAAAGTTCCCTCCGAGGCTGTCCCAATTTCGGAGTGGCCTTGGAGGGAACGGGGAAAGCCATTGGGGCTCCCCTAGGGCTCGGCACGCGCAAGGTGCACAAGTGTGCACCCCCTTGCGCGCGCCAACCCCAAATTTTATAACATGCATGCAGCTGTGCACGCATGTTATAAAATCAGGTGTAGATTTGTGCACGCCGGGTTGTGTGCACAAATCTACGCCCACGCATATGTTTTAAAATCTGGCCCCTTGTGCACGCCAAGCCGCGCAGGATGCCTCCGTTCCCTCCGAGGCCACTTTGAAATCGGAGCAGCCTCAGAGGGAACTTTTCTACCGCTCCCCCCACCTTCCCTTCCCTTCCCCTATCTAACCCACCCCCCAGCCCTAATTAGATCCCCCCTACCTTTATTTCAGAAGTTACGCCTGCCCGAGGCAGGCGTAACTTCTGAAATAAAGTGCCGGAGGACTCAGGAATGCCCCTGGATCATGCCCCCAGACCCATCCCCAGACCACTGCTATGCCCCCGGACACGCCCCCTTCCCGCCCCTTTTTTGAAGCCCCGGCACATACGCACGTCCCGGGGCTTGCGCGTGCCACTGAGCCTATGTAAGATAGGCTTGGCACACATAGGGGCAGCTTGGGGCAGCTTTTTGGGGGTTACGTACATAACCCTTTGAAAATCTGCCCCAGTGGTTTTATCAAAGATTCCACAGAGAGACTGCCTTTTAAATATCAAGTTCAAAAGACCTTAAGTAGTCTGTATGAAATGATATGAAACTGCTTATTTTTTATTATTTTTAATAAGGAATGATAGGACTAATAACATGGGCATCTGAGACCTTCAGTGTCCCCGCCTACATTTTTACTTTACCAAATATATACCACATCCATGAAAACATTTATAAAAGACAAGTTTATTGAAATTTAAATATTAATAACTTGAGCCTATAGCACAAACAAAGCATCTTTATGCAAAACTAATCCCCTCCCCCAATCCAGCTTCAGGGCAATCTTCCACCCAATGGTAACTGCTAACAGCGTATCAAGGTTTCTGAAGCTAGCCCTGGATGCCATGACAACATGCCATACCCCTTCAATCACATTCCAACAGGAGAAGCCCTGCAGACCAAACCATGACCCCCATCATCCTTGTGCAGCCTTGGGTAGTCCCCAAATCAAAATATCATTGCATGAATGCAAAACATAACCTGATTACAAATCTGAGTTTAACTTGGGTTTGGGTTATCCACCACTATAACAAAAAGAACAACAGCAATAAAAAGCAGAGGGAGGAAAGGAGACACAATGGCGAGCAAGATATGTGGAACTGAAGAGGCACTAGGAGGGGGCACCCACTTAAAAGAGGATTGCACAGCTCTCCTAAGGCTGTGAAGATCCATGGGCTTAGACCCCTACTTGGTTTAAATCTCCACTTGGGAAAGACTATGGTGAATGCAGCCCAAAAGGGAGGGGGGAGTAGGAACAGAATGAGGAGGCTGAGGTTGAGGCTGTGCCCCTCCTGCCTTAAACTTAATTTCAATGTACAACTGATATATTCTCAGTTTACTATGTTTGTATACCATTTTGATGTCTTTAATTTGCAAGAAAAACTTACAAGCATTGGGAGAATATTCTGCTTTGGAAAACTCTTATTTGCATTTTATCACATTTGTCAGTATAAAGATGACTAATAACCTTCCATTAATTTGTTTCAAAATAATACATCTATTGCTTGATAAATCCCCTTCATATATTTCTATAGGAAATATATGATCTATAGGATTAATATTTAATTACTAAAAATATTATCAGAAAAAACATTTGTTCTGTAACAGACAAAGAAATCAAGCAAGAAACACCATAAAAAAATCAGATTACTGCTGACAACTTTACATAATTCCTCTCCTCAGATTGTCACTTGTTTGAGTGAAAAATGTATACATGAATAGTGATTACAATTTTTAAATTTAAGTTGCTAGATTTGAAGTTATTTAAGAAACTTTCCTGCAATTGTTAGGAACATTCTAACTGCTGTTTTGTGCCTCTGTTAAAGCACTCTTGCCACTTCTGGTACCCCTTTGCACCTTTCCAGTGCCTTAGGCTATTCATGCCACTTTGGTGCCACTTTGCCACAGTCTAAGTACCTTGGAGCTGTTTTGTTGTTGTGATGATTGTTCCTCAGAAGTTTCATGAAAATTGATAAGAAAACCCCAATTCTGCAGCCAAAAATAGGCTGGAAATCCTTCCCCCAATGACTTTAATGGGAACCGGGAAACGTATGGACAGAACGGCAACTTATGGAATTCTCCATACGTCCGTATGGAACGGAATTGACCGTCCATGAATACGAATCACGAATGCAACGAAAACTTTTTGGCTGCACAACCCTAGTGTATTATTCAAAATGATGCCATCATTCCCTGATTCTGGCACCATCTTGTTGTACGGAGGTACTGAATATCTGTCCCTGGACCCCCAGGGACTTTTGGCCAGCTTGGGGGGGCCTCCTGACCCCCACAAGACTTGCCAAAAGTCCAGCGGGGATCCGGGAATGACCTCCTGCACTCGAATCGTGTTGCCGTATGGCCGGCGCCATTTTGCAATATGGCCGGCGCCATTTTGCAAAAAAGATTTGAGTGCAGGAGGTCGTTCCCGGACCCCCGCTGGACTTTTGGCAAGTCTTGTGGGGGTCAGGAGGCCCCCCCAAGCTGGCCAAATGTCCCTGGGGATCCAGCGGGGGTCCGGGAGCGATCTCCTACGCTCGTGACATCGGGGGATAGGAACCAAAATGGCGCCGGCGCTACCTTTGCCCTGTCATATGACAGGGCAAAGGTAGCGCCGGTGCCATTTTCTATCAACGCACCCGTAGCCCGAGAGTGGAAGATCACAACGGGACCCCCCCACTGGACCCCAGGTTAAGACATTTGGGGGGAGTTCGGGAGGGTGGGGGATTTATTTTAAAGGGTCGGGGTGGGTTTTAGTGTTGTTTTAGTGTGCCGGTTTTCCCGCCCTCCCCGATTTACGATTTACACGATATTTACAAAAACAAAACCGCGACGATTCGATTCCCTCCCCCCCCCAGCCGAAATCGATCGTTAAGACGATCGATCACACGATACACATCTCTATTAATCAGATTGCTATAGAAAGTGCTGAGGGGAGATTAAGTAATTGATATCAAAGAGACAGGAAGATAGGGAAACCCCAAAGTGTCCTATTCATGTACCAAAAGCAACAAACATTCTATACATTTTTTTTAAATCATAAAGAAGAATTCAGTGATTGACTAGACCTCTCACTGTTGGGACTTTCCATACCAGGAGACAATTTCACAATGTTCCCAGTTTTTCTTTTTTTTTTTCCTGCAAAACCTTATTTGTTACAATTAAACTCTGTTACTGACTGCCGTGGAACTTGGCAGTTAGCTATGAAATGAGATCATAAATTGGAAGAGTTTAAAATTGGAACAATTGCCAGATATGATCAGCTGATGAAGTTACAGATCTGTGATTAAATGTGAAACATCATATTTATTCCATAAGAGGATGGCCAATCAGAGGAGGCCCCATATTGAGAACTTCACCACACTCCCTCCTCACTACATGGGACCAGACGTCATCAATCATGTTATGTTATAAAAGACCAGTTTGATCTTTTTGACCTAGAACAAATTGGGCATCCTTATATTTAAGGGGCATGGATTTATGTTCAGATTCAACCAATAAACTAAGAAACATGCAATCTTTGTTGTTTATTGCATGAAAAAAGCACCATAAAAGAGTAAGGGCTGAGCCTAGAAATTTGGTAAACAGCCCCAGCATTCAAGACCAGAAGAGATGCAGACTATGCAGAGGAGAGGAGGAGGCCCCAGTATGAGAGAGGTATTTGAGGGGCCTTGAATCACTGGTACAAGGCTCCTCATTTCATAAGTGGGTAATGGGAGGAACCTGGGCAGTTAGGCACTAGCTTGTTATATATGATATGGTATAGGAAATTAAAACCTGAGAATAAAGTATTCCTCTATACAACTCAGTAATAAAATACTTATACATGTTTACCATCAATAAATTACATTATTTTCATTATTTCAAAGTATTTCGATCTGTGCCAGAGTGTGAAAAGTAGGGGTGGTAAGAAGAAAAAAATATCATTTCATTTTTGGGGGTTACTTTCCCACAAATTTCCTTTTTGTTAATGTTTATTTCCTTTATTAGTAACAAAAATAAACTTTAAAAACACAAACGAACCCAAAAATGGAAAAAGAAAATGGGGCCTCCTGAGCACCCTACACATCCCTCTCACCCAAAATCATGCCGCAGCCAGGATCTTCCTTGGCCCCCAAAGTGGGCATAGGGCCTAGGCTGAAGTCAGGGTGACTTACCATGGCCTAGGCCTTTACAAAGTTCGGGCTGCAGACTTTGAGGCCTGGCCCCAACACCTAGGCTCAGGCCCAGATCCAGGCCAATACTAGGACCTGACCCAGAGTCCAGGAGCTGATGCCTGGGCTTGACCCAGACTCAGGCCCAACAGTAAGTCCCAACCCGAAGGAAACACATTAACAGAAATGAGTAAAACTTAGTTACACACTCCAAGAAGTGATATCATCTCAATTTGAGGACAGAAAGCCATAAAAGCTGGCTCATGCTACAAGCACAACCTTGATTTATTTATAGTAAATCTGCTCTCAAATGTTCTTGCATCCCAGCTCCATAGGGTATAATTAGCAACACATACAGAAAATGCAGTGTTACTTTTAACACAAAAATACCTTCCATAGCTTATTAAATTACAAAGCCTAAAATACCTGCTGACATGGAAGGTCAGTAACTGTGAAACCATTGCAAAATGCTGTTGCTTTATCTATGCAATCTTTTTTCTAAATCACTGAATGACAATTATCCTGCTTACTAGCATACAATGGAGGCAGAACATGTAAATCTATCTTATGCATATTCATTGTGGATATCCTGACAACCAGACTTGTTTGTGGCTCTTGACTGGAGTTGACCACCCTGATTTTGCCTCAGATTAATGAAGCACAACACGATTCAAGTGCTGTTTATTAAGTCTGAGACTGATGCTATAAATAGCACCAGTATCAGACTAAACCCTCAACGAAGGAAAAAGATGGAAAAAAACATGGATTTTTCTTCCAGGCAGACAGGATGTCAACAAAACTGTCCCAATGTAGACAGTTCCATAAAGCAAACCTTAAAGTTAAAACAAATTTCAAACCATCATGCCTTTAAAAATAGGTTTGTTTCTGCAGTGTAACAGAAGTCAGATAGAAGCAGTCAAATATTTATGAGGCTTTAGTTGAACATAAGTAGGTGTGATTTTCCACAGAAAGTGAAATTCATTTAGAAGGAGGTCATGATATGAGGACAGAAGCCCAAGGGAAACTTGAGTAAATAATTCTATGCTGAGAGGGTGATAAATGTCCGTAATAACTACCAACAGATGTGATGGGAACCAATGCTGTGACAGAATTTACAGTATGCATATTTGAGCCAGACACAGAGGGCAGTGGTAAGAACAAAGGTGAGGAGAGGCTGGTTAAAAAAAGGTTTGGGCCTGAATCACATATCGAAATGTTTATTGTTATCTAGTATTTATTTTGTATTTATATTCCGCTTTCAGTCACTTCAAAACTAATTACATTCAGGTACTACAAGTAGTTCCCTATCCCCTGGGGCTCACAAACTAATAAAGACATATTTCAAGTCATGCTAGGGCTTTATCAAGTGCGTTAGCATCTTATTGTGTGCAATAAGTCCGTAATGCGCACGATTAATAGCACAATGCAAATGTGTATGCAAATTCTACACTGAGTATGCAAGTAGGAGGAGAGTGGGAGGAGTTAATGCAAAGTAGAGTTTCCTACTGTCGAATGCATTACATTAACTCACAATAACGCAAGGTTTAATGCCAGAAATAGCTGCACCTATTTTTTTTGGCTGTTCGGGCAAAATAAGATTTTATCGCAAGTATGAGGCCATTAGTACAGTTCTCAGCTATTAACTCATGAGATAAAATGAGGCCTTATAGCCAAAACACTGACCACTTCTTCCTGGGCCATTAAAAACATTTATTACTACCTGGTCTGCCTTCCTAGATCCATTATGTTTGTGGCAAGTATACTTCTGAGGGGATACTAGATGCTTGAGGAGAATCGCCAGAGCCAACAACAATTAGAAGGAGACGAAGAAGAAGAAGAAGAAGGACATCGATAACTACCAGAACAGGCAAAGGATGTTTCCACCCCTCCTAGGAAAACCATGCACTGGAGGCTGAGCCACTGGCCCTACAGGGAGAGAGTCAGGGCCCTCGACAGCGCTTGCTACCCAGGCAGCCATGATGGAGGAGATACAGGGAACACGAACATCTTTGCTGAGCATGCCAGAAGAATAATTGTTAAGAAGATATCACCTCAGCTCTCAGGCTATCCTGGAATTATATGAGAAAATAAGAAGGGATCTCGATCTGGTCACGGAATGGTTTTATGCTGTACCTGGCCTCACCAAACTATTGGTCATCCTGCATTTCCTGGCATCTGAATCCTTCTAAATTACAGTAGGGGTCATTAGGGGAATGGCCCAGAGCACTTTTTCTCGCTCTCTGGGCAGGTCATAGAAGCAATAACTGACCGCATTGAGCACTAGATTCCATTCCCTCAGGATAAACAGGACTTGATGGATATCAAGAGAGGCTTTTATGCCACTATATACTTTCCCAATGTAGTGGGAGTTATTGACTGTACTCACATAGTCATCATTCTACCATGCAACAGAAAGCTCTTCTACTCCCTCAATATGCACAATTCTTTTAGACAATTGGACCTCTTTGAAGAATTTGAGGATGGCTTCTATGGTGAAGGTTGGCTTGTAGGTAAGACACATGCTTCTATCTCTATTTACTCTCTGGCTCTGTTTTTCCATTACCTGGCTAGGACATGGTGGGGGTTTGTGGGGCAGATCATAATATTGTTTAAGAGACAAATGCCTGGTACTGTTAGGGTACATGCCAGAGCTCCAGGGCCTGGCTTTCTCTCCCCATGTTGGAGAGGCCTGCTGCTAAAGTTGTATTCCCTCACAATGAACTTGCCACAAAGCTTTGTGAGTGTGCAGCCACTACACACATTCTAAGGCTTCACTTAATAAACTTGTCCTTTCCAAGCCTCACATTTCCGGCAGTAGAAATGTGTTGGGTTACTCACATTCTTTTAGTATCCACCCTGCTGCGACTGCCAGATCATGTGTGGCTGTTAGTCATTGATCAGCCAGGATGTCAGCCATAGTTTGTCTTGACCATGACACAGTTAAATCCAATGCTGTGACATGCCCATGATTTGGACTATCATTTTCAGTGTGTCATTTCAGACCAATGTACATCTGGGGTGGACATATAGCGAGCTGACAGGGACTTGCACTATTATAACAGGAGGTTGAAGGTTATCAACTTGGGGCATGTGTGCTAGCTGGGATCCACAGCTCCAGGGTTAGATGAGAGCTAGAAACCGGTACCCTTTGCTTCTTTATGAGTAACAGGCACACAGTTGTTAGGAACACCACATGAAGTTGAAGAGCTGACACAGAAAAGTAAGTCCTAAACTGTTCACAGAGTGTCACCACCAAAAGTGACATGCACTTCATATAGGAAAATAGTATTTGAAGGGCCATGTTAACATTGAGGTAAATTTAGACTGTCTTTTTGCATGCTATGTCTTGCCATTGATATCTCCAAGTCACCATGGGGAGAATGGTGCAGCCATTCTGTGGTTTTGTGCAGGGGATTTGGGATATGGTTGCCGGACCTGGCTTCTCACCCCTGTTGCAATTCCAAACATGCTGGAGGAAATGAGGTACAAGGCTTTATGTTCAATTCACTGAGTCATAAAATGCACCTTTGGATTTCTGAAAAGTAGATTTCACTGTTTGGATAAAACAGGGGGAGCTTTAATTTATGTGCCATCCAAAGTAGCGGATATAGTGCTGCTTGCTATGTATTTCATGATATCACTTTATTTCATGGTCTACTAATAGAGATACTTCAGGACCTACCCCAGGATCCCCCATGTCCCCCTGCAGAAGCCCAGGATGCTATGCTGAGTGACAGCCAGCATCACTAAAGCCTCATACCATACCAACTACCCCTTCCTCTTCCATGTAAGACAGCCAAGCAGAGTGTCTGCATCAGCTGTCCTCTTGATAATCTTTCCTTTACTCAAGCTTCCTCTGTCTGTGTTTGTGTGTAAAGAAACAGCTTAGGCCTAGTTAGCTTTCAACTTGACAGTACTGCAATTGACTGTTCTAGAAAAAGTGTACTTCAAGAGAATAACAAATCATGTGGCTACCCTATGGTTTTCTGAATGTTTGCGAATGTAAAACATCCATGTCTCTACATAGTGTTTGTGTAACCTGTCAACACAGTGTACAGAATCCTATGCATAGAAAAGGTGTTATTAGTTGTTGATCACAGGAACCGACAAGCTGCCTCTATCGTAAATCAGCCACAGTGACCATTATGACTTATGCACTTTCTGTGTTGGTGTCTTGCAAGACACATATTTAGTGCCACCTGAGGCCTTGAGGGGCCCATGTCAGCACCTCAGCCAAAGTATATCTCATTGGTCTTGAGCATCGGTATATTAAAAGAACTTAAATAAATAAATAAATACATACATATATACCTCTGACAGATGTCTTTTATGCATGCAGGTATAGATAATGTTATGTGGTGAGTAAGGACTCCAAATCCCTCAGTAGCAGTTAGGGACCAGGCTGCCATAGACATCAAAGCTGTTTGTGATCAAACAGTCCTAGAACATAGGCACTGGCCATGTGTAGGTGCATGAAGTGCAGCTATAGTCACTACCCAACAGATATGTGTGTCAATGTGCATCTGGGTAAGTGACGTGTGGTGGTAGCCTCTGCCAAAATCTGTGTCTGGGGAGTGATGTTGGACTAGTAGTTCCCACCCTTACCTCACCAGTGCATACCCCTGAGCAGGCAGAGTGTGTGTGTGTGTGTGTGTGTGTGTGTGTGTGCATTAATTTGGCACACACTTGCCTTGGAGAGCAGTGATGCAATCCTTCCACTCTTGACAAGGGCTAACTGAGAGATATCATAATATGGCCTAGGGTCTGAATGGGCTCACTAGTAGTACAATGAATTTCCCCCTAGGTCTCTCATAATTAAAACCTGGCATTGAGTGGTGGTGGGGTGGGGTGTGGCAATTGGCCACAATAGACTGCTGATAAGCAGTTTCACATTTTGGGAGGAACTGATATCTACCTGTAGTGCACAGCATACCCGTGTACCCCCACCACACCTGAGGCTTTTATGCCTAGTACCAGGAGTAGTCCTAATAGTCCAGTAAATTGGAGGTATGCATGGTTCTCTAAGGTTCCACTGCCAGTGAGGCATAGCAGTTTCTGAAGGTGGGGGTATGGGTGTAAAGAAGCAGTACAGTGAATGTGTGGATGTAGGGATGGCAGGAATAAGGAGTGAGAATGGCCCCCTCTTAGCATCAATGTTGGGCTTATACAGAGAAATAGGTTGGGGGAGGGGGTGTGTGCCAGCATGTTGCCAATATATGATGATCAGTAGCGTGGTCAGATGAAGCAGAGGTCTGGACTAGGAGATGATCCGTAGCATGGTCAGGCATAGCAGTGGTCTGGACTAGGGGATGATCTGTAGTGTGGCCAGGCATAGCAGTGGTCTGGACTAGGAGATGATCAGTTGCGTGGTCAGGCATAGCAGTGGTCAGGTCCAGAAGAAGATCAATGACGTGGTCAGGCAAAGCAGTAGTTGGGTCCAGGAGAAGATCAGTGGCGTACTCAGGCAAAGAAGAGGTCAAGTCCCAAAGAGATCAGTCCGTAAATATAGCTGAGTGGAATGAAGCACAGGAACCAGGAGAAGACGAAACCAGGATCAGGAACACGGAAGGAACAGGAACCAGGAACACTTGGAAATCACCAAGGAGGCAGCAAAGTACACATCCAGCTTGGAAACCTATTGCAAAGGCGAGCTCTGACTGTCAGGGCTCGCCTAATATAGGTCCTAGCAGATGACATCATGAGAAAGGGCCAGCAGGCTTAGTGTCCCGCGGTCCCTTTAAATCAATCAAAGAGACGCACACGCGTGGGGAAGCTGAATGAGAGAAGCCGAAGGTGGCGGCATTTCTGCCCAGATCCGAACCCATCGGTGGTGTGGCAGAAAACCTGGAGGCCGCCCCCAGGAAGGTTGGCGAGGGAAGCAGACAGCGGCAGCGTTTCTGCCGCATCCCGTGACCGTCGACAGCCAGGCGAGGAGGCCGAGGCCCGCCCCTGGTAGAGCGGCGGGCCGGTAAAGAAGGCCGGCTGCAAGCTCTGAGGCCGGCCAATGCAACAATTGCTCCCTGTGATTTTACTGCTCATACCTGGGGCTTGATACCTGGGACCAGCAGAGTCCTGGGCATGAGCTGTGGAAACATAGAAGAAGACATAAGTGCCAAAGAAAAGAAGTACATACAGGGGCCATTTGGCATGAGATGCACACTTTGCATCTCAATTAATGTGAGCATCTTATGCCAAATGATTTTCACAACTGTAATAGCCTTGCCATTTACAGGTGAGATGAACTTACTGGCTCTGGCTTGCATGGTATCTAGTTGCTCAGCCATGCCCTCAAACACATCCGGTCCCAGCCACTGGATGAGGTGCTCCTCTATGACTTTATTATTGGGCAAGGTGCTCCTCCGCCAGTCTGCCAGAAGTACTTATTTCTGCTGCACACCTTCATCTTTAATTGGGCCTTGATGTCCCATTACCTGTAGACCATATGATGGCACTTCACTGGACGCCGCTCTGCCGTGAAATTGCCTGGGCAATGGTGTGCCAGATCTGGCCCTTGGATGCTTTGGTGGTCCTGCCAGCGTGGATTCCAAATAGCATTGCATAATATTCCAGGACCCCAGCAATAAACAGTTCATTGACCTGAATGCTAAACTTGAGAGCCCTCACCAGCTGAAGGCATCCTGCTGACTGGTTGCCAGAATGGGGTGCCACTTCCACATCTGGAGAGGTGTCATCCTCCCTTTCCTCATGCTCATTACCACTCTGATCTCCTCTCCCTTTTGCCTCCCCCCTTCTGCCCCTGCACTACAAATACCTTCCCCTCTGCCCTCTTTCTCTATCCCTAGCCTGCCATCCTCTTCCCTTTGCCTTCGCCTGCCTATACCCTTCTCCCTCCCACCTCCTGCTATCCCTTCCCTCCTGCCTATTTCTACTCCTGTCCCTGTCCCTACTCCTACTCTTCTTCCCCTGCCATCAACCTCTCTCCTCCTCTCTTCTCTCTTCCCCTCCTCTCCTCTTGCCTCTCTCCTCATGCCTCTCACGCTCCATCCTTTCCAACCCTCCTCTCCACAACCACCACACTCCTCACTTCTCCTCACCACTACCACCACTCCTTCTCACACCTTCTCACTCCTCCTCACCACTACCATCATTCCTTTTCATACCTTCTTACTCCTCCTCACCACCACTCTTCTACTCCTCCATAGTCCTCTATACCACTACCATGACTCATTCTCACTCCTTCTCCTCACCACAACCACCACTCCTTGTCACACCTCATCACCTCTCCTGACCTCCACTCCTCACTATTCCTCCACTCCTCCACTCCACAAAAAAGTTACACAGACAAATGGGACAAACTACAGAAATATTTCATACTCACTAAAAGACAAAAGAGATCAAGGAAAAGGGAAACAGAAGAGAAAACAGAGAACAAGACAACTCACTCACTCAAGTAATCACTATTAAGAACCTCCAACTAGCCACCAACAACACCTACCTACCTCCTCTCTCCAAACTCCTGACACACCCTCAAAGAGACAGCTGAAGGAAGCCAGTATATATAAACAAAAAAACTAGCGCATAATGCATAAATTAATGTGAGACACGGTTATTGACGCATCATGTACTGACATATGGCATTTCACGATACAGTATCGTGCTTTGCAGTATGGTATCACACTTTGCAGTATAGCATCGTGCTTTGCAGAAATTGCATATGTGATTCAGAAAGAAGGCTCTTCCCCTAAACATGCCAATTTTTTTATCGCGGATGCTATTTCTGGTATATTTATAGCAAAATGATAATTCTGGGCCTAGGTTTTATACCTGAGGCAATAGGAGGGTGACGTGAATTGCTCAAAGTCTCAAGGAGTTTCAGGGGGATTTAAACCTGGTTTTCTTGCTTTACATTAACCACTAGGCTGCTCCTCTCTAAATGAGTGAGAAAGGTAATATAAACTGACTTGGATAAAGAGTGATCTCCTGCAAGACTGAGTATCCCAATTTGTCTTTATTTGTTGACATTTACTGTGAAGGACTCCTTTGTGATATTAAATAGGGATGTGAATCGTGTCCTCGATCGTCTTAACGATCGATTTCGGCTGGGAGGGGGAGGGAATCGTATTGTTGCCGTTTGGGGGGGTAAAATATCGTGAAAAATCGTGAAAAATCGTGAAAAATCTAAAAATCTAAAAATCGCAAAACCGGCACATTAAAACCCCCTAAAACCCACCCCCGACCCTTTAAATTAAATCCCCCACCCTCCCGAACCCCCCCCCAAATGAGTTAAATAACCTGCGGGTCCAGCGGCGGTCCGGAACGGCAGCGGTCCGGAACGGGCTCCTGCTCCTGAATCTTGTTGTCTTCAGCCGGCGCCATTTTCCAAAATGGCGCCGAAAAATGGCGGCGGCCATAGACGAACACGATTGGACGGCAGGAGGTCCTTCCGGACCCCCGCTGGACTTTTGGCAAGTCTCGTGGGGGTCAGGAGGCCCCCCACAAGCTGGCCAAAAGTTCCTGGAGGTCCAGCGGGGGTCAGGGAGCGATTTCCCGCCGCGAATCGTTTTCGTACGGAAAATGGCACCGGCAGGAGATCGACTGCAGGAGGTCGTTCAGCGAGGGTTCCGGCGCCTCGCTGAACGACCTCCTGCAGTTGATCTCCTGCCGGCGCCATTTTCCGTACGAAAACGATTCGCGGTGGGAAATCGCTCCCTGACCCCCGCTGGACCTCCAGGAACTTTTGGCCAGCTTGTGGGGGGCCTCCTGACCCCCACGAGACTTGCCAAAAGTCCAGCGGGGGTCCGGAAGGACCTCCTGCCGTCCAATCGTGTTCGTCTATGGCCACCGCCATTTTTCGGCGCCATTTTGGAAAATGGCGCCGGCTGAAGACAACAAGATTCAGGAGCAGGAGCCCGTTCCGGACCGCTGCCGTTCTGGACCGCCGCTGGACCCGCAGGTTATTTAACTCATTTGGGGGGGGGTTCGGGAGGGTGGGGGATTTAATTTAAAGGGTCGGGGGTGGGTTTTAGGGGGTTTTAGTGTGCCGGCTCACGATTCTAACGATTTATAACGATAAATCGTTAGAATCTCTATTGTATTGTGTTCCATAACGGTTTAAGACGATATTAAAATTATCGGACGATAATTTTAATCGTCCTAAAACGATTCACATCCCTAATATTAAATATTTTATAAAAATCATTAGCTTGTGCTGCTTCCACTTCATTTGCTTTACATTCATTAATTCTTTGTGCTGCTTTCTTATACATAGAAAATGAAGACACAGAGTAAGTAGTGTAAATTTCAGGGAATTTGAGACTTTGTTGAGCATAGTGTGCTAATCCCTGTGTGAAGTTAGTGCCATTCCCCAAATAATTTAAAAGATGTTAGCACTGGTTTTAAACTTTTATAAATGAAGCCCCCAAAGGGTAACAAATATAATGCCATTAAAAGGTAGCCTTCCTCATGCAAATAAAGTCTTCACAAGCAATATCAGGAAAATTCAAACTCTGTAACTCCCAGGGTAAAGGAGGTTTGTGGTGGATAACAAGCACAGCATACTCAAATCTTTGTTTCTATACACTCTATCAGTTACACATCTTCCATCTTCATATTGTATTGTAGATTAATGATTATTAGGCATTTGATACCTTCATTACACATTAGAATTGCCTGCAAAGGATGAAGAAAGATGGGAAGCCCCATCAGTGTAATTGTTTTGGTAAGATATCAATGTACTGCAAACTAGGGGTGTGCACTCATTTCCTACGTATTTGTAATCTGCAACGTATAGGGCCATATTTGTTGTATTCGTGGGGAAGAGAAACGTATCACGATTCCCCACGAATACAACAAATCTTCGCCAAATTATTTGGCCGTCTAAAGGAGCCAATTTAAACAAACCCCCCACCCTCCTGACCCCCCAAGACTTACCGAAACTCCCTGGTGGTCCAGCGGGGGGTCCAGGAGCCATCTCCTGCACTTACACCCTCAGCTGCCGGTATTCAAAATGGTGCCGATAGCCTTTGACCTACTATGTCACAGGGGCTACAGGTGCCATTGGTCAGCCCCTGTCACATGGTAGGAGCAATGGATGGCCGGCACCATCTTGTGCTTCTACCATGTTACAGGGGCTGACCAATGGCACTGGTAGCCCCTGTGACATAGTAAGGGCAAAGGCTATCGGTGCCATTTTGATTACTGGCAGCTAATGGCCCGAGTGCAGGAGATCGCTCCCGGACCCCCGATGGACTACCAGGGACTTTTGGCAAGTCTTGGGGGACCCTCCTGACCCACACAAGACTTGCCAAAAGTCCAGCGGAGATGTGAGAGTGACCTCCTGCACTCGGGCCATCGGCTGCCAGTAATCAAAATGGCGCCGATAGCCTTTGCCTTCACTATTGAAGATACAATGAAACTTGCCAATATGTATCTTGAGATAATTAAACAGCTCTTAAATCAGATGGAACTGGTAATAAACATCGACAAAGCGGAATTTTTACACCTTGAACGTAAAAACCTACATCAAATTCAACCAACAGTCACAATTAAAAACAACCAAACCATTGAGCTAGCAACAAAAGTACGAAATCTAGGAGTAATAATTGACCCTGAACTAAACATGAAACAACACATCTGATTGAAAATAAAAGAAGGATATGCGAAACTAATGATCCTGAGAAGACTAAAACCTTTACTAACGCTAAACAATTTCCGCACAGTTCTGCAGGCCATGATATTCGCAAGTACAGACTACTGCAACTCACTACTTTCAGGACTACCACAATCTACAATCCGGCCACTACAAATATTACAAAACTCGGCTGCTAGAATTTTGACTGGTAAAAAAAAGAATGAGCACATTACAGGAACGCTCGCTGATTTACACTGGCTCCCAATTGAGCAAAGGATTCAATATAAGGCATTATGCATAATACACAAACTAATCCACAATGAAAAAGTTGAATGGCTCAACACTGCACTGCGCATACATGTCCCGCAAAGAAACCTAAGATCTGCTAATAAGACTCTACTAACTGTCCCCTCTGTCAAAACAGCACGCCTCATGCAAGTTAGGGAGAGAGCATTTTCACTGGCAGGCCCCGTGCTATGGAACACCATGCCACTCGAACCAAGGCTGCAGAGTAATTTCAAAATATTCAAAACCAATCTGAAAACCTGGCTTTTTAAACAAGATTTTTATAAAGATAAAGAGAAGGAAAAAAACAGTTGACTGATAAGGACGCACCAAACTAAAAGTAGTTACATGTAAGCTACAAATGCACATTCATGTTAAATTCAAACCGCCTAATATGATCCCAACAGACAAGCCTAATTTACACACATAGTTTTTTTTTTTTTAATGAATTGTTACCGCACTATGATGGCACATGATTAATTTGTAATCTATACCACTCACATTTTCATTAGCGTGCCTTGCTGTAAACCGTTGTGATGGTTATCTAACTTAATGATGGTATAGAAACGTTTTAAAATAAATAAATAAATAAACTATGTCACAGGGGCTACCGGTGCCATTGGTCAACCCCTGTCACATGCTAGGAGCACAAGATGGCGCTGGCCATCCATTACTCCTACCATGTGACAGGGGCTGGACCAATGGCACCGGTAGCCCCTGTGACATAGAAGCTCAAAGGCTATCGGCGCCATTTTGAATACCGGCAGCCGAGGGTGTGAGTGCAGGAGATGGCTCCCGGACCCCCCACTGGACCACCAGGGAGTTTTGGTAAGTCTTGGGGGTCAGGAGGGTGGGGGGTTGTACTTAATTCAATTTTAGCCAGGACATGAATAAGAATTAATGCATGTACGTATCGGGGGCCCCCCTTTCCGAATGCAACGTATCTGCCCCCTGACAAATATGAATCCCGATTGCAACGTATGGCATCCTTCTGCACATCCCTACTGCAAACTACTTCTCCTAAAGGGAGAGTGCATTGCACAGACATTTTTTTTTTCATTTTATTTTGTTTATATTTTCTTTTTTCATTTGTTTGTTTCTTGGGGGTTTTTTTCCTGTAAAATGTAAAAAAGAAAAAAATGCCACCAATAAAATCAGCTTAAAAAATATTGAGTTTGCAGTTAAAAAAAACCCAAAACAAAACTCTAGAGCCCTCTTCTTTTCCTTTCCCCTCACCCCTCAGGCCTTTTTACTCTGTAGTTTAACATTTCTTCACGGAGTAAGAGTGATCCCATCACTCCTTCTCTGCTGCTACCACTACTGGAAATGGCACCAGTAGACTGTGGTCAACACTATTATTAATTGTTGTCATACAAGATGGCACCAGACTCAGACCAGTGCCATTTTGTACAGCAAATATTAAGAATGGTGCCAACTTTAGTCTGCCAATATAATTTCTAAGGATGTCAGTGATAAGGGAAGGCTTTTTTTTTTTTTTGGGGGGGGGTCGTTGGCAATAGTGTTAATTATTTTTTAAATAAAATTAATGAAAAATGAAATTTCATTTGTTTTTCTTTCATTTCATATTTAAAACAAATGGAAATGGAACAAGAAATTAAATTTAAAATAATTGCATATCCCTAACTACTTCTACTGCTTGTCATTTCTATAACACAACTAAATGTACAAAGAGCTGAAGAGATACACATAAGAGATTGTCTCTGCTCCATGAATCTAGTCAAGGTACACAGAGAAGAATAACAAGAGAATTCAAGCAGCTTATTCATTATAGAAAACATGGTTAAAATCAACAAGGGAAAACCAGGGCAAATTTTCAGCAATTGCTTGGTAGGGACTGCAAATATGCTTAAACTTAGTCAGCAGCAATCTTAATTTAAAAAAGAAATTATTTTAGATCAACACAAAAGAATTAAATATACCCCCTCCCCCCCAACACACACACACTATTCAGGTATGGGGTCTAAGCATCACTTGGGTGAACAGCAAAGCCCACCTTTACTATGATATTTCAACTCCACTAGAGCTGCTGGCTGTCACTGCCTCAACCACATCCCACTAGTGTGCCATCAGGGAGAGGTATGAGAGTGTGTACCATTTGTGTGGATCTAGGTATCTCTGGTGAAATGTGCACTATTTCCATCTTCCTTAGCCTGGATCTGTAGTCACCTGGATGTGACTACAAAACTGGTTATACAGGCTGAACATTAGTTTCCTACTAAATGTAGTCCTGGAGGGCAGTTTTTAATTGGGGGTTAACATATGCAGTAGATGCTTAAGGTCTAGGTTTTATACTACCTACAGGGAATGGTCATCAAGGGCAATTATTTCCCCAGTGCTCTTCATTACTACTTTTGATGCTCCCTTCCTCATGCCCCAGGACAGTGCTATGGAGCACCACTCCATTTTCTCCATGGCAGATTGCTGCTTTGGATGCATAGTAGGTGGCTGCTGGTCTTCTGTGGAATTTAGAGTAAGAAAAATACTTTCTTTGGTTTCTTAAAGGTCTCTATAATTGATGGTTTAGTTATATGGAAAAGCACAGTGGAGGCATTTTAGATTTTGTAGAGCTTAGCAAGCATGTTGTGTTCTGAGTTGCTATCTGAAGAAGTGAATGTACTGTCAGATTTTGTTTGGGCACATTTAGTCAAAATATGAAGTGAGCTACGTATTGACTCCAGAGATGGGTTGTGCAATATTGCATCAGACTTTATAACTGATGCCTAGCATAATATAATTGATGACACCTAGTATGTAAGGAAAATGGGTATGGTTTCAGTATTTCGACTTGGTTACAATGGGATAATAAATGATTGGCAGCAGACTTTAAATTAGATCTGTGATTGGACCAATTATGTGACAATAAGGATAATGGTGTGATATAAGAATGCTTGTCATCAGGGAATGAAGCATTGATTTTTTAAAGAAAGATATTAGAGATAAGCCCTGGGGGCTAAGGGGTTCAGATTGGATGGACAGAGCAACTGTGCCATAGCCAAGTGGAATATTATGTCAAATAAAGATAATTAAAGAGGAAGTGTTGATTTTTTAAAATTAGAATAACTACTAGTGTCTAACAAATAAGAAATGGAAAGTAACAGCTGCTCGGTGGATATGTTTAAACTATCTGGTCCTCCAGCAGCTGTAATTAGGCTGGGAGATTTTTTATTTTTTTTTCTTGTTTGGAATGTTCTCCAACACTTCCACCTGACTGCTGAAAGGGGTCATGGGATCAGCTTGGGGAAGGAATGAAAAGGGGAAGATCTTTTTCCTCTGGCTTTTACTTGGAGTGGCAGAAAAGTTTCCCAGGCTAATACTGCCACTCTCCCCTGATGCCAATGCTAGTGGTTACTGCTTCTCCAGGTGATGATGCATTTGCTGCCCCATTTGCTTCCTTACTTTAAAGTACTTCCAGATCAGGGATTTCTTTTGTGATCTCTTCCCTTCACCCTTGGGGATGATAATGGCTCTGAAGTTGAGGAACAGGGTTGACCCTGAGGAGCAATGTCAGTCACTTAACTCGCACTGTCTACTTACACTTCTTGCTCTTCCTTATCATCCTCAATATCATCTGTCTCCCCATCTCTGAAAGGAGGTTAAGATGCTACTGACTAGCTATTAGCTCTTCACTTTCTGATTCAGGGAATCGTATACAAAATTCTTTCTCAAAATCAGTCGGTGAAAATACCACCTTCACTGCCTCAGCAACAGTAGTCAAAGAAGAATGAATTGCTGGTTTTGGATATTGAACTTCTGCTACCCCTGCTGCCCTTCTAATGCCGGTCTTGGATGACTCTTCCACCTTTTCCCTCTGTTCCAAAATAACAGGGAGAGGAACAGGTAGAGATGACACATTCTCTCCAAATTTCAATTTCTTCTGCTTGGAACTGCCTTCCTTTTCTGCCATTCTGTACTTGAAAAAGTCTTTCTTCAATGTAGGTGCTAGACTGCCATTTTTGTTGCTGCCTTTCTTTCCTCTCCCTTTTCCTGACATGATGGGATTTATTGAACCTGATGCACTGCCTTCTGGGAGTTTGCATATTTTAAATGAATGTATTTCTTGATATCTAATTGCATGGAGAACTATCTGTCACACACGTTAACATGGACATGTATGCAGTGATTGTGTGCTGTGCTGCATTCAGTGTCACACACTAGTGTTGACAGACTCTACACACAAAAATAAACTGTTAAAGATGATCCAAAAGACTGACACTTTGGTAGGACTCTTCTCTTCAGTCTGAGCATGCACTGCTACCTGAATAATATCCATTGTCCAGACAGACAGAAGCAAAATTCTCACTAGCACTGCAGATACTTTCTACCATGTCTCCCACTGTGGCCCTCTCTCAGAGAAAAATTAATATCAACAGCGGTGCACTGCATTTGCCTTTCTCTGGCACAGCAGATGAGTTCAGTACACCACAGAGAAGATCAGAAAAAGCACTATATCAATGCCAAAAATTCAAAATCATTTTTTAAAACTCTGAGAGAGCTTCTGAACATATAGCATACATTCTTCTCTGGCCAAATCTAGAGAGGACGTACAGATTGCTTCTTGCACATATGGTGGGAGTAAATCAGCAATATTTGATCCAGATAGCAGTGATAGCCTACTTTAGAAAAATGCTTCACTATGATTTGATTTGTGTGTCATTGCCTTGCCAACATGCCCTGACTCAACTCTGACAAGTCAGTGAGTTCACACAAAGAAGGGCTGATTGCTACAGTTATTAGATAGAGCACAGCCATAGACTTCAATGGGCCATATAAATGAATGGAAATCATAAATGAATGGGACAAATAATATTTGTTACATTCATGGGATTCCTCCATTCATTTTGTGGACCCACGAATGAAACAAATAGGGTCTCATTCATTACATTTTTGTTGGGTCTGTAGTCTATGGGCTCCCCTGTGAATCATCGCACTTATCTCCCCAGGCCAGCCCAATGCTGCCCTATTCTGATGTGGTGAACGCTGCTGGTCAACCACATGGCAGGTCACCGCCAGTAGGAAACAGCTGACAACACATGTTGCACCTCCCCCTAGGCACAAGCACATCCCACTTTCTCAGCTTTAAAGACTCTGTGGTGGAAAAATCCCCATGGCTCCTAGAGATGACATAATCTGCAAAGCTCTATTTAATTGCAGCTCCCTGAAAGCAACTCACCTCAGCAACAGGTCCAACTAGTTCTTAGTAGGGCATGTTGCTTCCCAACATTCCTGCCTTCATTCAAGTCTTGTCTTCAGGTTTTGTTCCTGCCTTGTCCTCAGATTTCATTCCAGCTTGACTTCAGTCTTCTTCCAGCCTGTCTTCAGTCCTTGTCCAGCTGTCTTCCGTTTATCTTCTGTCTTTGACCCTGTTTGCACCATCCATGTTGCCAGCCTGTTCTTGTCCTTGCCTGCCCGTCCTGCCGATCTATCCCTTTTCTCCTCCCTTGGAAGATACCTGGTTTGACACCGGCCTGGACTACAAATAAGACTGACTGCTTTATAATGGATCTTCTTCACTGCCATCAGCAGAGACCCCACCTAAGTCCTGCTGGCTCCATCACCCAAAGACTCAACCTGAGGAGAACATGGGTTGGTACAGGTGAAGGACCTGTCTGGTCTATGCGTTACCTGGATCCTCCTGCCAACAGTGGGAGCCTGCAGTGCTCCTCCCTGCAGGTAGAGCCAATCCTGTCTTGGCCCAAAAGTCCACAGTTACAACAGTTTTATCTATTTATTTAAAACAAATGTGTATCCCTATTAAATAGCCTTCTTCCATTCTTTTCCCATATTCCTTCACTTCTCTTTACCTTTCCATCTCTTTTTTTTCCACAGTCTCTGTTTATCTGATTTTGTCCTTAAGGTCAGCACTCCCTGAATTTAGAAATTAACACTTTAACTTAAAAAAAAGATGGTATGCACACAAGAATGCAAAAAATGAAATCTGGATATTCTTTAGCATGATTAATAAATACTTCAAAAGTATCAGAAGCTGATATCCAGCACCATTTGTCTGACTTAGTTCAGACTTAGCTGGATAAATGGTAGGATTTGAAAATTCTGCTGTACTGGCTGTCCCAACGTTATCTGGCTTACCCAGGAATAGACAGGACCCAGGACCGATCCCAGGGCACACCACTAGTAATGCCCCTCTCCTCCCAGTAAACTCCATTTACCAGTACCCTTTGTCACTTATCACTTAGCCTGTGTTTAACCCAGTCAGTCACTCTAGGTTTGATACCAAGGGTGCTTAATTTATTTATGTCTCCTGAGAAGAACTGTGTCAAAGGTCTTACTGAAATCTAAGTTCACTATATCTAACACTCTCCCTTGATCCAGCTTATTGTTCACCCAATCAAAGAAATTGATCAAGTTCATCTGACAAGATTTAACTCTAGTAAAACCATGCTGCCTCAAATCATGCAAACAATTCAATTCCAGAAACTGCACTATCATCTGTTTTAGCAGGGATTCCATTAATTTGCTCACCATTTGTAGTTCCCAATCTCATTCTTACTTCTACTTTTATGAGTAGGAGCCACATCTACCCCTCTTCAGTACTCCGAAAACTACTCCCGACTCTAAAGAAGCATTGAAAAGGTCAGCCAGCAGAGTTGCCAGGACTTCTCTAACATCCCTCAGTACCCTCAGATGTATCCCATTCAGCCCCATCAACTTAAGATGAGATAGCTCCTCATGAATACACTGTTCTGAAAATCAATTGAGTTTTAGCTCACTGCCAAACTTATTTGTATTCATTTTATATGGTCCTGCTCCAGGGCCTTCCTCGGTGAACTAAACAGAAATACTTGTTAATCAATTTCTCTTTTTACTCAAAAGCCTCTACAAATTCCTTCCTTTCACTTCTGAGTCTCACAATGCCACTTTTGTACTTTATTCTATCACTAATATATGTAAAACAAAGCTAGTGCCCCCTATATTACCTTATTTGTTGTTTTTTATTCCATTTGAATTTTTGCATTCTTGACTAATTTCCCAGCTTCTCTTAGCTTTTCCAGATAAATATTGTTGCCTGTCTTCCTTCATGATCTTTTATAGTTTATGAACACAAACCTTTTCTTCTTTACTTTCTCAGCTACTTATTTAGAAAGCCATAGCAGCCTCTTTATCCTCTATATACTTTCCTAATAAAAAAGTTAATTGCCCCTTTAATATCTAATTTTAGTATTTCCCTCTGCTTTTCTACTTCCCTTACATTTTTCCAGCCAGCTAAGAGCTCCATGAGTTACTTTCTCATTTTAACAAAAATTAGTTTTCCTGACGTCTTTGAGCCTTACCTTTGAATGAACCTTCATCTTATGTGCTCTAATACTGAACCTCAACACCCGGTGATCACGAGATGTTCATCAACTACGACATCAAAGATACTGTCCCCATTGATAATCACTAGGTTCAGTGTCACTGTCTCCAGTGAGGGTCCTGTTACCAGTTAACAGAACAATTATCCTTGCAGAGGCTCCAAGATCTCCCTTCTTCTAGAAGCCACTGCAACTGGGATGACCCAATCAACATCCAGCAGATTGAAATCCCCTATCAATAGCACCTCCCATTTTCATTGCAATTTTGTGAATATCTTCCATTAAATCTTATCCATTTCCTCTGTCTGTGATGGAGATCTGGATATTATAGCGAAATAAACAGATATCTCATTCTTTCTTTCCAAATTAACCCACAGAGCCTCCTGCTTACCTCATATGCCGTTATGATGGCTCTACCGAATAACGGTATATAAAACCCTACAAATAAATAAATAAATAAATAAGCCCTGCAATTCAGTTGCTTTATTAAATAACACCATGTCTCCTCCCTTTCTTCTTATCCAGTTCTTCCTAAATAGATTGTAGTCTGGCATAACTATATCCCAGTCATGGTTTTCTGTGTACTAAGTCTCTTTGACAGCCACTACATCTAAATCAACTTGTTCAAAGACTGCCTCTAAATCCAGGACATTATTTCCCATACTATGAGCACTAGTGTGCATAGCTTTCCAGATATAACCCTTTTTTCCCATTTCTATACAAGTATTTAATGTTTTACTTACCTTAGGATTTTGTTCACCCATCTCCAATGATTCTAGTTTAAAGCTCTCCTCAGTAGGTTTGCCAATCTGTGTTGGAAGATGCTGCACCCTCTTCTTCAACAAGTAGAACCCATCTATGCTCAGCAGTCCTTGAAACATCATCCCTTGGTCCTTGAAGCCAAAACACTCTTGTTAACACCATCTATGCAACATTCATTTATCTCCAGAATGTGAGATTCCCTGTCTGGGCCTTTTTCCTTGATTGGGAGGGAGGAGAAGAAAGGCACCTGTACACCTACTTGCTTTACCCTTTCTCCTAGAGCTATGAAGTCACTTTTGATACAATTTGTGTGGTAACTGGCAGTAGCATTAGTGCCAACATGGATGAGCAGATTCGGATAATGGTCAGTAGGCTTGAGGATTTTCGGCAATCTCTCCATAATATCTTGAATTTTAGAACCCTGAAGACAGCACACTTCCTGGAACAACATGTCGGGTTGACATATGGATAATTCCATGCCCCTCAGATGTGAGTCACCAATCATCACTACCCTCTGCTTCCTAGGTACAGTGGTTGTTGAGCCTGCACCTTTTAGGTCTACATCCTCATCTTGGTATGGTTTCTCCTCCTCCACTTTCAGAGCTGATTACTGGTTCTTCAGCTGAAATGAAATTGGAGTAAGGCTGTAGGGTCTAATAGTCATAGTAATTTTGGGCCAGCTGTCATCTTATGATCTTTTAAAGATATCTGGTTAAGTGGCAGGTTATCCAGTCACTCAAGGCTGAATAACTTTAATCCTAATTGGACATAGTCAAAAAAACTGGCTGTTAAATTTAAAGTTGTTTGGCAAAAGTTAGTTGATAAGTTTAATTAGAGATATTCAGTGGAAAATTTATGTGCTGAATATCCAGGACAACTTATCTGTTTAACTCTAGCCAGATAATCCATGTATTTGCTGGTTTCCTGAATTTGACCCTGCTTGTATGTACCTTGCCATACCAGCTCTGGTCTCATCTCAGCCCTACTGCCAGCACGGACCTATGCCCCTACAGGGTGAAGAGGGGGTATAATTTTCAAAAGAAGCCTTCCCTGTGGGTAGACACTCATGTTTTCATGAAGAATCCTTTTAAAGATTACGTCCTATCTATTCCCCTTTTTATTCTTTGCCTTACTTTTCCTACCTTAGCATCAGTACTTCTCATTCAGAAGAACAATCCCCTCAGAAACTACACATCTGACTTTTTACTACTCAGAATCTTTGCTTTCATTCTACCCTTCTTAGGATAAGATTCTTCAACACATCTGAACTGACAAAACAGAGCAATATAGCACATGAAGGGAAGGGGGACAGAGAAATGCTTGTTCATCAGTATCAAACAACAAGGTTATCATCAGTTTTCAACATTTCATAACATGAATGCAAAATATAACACAGGACAGATACAATACATACTTCTAAAGTACAATGTTTATGTGTGCACATGTACGCGCTGTAAGAATACCTAGTGCTGAGTGGATTGATAGCACTATGAAGCACTATGATAATTAAACTTACAAGAGGATCATCCAGCATGGATGACATCATTCCTGGAAGGATGGAACTAACTTTGTTATTTTTCTGATAACAAGAGCCTAGCCTATAGTAAGAAGCACGCTAAGTACACATGTTAAAATATATATCGATTGGTTATTGAAGGTAATGGGTGTGGATTATGCAGATGTCTGGTATCAGCAATCCCAGGACCCTTATAAGTCTGAGCACACGCGTTAGAGTGCTGGGCAGATTCTGAATTATACACCATTTGCTTTGTATTCACTTCTTCCCCGGGGAAACCACGCCTTTCCCCTTTTCCCCATTAATAAACCTTTCACTGCATAACTTCTTTGGAGCTGGTATTCATTGAATTATTGGTCAGAGGTTATCGCCATTAACATCTGGTGCCCCGTACGGGGAACCTTGAGAAGGGATTTCGCGACTCCCTGTTCGGGAATCTCCGGTTCTAAATAGGTAGGTGGCGATCACCTTTTTGCTACCGATTTTCACTCAGCGCTGGTGTTTCGGTCAGCTACGTTTAGTCAAGGCAGACAGCTCTGACTTCTTATCTAGTCAAGGCTCCAGGCTCTGACTCCTAATAGGAGTTATGGCTGGCAGCTCTGACCCCTAACCTACTGAATTCGAGGCTTTAGTCCGAATGTCAATATGTAGGTATAGCTGCATCCTTCCAACTCGGGACGCCGGTTGTCAGGTGTGGCATTCAGTTATGTATGAGATTCAATTTTAACTTTAAGTTTTTTAAAAGTGTTGATTTGATTAATGTTTAAGTTGTCTGTGTATTTTCTTTCATTTCTTGCTAGTTTATTGCGCCTCTGTACTTCTCTGCGGCCCTAGTTTAATTGTAGGTAGTGCTCCTTTGAATGGCATTCTTAGGAAGCTATAAATCTCTTAAAGTTGTAGCCTCGTGTGTGTATAGCTAATTTAGACGCTGCCCATTCCTCAATTGCTTTTGTTCTGTATTATTTAAAACTTTTTACAGCAGTTTGGAATTTTAGTTCTTCTCTCCTCGACTCTGCCTTCTCATTTCTTGCAGTCAAAGTTAATGACGCTCTGTATTCTGGTCTGATTACATTTAGGTATCTCTCGTCACTGTTTGTCAATTTTATTTGCATTGTGGATTTCTCTTTCATTGCTAATTCCCCTGCTCTGATTTTCTGAAACTTTCTTTGTTCTGAAAAAAGAGAGGGAAAAAAAAACAAAAAAAAAAACATCCCTTTGCCCCCCTCCTTCCCCCCTTCACATTCCTGTACCAAGTTGTGCGCTGGTACCATTCCCTGCTATCAGCCAGGAAGCTACCTAGCATCCCTCCCTCCTAGCCCCCCTCCCTTGTCTCCTCCCAATGCTTGTTGGGAAATTGAGTTTTGCTTATCCACCCTTTGCTTCCTTGTAAGTTTTCCAGTGGTGTACGTTGTCACGCCCCCTCTCTCCCCACTCTCCCCTCCTTCTCAGCATTCCTCACTCCTCACGTCAGTGCCTGCTGGTACCTGCTTTCTTTGTCTTTGTCTCCAAGCCTTGTGGGCGTGCCCCCCCCCCCCCCCCCCCCCCCCCCCCCCCCCACCCCTCCTGCCGTGCTCCGTCGATTGACTTCTGGTCCCGTTAGTTCTCTTCTCTCTGTGCCTATCTCCCGGCTCGCCCCTCTCCCCCTTTTGTTAGTAATCACTTCTGTTTCAGGCTGCGTGTCCGTGTGTTGCTGGGACTTCAATTCACTTTAATTCTCTTTGTGTGCCTGGCTCCGACTATATTTTGTTTTCCTTTTCCTTTCACTTGTTAGTTTTACTGCAGCTATTAAAGTTTTACGGCTTGCCTGCACACAACACCAGATCTCCTCCTGCTTGTGTTAACTGCTAATGCGTCTGTTACTTGCTGTTTACTTCCTTTTCATGTGGTTTGTACCATTGGCAATCTTTGCCCTCCACAGATTCCCTTTGCTCTCTGGGATTTGCAGTCCACATTCTTTGATACTAGGCTGCCGTGCTGAATACTCACTCCTTCCTTTACCCCTCCCTTAGGCATTCAATTCAGACCCCTGCTCCTGTCTGTGCTCTGTCACAAACAATAAAAAAAAAAAAAACACACAAGCTCTGAACCTTGTGAGCTCTTTCTCTATTTTTTTTTTTCTGTTTCAAGTTCTATGCACGTTCACGGACTTTGTCCTCTGTCCTGTGCCATCCTTTCCCCTGCTGCTTGTTTTCATCCTCATACTGTGCTTGCAGTTTTTTTTCCTTAACACCGCACTCAAACAATAAAAAAAAAAAAAAAAACCTGGGAGAGGTTACTTTGGAGTATTGCTTACCCCTTCAGCCAGAACTTTAGCTGTCATTAAATATGTTTTCCAAGTTCCGTGCATCCAAAGCTCAGACTAGCTCTGAAGCTGCTTCTAGTAGTACTTCCTGTGAATCACCTCTTGCACGAGTCATTGCCTTTCAGATCCCAAATGAGAAATTAATCAGGGCCTGCCATCTTAAGTGGGTTTTATGGGCAGCTCAAGATGATTTTCTTAGCTGGCCCTCCCATGGCTCCTTTGACACGGTTCTCCTGACTCGTTTAAAAGAATTTCTTGAGAATAAATATGCCACTAAGCCTGCTAAGTTAAATGAACACAGGCTGGTCCTCAGCTGGTTTAATTTAGTAAGATCAGCCAACGCTAACACTTCTTCTGCTCCTCCACAGAAAGCAGCTGATGCCCTACATGAGTCCTCCGAGTCCTCACTATCTTCTGGTCCACTCCCTGCTACGCAATCTGCGTTGCCTCAGACCCCCACCATTTCCACCCCACAGGTAGCACCTCCTACTTTACCAAAGTCTGCTACGTCACCTGATGCCCCTCCTCCTCCTTATGTGTCTGATTCATTAATTCGCCCTTATGCTGCTCTCCAAGTTCAACTTGATCAAATGGCAATGGCACTCCCAGTGCTTAGTCCTGATGACCCATCCCAGTCAGACACTGCTGTCGGTTTTACTCCCTTAGCTCCAGATCACTCAGCCCGCCTACATTCTTTAAGCAACACCCAGACCTCATCCTCAGCTGTTCCGAGGCCTATTTCTGACACGCCCCTTACTCACCTTAACCCTACCTCTGCTGTTCGACAGTCAACCCTATCCCTCCCCTCCACTACTGAGGGAGGGCTGGTTTCTGTTCAGGGAATGCTGCACTGCACCCCTGTACAACCTGAGATAGACGATGATTCTTCTTCTGACGCCTCATTTGATTCTGAAGACTTGCCTGTCATTCCTAGCCTTCGCCATCCGTTAACAGTTGAACTACGCCGTCGCTTAGACCAACATTCTGAAAATTCTACTTCTCCTATATATGCTGATCCTGCAGCACTAGTTGTCACAGCACCCCAAGTCAGCACTGTGACCCCTGCATCTTTTGTTGCCAATAAAGAACAGTCTTTTTCTTATGTGACTAGATGGGTAGAGGCCCTTGCAGAATGGACTGAGATTCTCAGTCCTCAGATGCGTCCCTATCCTCGAATAGGATCCCTTACTAAGGAAGATATGAACACAGCTCGTAGTGCTATTCGCGATAACCCCAATCCTGAATGGTCTAGTAAGTTTCAAAATTACATGCGCATGGGTCTCAAGGTATGGGAACGATACGAAGGGAAGTATCGGTCGTCATCTACTGCTGCTCCAGGCCCTGCTGTGGCCCTTCCTATTTTGTCCAAACCTGGACGTACCGCCAGATATAATACGGTTAAAACTTACACTCCATGGTCTTTCACTGATTTACAGGCAGTTCTTTCTAAACTCCCCTCTATTTCTCGCGGTGCTCATGCCTGGATCCTCAAACTGGAAAGCCTTACCATGGGCGTACAACTCGCAGTTGGCGATATTAAAGCTCTTTTTGCCCAAACTCCTGGCCTTGACCAATCGGCGGTGTGGTCTGCCGCCCAATGTTCTGATGTCTTATCAACCCACCAGCATGATGGTGACTCTTTTGACCCACATCGTACTGCCACATGGGACGCTTTGCGCCATCTTTTTCCGCAACGGCGTGATTTCACTAAACTTACTTCAGCTCGCTGGGATCCCAAGCTCACTCTTTTTGATACATTTTTGCATACTTTTCAGGAAATGTTCACTCAAGAGACGGGAAGTCCTTATTCAGATCCCAATTCTCTTCCAATGTTTTGTCACATGTTTGTCCAAACTTTACCCGTCACCATTCGAAAGGCATTGAGCAATGTAGTTGCCTTGGAAACCATGCCTTGGAGTCAAATGCATGGTAACATATTACATCATGTGCAGAAATTTCTTGAAGCGCGTGATAAGTCCCAGGACGATCTTGTTCGAACACAGACCAAGGCTAGTGCACTTTTTATCCAGGATCGCGAGTTTGCCAATGCTCCTCCCTATGACATTCCAGAGTCCGATTCGTGTTTCTTCCAGACACCTAGTTCTCGACCCCCATTTCGAGGAAGCCAAAGAGGGCGTTCCTCCCAGAGACGCCCATCCCAGCCTTGGAATCGCGACCAACGACCACGAGATTGGCAGCGCCAAGACTATGCCCCAGATTGGCCAACCCCCCAGAGAAAAAATCCAGGTCAACAATGTTACCAGTGTGGACAATTGGGTCATTATGCTAGGGATTGCCATGCTGCCCCTTCGCAGCCTCAGCACCCCACCTTCAACCCTCGCTCATGGACAGGCCCACGTAATCAGTATCCTCCACAATGACACCAAAAGTCGTCAACTGTTGTTGCGCCTCTTTCTGTTCCTGCCGACTCTACGGAACCAACCATTGAGCTTCTCCTGAATGATAAACATCCAGTACGATTTCTTGTCAATACTGGAGCCTCCATCTCTGTTCTCCATTCGCTACCACCATCTGTCTCTTTGTCCCCTGAAGCACAGTCTGTTGTAGGTCTTTCAGGTATGTCTAGGGTAGTGCGTAAAACTAGTCCCTGCACCCTACAACTTGGAGATCACCGCTTGTCTCGCTGTGCGGTGACGGAGATAGGGTTTCTCAAAGGGGGGTGCTAAAGGCTATCCGTGTGTTTAGTTTACACATGGATTAGTAAGGCATTGTACGTTACTAAGACAATTTATAGTTCTTGGGACATTGAGTACAACTTGAACTATTTAGCAGTCCGGATTCTGTCTCTTTCGCGGTATACAGAGCTTTGGTCATTGCGCTGGCACACTTACAGTACAGCCCTAAGTCTTTTCTTGCAAATTAGAAATTGCTCTTATGTATCAGTTACATGTTCTAATTAATGATGTTTCCTCATTTCACAGAGGTGAAGGTTTTCCCCAGCAGCGCAAGAGTTATCCCAGTAACAATGATTTTGTCGCAGGACTGTCTTTCAAAAAAAAAAAAAAAAGAGTGGAAGCTGAATATTAATGAGCACAGCGCCTCCTAGTGGCGCAGCCATATTAAAGAACCAACAGTAGCTTTATGACTGCAATTTGCTGAATTCATATCAGGATCTTTAGTTTCAATTGAGCTGTAATTCCTCTAACCTTTATCTGTTCTCAGATTTTATGTTTCCCCAGGTCAAGAGCCGTTGGACCATTTGAAGATTGCTGAAGATTGCATTTTCTCCTTTTTTCCAGTTTTCTGCTTTTCTTTTCTTTTCTTTTTATTCTAGATCGATCTAGACATTTTCTCAGTACTTTTTCACACTTTTTTTTGGCCTACCTTTATTTTTGATCAGGGGTTTGAGCTCATCCGAAGTACACATTGTGTTTCTTGTTGTTTGTTTTCTGTGTCCTGTTGAATGAGTGACCGTTGTGTGTCAAAGTTTAATGTTCTTTGTGATGTGATGTCTGTGGTGATCTCTTTTCCCTACCTAATCTGAATTTGTTTTGCCCTTATGGTAGATTCTGATCAAGTATCCTACCTCCTGTTGAACTGCAGTCTCCTGTCCCTGACGTGCACTAAGCTGAATGACCTGTTTTCCCCATCTGCATCATTGAATTCAAAGATTACCCTGACTTGGACTGGGAACTGTTTTCAAAGACTGCCATCATACATCGTATTCATTGTTCTTGTCTTGCTCAGATGCTGTTTGGACCTATTTGCAAATTGCCATTATTTGGACAGAATTACTGTTGTTTTTCCAAGTTTTGTAGTATTTTCCAGTCTAACTCTAACCTCTTATACCCTTATATGTTTATGTAATATGCCCCAGTATGGTTAAATATTTTCTTGAATCCCTTATTCCTGGACAAAATTCTGTCCACTATTGGGCCTACAGATGCTTTGTCACATGATTGCACTTGCCTAATGTTTCAACAGCCCTTTTCCTTCGTCATGTGTATCATCTTTGTTACTATCAGTTTGCTTTTGTATTTCCGGTTTGATATTCACTTTTTGCATTAACATGTTTTTGTGTATTATCCTTTTGGAATGGCATACTTCCTGTATGTACCACTGACCCGAATTGTAATGCTTGCATCACGGTAACTATAGATGGTACGACTAAAACTTCCACTCTGCTATACAAATCCCATTATGATTGTCAAGGGACAGTTACTTACTGTTCCCATAATTCTACACGATACAGCGTATGTACTGTGCAGACAACCATTACCTGTTTTGACCCTACTGAAGTCCCTGCCCAACAATGGAGACAAGTCCACAAAGGAGACACTCCTCAAGATCTAGTTATGACATTTGCCCTTTGATTCCCTACCGAAAGGTCGGTTTCCCTCATTTTTAAGTATATTCCCTACCCGCATCCTGGGATGTCACCTATAGATGTGGTAATGATTTGGCTTGGCCATACACACCCTTATCCTTTAACTATCTGGTTTTTCTCTGGATCTCCCTTTTCTTATGTGTATATATATTTCTGCTACATCAGAGTACGTTAAATTCATGCTGTCCTATTTGCTGTAAGCTATTTCTAGCATTTTTCCACTCGTCTTACTGTTGGTACCTCTGCATCTCTTTGACTTATTCTTTCTTCTGCAGCCTGTACCTATAGTAATTACTTTGCTGGCCTTTCATATTCCAATATCTGATTTCTCTGTAACCTTTTTGAACATCTTTTCCTGTAAAACTTCCTCTTAGATTTTACCTGGAGTTTGTTTACACTCTCTCACAAATATTTCCTGGTAGTTTTGTGGCCTTTGTCCTTATTGTGAGATTGATCTCCTTGTAGAAATTTACTCATTCTAACTGAGACTTACTCTTACAAGGATATGCAACTGTACCTACTCCTACCTATGACCAGAACATGCCTTATGTTTTTGTTGTTTTTTCCTTCTCTTCCTTGTCCATTCCAATGGATTACCTCTTCATGTTTTCTCTGTACCTTTTAAGAATAATGTCCAACTGCTCTGCTAGGTTATCCCCCCCCCCCCCCCCCCCCCCGATTGCTATATTTGTGACACCCATGTGCAAAAGCACCGATCCTATCTCATGTAAAGCGCAGTGGATATTGGCCCACTCCATTGTTGCAACAAAGTGCATCCATAGCCCTTACACAGTATTACACACTATAGCTATAGGCAATTCCTCTTGTTTGTCTCAAATGTTTCTCAACTATACCATGCAAGCCCAAATGGTAAATTCTTATTGGCTCAATATTGTAACCTATCAGAATAGCTCTTGGGGTTACAGAACTCCAATTTATATGATAAATCATAGTATAAGATTGCAAGCTGTTGTTGAAATAATTACTAATGAAACTGCTAAAGCACTGAGAATATTAGCCGCTCAGCAAAAGGGATACCATTTACCAGAATCATCTAGCATTAGATTACATACTAGCTGCAGAAGGAGGATTATGTGGTAAATTTAACCTCAGTAACTGTTGTCTTCAAATAGACGACAAGGGTGAAGTGATTGAGGAAATCACCCGCAACATGATGTCAATTGCACATGTACCAGTGCAAACCTGGAAAGGACTTGATGTCAGTGATCCATTTGGATCCCTTGGCTCATGGTTTTCTAGTTTAGGTTCAGGATTCAAAATTCTAATTGGCTCCATGTTGCCTTACTTGGGCTAGTTGTCTGCCTCTGCTTACCATGCCTCTGTATCTGCCTACGAAGATGCCGCGATCAAGTCTCTGAAATGCTGATAACACAGACCAGCACTCGGATCATGCTCAATCAAGCTGAAACCTTGAACCTGCTGCTTCTGGATTCCAACGATGACACTGCACCATTCCCCACCACCTGTGACGACTATCTGTGAAAAATGAGCATATTGGCCCATGACGGGTAATGTCTCTAGCCAGTAAGGATTAGCCTTAACTAGGCTGGGCAACCTAAGACAGGCGATATGCGACACAGATAGGTGTGAAGGGCTCCTAGCCGTCACCCTTCAAAGGGGCGGATGTAAGAATACCTAGTGCTGAGTGGATTGATAGCACTATGAAGCAATTAAACTTACAAGAGGATCATCCAGCACGGATGACATCATTCCTGGAAGGATGGAACTAACTTTGTTATTTTTCTGATAACAAGAGCCTAGCCTATAGTAAGAAGCACGCTAAGTACACATGTTAAAATATATATCGATTGGTTATTGAAGGTAATGGGTGTGGATTATGCAGATGTCTGGTATCAGCAATCCCAGAACCCTTATAAGTTTGAGCACACGCGTTAGAGCGCTGGGCAGATTCTGAATTATACACCATTTGCTTTGTATTCACTTCTTCCCCGGGGAAACCACGCCTTTCCCCTTTTCCCCATTAATAAACCTTTCACTGCATAACTTCTTTGGAGCTGGTATTCATTGAATTATTGGTCAGAGGTTATCGCCATTAACAGCGCGCACACATACATGTACGCTCACACACACACTCTCTCACAAAACTTGGGCCATTGGAAGGGACAGGCAAGATGGGCTCTCTGCAAGGTTCCAGGCTGGGAAGACATGAACATGACATGTTGCCATTGTACAAACAGTGGCCGAAGTAAGCTGCACATGACATTGGAGAGACACCCTCCCCCACCACTACCTGGGTTGCCATTTAGACTAGCAACGGTCCTGCCTTATACCTCACCTTACATCTCAGCTGTCACCTTTTACATACTACAGCTAGAAAGCCTGGTCAATTATTAATAGCTAAACTGATATTAATAGTTGTTTAGATGTGAAATGCCTGAAGATTTCACTTACATTTCTGACGCCTTTAGATCTGATCCCACTCAACTTCCACATTTTCCTCTAATCAATAGAGACTATGGTGTAAATATATTTGTGGAGCAGGGATTACATCAGGAATACTTTGTACACTTTAGATGGAAACAAGGCAAAAAGTCTTTGATGTGGTCAAAATGGTTAAGACAGGTTTTGAAAAAGATGAAAGTCATCTAGTCAATACTGGCCCTGGAGATCTCATGGACATTATTAAAGTGCCCTTTTCAGTCTGTGGATAGATACAGAAATGGAATTTAAAGCCACAGCATGAGCTTTTGACCATTATCAGCTCTAAATGTACAAGATGAACATAATGATATTTACAGGATTTATTTCCCACCTGCTGTACAACACTACCCAATAGCAACATATTATTCTCCCACCCCTTCCCAATAGAACTCAGTTCTAATGATCACAATCACACATGCCTATGAACATGCGTGTTTGTATATTTTAGGTATGTAACCTTGATTTACGGTTGAAATGTTTCCAGGTTTACACAAACATTTTTTTTTTATAAAGCTACAAAACATTTTTTATACATTTTTCTTAAATAAAAGCAAATTAAATTAAAGCAAATTTGCAAGTAGTAACCCCCAGGAAAAGTAATAGATGCTAAGAAGAATAGTGAAAGTCTATTCCAGATATTGAATTATTTCCAACTCAAGAGAACCTTAACTTTTCTCACCTTAATATAGTGACTTGACACCAACTAAGTGTGATGTGATCTGTCAGCAACACCTAGTAGTTTTGATATTGCCTAATGAAACAGACTCAACAGATGAAAGCATGCTGCATATCCTGGGCTTTAACTTGGTCGTTACTGGTCACCACTACATCCTCTGTTAACTATACCTCTGTTAACTATACCTCTCCCCCCTTCCCCCCTTATCCCCCTTTCCCACCCACCTCCTACACCTTCCCTTTTCTCCCCCCCCTACCCCCCTCAAATCTCTATTCCTTGGTTCCATTTATTGTTTATTTTGTTGTATTTGGTTTTGGTTTGTTTTTTGCTCCTGCGTTAGTTTTTTCATACTGTTTTATTGTCATATTGTTATACTGTATCTCCCACCTGAGTTCATTGTAAACCGGCATGATGTGCTTCACGAATGTCAGTAGATAAAAGTTAATAAATAAATAAATAAATAAATAAATAAAATAATTGCATTATTACCTTTGCTAAGTCTGATACCACAAGTAAAATATTGACTACTTTGCTGAGTAATGACCCAGTTCTTTTACTGCAGTAATTGTTTGTGCCAGGAAAAATGGTAGAAATTATCATAAAGGGCAAAATTACTGAACATATAGATAGGCAGATTTTAATGAAACAAAGCCAACATGGATTTAGCCAAGGGAAGTCTTACCTAACAAATCTGATACTTTTTTTTTAAAGTTGTAAATAAACATGTGGATAAAGGTAAGCCAGTTGATTCAGTGTGTCTGGATTTCCAGAAAACATTTGACAAAGACCCTCATGAGAAATTTCTTAGTAAAAAAGTCATGGATTGGAGAGAGTGTTCTGTTATAGAATGGGAACTGGTTAAATGATAGAAAACAGAGAGTAGGGCTAAATGGCAAATTTTCTCAGTGGAGAAAATGAATAGCGGAGAACCCCAGGGATCTGTTCTGGGACCACTGCTTTTTAACATATTTATATATGATCTGGAAATGGGAACCATGAGTGTGGGGATCATATTTACAGGTAACATAATATCATTCAAAGTTGTGAAATCACAAGGGGATTGTGAGAAATTTCATGAGAACCTTGCAAAACTGGAAAACTGAGCATGCAAATGGAAAATGAAATTTAATGTAGACAAGTGAAAAGTGAAGTAGTTAGGGAAGAGTAAACCAAATTATATTTAATCAATGCAAAGTTCCACATTAGGAGTCACTGTTCAGGAAAAGGATCTAGATGTCATCATGAATAATAAATTGATATGTTCTGCTCAGTTTGCAGCAGCAGCCAAGAAAGTAAATAGAATGCTAGGAATTATTAGGAAAGGAAAGGAAAATAAAACACAAAATATCAAGGCAGGAGCCGCCGATATCTTTTCTTCATCCTGCGGCCAGGAGGCCGCAGACGCCGTTCTTGCAGCCTGGAGGTCGCCCTGAAGCCTGCAGTCTTCATGGCTGGGAGATGCTGACGTCAACATGTCCTCTGTGGTATGAGCCACCTCCACCTTCCTCTTCTTGCAGCCTGGAGGCCGCCCTGGAGCTCCTCTTCATGGCATGGAGACTGCCACCAATGTTTATTCAGCCTGGAGCTGTCTTCAGCTTCTCTTCGCGGCAGGAGCCACCTCTGATGCCTCGGGCCTATTTCCTCTTCACAGCATGGCTGCTGTCCCTGGTCCTGCCTCCTTAGGCATGGGGCCACGCTCTTCAGCCTACTTAAAGGGCCAGTCCTCTTGGTTCCTCCTCATAATGTCATCCTGGGTGATCCTCTTCAGCTCTACAAATGGCTCAGCCTTCAGTTCCTCTTCCCCTTCGCAAGGAGTTGGTCATGGAGTTGGACTGCTCCTGGATCTTCAGTTCCAGGTCTTTGCTCCAGGAGTCCTCTGTGATCATTCTTCACTTCTTCAAGGCACTCTGTTCCTCTTTGGTACTCCTTGTCTTCATCCATGGTTCCTGAACCTCCGTCTTCATCTTCGTTCCATGTTCTGGTCTCTCGACGGATCCAGTCCTCTTGCCTCCAGATGTCCTGACGTCCCCTTGTCTCCAGATGTCCAGACGTCTCCCTATGGCAATGTCTTGAATGAGACACTTATGAGTCATCTCCAAATCAGTCTGCTTTTGTTGGAGAACCTGCCCCGCCTTCAAGCTTCTGTGGAAGTGTGCTGCTATGTTCCTGCACTTGTGTATTAACGTATGCAGATATTTATTCTCTTGGTGACTGGACTCCAACCCCAGAGCTGACTTCACTACCAGGTGCAGAGTGTGTGCAAAACATCTGATGTTCTGAAAGCGCCCATTGCATATTGCCTTTACCATGTTTGCACCATTGTCTGTGACAAAGAACCCTGCCTGAAGATTCCTGTCTCACTGTTGTAGCTGCCAGCCCGCCAGCACCTGTCTGATGCATACTAGAATATTGGCTGAGGTATGGGGCATCAGGTGGGTGTGCATTAAAGCCCACCTTCACCCTGATACTTGTTCACTAATAGAGCTGCTGCCTGCCCCTGCCTCAGCCAGGTCCCACCAGTGTGCTGTCAGGGAGAGGTAAGAGTGTGTAGCATTCAAGGTGGTCCAGATATCGCAGGTGAAATGCACACTCCCCTCTGCGACTGTGACACTGGTTGTACATGCTGGGGATGACCTTTCTGCTAAATGTGGTTCTGGAGAGAACTTTGTAATTTGGAACTAAGACCTTCAGCAAATTCTTGAAACCCACATTCTCCACTACCTGCAAGGGCTGGTCATCAAGGGAAATAATTTCCTCAGTGCTCCTAGTTACAACTTTTGAGGCTACCTGACTCCTTCCCTGGGATAGCATTACCAAACACACCCCATTTCCTCCATGGTGGGCTGTCACTTCTGACACATGGCAGGGGGCTGCTTGCCTGCCACCTGACTGCTAGAAGGGGCTGAGGGTGTGGGATGACTCTGCTCCTTTTTAACCACTTTACACTGCCTGGAAAAAGGGGTCCCCTGACTGGTACTGCCACCATCCCCAGATGGCAGTACATGCCAAACTTAGTACATGCCAAAATTAGTTAGATGTCCCATTTTCTTGCCTCTGCTAATAGCCCTGGCACAGTAATTACATTGAGAAAAATGTGGGTCCTCAGTCACTTTAAAGTGGCCACAGATCACAGATTTCTTTTGTGATCCCTTCTCTTTAGCCTTCGGGATGGATGCTGGCACTGGAGTTGAAGTAGTGGGTGCACCATGAGAAGCAATGCCAGGGGCATCCGTCACACTCTGTGCCTGCGCTGACTGCTATTCCTCCTCATTATCATCAGTTTCATCTCTCCCCTGCAGCACTGAAGTGGAGGCAAAGACAGAACTAACTAATCTGCGTAAACCTTCTTCAGCTATTACTTCTTCCATTTCTGATGATAAGAATTCCATACAAGATGATTCTTCATCAGAATCAGAAGCAAACAGGGTCTGCGCTACATTTTCAGTGCTAACTAGAGTCTGCTGTTGCACTGCTGCTTTTGGGTCTCGCCCTTTTGTCTTGCATGACTCAACCTCAACTTTCCTCACCTCCAAAACTACAGGTTTCAGAAACAGGTGGTGGCGGTGCATCATCTTTAAATTTCAGTTTTTTCTGGATGGAACTGCCTGCCCCTCCAGAGATTTTAGATTGGAACAGCTCCCTTTTTAACTTTAATGGGGGACTGGCACTACTTTTTTAATTGCCTCCCGTGCCAGTGCCTCCTCTGCCAGTCCCAATCACTCAACCACATCTAGCTTTCCCTGACATTATGGATTTAATGTCACTGCCTACTAGGGTTTTCAATTAAAATAATTATTTCTTTATTGGTGACTGAACACCTCTGTACCATAATATGTGAGTGTGTAAATCTACACATACACATACACACACACACACACACACACACACACACATACACATACACACACACACACACATACACACACACACACACAGAGAAAAGACTGGAAGCCTGAGCAAGCCCAATTCCTACAGTGATGCTGCTTTTTCTTTGAAAATACCAACTCCCAGACAGCCACCGTAACTCTCACGTTATCTCCCACCCACACCACCCAAACCCTGCCTGCAACCTACCCCTGGGGGGGTAAGATGCATGTACCACACAGGAACCTTTGTTCAGCAAACAAAGCTTTCTTAACCATTCCCTCAGTCAAGTCAGCGAGACTAACCCAGGTAAGAGAAAGGGCATTGTCTTTAGCAGGACCCACACTCTGGAAAACAATGCCTTTGGAGACCAGATTACAGAGAGACCCCAAAACATTCAAGAGAAGCCTAAAGACATGGCTTTTTAAACAAGCCTTTTATAAAGAGACCGGAGAATAGAAAATACACTGGAATAAACAGAAGAGTACCGGTACACAGCATTATTCTCATAAATGTGCATTACAATATTTTAACAAATTGAGTACACAATGAATGTAATAATATAACACAGTAAATGTGATTTCTTTTTTACCTGTAAAAGTACCTTCTAGATACACCTGGCCAGAACCTATATCACTAAACATTTGTACGTATTTTTATGATTTAATGTAACCGAAACTTAATGGCACCTGTTAGAATGTACTATAGTACGCTTACTCCAAACTTACTTATGTGCCTACATGTAAACCGTTGCGATGATATATAACTTAGCGACGGTATAGAAAAGACTTTAAATAAATAAATAAATGAACAAATAAATAAATAAATAAGATCAGCAGCAAAACGCCACTGCTGGCAGCTTGTCTCAGTGAGAGAGACAGAGAGACAGTCCGAGTTCAATAAAAAAAAGTGCAGTAAATGTCACTGCCTAGTACCTATTAGGGATTTCAATTAAAATAATTATTTCTTTATTGGTGACTGAACACCTCTGTACCAATATATGTGAGTGTGGAAAACTACACACACACAGAGAAAAGACTGGAAGCCTGAGCAAGCCCAATTCCTACAGTGATGCTGCTTGTTTTTTGAAAATACCAACTCCCAGACAGCCACTGAAACTCTCACACTATCTCCCACCCACACCACCCAAACCCTGCCTGTAATCTACCCCAGGAGGTTAATATCATCAGCAAAATGCCACTGCTGGCAGCTTGTCTCTGTGTAAGAGACAGAGAGACAGTTTAGTTCAATAAAAAAAAAAAAGTGGAGTAAAAGAAGCCTGGCTGGCATAGCAGCAAAAACGAACAAATACATTTTTCAATGGAAAATTCAATCAAAGTAGCAAGCACAAGCAGCAATAGCAATTGCATACAGATTTGAGACACTCAGACAAGCTCTGAGTAAAGCCACCTCCACAGACAACACCCGAGAAAAAAGTGCGAGGCACACCATGTGCTTAAAGTATAAATAGTATCAGCAGGAACAGCATCACAGAGCACTGAGAACAGCGATTGGCTGCATTAACATAGAAACATAGAAATGACGGCAGAAGAAGACCAAATGGCCCATCCAGTCTGCCCAACAAGCTTTCATACTTATTTTTTTCATGCTTATCTGTTACTCTGACTGCTGAGGACAGGGCCCTTATTGGTAACTTTTTGGTTTTAATTTCCTTCCACCCCTACCAATTGATGTAGAGAGCAGTGCTGGAGCTGCATCAATGTGAAGTATCAAGCCTAAATGTTTAGGGGTAGTAACTGCCGCAATAAGCAAGCTTCTACCATGCTTATTTGTTTGCCCAGCCTGCGCAATTTAGTCCTTGTTGGTTGCTGTCTGAATATAATTCCTCTTTTCTTCATTTTCCCTGTCGTTGAAGCAGTGAGCTGCACTGTATATGTATTCAAAGTGAAGTAACAGGCTTGATTAGTTCAGGGTAGTAACTGCCGTAACAAGCAAGCTATTCCCACGCTTATTTGTTTTTCCAGCCTGTGCAATTTAGTCCTTGATGGTTGATTGAATATGAATCCTCTTTTCTTCATTCCCCCTGCCATTGAAGCAGAGATCTGCTTGGATATGTATTGAAAGTGAAGTATCAGGCTAATTTGGTTTGGGGTAGTAACCGCCGTAACAAGAAAGCTATTCCCACAATTATTTGTGAATGCAGATCCTTTCTCCCACAATTCCTCTTGCTGTTGAAGCATAGAGCAATTAACCATGTGTATGTTTATTGAAAAAGGGCAGTAGCCGTCATTCCCGTAAGCCACCCCCATGCCTCTTGTCTTCATTTCATTCACATCCTGTAGACTTTATGGATCCACAGTGTTTATCCCACACCATTTTGAAATCCTTCACAGTTTTGGTCCTCACCACTTCCTCCAGAAGGGTGTTCCAGGCATCCACCACCCTCTCTGTGAAGAAATACTTCCTGACATTGGTTCTGAGTCTTCCTCCCTGGAGTTTTAAATCATGACCCCTGGTTCTGCTGATTTTTTTCCTGAGCATCTGCAAAAACATCTCTCTTTAGAGGTCAGGTGACTGCATCCTAACTGCATAGGTTCTTCCTCTTCTTCACTGGGCACAGAAGATTGGGCTGAGGTCGGGTGCATGGCTCGAGGGTGATTAACTCCAATAGGGTGCTTCTTGTGACACTTTGCCTCGTGAGTCCAATCGCATATCCTGCGATCAACTCTCCCAGCTAAGTCAATGAGAGATTCCAGGGTGTCTGGCAAGTCACGAGCCACTAGTTCATCTTTGATACAGGTGTTGAGGCCCTCTAAAAATATAGCACGTAGGTATCCCAAGTCCCAATGGAGATCAGATGCTAGTATCTTGAATTCAATAACATAATCGGTAAAGCTTACTTCCTTGTTGAAGGTGAAGAAGAGTAGACCCTGCAATGGTCTGACATGCTGGATCATCAAATACTGATTTGAACAGGTTCAAGAAGTCAGTAAGATCATTTAAAACAGGGTCACTGTGTTCCCAGAGAGGTGAAGCCCAGGCCAGGGCTCTTCCATCGAGTAGCGATAGGATATAGGAAGTCTTGGAAACAGCATTGGGAAAGTAGTTTGGTTGCAACGAGAAGTGCATACAGCACTGATTAATAAAACTCCTGCACATCTGGGCATCACCAGAGAAGCGTGTAGGAGCTGGAAGCAGTACAGTGAAACGAACTGCAACCACTTGAAAAGAAGAATCTTTCTCTGAAACCGTCAGTGTATTCAGTTGGGCATTCAATTGGTTGAAAGCGGCGGTTAGTGTCTCCAGTGTTTTCTGTTGCTCTGCAATCCACTGGGCCAGGCCAGGAATGGCCTGTAAGGCTGAGAGCTGAGCCGGGTCCATGGAGTTAGCAATCTGTTATGTTTTGAGGTGTGGGACCTTGGACTCCAAAGGGTAGAGGGAGTTGCAGGGAGGGACTAGTTCCAAGCAGAGATGGACACAGAGAAAGGTAGTCTTTATTATATTGCAACGTAGATGGTAACCCAAGGAATGGGCAATTATCCCAGCCAGAAGAGGAGATCTCTGATGGCAATGTTCCATCTGAAAGCTGCAGAGTGGCAAGGTAGTCACACTGTCTCACCAGGACTGGAGAGAGAGATTGGTCCAGTAGTAGTCCGCGAAGCGGGGTAGGCCAAGAACCCAGGCCTAGATGGAAGGCCAGTGAAAGTAGATCCGGTAGTGGTCTATGGTGTGGGGTAGGCCAAGGATCTAGGTAGAGAGAGATGAGACAATGCAGAGGTAGAACTGGAGTGATAGTACTCACTCTGATGCTGGCAGTTGTAGTAGGAGAGAACCCCTGAGGAGTGGGGGTCTGGGATGAAATAAGGCCCCCAAGGAGAAGGTACTTTAGGCATCCATGAAGTTGGTAGGCAACACCAGAGGATAGACAGGAGCGAGGCAAGGCCCCCGAGGTGCGGGTACCTAGGCATCCTTGTTGGTAGCAGGTAACCATGGAGGGTATAGAGGAGCGAGACAAGGCCCCTGAGGAGCGGGTACCTAAGTCGTCCTGGAGCGAGAGAACACAGAGCAGCATCTGGTAATGCAGAGAGATCAGCATGGAGGATTCCTTACTAACGTATTAGGTATCGTGAACGGAGTTTAAATACCAGAGCTCGTGACTTCATGTGGTTGGGATGCCCCCGAGGTTCCCACCATGACGCATGTAAAGGACAGGGCTGCGCGCACGTGCATGCCTTGGTGACGCCGGGAGAAAGATGGTGATCGCAATCGCCCTTGCCAGACTGGGGACGCCGGAGGGGTCGCTGTGGAGAAGCGGAGGCAGCCATCTTCCCAAAAAGAACCGAGTCAGGCAGGAAAAAGGTGAGCAATAGAGGGCGCAGCCTTCTGCAACTGGGCACAACACTCTATAAAGACCGACAATTGAAGGGGGGATATCAAAACTAAGAGGAGCAAAAAATAAATAGAAGAAATCCTATATTATACAATAGACAGCATGCCATATAAACAACCACTCCAATTATATATCATTGGATAGACAACGGAAAACTATAGGTTAGATAGAGAACTCACCCTCGTAACATTTAGGAACTGAACTGTTCAGGAATAAAAAGAATAAAAGTATCAGTATTTAATTTTACAATACATTTACAAGGATACTGAAGAAACAAAGCGCAGAGAGAGAGAACTTCTCGATGCATTAGAAGGAAACCTTTATGTCGTTCTTGTGTAACCTTAGCTAAGTCAGGATAAATCCTGACTTGAGCACCTAAAAAGCTAGAATTAAAATTTTGAAAGGAAGATTTCATCACAAAACTTAATTCCTGAACAAATAAAAAGGAAACAAATAGCGTAGACCTTTCAGACACTTCAAGAGTAGAATTTTCCAAGTATGTAGACAAATTAGATAAGTCCACAATAGCTTGAGGATGATCAAGTTGACTAGCTTTCAATATATAAGGGAGAAAAAGCACCCTATCAAGGTTGGGAATTATTTCATCTAGAATTTTCAAAATTTCAATAAAATATTTTCTGAGTGTTCAGTGGGGTAATTCACTCACAACTTTGGGGGAGTTGGAGAATCTCAAATTTAGGTGTCTAGATTGATTATCTATAACTTCCAACCTCCTAGATTAGGAAACAGCATTTTTGAATAATTGTAGCATTAACTGCTTGTATGTCCTTAACACCCTTCCTAAAAGAGTGAAATGACTCTGAGTGTTCCTGCAAAACTCTGTGATGACCTTGAGCACCGTATCAGTCTCTGGGAGACAGCCTTTAGACGATGGGAGTGATCAGCAAATGACTGGGATAAGTTCATGATCAAATCCCAGAGTGAATCCAGTGTAACTACTGCTGGTTTAAAAAACATGGGTGGGGGGGGGGGGCATGAGAAATGGCATGCTCACCTACTGGAACTGCTACTGGTAGATTCCCCTCTGATGACAATTCTGGGACAGAGCCACGCTCAGTGCGTCTCTCCTCTGAAGCAGAATTTCACATCAGAGACGGCACAGAACTCGTTTCTCCAACAGATGGAATGCCAACAGCTCCCTCCTCTTGGATAATGACTCCAAGGTCATCACCTAGCACCACCACAAAGTTGGCGTTCCTCTGAGCGCAAGCAGGCAGCACCAGCTGGATATCTGGTAGGCTGTGTGAAACATACCCTGGCAAAGACAGAACTCCTCTCTCTGTCCTGCCAACAGGGCTCAAAGCCCAAATATCTGGACTGGAGGAAGCAAATTCTAAGATGGAATGCTGATCCAAATGGAGTGAGGGCTCAGAAGGGAAAACGCTCACTCAACCCTTCCTCTTATGCAGTATATTCCAAGAAGAAAAACAGTACAAGGAAAATAAGGAGGAGCAACTGAATGAGTGTCTGTTCAAGCTGCCATCTTGGACTTTTCCCCATATGAATTGGACAAACAAGTAGAGTTAAGGCAAATTATGCAATGAGCAAAATATTAATTTTTGTTCTTTTCTCTTCAGTATATAAATAAAATGTCTCCAGTTCCTTTATAACATTCATTCTTTCATCTTTCAAAACATAAAAGTATTTATTTCATAAAGCTGTGCATTCATTTCACCAGAACAGGTAAAATATGATGAATGAATTCATTTTTCATGCAATCGAAATGGAATGAACACAAAATGGATTCTTTCCAACAAATCAAAAAAATATTTGGATTTTTTTGTTTGGTAAATAGTATGTAACATTTACTAGCTCAGCCACCCTCTTCAGCCTCTCTGCAGACCCCCATTCTGTTACAAGTCCAGGCCTACTCACCCCAGGAACTCAGCTATCAGCTCCAGTTCACCTTCGCTCATGGCAGTGGGCAGCCGCCTCCGTCCCTGAGCTCCTGCAGCTTCCTCTGCCGCTTCTGACCCCTCTGCAGTTCCTCCCTGTGCCTGGCAGGCCTCCTTGCATGGGCCGCGGAGAGACACCGCCGTCCTGCTTCCTCCGGTCCAAGGCTTAGGTGCACGTGTGATTCCTGTCTATTTAAAGGGGCCATGGCGGGAAAATAGCCTGCGGCCTAGGATGATGACATCACTGGTCCTTTGTATAAAGGCAGGGCCCAGTCACTTGTTCCCTGCCTTGGCAACAGGTTTCCACGATTGCTCGTGTGCTCGTTGCCCATCATTCCTTGTTCCTGCTCCTGACTCAGTTCCAGGTTCCTGCTCCTGTTTGCTCCTTGGTCTCCTCCTTGTTCCCTTGGACTGATCCTCTGGCTTTGAACTCCGCTTCATTGGACTACGCTTGGACTGAGCCTCTGGCTTTGACCCCTGCTTTGTTGGACTATGCTTGGACTGATCCTCTGACTTTGACCCCTGCTTCGTTGGACTACGCTTGGACTGATCTTCTGACTTTCACCCTTGCTCTGCTTCCTGGTATCTTGCTCGCTAGCCACCTGCCCTGACTCCAGCTTGCCTTGACCTTCTCTACAGTATCCTTCAGACTTGGCTTTTCAGGCTCCGGCCTATTGCTACCTGGATGCCTCCTGTCTTACTCTGTTCCTGTCGGCGTCCGGGTCTTTGGAACCCTGCCTTGTCCAGACCATCCTCAGTCCTCTGATACCCCTGCTGGTCCCTGGCATACCCTTGTCTACCATCTACTGGGAGTCATCATACGGAGGCCCACCTAAGACCAGCCGGCACCAGCACCCAAGAGCTCAACCTGCGGGGAACAAGGGCTGGTATTGGCGAAGTGCCAGTTGACCTCCGTCATCTAGTCTGTGCCGCATGCTGATGGTGGGGACTCGTTGGGCTTGCCCTACGGGTAGCGCCAACCTCACCTCGGGCCAAGGGCCCACTCCCAGTGCAAAACATTCCCCAACTTCAACTTACCCTACTGAGAGTTTCCAAGAGAAAAAAGTGTAGAAGCAAGCCCCAGTCCATTCTGCCCTACTGGCTGTGAAAGGGCACTAGTTGTTGAAGGGCTATAGTGCTAATAAATTCAAAAGTTTGCTTTGTGTTATAATCATGTTTGTAACTTTGCTATTTTTTTCCAGGCGAATCAGTAGTGTTTGTTTTCTTTTAAATTGAATAGCTCTCTGATCAAAAATTTGACTTCATTGACTGGCAACAACTAAAATAAATGGACTTCACGGTTCCTTAAATTACCTTTCACTGCTCAATTTGTCTCTCTGCTTTGAGTCTCCATATGATATTTTGTATAAAACAGCTTATCTATTTTTTCCCATCTACTATAATCTGAACCTACCTACATTGTTAGCTACACAATACAAAATAGTATCATATTGATGTGAGCTATTCATTTAGACCAAATCTGTTTCAGTCCACAAATTCCAGTAAATGGGGACACCATATTATGTTTCATCAGCTATTGAAATTGCTTGATCGTTTATAAGCTTCATTACACCAGAGTCTGCTGAATATTTGCTTTATTCCCAAGCTTTCTATCAATATTCTTCAGCTGCACTGGCTCAAATTTGCATTTTTCATTTGTTTTCTTGCATTATTTTGGCCCATGTATCAATTTTCATGAAATTGAGGAATGAGGAGTAAGGGGAGAAACTGGTTAAACCACTCACTTTGGTAGGACTATATTCTATAACAGGTATCTTATTACTTGTACCCACTATAAAAATCCTTACTGAATAAAGCCCCTCATTTTTACTGCCAGTGAAAATATGTTTCAATATGAGAAGGAAATATCCAATTTATTTGAGGGCACAGGTATTTATTAAGCTACTTAAGTATTGCAGATTTTATTTGGGAGAAGGAAAGCACAATAATGTTTGGGAAATATTCCGGTTTTTTTAAATGAAGAGTCAAACTCCCTGAACAGTGCTTGCTGGCTCTGCATTTGTGATGTAAAAAGTAAAGCCCCAGGACAAATGTCTATTAAAAGGAAGGAAATGGCAAGAGTCAATCCTGGGTTTAAATATGGCCACTGAGATTTGGTCCAGAATCCCCTTGCATACAACTTAAGACAACACAACAAGTTGACAAAATCTTGTCAAACTTGATATCAGGGGTCAGAATTTTATTAACGATGACAAATGTATGACAAAAACCCAATCCAGCAAAACCATACAAGGGAAACTCCACTCTGACGCCATGGCAAACCAACTTCAGATCACTTTAGGTTTGGGCATCATACAGCAGAATATTGTCTTAAACTGAGTCCCTATCCTTGCCACTATCATCTGGTGTTATAACCCCCAAATTGCATAACTGGCTTACCATGGTTTCTTAGCTTTGTCTTCTGCCAACTGAGGAAGATGGAGCCACACTTTTTAAAATAAATAATGGCTCAATTTATATACCACAGACATCGGGCATGTCACAGAAGAGTCTGTGTCCCCTAATACAGTGAAACAATTATTCAAACGGAGGCTAACTTTCAAAGACTGGCACATGTGTCCATATAAGTGTAAATATGGCCACATGCAGATCTACTCCAATATTTTATAACCCGGGAATATCATATATGCATGGGTTACAAAATGCATGTAATTCTCCCCTGCAACATTTGTGCATATGTAAAAAAATATGTGTGATATTCAAGGTGGTGACTTTTGTTTAGATTTGGTTTGATATTCAAGGTGTTGCCTTTTGTTTAGATTTGGTTTGATTTACAGGACCAATAGAGTGCTCTTTTTTGTTATTATTGATATTCAAGTTAGCCAGATAAGTCCCAATTTAACCAGCTATATGGCTGTATTTGAGGCTTCCGTACAAGGTATAAACACTGGGTGAACAGAACTAATTCCTCTATAGATACGGTATTATTTAATTCAAAAAGAGGATAGCATACATTTTTTAATCATTTATTGCTACAAAACTTTATTAACAAAAATGTGTCCAATTTAAAACAACACACATCCATACATACACACTCACACCTTAAAAATGCACATTTCAAGGAAGGTACACGTAAAAGCCCACTTAATACCCGTATTTACTTAATTCAAAAATTATTATTCCCTGTGGGAAAATCCCACTTACAATCTGTCTTCACACTTTATATTTTTATACAATATTAATCTGCGACGGGCTGACTTCTCCCATGTGTCCTCCCTTCTTGACGCTTTTTCTTAAATTTATGTCTGGCTTGTCTCGATGTAATCAACCCCAACAAGCGGCCCCTGTTTCGCAATCGTTTGCTTCCTCAGGGGGATGAAAACCTCAAACCAGTACTCCTCTATGCTCAATTTCAAAACCTCTCCAACGCGATCTTCTTCATATCAAACGTAATGTCGTGACAAGGGTATTCCATCTTACAAACACTTTTTCAATTGTCCTTAAACGTCCAAGAACGCCCAGAGGCGAACCACCATCTTGCACTGCGTCAACGTTGACGCAGTGTCTGTTTTACACTTACCTTGACAGTGCTTATGTTTTATCCTATTTTCTTCAGATGGATCCTTCTTCCAATTTTTGAAGGATTTTTTTTGGCTAAAATAACCTCTTTCAACTCAACTTTTAACCATGACGGTAATCGTTTTGCCTTCCTTCCACCTTCCTTAATGCACGGAATACAGATGGACTGCGCCTCTAGGATTGTATTTTTAAACACTGTCCAAGCCTGTTGAACACTTTTAACCTTTGCAGCTGCACCTTTCAGTTTTCTTCTATTTTTCTAACTACTGTTCCTTGCCTCCCTCATATTCTCCATTGTATATTACCCATTGTATATTACCCCCTCTTTTCGTGCCCTTTCTTATTTCTTACTCCAAGTTAACATATCCTTGTTATAATGTAACTTTATTCTCCTTTCAAATTGTCTCTGGTTAATGGTTGTTTATAGTTACTGCTTGTTCGATGTAAACCGAGTTGATTTGATTTGTATCAAGAAAGTTGGTATAGAAAAACCCTAAATAAATAAATAAATAAATAAATAAAATATTTTCCTCATTTTATCAAAGTTTCCCTTTTTAAAATTTAGTGTTAGAGCTGCAGATTTACTTATTGTCCCCCAGTTATTAGTTTAAATTTGATATGTTATGATCACTGTTGCCAAGTGGCCCCACCACCATTACTTCTCTTTCCAAATCTTGCATTCCACTAAGAATTAAATCTAAAATAGCTCCCTCTCTTGTTGGTTCCTGAACCAATTGCTCCATGAAGCAATCATTTATTACATCCAGGAACCTTATGTCTCTAGCAAGTCCTGATGTTATATTTACCCAGTCAATATTGGGGTAATTGAAATCTCCCATTATTATTGCACTGCCAAATTGGTTTGCTTCCCTGATTTCTCTTAGCATTTCATCATCTGTCTGACCATTTTGTCCAGGTGGACGGTAGTATACTCCTGTCAATATACTCTTACCCAACACACATGGGATTTCTACCCATATAGATTCTACTGAGCATTTACTCTCTTGTATGATCTTTATCCTGTTGGACTCTATACCCTCCTGGACATAAAGTGCCACACCCCCACCAAGTTGATCTTCCCTATCATTGCGATATAATTTGTACCCTGATATAGCACTGTCCCATTGGTTATCCTCCTTCAACCAAGTCTCTTTGAAGCCAATTATGCCAATCTCATCATTTGCTGCTATACACTCTAACTCTCCCATCTTACTTCTTAGACTTCTGGCATTGGCATACAGATATTTCAAAGTGTGGTTTTTGCTTGTTTTAACAACCTGCTTTTCACTTGTTTGGGATAATTCGGAAATGATTAACTTTGGTGATTTTTTACATATAGGCATATGAACTATGTTTGCTTTTAATGGAACCTCTCTGTTGGGATGCCCTAACTCTCCTGTTTCATTAGTATCCTTCAAGGATACATTTCTCCGAACCATGCACTGCTTTCCCCCTTGTTCTAGTTTAAAAGCTGCTCCATCTCCTTTTTGAAAGTTAGTGCCAGTAGCTTGGTTCCACTCTGGTTAAGGTGGAGCCCTTCCTTTCGGAAAAGTCTCCCCTTTCCCCAAAAGTTTCCCCAGTTCCTTACAAAGCTGAATCACTCTTCCCTGCACCATCGTCTCATCCACACATTGAAACTCTGGAGCTCTGCCTGCCTCTGGGGACCTGCACGCGGAACAGGAAGCATTTCAGAGAATGCCACCCAGGAGTTTCTGGATTTCAGCTTCCTATCTAAAATCCTAAATTTGGCTTCCAGAACCTCTCTCCCACATTTTCCTATGTCATTGGTGCCCACATGTACCACGACAGCTGGCTCCTCCCCAGCACCATCTATAATCCTATCTAGGTGACACGTGAGGTCTGCCACCTTCGCACCAGGCAGGCAAGTTACCAGGCGGTCCTCACATCTACCAGCCACCCTGCTATCTACATGTCTAATAATCGAATCACCAACTATGATGGCCGGCCTAACCCTTCCCTCCTGGGCAGCAGCCCTGGGAGATTTGTCCTCAGTGCGAGAGGACAATACATCACCTGGAGAGCAGGTCCTTGCTACAGGATCACTTCCAGCTACACCAGGGTGATGTTCTCCTACTGGGAGACCTTTCTGATCCAAGGCAGCACTGGGGCTGCCAGAATGGATTTGGGACTTGGCTACTATGTCCCTGAAGGTCTCGTCAATGTACCTCTCTGTCTCCCTCAGCTCCTCCAAGTCTGCTACTCTAGCCTCCAGAGATCAGACTTGTTCCCTGAGAGCCAGGAACTCTTTGCACTGAGGGCACACATAAAATCTCTCACCGGCGGGCAAACAAATCATACATGTGACACTCAATGCAAAAGACTGGAAAGCCCCCCCTCTTGCTGCTGGACTGCTGCCTTCATCTTAGTTTTATTGAGTTCCTAGTTAAGTTTAGGATAATAAGGGTGTTGGAATGAGAGTACTTTAAATTTACAGGTGAATTTAGTAATTAATCAGCTAGTGTCCTACAAGGGGATGATTAAACTTTCAATAAGAGTTGGTACAATATTATGTTTTAGATAAGACCCTGATTGATTATTAATGAGAAAGTGTCTTGTAGAGATGTGAATCGTGTGATCGATCATCTTAACGATCGATTTCTGCTGGGGGGGGGGAGGGAATCGGATCGTTGCGGTTTTGTTTTTGTAAATATCGTGTAAATCGTAAATCGGGGGAGGGCGGGAAAACCGGCACACTAAAACATCCCTAAAACCCACTCCGACCCTTTAAAATAAATCCCCCACCCTCCCGAACCCCCCCAAAATGCCTTAAATTACCTGGGGTCCAGAGCGGGGGTCCCGGTGTGAACTTTTACTCTTAGGCCTGCGGTGCATTGTAGAAATGGCGGTGGCGCTACCTTTGCCCTGACATATGACAGGGCAAAGGTAGCACCGGCACCATTTTGTTTTTTGTCCCCCGACGTCAGGAGGTCCGGGAACGACCTCCTGCACTCGAATCGTTTTGCCGTACGGCCGGCGCCATTTTGTGCAAAATGGAGCCGGCCGTACGGCAACACGATTCGACTGCAGGAGGTCGTTCCGGACACCCGCTGGACTTTTGGCAAGTGTTGTGGGGGTCAGGAGGCCCCCCCAAGCTGGCCAAAAGTCCCTGGGGTCCAGCGGGGGTCCGGGAATGACCTCCTGCAGTCGAATCGTGTTGCCGTACGGCCGGCGCCATTTTGCACAAAATGGCGCCGGCCGTATGGCAAAACGATTCGAGTGCAGGAGGTCATTCCCGGGCCCCTGCTGGACTTTTGGCAAGTCTTGTGGGGGTCAGGAGGCCCCCCCAAGCTGGCCAAAAGTCCCTGGGGGTCCAGCGGGGGTCCAGGAGCGATCTCCTACACTCCTGACGTCGTTTTGCCGTACAAAATGGCGCCGGCCATATGGCCGGCGCCATTTTGTACGGCAAAACGATTCGAGTGCAGGAGGTCGCTCCCTGACCCCCGCTGGACTTTTGGCAAGTCTTGTGGGGGTCAGGAGGCCCCCCCAAGCTGGCCAAAAGTCCCTGGAGGTCCAGTTTTGTATTGTTATGTTATTTTATTATGCATGTAAAATTGTAACCCACCTAGAATGGGCAATAGTGCAGGCTATTAATGTTTTAAATAAGTCAATAAATGAGAAAATGAGCACGTTTGCTAACTACTGTGGGGAAGTAAGAGGAGGGGGAATACTGTATGCATCCCCTCTTATTCCTTGTTAAAATACTGTTCTCCTGCTCAAGTTCTTGTACAGTTGTGAACTATTCAGTAGCTGGCATTCTCCCACTGCTTGCTTTAAATCAGGGGTGCTCAAACCAGCCCTATGCCCCCCCCTCCCCAGCAAGTCAAGTTTTTAGGATATTCCTAATGAATATGTATGAGGAATATTTGCATGCACAGGAGATAGTGTTTGGGAATAAAATAAAATATCCTGAAAACCCGACTGCTGGGGGGGCCCATAGGACCAGCTTTAGCACCCCTGCTTGAAATCATGGAGTGATACTGATACTATATAAGGTCTTCCTTTACCCCTTCCGCTATACCTAACAAAGATTAAGGAAGAAGGAGGCAATGGAGGTTAAGCTTGGTGCCATGTTATCAACAGCAGCTGCAGACCCAGCTGTGCTGTATCACCCACATGTGAATCTGGCAATGCATTTTATTTAGAGAACGTGTTGCAGGTAAACAATTTCTTCATCTAGATTAATGAGTTTATGTTAATCAAGACTGACTCTTCCAAAATCTGTTACTATAACTCTGTAAAAGAACATTTGAAAGTAAGAACAACTTGTTTATGTAACCAAATATTGCTTACAAAGCTTTTGACTTATAAGATGGCACATTTTCATTATGATTTCTTGAACACACCTCTACCAACTTGACATGGCTTAGAGAATAAAGATATTATTTAGATCTGTAGTGTTTACTGGGTGTTTCAAAACATGAAACATGACTATTTCATTTATATTTTAGGCTTTGTAACTTTAATAAAAGTTAATTATTTGGTAATATTAAGTGTCAGAAGAATTATAGCTAGAATCTTTATCTAGGCAACTGATAAATCAATAATGCTAATCAGATAATGATTCTTGTGTTGTGCAGCTATACACAATTTACTTTCCAAGCCAATCTTGCAATGCCAGGTTTCTGTTAATTAGAAACAATTTATCTTAATTAGAATGATTACCCACTCTAGCAAGAAATATATTATATTAGCACCAAAAACAAGTTTTGTCAACTGTTTAATTTTATTTAAAACAGTTTTATAAAAGAACATCAATAAGAGTTTACCAGGTTAAAAGTATAAAATGTGACATATGGTATGGTTGTATGCATTTTTTGAAATCTTCCTTGAAGAAACTATTAAGATATTTAAAGCATTCTATATATATTTTAGTTTCTGAAACAACAGTAATCATCCTGATAGTATTTATTTTGTAACAGAGTTGTGTTTTGTGTTATTTCTGTTTTACCCCTATGTTTTATGCTTTTTATTATTTTACACAGATTATGTATGTTTGAACATTGTGAACCATTTTAATTCATTTTCAGTTGTAAAAGTGGTATCAAACACTTTTAAATAAATAAAATAAATAAATAAATATGACTCATGAAACATTTATTTTAAATATGTCAGGACTTGAACATAAAATTCATGGTTTCTAATACTAGGGATTGAAAAATAAATGTGAACTGTAGCACTATAAGACATACCAATGAAAGTGTTCCCTTCCTTGAAATTGAGGAGTGTGAATACGCCATGTACTCAGTAGTGAAACTTTCTTTAATAGTTTCCATTCACTCTCTTTTCAATACTAATTTAAACCATTGATTCAGTCATAAATACAATTCAATAAGCAAAGTTGACATTTCATAATGTTTTAAAAGTCAAATTCACATCACTACAGGACCTAACAGAAAATTGTCATAGCAATTGATATAAATTCCATCACAAGCTAAAAAAAACATGAGTTAGAGCTTCTTTGTAACTAAAAAAATATGTGTAAACTGCTCTCTTCCACAAATAAAAACAGATGTGCTAAACTGGATAAGCCCTGGAAGGTTTGAAACAAAATAAATAAAGCGATAAAATACATGAAAGAGCCTTCTAAAGTAGAGGAAAGATAGCTGCTAAAGTATTTAATTGAAAATAAGAAGAACAAAAAGAAATAAAGAGGGAGGAGAAGGAAAATTGCTTAGAGAGTCATGTCTGGAAATGGTCAAAGTTTTGTTTCAAACAAAATAAAACAAAAAAATCAAAGACCTGGAGGCCACCATTAGGAATGTGCATTCATTTGAAACAAATGGGTAAAACAGAATGAATGAGACCCTATTTGTTTTGTTTGTGACCCTCAAAATGAATGGAGAGGAGCCATACATGGAACAAATATTATTTTTCTCATTTGTTTATGTTTCCCATTCATTTCTATGTACCATTGGAGTCTATGGCTGTTCAACAAGTACAAATAACTATAGCAACCAGCCCTTCTCTGAGTGACCTTCCAGCCTTATCAAAGCTGAGTCGGGAGATGTTGGCAAAGAAACAACATGCTTGACAAATAACAGTGATGGACTCTCTACCTGGGTAACATCAAGCTAGGTGGAGAGAACATTGCCCAAATCTAATCTTGGAGTGAGTTTCCTCACTCCGAAGGTCATCAAATCTTCACAAGAGACGACTGTTCTGTTCGTACGTGTCACGTAGAATGTCAAAGTGGCCCCTAACCCCTACACTCATACATAAACCCCACCTCGAGTTACTAGGTGGGCCTACCATAGGGATACAAATACCTGCCTATGGGGATGACATTATGGCCAGTCTCTCTCTCTCTCTCCTTCAATTCACCTCAAATAGGCCTTACAGGAGACATCACAAAAGGTGATGAAACCTTATCACACAATTCAAAGAGGTGTTGTTAAAATCAGCATTACAGCTGTGCAATAGCTCTTCACAGACAGGCCAACCCAGCCCACTCTCTGCCCCTAACTCCTCCTATTTTCTGAATTTGCATCACACCATACAATATGGTGCTATCACATGCATTAAACACATTTTCGCATGCAGTAAGGGCCTATCGCATGCGTTAACGGGGCTTTTCGCATGCGATAAGCCCTTAACGCATGCAAAAACACCTTATCGCATTTTGATAAATTACCCCCTCAGTGCATGAACTAGTGCATGGCATGGCACTGCATGCAGCACAGCACAAATACACTATTATCTGTTTATCTGTGTTTGTGACAGACTGTTCTCAACACACACAGTTATGGAACCAATAAATATAACATTCTTAATAATATTTACCCCCCACAGTAAGCAATGCAGTGACCTCACCTGAAGAAATTCCATCATATCAGGAAAAGAGAGATGAGGGAATATTTCAGGATTGGCAACAATAAAAAACCGAGTCCCAAACCTAAATTGAAGAGTGACTTTTTCAAGACCAGAATGGCAAGACAAGAAGGCAAATCCAACAAAAAAATTAAATTCAGAGAGGATGTGCCACACCTCTTGTTCTTTTCCCTTTTGTTTTGGAGCACAGGAAAAGGGGGAAGAGCCATCTAAGACAGGCAGTGGCAGGTCAGCAGGGGTAACAGAAGAGGAATGCCCAAAACCAGCAGCACACTTTTCTTTAGTTATTACAGCTGAGACAGTGGACAGTATTTGCATCAACTGATTCTGAGGTAGAATCTTATATTGGATTTCGTGAATAAGAAATTGAAGTCTATAGCTGAAGAAAATTTGAGATGATTATTTAGTAGCAACTTAGCCTTCATTTCATTAATGGGAGAGATAGAGGAAACCAATAATGGTGAGGAACAGCGGGTACCACAGGTACAGAGTATGACTGAAGCACCTGTAACTGTTCCTTAGAGTTCACCCTCTACCTGAACATCAGTGCTAGCATCTATCCCCAAAGATATAGAAAAGGAATTGGAAAGAAATCTATGATCTGGAAGCACTTCAAAGTGAGGAAAGACTTGCATTTTGCTCAGTGTATTCACTGAGCAAATGAAATCAGTTGAGGGAGGCAAATAGGTATTTCACAGATGAAAGAATACATCATTACCTGAAGAAGCAGAAGGGACATACAGGAAAAACAAGATTTGTGTTCATTTTTCAGTTCATTTTTGGGAGTCTTTTTCCCCACAAATATTGGTTTGTGGATTGCTTGATTTGTTTCATTCATGTGAAAAAATGGATCAAGCAATTGAAAAAAAAAAAAGGCCAAAAAACAAAAATGAACCCTCCCTCCTACCCTCCTGGAAAAATGGCCAGGATACTCCCAGCACCCTCTTGCCCAGTCTGCTAGAGATCCGCCAGCTCAGATTAGGCTGAAGCCTCGGACTTGTGTAGGCCGAGGCTGCAGCATATCACCAAGGCTTCAGCTTAGTCCTAGGCCCAATGCTTGGGCCTCAGCCTAGGCCAAAGCCAGGACTCATGACCAATGCAGTGGCATAGTCTGAGGCTGAGTCTCAATGCAGAAACCTGCCTAGACCCAGGACCGATGCCACAACCTGACCCAGAGGCTGGATCTTGATACTGAGGTGTCAGCTTAGGCTGGAGACTGGGCCCAGGGCTGACACTGTGATCTGACCCAAAGGCCTGGTCCCAATGCCAGGTCCTCAGTCTGGGACATGGCCCAGGCCCAGGCCTGATGCCATGACTCAACCTGGAGGCCTGGTCCTGATGCCAGGGCCTAGGCCCAGACTCAAGCCCGACACCACAACCTGACACAGAGACTATGTCCTGATGTCAGGACTTCAGCCTAGCCTGTGGCCAAGATCAAGGCCATATGCCATGACCCAACCTGGATGCTGGATCCTGATTCCGGGGCATAGGCATGGACCCAATCCTGATGCCATGATCCGAACCAGAAGTTGGGTCCTGATGCTCAGGCCTTGAGCCAGATCCAGGTCCGATACCACAACCAAACCCAGAGACTGGTTCCTGATTCTGGGGATTAGGCCACACATCTGGCCCAGGCCCGATGCCATGACCCAACCTGGAGGTCAGGTCCAGACACCAGGCCTAGGACCCGGACCCAGGCTTGATACCACAATCTAACCCTGAGACAGGATCCCAATACTGGGGCCTTGGACTATGCCATGGCCTAGGCCCAGTCCAGTACCATGACCCAACCCAAAGGCTTGGTCCCGACTCCAGGGCCTCAGCCCAAACACAGGCCTGATGCCACAATTTGAACAGGAGGCCAGGTCTCAACTCCCGTGCAACCCTAGCAGACACTGTCATTGTACTTGCATTGTACTTCTTTCTCTTGGTATTTCAATACTCCTCTTCCAATGACATGGATATCTCTTGCCACTGATGGTACTCCTTTGCAACTTACATAAGAATATAAGATATGTAAGATATGCCATACTAGGTCAGACCAAGTGTCGATCAAGCCCAGCATCCTGTTTCCAACAGAGGCCAATCTAAATCACAAGTACTTGGCAAGTACTAGAGATGTGAATCGTAACCTGAATCGGTTCGGATTCCGGTTCTGATTCACATGTGGGTTTTTTTCATCGGACCCAATTGCGGTTTTGTTTATCGGCTGCGCCCGAGCCAATAAACAAAAAACCCACCCGACCCTTTAAAACTAATCCCTTTGCTTCCCCCACCCTCCCGACCCCCCAAAAAACATTTTACAGGTACCTGGTGGTCCAGTGGGGGTCCCGGGAGCGATCTCCCGCTCTCGGGCCGTTGGCTACCACTAATAAAAATGGCGCCGATGGCCTTTGCCCTTACCATGTGACAGGGTATCCGTGCCATTGGCCAGCCCCTGTCACATGAAGGGAGCACTGGATGGCCGGCGCCATCTTTAAAAATTCTACTGTGATTTTAGTCTCCTGCAGGATATTTATCCTAGTGAACTCTATGCCATCCCTAATTTAAACTGCCAACCACCCCGAGTTGATCCACCCTATCATTGTAATATAATTTGTTCCCTGGTATAGCACTGCCCCATTGGGTATCCTCATTTCACCAGGTCTGAAATGCCAATTATGTCTACCTCTTCATTCATTCATTCATTCATTCATTTATCTTTCCTTTTAGACTTCTGGTATTAGCATTAGAGATGTGCTAAGAAATTTCGTATTTCCCGTTAGTGCGCACTAACCTGAAAAACAAATTTTCCCGAAATTTTAGGAAACTTTGGTTCGGTTTTCGGGTTCCCCAAACAAGGACAAATTAGTCAATTTTGTTGAAATTGCCTAATTTGTCCTAAACGATTGCACATCCCTAATTAGTATACACATATTTCAAAGTATGTTTTTGTATTAATCTGTTTATCAGTTAACAGGGGTAATTTGGAATCTTTTAGCTCAGGTGGTTATTTACTTATAGGCACATGGGATACTTTTGCTTTTTTTGAAACCTCTTTTTCAGGATGTCCTAACCCCTCTATTATTTTATTGTCTTTCAAAGATACCTCTCTCCGAACCATGCACTGCTGAGTGACTGTCAGTTTTTCTCCATTTTCTACTTTAAAAGCTGCCCTGGCTCCTTTGTGAATGTTAACGCCAGCAGCCTGATTCTATACTGGTTAAGGAGAAGCCCATTCTTTCAGAAAAGGCTCCCCCTTCCCCAAAATGTTGCCTTCTTCCCTGATTCATTGTCTCTTCCACACATTAAGACTCCAGAGTTCTGCCTCCTTCTGGGGCTCTGCATATGGAATGCTACCTTGTCGGTTCTGGATTTCAACTTTCTACCTAAAAGCCTAAATTTGGCTTCCAGAATCTCCCTATCACACCTTCTTATGCTGTTGGTGCCCACATGTACCATAATAGCTTGCTCCTCTCCAGGGCCAGTGCATGGGTATTGGACACCTGAGGCGACCCTTCTGCTGCCCCCTCCCCTGGTTGTGCCCCCCCTCTACCTGTTTCGGCGCCAACTGTGTGCTTCTCAGGGTCTGCTCGCGGCCCTGAGAAGCACACAGTCTCTATTTCTCTTTGCTGCGAGTGGGATAGGCACCACATAGCTGCTCTTCGGCGCCCCCTACGGCTCAGCGCCCTAGGCGACCGCCAAAGTTTTCCTAATGGATGCGCCAGCCCTGCTCCTCTCCAGCACTCTATGATGGTTGATCTAATCGTTTCCTTTTGGGCACTACCCCTGAGAGACTCATCTTCGGTATGAAAGGATAATACATCACCTGTAAAGCATGTTCTTGCTACAGGTTCACTTTCTGCACTATGGTGAAGCTTCCTGAACAGGCAACATTTCACCTCCAAAGAAGCATAGGGACTGCCACACTGGAGATGAGATTTGGCTACTATGTTTCTGAAGGTTTCTTCTATATTCTTCTCTGTCTGCCTCAGCTTCTCCAGGACTGCCCATCTAGCCTCCAGAAATCAGACTCATTCTCTGAGATCCAGGAACTCTTTGCACCGAGTGCATCACCAACTGGGAGATAATCAGACATGTGGCCCCTATCTCACTGCTGGTCCTTGCTGGATTGCTGTCTGCATGCTGAGTTATTAGTTAATTTACAGGGTCATTCATCAAAATGCCTTATAGCATTAACTCACGATATAAGGCGTAAACACTTGATAATTGTGTTACTGCATGGCATAAATGCAAAGTTTTAAAAGGGGCAGGATTAATTAAAATGAGGGGCAATATCATGCTGTATAATAGCATAATACATGCTATCACACAGTTTTAACACTGGAAATAACTACACCTTTTTTCCTGGCATTAAGCCTGAACCGGCATTAAGCCTGAACCGGTTACATTGTAAACCGGTATGATGTATGCATACTAATACCGGTATATAAAAGTTTTTAAATAAATAAATAAATAAATAAATAAATAAATAAATGGCCATAATACAATTTTCTTAAAGATTTTAAAGCATGAGAAAGAGAGAGGGAGAGAGAGGACCTTACAAATAGGCTTTCTTTCTCTGTTTCTCTCTCTCTCTCCCTCCCCCCCCCCCCCCCACACATACAAAAACACGTTGCAAGCTGTGAAATAGAATTATTGTGAGGTGCAAGAACTTTACCATACCCCATAATACTTCCTATGCAAAGTACTATGATAGCGCATGGTGTTGTAATTCTAAAATCACAATAAAGATGCCTCTTTTTCTTACTATGCATTATTATAGCATTTTGATGAATCTAGGAGTTAGGTTGCTATGGGAATAGGGATGAGCAAATCAGAAGCTTCTAAATAAATAAATAAAATAAAACACCCCTATCCAGACTTCACAAGTTAATAACTCCTGTACATAGTTTTTCTGTGACATCTTTCCCTATGTTAAAACATCGTATAAATATATATCTACCTTATAAATGGCCTGTGACCGACGGCCCGCAAATGCGCAGTAGAGCGCAGCTCTACTGCGCATGTGCGGGCAAGGATGTCGATCAGAAAAAAAAAATGGCGGTGGGGCCGCAGGAGCGGGAGGAGAAGCAGCGGCGCCGCGCGCGCGCGCGGTGCCGCTGCTTCTCCTCCCCAGATCTGCCGGCAGATCTCGGGGGGGGGGGGGGGGTGTCACTCCCGCGCCCCCCCACCGAGATCTGCCGGCAGGAGCGGGAGGAGAAGTAGCGGCACCGCGCGCGCGTGGTGCCGCTACTTCTCCTCCCCAGATCTGCCGGCAGATCTCGGGGGGGTCACTGCCGCGCGCGCGGGAGTGACCCCCCCCCCCGAGATCTGCCGGCAGGAGCGGGAGGAGTTAATGGAGCCGGGTGAGGGTTGCGGGAAGTCGCGCTTACGGCGCCGGGAGGAAATGGAGGTGGTGAAGGGAGGGAGGGAGGGAGAGGGGGACTGAGTGAGTGGGAGGGAGGGAGAGGGGGGACTGAGTGGGAGGGAGTGAGGGAGAGGGGGGACTGAGTGAGAGGGTGGAGAGGAGTGGGTGGGGGAGGGGGGTGGTGAAGAGTGAGGGGAGAGAGAATGAGGGGGAGGTGAGAGACAGAGGGATGTAGCCCGTTTTAACGGGCTTTACGGCTTGTATATATATAAATGCCTTGTTGTTATATTACTGGCACCCTGTACCTATAACCTATCTCTCCTAACTTGTTGTATTTTCTCCTAAAATGTTATAATGTTATAATGTAACTTTCTTTTTTCCTTTTCTCATTCCAAATCATCTGCTTCACTGTAAACTGATGTGATGTGCAAACAAACTTCAGTATATAAAATAATTAAATAAATAATAAATAAATATATGTAGTGCATTTTTGTTAATTGAAAATGATCTGCAAGTGGACAATTATTTTAATATATAAGGGCTAGGTCACTCCCTTGTTTTAGACAAATCCTTGATTGATTTTTTTATGTGAAAATATCTCGTGTTTTCTTATATGGGATAAGAGTATATAAATCAAAGTATAAACTTAGGAGCAGGTGGGAGGAAAAGAAACACACTAAAATAAATTACCTATCATTCTTATTCTAAATCAAGACACACACACTAAAAGTTAATTTACACTGCAATTTCACCTCTCCCCAAACTTTAAAATACTAATCTTACACAGCAAGAAATTCTTACCAATCCTCTTCATCCATCAGCAAAATCTCCTTCTCCTCTCAATACTCCTTTTAACCTTGAATAAAATAAAATGGAAGCTCTCTGGTTGAGTCATGAGTCTGAGGCTCCTGAGTCAGGGGCTCTTTAACCAAGGACCCCAGAGTCAAAGGTTTATCAGCAAGAGGGATTTTCCCCCCGAATCCTAAGGACTTTGACCCAGGACCCCTAAGCTAGAAGGGCACTGTCCTAGGGCTCTAAACCAGAGGCCCTTCACTTGGGACCTCCATAATAAAAGACTTTAGCCCAGGACCCCTAAGCCAGAGGGTATCAGATCTAGGACCCCTGGACCAGAAACCAGACAGCCTCATACACATGCCCCACATCCAAGCATTCCAAAAGAATTATTACCCACATCCACCTCACTTTAGCTCCCTCATTCTAGGCCACCATCTACTAAGCTCCTCCTATAAAATCCCACCCACTCATTATCCCAACCTCCACTAACAGCCCCTCCCTTATTCAAGTGAAGCTCTCTGAATCAAGGGAACCTATAGTATCCCCTATATTTTCCAGTCCTGCAACATGAGCTCTTCTTGGTTCCCTACTAACTATCCAACCATTTTATAAATGGAACCAAAGCAGCTGAAGTCAGTATCCTAAGCTGAACCAGCCCCATTTTGAAAATGACTGAAAGAGTAGTGAAAAGGAGTCATGCTTCCTAATAGGTAAATATAGGAAAACTCTGCAGGATCACTAGCTTGTAAGGCCATAGTGGGAGAGGTGGGCAGTTTCAGTTTGTGGAGTGGCATAGTGGGGATATGCATCAAGTAGAAAGCTATATTTGGAGGGTGGTGGATACTTGGAAATAAATATATAGTGGGGGAGCTTAGTGGCCGAATGGCATAGTGAGGGTTTGTAATACCCAGGGGGTATGTGAACCATAGTAGGGGATGAGAAACCATATTGGTGGATAGTGGGTGGGCCATTGTAGGAGAGGTGAGAGTAGAGGTTTTGTTAGTGATTGAGTGAATGGAGTTGGAGGGAGGGACTTAGTGGTGGGAAGGTTAGAGAGTGCTGTGGTCCATAGAATCACACATCCTGTGCATAGTGTTCCCAGGCTCATGCTTCCCAGGAATTGGTATCTTGGAATCAGAGCCTCCAGAATACGGTGGTCCTGGAATCTGGCCTTCCATGTACAGATACCCTGTACTTAGGCTTACAGGCTAGGGTGAAAGGATCCCAGACTCATGTGTTCTGGGTGTGAGAGTCTCAAATGCATGTCTCCTGGGTGTGAAGATCCCAGACACAGGTCAGCTAGGTGTGGGGACGCTTGGACTCAGACTTCTTGGCTGAGGAGCACTGATCCCAGGTTTTCCAGATGTAAGGGACCCAACTCAGGGCCTGGGGCTCAGAGGTATGGGATCAGGGCATCCTGAATCTGGAGATCCAAAGCTTATAGGTGAATAATTTTTTTAACTTCCCATTGAACTAAATGGAAGTTAAAACTTTACCTCAAGGACTGAAGTAAAAAACAAAAGGCACTACAAGGGAAATAAAAAATGAGTTAATTTTTACTAATTGTTGCTGAATTGGAAGATGTTATCTCACTTTTTATTTTCCATTCTGTTCACATTTTTTGTGTACTAAATTCCTAATTATATGAGAAATAAAGCTCACAACAACATGTGCCCCAAAACCAGCAGTAAGGCAGCGTGCTAAGCCTACAATATTTCATTGCATCAGACTATTTATATATTAATATCTCAAAAGAAATAATAGAATAAGTGATTAAATATATTAATAAATAAACAGTATGAAAATAAATTGACAGAATAACATGAAAGTAGACATAAAATCAACCAAAGCATTTTAGAACCATAGATGAGATCATTCACTGAAGTTCTAAATGAAAAATGCTTCACATTCTTTATAGCTGTTATACTAAAAATGTTGGCTCCTTCTTCATTAGAAAATGGCTGTAGGGTGACTTTTCATTAGAAGTATAATTAATGAAGAATCTGGCTTAAAGCACATACCAGACCATTAAGTTAATATATCGGCACACATTTCAGAACTATATAATATTATAATACACAGTGGAATATATAAATATTATATACTTTAACCAACTGAGAAATTTAACATGAAAATAGCATCTGAACTGTCACAATAGCAGAGGACCTCATTTACTATTTTGTGACAACATACCAGATGAAATATTAACAGTATCACAGAAGACTTCATATAAAGGAAAAAAGCCTAAACAACATAAAATCACTAGTGAAAATTTCACAAACAAGTGACTATTCTGACTGTATTATGTATAGAGAAATGAAATATGATTATGTATCAAAAAAATAATTAGAAACAAAGAAAATGTATAGACAGTGTTACGCTAATGCTTGAAAATGTGGACCCCCTTGCCCGAGGAGGGAGTTGGCACTACCTGAGAGGGCGAACCCCCACAGGTCCCCTCTGTCGGGAGGTGAGGCTGACTGATGCAGGGGCTGGCTGGAGCTTCACCAATACCAATCCCGTTCCCCTCGGGTTGAGCCTTTGTGTGCGTGGGGCTGGCTGGTCTTAGGTGGGTCCCCGTGAAGACAGTAGAAAGGTCGATGTTCAGTCCGAGGTTGGAAGCCTGGGGGTCGCCAATAGCTAGACCAAGGTCAGAAGCCAGAGAGTCGTCGGGAGCCGGTCCAGAGTCAGAAGCCAGAAGATCTGTCCAAGGGAGAAGGAGAAAGAGCTGAAAACAGGCAGGGAGACAGGAGCAGGTACGAGGAAGGTAGGAAGTGGAACACGAGGCCCAGGAACAGGAACCTCAGGAAGCAGGAATGCTGAAGCAAGCACAGCACCAGAACGAAGCCAAACAGACCTGTTGCCAAGTCAGGGAGGAGCAGGTAAAGCAGGTCTAAATAGGCCAGAAGCGATTATATCATCAGAGGGTGCCACCAGGTATTTTCTGAGCTTGTCCCTTTAAGAGGGATCCCTGGTTCCACGCGCGTGCCTAGGGGGTGAGCCCAGCCGGCCGGGAGGACGGTGGCGTTCGGTGGGCCTGTGGCAGTCCGGCGTCACTAGAGGAGGGCCCGGGGCATCCGGGAGAGGCACTGAAGCAGGTGACCGGCCTTGCTCGTACGGTAAGTGCAACAGATAGAAGAATAATATTAAGGATGTACATTCATTTGAAACAAATGGATAAGCCATAATCATGGGTCCCTGTTTATCTCATCTGTGGCCCATGAAACAAATGGAGGGGGTCTCATGAATTAAATAAATATCATTTGTCCCATTCATTTATGTTCCCAATTCATTTCTATGGCCCATTGAAGTCTATAGCTCTCTGCAAAAGATACAAGTAACTATAGCAACCAGCTCTTCCCTATGTGATCTCACCGCCTTGTTAGAACTGAGTTAGAACATGTTGACAAGGAAACCACATACATGAAAAATCAAAGTGAAACATTTTTCTAACTGACTCACTCCTACAAGAAGGCCTGAGAATGTATCAAAACACTGTATTTCCTCTCCAACTTTGATCAGAGAAGGATGTCTGCTGATGCTCTCTCAGTGTTTTAAAAAAAAGCTATATGGATTTTTTGGCAGTAGCACTGGTTAAAAAAAAAAAGGGTCGCTTCTAACTTTCTCTATGCTGCACTGGTTTCATTCACTGTGACAGTCACTAGAGAAAAACAGGCTTTGGTACTTACTGCTGAGTTTTCTTTCTTTGGGTGTGGATGGGAGACAGTGTGGAGAATTGCAGCAGTGCTAGAGATATTTTTTTTTCTGTCTGTCTGTGTACAAGTGAGGTGACTAAGCAATGCATAGAGACTGAAGCAAAGAGTTTCTACCAGACTGCCAGTCTTTTTTGTGTGTGGAATCTGTCAGCAGTAGTGCATGGCACGGCATATCACTGTTTGTATGTGTTTGTGTCAGTAGCGTGGTACTGGGAGTAAGGATATGCTTACAGTACCAATAAAATGGTTTTTGTACTATCAAAACCCCCATTATGCTGTGCACTCACCTGAACAAATTCTATCATGTCAGAGAAAAGCAGAGGAGAGAATATTGGCAGGATTGGTAGAAGCAACAATAAAAGAGACAGTCCCACACTTATATTGAAGAGGCACATTTTCAAGTCCAGATCGGTAGGAGAATAAGGCAACTCCAGCCAGAAAAAAAATTGAAATTTAGAGAGGAAAGAGCTACCCCAGCTGTACCTCTCCTGTTGTTTAGGAGCAGAGGGAAAAGCTGGCATCCAAGGCATACAGTAGCAAGGCAGCAGGGGTAGTAAAAGTGGAAAGCCCATAACTAGCAATACATTCTTTAGTTACTGCTGTTGAAGCAATGAAGGTAGAATTTTCATCAACTGATTCTGGGGAAGAATCTTGTCCCGGATTCCCTGAATCAGAAAGTGACTAGCTACTAATGAAAGAAAATTTTGGAAGATTCATTGACAGTGGAGATAGAGAAAACTCAGGATGGCGAGGAATAGCAGTCAGCACTGATAGAGACCCTGCGTGATTGCCCCTGGCCTTTTTCCTCAGGGTATACCTTCTACTTCAACTCCAGTGACAGTAGCCACCTCTAAGTTTGTGGAGAAGGGAAAGCCAGAGAAAGCCCTGATCTGGAGGCACTTCAAATTCTGGGAAGACACACATTTTCACATTTTACTCAGTGTAATCAGTGCAGTAAGTATTTCAGTCAAGGGAAGCAAATGGGTCAACTCAAAAACACTGGTATACAGCATCACCTAGAGAAGAAGCACTCACTAGCATTGGCATCAGGAGAGGGTGGCAGTACTAGCTTGAGAACCATTTCTGCCACTTCAGATAAAAGCCAGAGGAAATGAGGTGAAAACAGAGAGACTTTTCCCCAAGATGATCCCAAGGCACCTTTTAGCAGTCAGGTGAAGCCAGGTTTGCTAAGCATGATTTCTTATTAACCAAGCAACCCCGCCATACCACACAATGTCGTACGGTCTGTGTGATTCCTTTTTCAAACAGATCTCATCAAATTCAAAACATCATTTAATAACATTGGCATACTTTAGGACTTCATGATGTATTTCAGTCAATTCCAATATTTGCACGGACACTGGGCTCTAATCTATGAGATAGACTAGTATCAACAATGCCTCAGCCAATCCGAAGAAACCAAGTGGCAATACTCTTGTGGACATTGTGTGGTCTGCACTAATGTACTTTAAATTAAAGTTTTTACTATTCTGAGTTAAACATCAAATTTGAATTTAGAGCAAATGTTGAGTGTAAAACCACACAGATTATTAATGCCATTCTGTGTCCCTGTTCTAAATTGTATAACAGAGAGAGAAACATTTTGATTAAAACTCATATTATATAACACAAAAGTTGCATATGAACAAACAAACTGGAATCTTTTTTGGTGAAGCACTGGTTGGACTTTAACCATACATTAGAGTAACTGCGGTTTTTGTTCTCCAACTCCGAGATCTACATGAGGAGGTGACATTTCTTTCAGGCTTTGACGACGCAAACAAGATTTCATACATAATTGGCATCCAATTCATCCTTATGGATAAAATACAGTGATTGAGTGGGAGGCCTTTTCTAAGATCGGTTTGGCCTAAAATTAACATCTTTTTTATAAAGTTTCATCTGTTCAAATATACCGACATTTTCATGCCATTGTGCAACCACACTGTGTTAGAATCATTGGGGCAGATTTTCAGAGCCCTGCTCGCCTAAATCCGCCTAAATCTGGGCGGATTTAGGCGAGCAGGGCCCTACGCGCCGGTGCGCCTATGTTCAATAGGCCTACCGGCGCGCGCAGACCCCGGGACTCGCGTAAGTCCCGGGGTTTGGTGAGGGGGGCGTGTCGGGGGCGTGTCTGGGGGTGGGCCCGGTTGGCGTGGCGTTTTGGGAGCGTGTTGGCAGCATTTTGGGGGCGGGCCTGGGGGCGTGGTTACGGCCCGGGGCAGTCCGGGGGCGTGGCCGCGCCCTCCGTACCCGCCCCCAGGTCGCGTCCCGGCACGCTAGCGGCCCGCTGGCACGCGGGGATTTACGTCTCCCTCCGGGAGGCGTAAATCCCCCGACAAAGGTAAGGGGGGGTTTAGACAGGGCCGGGCGGGTGAGTTAGGTAGGGAAAGGGAGGGGAAGGTGAGGGGAGGGAATGGGGGTAGGCTGCGCGGCTCGGCGTGCGCCGGCTATACAGAATCGATAGCCTTGCGCGCGCCGATCCAGGATTTTAGCGGATACGCGCGGCTACGCGCGTATCTACTAAAATCCCGCATACTTTTGCTTGCGCCTGATGCGCCAGCAAAAGTACGCCAATTCGCGCAGTTTGAAAATCTACCCCATTGGTATTTAAATGCTAATGTTTAATCACGATTTTCAGCCTCTTCTTGACTTTCTCTGAAGTATTTGGGAGCAAGGAAGAATCAGGTAAGCTCTGCTCGAATCCCCTCTTCTTCATAAGAACATAAGAAATTGCCATGCTGGGTCAGACCAAGGGTCTTTCAAGCCCAGCATCCTGTTTCCAACAGAGGCCAAACTAGTCCACAAGAACCTGGCAATTACCCAAACACTAAGAAGATCCCATGCTACTGATGCAATTAATAGCAGTGGCTATTCCCCAAGTAAACTTGATTAATAGCAGTTAATGGACTTCTCCTCCTCTAAGTTCTTGGAGGAAAAGTCCATTACCTGCTATTAATTAAGTTGACTTAGAAAATAGCCACTGCTATCACTAGCAACAGTAACATGGAGCAGAGTTAGTTTTTGGGTACTTGCCAGGTTCTTATGGCCTGGATTGGCCACTGTTGGAAACAGGATGCTGGGCTTGATGGACCCTTGGTCTGACCCAGTATGGCATGTTCTTATGTTCTTATGTTAACTAATCCAAACCTTTTTTGAACCCAGCTACACCAACTTCACTAACCACATCCTCTGGCAACAAAGAAGAAGAAAATGCCATACTGGGTCAGACCAAGGGTCCATCAAGCCCAGCATCCTGTTTCCAACAGTGGCCAATCCAGGCCATAAGAACCTGGCAAGTACCCAAAAACTAAGTCTATTCCATGTATTGCTAATGGCAGTGGCCATTCTCTAAGTGAACTTAATAGCAGGTAATGGACTTCTCCTCCAAGAACTTATCCAATCCTTTTTTAAACACAGCTATACTAACTGGACGAACCACATTCTCTGGCAACAAATTCCAGAGTTTAATTGTGCGTTGAGTAAAAAATTGTGCGTTGAGTAAAAAAGAACAAATTCCAGAGCTTTATTGTGTGTTGAGTGAAAAAGATTTTTCTCCGATTAGTCTTAAATGTGCTACCTGCTAACTTCATGGAATGCCCCCTAGTCCTTCTATTATCTGAAAGTGTAAATAACCACTTCACATCTACTCGATCAAGATCTCTCATATGCATTTGTTGTTTTACATATTTTTTTGTTTAAATCATCATGATGTATTTTCAGTTTCTCTTCAATTCATAATGCCATGTTAGAATGATCAGTACTATATGACAAATACTAGATTGTATTGTTAATATTTGGTTTTATTTGAAGCATTTTAAGTCTGGCTATTTTGCACATGGAATTGTTAAAAAGTTTTCATATATTTTAACATCTGATAGCACCAATGAATTGTGGCATTCTTTGATTCTCCAGCTGGATTTACACACATAGAGGGGTTAAGTGTGCCGAGCCTATTTTGCATAGGCCCAGCGACACGCACAAGCCCCAAGCCCCTGGATGTGCATATGTCCCGGGGCTTTGTGAAAGGGGTGGGGCTGGGGCTGGACCAAGGCCTCCGGCACAGAGGCCGTGCCAGGGGATTGTGTGCCCGCACTCGGCCGGCTCGCACAACCTACGCCTACCCATAGGCAGGCGCAACTTATGGAACAAAGGCTGGGGGGGGGGTTAGGTAGGGCTGGGGGGGGGGGGTGGGTTAGGTAGAGGAAGAGAAGGGAAGGGGGGGGGGGGGGGGCGGAGGGAAAAGGAAAAGCCATCAGGGCTCCCCTAGGGCTAGGCATGTGCGCTGACCCTGGATTTTATAACATGCGCGCTTTGTGCACGCCGGGTTGCGCGCACAAATCTACACCCGCGCATAGGTATTAAAATATGGCCCATTGTGATAAACAGGCTATTACCATAAAACATACAGGGGCAGATTTTAAAAGCCCTACGCATGAAAATCCAGGGGGTTTTATGCGCGTAGGGGGGTTACACACACTGGGTCTATTTTCAAAAGGCCTGGTGGCATGGCAGGCATAACTTGTGAAATAAAGGTACAGGGTTTGTTTCTTTTCGGGCTGGGGGGATGGGACAGGTAGGGGAAGGGAAGGGAAGGGAAGGTGGGGGAGGGGAAGGAAAGTTCCCTCCGAGGCTGCTTCGATTTCGGAGCAGCCTTGGAGGGAATGGGGAAAGCCAGCTGGTCTCCCCGAAGGCTCGGCGCACAAGGTGCACTAGGGTGCACTCTCTTGTGCATACCGACCCCTGATTTTGTAACATCGTGCGGCTGTGCACGCATGTTATAAAATCGGGCAATCATTTGTGCGCGCCGGGTTGCATGCACAAATGTAGGCCGCGTGCGTACATTTTAAAATCTGCCCCATAACTTTTCTTATTGCATGTAATATTTACCACATTTTGATAAATCTAGGCTTACGCTAGCTCAGTCCAACAAGACTCCTGGACCACTGTTTGAAGGAACTCAACCAGTATACTTGTGGAAGATACTGTCAGTGTCAGTGTAGTTAGAAATACACTTTTTTGGGTTATTTAAATAAGAGTTATACTCTCCAATTGCTTCCAGTTACTGGGCCCCTCCAGTTGCTCAAGCTTCAACCTCAATCAGCATGTCACTAGCAGTGATATCAAAAGTTGGTCAAGGAGACCAAGATTAGGTAAAGAGCAGGGGGAATTGCTAAGTGTTATTCATGATGGAATCCACCTGCAGTCTAGCTAGACTGGATAAAAACTGAGATATCACCAACACTTATGTTCTTAGGGAATCCTATGAAAAGAGAAAGGGACCATTGTACTTACCTACCAGGATTTTAATATTATAAAAGAGAGAAAAGAGAACACTTACAAAGAGTTAACAGAATACAAAAAAGACAGAAAGAAAGAGTGTTAAAACCAAGAAGAGATAGACACCAACACCAATGAAAAAAAGGAGAGTAACAGTTTAATACTTACCATATCCAGGAGAATCATTACTCTCTGCACCTGAAAAACAAAAAATTGCCACAAAAACTCAATTCTTTTAAAGAAATAAGTGTTGAACCATTACAGTTTGCAAAGAGGAAAGCAATTTTGAAGTAGACCCACTTAGCTGATGAGTATTTTTTTAGGATAAAGAACCGGTTCTTTTCATAGTTCAAGTTGTAAGTTTCTATAAGAATAGGAGAGGAAAGTGTTAAGTACTGATACTGACAATTTTGATGCTACTTCATGTTTATTCTTACAAAAGCTTTTAGAGTAAAAGAAATAAAATTTAATGCTTAAAGTTTGTTTACATATACCTGCATTCCATCCGACTTATTGCTGTTAAGATTTTGTCATCCATCACTATCCCTGGGAGACTGTCTGGGTGGGTTTTGTCCCTTGTTTTTTTTTAAAAGACCTAGCTGGAATAAGAGCAATATTATTTTCCTTTCTCAATTAGTACTTTAGTAACATCTGATAGTGACTCCCTTATTGACATCTGAAACCCCAGAAGTTGCAATTTTCACTAAAGCCAACAAAATGAGAGGGTCGTTACCCAAAAGTATCTATTCGGTGAGAATTACTAAAATGAAAGCAGGAAACAAATCAAGGTCCAGTGAACCTGGAGACACCAGAAACAATACCCCAGTACAGTAAAACAAGTCCACAAACACAAAAAAAGTAAAATAAAATTAATAAAATGTTTGTTTTAAAAAACTCCACAAATCTTCCCATAAATGTAAGTTCTTTCTGAACTCTCCCAGTACTTTTTGGGTAATTGGTCTTCTCTGGATGATTTCTCTCACTTAGACCAAGTTTCATCAAATAGCTATAAATATACCAAAAATAGCACCTGTGAAAAAAAGGGGCTTGGTTAGGCTAATTTCCTGCCTACTGCATTGCATAAGTAAATAACACATGGCGCATTACATGAGCACATGGTGCATTTTATCAATTTGTGCATGGCGTCATCGTGTCACGTCATTGCATGCCACATCATTTTACGTGGCAAACATAGACTAGTGCACAGTGCATTATTTTTTCAGTTTATATATCCCGGCTTCATATAACTCCCTATTTGAGGGCGTGTCAGTGGGAGAGAGAAGAGAGGAGAATTGGTGAGTGGTTTAGTGGGAGTAGGAGCTTTTTCTGATTAGAGTACCTATGTGCATTGTCTGGTCTTCTGTTGCCATCTGTTTCCCTTTCCCTTGGTCTTTTGTCTTCTTTGTTGGAGTGAAAGTTTTTGTTTGTCCATTTTGTCTATCTTTTAGTGAGGAGGAATGGTGGTGGAGGAGTGAAGGAGTGAGGAGGAGTACTGCTGGTGGAAGAGTGGTGGTTGTGGTAGGGAGGCGTGAGGAGAATGGAGCATGAGATGCATGGGGAGAGAGGAGAGGCATGAGGAGAGGGGAGGAGGGAGAAGAGTAGGTGGGAGGAAGAGGGCAGGAGTGCTGGGAGTAGGAGTAGGAGTAGGGACAGGGACAAGAGTAGAGATAAGCAGGAGGGAAGGGATAGGAGGAAGCAGGAGGGGGAAGGGGATAAGCAGGTGAGGATGGAGATAGGAGAATGGGAGGCTAGGGATAGAGAGAAAGGGCAGAGGGAAGGGAGTTTTCAGGGCAGGGGCAGGAGGGCAGAGGAAGGGAGGAGAGAGGAGAGGGGAGTCTGAAGGAGAGTGAGGAAAGGAAGGAAACCTCTCTGGAAGTGAAAATGGCATCCCCTTCTGGTAGCCAGGCAGCAGGATGCCCTTGTCTCAGGGCTATCAAGTTCAGAGTGCAGGATAATGAGATGCTCATTGTTCAGCAAATATGTGGCTAAGACCTCGAAGGAAGCCAAGGGCCAGATCTGAACAACATAACCCAGGGCATCTCCAGGCACAGTGGAGTCCAACACAGTAAGGAACAGGAGGCCCACAGGTACCAGGACATTAGGGATGTGCAGAGGGACCGTATACGTTACATTTGGTATTCGTATTTGTGGGGGGGGCAGATACATTGCATTCAGCAAGGGGGGACCCCGATCTGTTCATGCGTTCCATTCTTATTCGTTTCCCAGCTAAAATTTAATTAACTACAACCCCCCACCCTCCTGACCCCCCCAAGACTTGCCAAAACTCCCTGGTGGTCCAGCAGGGGTCTGGGAGCCATCTACTGCACTCACGCCATCGGCTGCCAGTATTCAAAATGGCGCCGATAGCCTTTGACCTTACTATGTCACGGGGGCTACCGGTGCCATTGGTTGGCCCCTGTCACATGGTAGTAGCAATGGACAGCCGACACCATCTTGTGCTCCTACCATGTGACAGGGGACGACAAATGGCACTGGTAGCCCCTGTGACATAGTAAGGGCAAAGGCTATCGGCGTCATTTTGAATACCAGTAGCCGATGGCCCGTGTGCTGGAGATTGCTCCTGGACCCCCTGTATATATTTATTTCTGCTCACCACCCCAAGTTGCATTTGGCAAGGGGGGCCCCGATCCATTCATGCATTCCATTCTTATTCGTTTCCGGCTAACATTTAATTAACTACAACCCCCTACCCTCCTGACCCCCCCAAGGCTTGCCAAAACTCCCTGGTGGTCCAGCGGGGGTCCGGGAGCCATCTACTGCACTCACGCCATCGGCTACAGATAATCAAAATGGCGCCGATAGCCCCTGTGACATAGTAAGGGCAAAGGCTATCGGCGCCATTTTGAATACCGGCAGCCGACGGCCCGAGTGCAGGAGATCACTCCCGGACCCCCGCTGGACCACCCCCAAGACTTGCCAAAAGCCCCTGGTGGTCCAGCGGGGGTCCAGGAGCGATCTCCTGCACTCGGGCCGTCGGCTGCCGGTATTCAAAATGGCGCCGATAGCCTTTGCCCTTACTATGTCACAGGGGCTATCGGCGCCATTTTGATTATCTGTAGCCGATGGCGTGAGTGCAGTAGATGGCTCCCGGACCCCCGCTGGACCATCAGGGAGTTTTGGCAAGCCTTGGGGAGGGTCAGGATTTGATGAAGATTTGTTGTATTCGTGGGAATCGTGATACGTTTCGCTTCCCCACGAATACAATGAATATGGCCCTATACGTTGCAGATTGCCAATACGTTGCAAACGAATGCACACCCCTACTGCATGCACAAATGAAAATTTCCAAGAAAGAGATGGGGTGTGGGTATGGTCTGAGGGGTCATGGATGTTCCAGGATTTCAATTTAAATTTGTGCATAAATACTTTACTTCTGCTATGGATATCATCAAACAAAAAAAACTAAACACATAAACAGGGTTTTAATGGTTTCAGCTAACAGAGGAAAGGGAGGCTGTTAAAATAGAGGGTGTGAAAGTCCTATTCCTTATCTGGGAGAACTGGGAATGAACTGGTAAAACTGGTAATGGTGTTGACATACTTGTCCTTTAAAATCCCCTCACTTACATGGCAGGGATGTCTATTCATTTCAAGCAAAAATGCAAAATGTGATGAATAAGGCTAATCTGTTTAATTCTTGGGGATTCTGAAATGAATTCCCCCCCCCCCCCCCCCCCAATAAAATGAACCTTATTTGTTTCATTAAAAAAAACAACCCTTACCTGGTCCATCGGGTATCTGTTGAAGGCTGGATCCTGAAGCCAGGGCCAGGGCCTGAGCCCAGGCTCAATGCTGTGACCTGACTCGGAGGTTGGATCCTGATGTCGGGGCCCTAGGCCTGGACTCAGGTCTGACACCATGACCTGACCCGGAGACCGTATTCTGATTTCCCAGCCTTAGCCTAGGCCAGGGACCAAGCCCAAGCCTGATGCCAGAATCTGAACGGAGGCCAGGACCAAGCACTGGGACTTCAGCCTACACCAAGGCGCAATACTGGGGCCGCAGCCAGGAAGCTGGGTCCCGATGCCTGGGCCTTAGCCAAGTTTCAGACCCAGGCCTCGATGTCCAGGCCTGAGAGTGCTGTGGTCCGTCGTCTTCCTTCTTCGGCTTTTAAATGCCAAATGACAGGCATCCACTGGGGTTGCACCAGAATTAACTCCGGCATATTCACTCGAGTGGACACTGTCATTTTGATGTAATTATTGTACAGCATTGCCATATATCAAAATGGTGCCATCCACTGGGGTGAATACGTCATTGTTAATTAACTCTGGTGCAACCCCAATGGACACCTGTCAATTGGCATTGAAGAGCAGAAGAAAGAAGACAATGTACCTTAGAGCTCCCAGGCATGGATACCAAAGCCTGGTTCTGACCCTGGGCCTAGGCCATGGCATTGGGACCTGGCCTCCAGGTTAGAACACAGCATTGGGCCTGGACTCGGGCCTAAGCCTATGTTGATTCTCCAGTGTCGGGATTAGCTTCTGGGTCAGGTTATGGTATCAAGCCTGGGTCCGGGCCTAGGCCCCGGCGTCAGACCTTGCCTCAAGGTTGGGTCTCAATGATGGGCATGGGCTTGGGCTTGGGCCCCGGCCTAGGCTAAGGCCCAGGCATTGGGACCTGGCCTCCAGGTTGGGTCATGGTATTGGGCATGGGTTTGGGCGCCGGCCTAGCCAAGGTGTTGGCCTATGCAAGTCCGAGGCTTTGGCCTTGTAGCCACCTACGGATCCCATCGAACCAGGTAAGTGGGGGCCAGAGGGGATCCTGGCTCTGTTTTTTTTTTTTTTTTTTGCAGGGGCAGTGGATGGGAGGGAGGCCTAGTTTTCATTTTTTGGCTGTTTTGGGGTGGGGTTTATTTTATTGCTTGATTCGGTTTTTTTACACAAATCAAACCAATCAAGCAATCCAGAAACCTAAATTTGTGGGAAAGAAAACCTCCTGAAAACGAACCGAATAACGGAAACACATTTTTTTTTGTCCTTGCATATCTATATTACACGGTAGAAGCGGCATTTGCACTCATAGGCACACGTCCAGTTATAATTACATGCACATGTGCATGTGTTCAGGCTACTTTTTAACATACGAGTGTACATTATAAACTGGCTGCATCCTTGGGTGCGGGCTGACGAACTCGCACACATGTGTGCCCCCCGCACCAGTTTAAAAGTTACCGACCCTGGGTTTTGAAAATTCATCTTTAAATGTTTGGTGAAAATAAAAATCCCTATTATAGTTAGGAAAGATCATTCTCAAGACCAAGTGCTTGCTTCAAGTATAAGTTTCTCTGTTTGCTCTTATTACATATAGTATATGAATATTATGTTGACAAAGTGTCCTGCATATCTCTTTTTAGCATGTCAGTTTATACAGGCTATTCTATATTAATAGGCTTTTTCATGACTCTCTCTTTTTCAGTAATCTATAGTGCCTTTGTTTAGCTGTCTAAGATTACATATTAAAAGCTTTGTTCATTTAAGATGCGTAAATAAAGATGCATGCTCTTATGATATAAAAAGATCAGATCGCACTGTGAGATCATAGCATTTACAATCATAAAAACAAAATATTTGGAATGGGAGATATAAACAAAAATGAAATATGTTTCACTGGGGAGAACAGAATCCTGTGTTTATTCATCAGATCTATTTCACTGGTGGAAAACTTTATGTCAGTTGATGGCTTGTGAAAGCTACAGGGGGGAATTAGACTGCATGTTGGATTATTATTCTTGCTGCTAAATAAGCAAATGCTGCAATTCAAATACAATTCAACAGGCAACAAAAGGATTAAGTATTTCAGCATAACCAAACATAAAATGTACCCCTAAGGATTAACATTTTAAAATCCAGGTTTGTTCTATTTATGGAAATAAAACAATTTTTCTACTGTTCCACTTAATCACTTGAGCACCTAGCCCTGTGCAAAGCTATAACCCTGCTTCATCAGAATAGTGAGGCTTGATGTGACTTAAGAACAAATCAGAAGCTTTGATATATAGTATTCAATACATAATTTATCTTTTGACTAGCAAACAGGGAAGAATCAGGGACCTATTCAATAGCACTTTTTACTAATATGCAAAATTATTTTTCTGAAGCTTCATATACTAGCTGTGATTTTCAGTTTATTTTTTTTTAAGTGTGAGCTAAGTCATTCTACCATTTTATTAAAACAATCCCTTAAACCAAGGAATGCCTTTAAACTTCATAAATGCAGCATAAATACCCTGCACTTAGAAAAGTGCATTAGGTGGGGCACTCATATATTTTTGTTGAGGATTTACTGCTCATTCGTTCTTTATGACTTTTCTCAAAACTATGTTCATGGTCCTAGGATTTCAGCTATTTGTCACTCTTAAGTTTGAATCTTCAGAGAAAACCATGAAGCTATGAAGGACTCTGAACATTATAAGATTGGTATTCAGGAGACTGATGAGCGGCAAGTTAACTAGTTATTTTTAGCCGTATACTAAGCAGGAGGAGTCTCCTCCTGAATATACTTGGCTAAAGTTACCCAGAAATAGTTATCCAGGAAACTTTACTGCTCATTAACTCCAACTGATATAAAAATTGCACTGGAGCTGTAGCAATTCCCCTCCCGCAGCTACAAAAAATGTTTAAATTGTAGCAACTTTAAAAGTTTGATCGTTCTCACTACTTTCCTCCCAATCAAGTAAGGGAGCAAAATTCCCAAACCTTCCCCTCAACTACAAAGCTCCAAAGTTGCCCTGGAAGCCCAAAGGAAGGAGAAGAGATTCCTAACTTCCCATACCAGGCTAAGTGTCAGCACAGCAGTCATCTGTTCTGGCACTATTCACTTCAATCAACATCAAAATCAAAATCAAATCTGATTGGACTGCTCACTGACAGTTGTAATGACTTACTTAGCTAAAACGTTAGTGGGCTGGAATATTACAAACCCAGAGGCAAACTCTTTGAATATCAGACTCTAAATCAGTGCACTCTACCATTCCTGGTTCTAGTTCCCTTATTCAGAGAATCATGGTAATTGACTGATTAATTCCCAATTTTCCAACATAACTCCAAACTCTATCAACTCCTATCATTGTTACTTTGAGGGGAAAGAAACTTGAAGACAAGGTACAATAAGTCTTCGTTTACAACATGCCAGTTATTTTCTTTTAGTTTTCCCATGCACTTTAATAGTTTTAGGTTTTCATTAGTCTATTAGTACTTCGATCAGTCTACTACAGTATAGTGGGGTACTACATCTAAGGTATGCAAGTAGTAGCTTTCTCTAGAACTCAAGACAAGTACCCAGGAATTATGTCATATGTGTGAAGACTAAGCCTTTGGCTCATCAAGAGGTGTCAACATTGTCTCCACAGCACTTTTACTTCATCCAGCTTAAGGATCAAAAATTGGTCTCTAAAATTAAATCCATATTTACTGAGTGCTAGTTATGCAATAAGGTCTTTTTTAATGTTAGCATACAGAAGGTATGACTCTGGATGACTGATTTGCAAATCTTTCAGTCAATCATCAAGCTCAACTCTAGAAAAACAAATATAAATGGAATCAAAGAAACACAAGATATGAGGCCCTCAAAAATACACAGAAACTGTTTCTGCTTTAAAATTAGGGAGAAAATTATCCTCAAAAAAGTTTATAATTTTTAAAAATTTAGATAGCCATAATTAACAACCTTTAAGAGCTTTTTTTTACCTCACATATTTTTTTTTCATATGGAATGTTTAGCAAGCAATAGAGGTGTGCATTCGTATTGAACATAAATGTAAAACGCTACTTATTTTTTTTTTTTAACTTAAAAAAGTGATGAGACATAAACGATCGGATTTCCAACTTATTCAACATAGCTATGTTGAATAAGTTGGAAATCGCGATTGTTGATCCAAAATAAAAATTTAAACCCCTCACCTTCCTTAATCCCCCCCCCCCCCCCAAAGACTTACCACAACTCCCTGGTGATCCAGCGAGGAGTGAGGACGCCATTTCTGAAATCCTTTGCGAGGAGCACGTGACGTTGGCGCCACGTCGGAGTGACGCGGCGTCACGTGATTCCCCGCGGGTTCGCGCCGGAACGCTCGTTCGGCCCAAAAGGAACTTTTGGCCAGCTTGGGGGGGTCAGGAGGCCCCACTCCTCACTCCTCGCTGGAATTTATACATTAATTTACAGCTTAATTTCTTTTAGCATTTTAAGTTTATTGATGTTTTATATGGTAGACATTTATATATATTAACAATCAAAGAAAATTTGACCAAAATACAAAATGAAAAATAGTAATTTGGAAAAAAAAAATTTGGAAAAATTAGTAATTTGGAAAAAATGCAATCGTTTTTCAATTCTCCTGAACCATTCCGAATTAGGCAATTTCATTGAACTTTCCTAATTCGGGAAAAACAATTGTATATATTTTAACTTTGTGTTATAGTATGTACAAATAGTATTGTTTTTAACTATGTATGTCTCATTGTAAACTGCCTTGATGGCCAGATCCTGCCCATAATGCGGTATATAAACCTTTTTAAATAAATAAAAATAAAAATAAATAGTAAACAGACAAAACAAGTCTGTTATTTTTAATGTGTTCAGATTAAACTACTATGCATCACAGAATAGCACAATCATTAAACAAATCATAGCACTAAAGAAAATAATAAAATGGTCCTATTCAAAAGTTTGCATACCCTCGAAAGTTTGGGCTGATTTTATTATACACTCAAGTTGACAAACACAGGATTAAATGGCAATGAAGAGTAGGGATGTGAATCGTTTTTTACGATTTAAAAAAATCGTCAGATATTTTTTAAATCGTCAAAAATCGATAGAGTCGCGATACAATAGAAATTCCCCCGATTTATCGTGAAAAATCGTAAATCAGGGGAGGGGGAGGAGGAAGGGAGGAGGGCGGGAAAACCAGCACACCAAAACAACCCCTAAACCCACCCGACCCTTTAAAACAAATCCCCCACCCTCCCAAACCCCCCCAAATGTTTTAAATTACTTGGTGGTCCAGTGGGGGGGTCCCGGCGCGATCTCCCGCTCTTGGGCCATCGGTGCCATTTTGGCTGCCACTAATATAAATGGCGCCGATGGCCCGATAAAAAAAAAAACCACCCGACCCTTTAAAATGACCCCCTTAGCCTCCCCCCAAAAAACCTTTTAAAATTACCTGGTGGTCCAGCGGGAGCACAGGGAGCGATCTCCCACTCTCAGGCCATCGGCTGCATTAATAAAAATGGTGCCGATGGCCCTTTGCCCTTACCACGTGACAAGGCAAAGGTAGCGCTGGCACCATTTTGAATATTGGCAATACGGCCTGAGTGCAGGAGATCACTCTCGGACCCCCGCTGGACCCCCAGGGACTTTTGGCTAGCTTGGGGGGGCCTCCTGACCCCCACAAGACTTGCCAAAAGTCCAGCGGGGGTCCGGGAGCGATCTCCTGCACTCAGGCCGTATTGCAATATTCAAAATGGCGCCGGCGCTACCTTTGCCCTGTCACATGGTAAGGGCAAATGGCCATCAGCGCCATTTTTATTAACGCAGCCGATGGCCTGAGAGGGGGATATCGCTCCCCGCGCTCCCGCTGGACCACCAGGTAATTTTAAAATGTTTTTTGGGGGTTCGGGAGGGTGGGGGAGGGTTTTTTGATTATTGGATCGGTCGCAGCCGATAATCAGAACTCAAATCGGGCTGGGCGATAAAAATTTTAAGATTTGGATCGGAACCGGAACCGATCAGATTCCGGTTCCGATTCACATCTCTAATGAAGCGTAAATATCCACATCTGTGCCTTGTTTTATTATAATTAGTATGTGTGTAAAAATAGTCAACTAGTTTCTTAGTTCTTGAGAAACCCTGTTCATTTCATCCAGGACTGCACTGACTTTGGTAGTCACTGAAGCATGGGAAAAGCAAAAGAACTGTCAAAGAATCTGTGAGCAAAAGTAGTTCAACTTTATAAATCAGGAAAAGGATATAAAAAGATATCCAAAGATTTGAAAATGCCAAGAAGTGGGTTCTGTTAATACCAAGACATACTGGCCGATTCAGTAAAGTCCGCCTGTGCACGCGATTCAGTATTTAAATTTGGTCTGGTGGTAGAAACGGGCAAAAGGAGGTGCTAGGGACACTAGCACATCCCTAGCACCTCCTTTTGGCCTGGAGCGGCTGCTGTCAGCGGGTTTGACAGCCGACGCTCAATTTTGCCGGCGTTGGTTCTGAGCCCGCTGACAGCCACGGGCTCGGAAACCGGACACCGGCAAAATTGAGCATCCGGTTTTCGACCCGACAGCTGCCGGCCGACTTCAAATTTTTTTTTATTTTTTTTTTTACTTTTTTTTACCCTTCGGGACCTCCGACTTAATATCGCCATGATATTAAGTCAGAGGGTGCACAGAAAAGCAGTTTTTACTGCTTTTCTGTGCACTTCCCCGGTGGCGAAGAAATTAGCGCCTACCTTTAGGTAGGCGCTAATTTCTGAAAGTAAAATGTGCGGCTTGGCTGCACATTTTACTTACTGAATCGCGCGCGAATACCTAATAGGGCCATCAACATGCATTTGCATGTTGAGGGTTCTATTAGGTTCGGCGGGTTGGACGCATGTTTTCCGCCCCTTACTGAATAAGGGGTAAGGGAAAATGCCCTTTTCACGTCCGAGTTCGCGCCCAATAGCTGCACCTTCTATGGTGGTGCTATTGGGTGCGAAATCGGCAGCGATCGCACCGCGACGGTGCGATCGCTGCCGGCTAGCGCAGGCCCACCCCTCATTCCCTAAAGTATCGGAGGCCTGTGATACTTTAGAAAATGAGGCCCTAAGTGTCTCTTTAATCAAAAGAGCATTAGCTGCAAAGGTTTTGATAGTGACAGAGTGAGAGAGAAAATTAGCATAGCTGAAAGGGATTGAATAACGGGGATATTTACTAATGTCTTCAGGACATTTCTTATTTATAATTCTTGTTCTGACTTAGAAAAATAGGAAGGCAAGGGCTCTAGGAACATGTTTCTAGAGGGAGCTGAGCTGGTAAGGTAAGTAGATGTTTGAGTGAAGGCTTATTTTGAGAGGAGTATGATTAAACTATAGGGTAAAGAGAATCTGCTGGTCATGTCTATTTGAATCTCTTTATGTTTAGCTGTTTGTGGGACTTATGTGTTAAGACTGAAAGATAATTCTGGTTGTTTGTGAGAACAGATTGCACCTTCTGCTCATAAGTTTAGTTTGCTTGATTGGGTCACTTAAATGTATTTCTCTCTGGTTGAGAGTGTGATATATCTGTTTCCTTCTTTCTTTTTCTGACTTACCTACCCCTGTCTAAAATCCACATTTACACAATTTCCCAATTAGGTAACCAGATGAAAAATTACTTAATAGGAGCCAACTGGTACTTTACAAAATATATCCTCACATAAACTTGGAATATATTGTACTATCCATTTAGGGTGTTTAGGATAATGATTGCATATAATAATATGAATTAGTAGCCTTACACAAATAAGAGCAAGGTTAATTCTGACCAAAATTTAACGAAATATTAAGTCTATGAGAGATCATATGAGAATAGATTAGCATAAATTACTAATCATCAGTTGGAGAAGTACTACTTTGAACCAGGAAGGGGATCATTTTTAAGTGATGCAGGTCAAAATTTTGTCATCTACAAATAGAACACATAATTAAATAAATTTCTGGGGCAGTTTGAAAGCAGCAGCATATAATATCTGTGTAATAATTATTTCTAGTAGGTCTGCTTTACTTTTATAATCTAAGCAATAATATTCCAGAAAGGAATCTAGAGCTTTACTAAGCTACATACCTCATAGATTTATAAATAAATTTTGTAGTTTGAAAGAATAAATAAAACACTTCATGCTTCAAAGGAACAAGTGAGCAAACAAACAAGACTGCAAACAGGGATTCTGAGTGTGTAGGTGGAATTTAGTTTCCACAGACCAGCTAATTTTACTTATAGGACAGATGAGGAAATATAGGGACTTTGGTGATTCTTTCTCATTTCTTTCAACAGGTACCAAAAGCTCCTGAGAGCTGAAGGATAGATGGAAAACATTGTATCTCCAAAGCTCGGAATATTGTTGTTCTGATCCACAGTGAGGAACCATTTCCATGTGAAAGATTGCAGGTTGACTACCTCAGGATACAGGTGTCAGGACTGTGAAACATTCAGCAGAATAAGAACTAGAGATGTGAATTGGAACCGGAATTGGTTCGGTTCCGGTTCCGATTCAAATCATGCATTTTTTTTCGTCCGGCCCGATCGGTTTTTTTTTAATTGGCTGCGCCCGATCCGATAAACAAAAAACCCACCCCCAACCCTTAAAAACCACTCCCTTAGCCTCCAACACCCTCCCGACCCCCCCAAAAACATTTTAAAATTAACTTGTGATCTAGCGGGGGTCCCGGGAGCATTCTCTCGCGCTCGGGCTGTCGGCCGATAAACAAAAAACCCACCCGACCATTTAAAACTGCTCCCTTAGCCTCCACCACCCTCCCAACCCCCCCCCCCCCCAAAAAAAAAAGTTTTAAAATTACCTGGTGGTCCAGTGGGCCCCGGGAGCGATCTCCCGCTCTCGGGCTGTCGGCTGCCACTAATAAAAATGGCGCCGATGGCCATTTGCCCTTACCATGTGACAGGGTAACTGTGCATTGGCCGGCCCCTGTCACATGGTAGGAGCACTGGATGGCCGGCGCCATCTTGTGCTCGTACCATGTGACAGGGGCCGGCCAATGGCACCGGTAGCTCCTGTGACATAATAAGGGCAAAGGCTATCGGTGCCATTTTGAATACTGGCAGCCAATGGCCCGCGTGCAGGAGATCTCTCCGGACCCCGCTGGACCACCAGGGACTTTTGGCAAGTCTTGGGGAGGTCAGAAGTCCCCTCTAAGACTTGCCAAAGGTTTCTGGTGGTCCAGCGGAGGTCCGGAGTGATCTCCTGCACGCGGGCCATCGGCTGCCAGTATTCAAAATGGCACCGATAGCCTTTGCCCTTACTATGTCACAGGGGCTACCGGTGCCATTGGTCAGCTCCAGTCACATGGTAGGAGCACAAGATGGCATCGACCGTCCATTGCTCCTACCATATGACAGGGGCTGACCAATGGCATCAGTAGCCCCTGTGACATCGTAAGTGGAAAGGATCATCGGCACCATTTTGATTCGTAGCAGGCCCGACAGCCCAACGGCATGGAGGGAGTGATTGCTCGCGGGACCCCATTGGACCACCAGGGCTTTTAGTAAGTCTTGGGGAAGGATCGGGATGGTGATGGGGGTGTTTTGTTTTTTTTAAATAAATGTGCCCCTCCCCCCTGCACTAACCCGAAAAATAAATTTTCCCCGAAGCTCGGGGAAAATCCGTTTCGTGGTTCAGGTCCCTCGAATCACTACGAATTAGGTAATTTCATTGAAATTGCCTAATTCATGATAAATGAATGCACATCTCTAATTGTAAGGACAATTAATCATTTTGTTAGGAAAGTAAATAAAGGAAAAAGAGGCCACAATAGTTTTCAAAAATGCTAAAAAGGCAAGGCAAAAAGAAATACAAGAGGTCGCAGAAAAAGAAGGATAGTTGAAAATATCTGGAAAATGTAAGAAAAGATGGAATATAGTATGAATGCAAAATTGCAAATATGGTAAAATAAGGGGAAAAAACTTGTTTTTAGATACATTAGTGACAGAAGGAAATGCTACTGTTGTGCTCACCTCGCACTGCCCTCCACAAGTGCTGGCCTGGCTGCTGCCGCTAAACCCCAACATCCCTGTTGCTCACCACAGCCTTCCTCAGAGTCCCCATCCTTGCAGGCTTTGTAGCGGAGCTCCCGAAGGGGATCTGCGTCTTCAGGCCATCTCGGCCCCATCCCTAGGCACGTGCACGGCCGACATCCATTCCTTTAAAGGGATAACCATGGGAAACCCGAGGGAGCTGCTTTCGGATGATATCACCAGAGCCCTGTATATAAGGGCTCAGTCTCCTGATCCCCTATTGGCAATCGGGTCGACATCGTTGGTGTGCTAGTTTGCCTCATCGTGTTCCAGTGTTCTCTTGTTCCAGTGTCTCCTGTTCCAGTGTCTCCTGTTTCAGTATCTCCATGTTCCAGTGTCTCCATGTTCCAGTGTCTCTCCGTTCCCAGTGACTCCGTGTGTTCCTGTATCATTCTCAGGTAGTACCTCTTCAGACTGACCTCTGGTACTGACCTCTGCCTGCCTGACCATTCTCTTGCCTACTGCTTGGAACTGATCACTGCCTGCCTGACCATTCTCTCTGCCGCCTGGAACCGACCTTCGCTTGCCTTGACTATGCTCGGACTGACTCTGGTATTGATCCTTGCTTTGGCTGACTTCTCCTGGACTGATACTCTGGCTCTGACCTTTGTGCTTCACTTGGACACTCTCTTCTGGCCTACTGTGACTATCAGGCCAACATGTTTGGAAACTAAATACGGCTTCCACGTGACTAGACCCGCAGGCAATGCCTGTCTTGCCCGGAGAACCTTCCTGAACTGTTGCCTCCCGGAGGTCTCCAGAGCTTAAAGTTTGGGTCTAGCCCATCCACACTGCATCAGTCATGCACCCTTGCTCATGGTGGGCACACCCCTTTGCTACTTCTCCTGGAGACCACCAGAGGCCCACCTAAGTCCAGGCAGTCCGGGTACCCAAGGGATGAACCTGCGGAAACCCCGGACTGTTATTGGTGAAGCTCCAGTTAGCCTCTGTCTCCTTGTGTGATCCGCCTCCTGGTGGCAAGCGCTCTCTGGGTCCGACCAGAGGGCCATATGAATCCTGCACCAGGCCAAGATTCCACATCCAGCGCAACAGATTGCCAAGACCATGGACTCGGTGGAGTCTCCTGCCTTGCAGGCCATCCCTGGTCTGACTAATCGTGTCCGAGAACAACAGGTCCTGGAAACATTAGCTTCCTCCTTGGAAAAGCTACATTCCCAATTGGAGGAATCTGTCATGGCCAACTCAGAGGGTCTTGTCCACACCTTGGTCTCACATGCACCGCTGGCCCTCCTGGCTCCACCCCATTTTAATGGGGATCCGCACCTTTGCGAGGCTTCATAAATCAATGTTATATGCAATTTTCACTGCAGCCCTCGCTGTTACCTGATGAAGCAACTAAGATCACATTAATCCTTTCGCGCCTTCAGGGGAAGGCACTGGCATGGGCTTCCCCACTTTGGGAGCATTCTGATGCCATCCTTCACCAGCTCCCTCAGTTCATCTCCGTCTTCGGACGTACCTTCGAGGACTCAGGCCGACAGGTGGTCGCTGGCCACCACCTACTCCACTTCCGTCAAGGCTCGCACTTGCTCACTGAATATACAATGGAGTTTAGGACACTAGCCACTGAGTTAGGCTGGCAAGAAGACTGCTTGCGGGCACTCTACCTCGAGGGAGTGTCTCCTGCCATTAAGGATGAACTGACCACCCATGAGACCCTCGTATCTCTGGAAGACCTTATCTCCCTGTTCGGTAGAATTTACTACCATCTCCGACAACATCAGGAGGTAAGGGTCCTCCGATCTCCTGCCCTACGACCATCCTGTGCAGTGAGTCCTCCATTGAAGGCCTTACTGGCGGCTCCTCAGTCACCCGAGGAGCCCATGCAAATTAATTGTGGCCGCTTGACTCCAGAGGAATGTCTCCGATGCAAGAAAGCAGGTCTTTGCTTATACTGTGGCGGTTCCGGACACCTTCTTCAGACTTGCCCTGTGCATCCAGGAAACTCCAAAGCCTGAGCCCATCAGGGGTCCCAAGCTTGGGCCTTACTGTTTTTGGCCTTCAACTATTGCTCCCCATCTCCCTCCTTAGGAAGTCAAGTTCTTTCGCTACCACCGCCCTCGTGGACACTGGGGCGAGTGGAAATTTTATTTTGGAAGATATCGTCAAGATTCTCCATATACTGGTCCAACCACTGGAGGTACCACTCCGTATCGCCTTGATCCAGGGAGAGCATCTTCCTGGTCTTATCACTCACCGTACCTTGACCATTCGCCTCACCGTTGGAACCCTCCATGACGAGGAAATCTCTCTCCTGATCCTGAAACAATCCATGCACCCTGTAGTCCTTTGAGTACCCTGGCTCCAGTTACATGCACCCCACTTCGACAATCCCTGTAACTAACTCAGTGGGGCCTAAAATGTCAAACCCGCTGTTTATGGCAAGTGTCATCTGTGACCGTTCTAAACTCTACAACCCTTCCTGGGTTACCTGCCCCGTACTCGGAATTCAAAGATGTGTTCTCCAAACAAAACACTGACATGCTGCCTCTACTCCAAGAGTTTAACTGCCCCATAGAACTTCTACCCAGAACCATGCCTCCCGAGGGCATAACCTATCCCTTTCACTTCCTGAAACACAAGCAATGTCAGCATACTTCAAGGAGAATTTGGATAAAGGATTCCTAAGACCCTCTAATTCCCCAGCAGGAGCCAGGTTCTTCTTCATAAAGAAGAAGGATGGCAGCTTAAGACCTTGCAGAGACTACAGAGGGACCGTTATCCACTGCCACTTATTAGTGAACTATTTGATCGTCTGCAGGGTGCGCAAATCTTTATGAAATTGGATCTCCAAGGGGCCTTGTATGAATCCAACCAGAAGACATCTGGAAGACCGCCATTAACACAAGAGATGGCCACAATGAGTACGTAGTAATGCTCTTCAGACTTTGTAACGCCCCTGCACTCTTTCAGTGTTTAATGAATGAGATCTTTCGGGACCTTTTTCACTCATTTGTCATGAAATATCTGGATGACATACTAATATTCTCCAAAGACCTGAAGTCCCATCATTCCCACATTCAAACAGTCCTCCAATGCCTCAGAGACCATCATCTCTATGCAAAATTAGAGAAGTGCATTTTTTAACAACCCAACCTTCCATTCTTATGCTACATCATTTCCAACCGTAGTTTCACTATGGACCCCAACAAACTCCAGGGTATTCGAGATTGGCCTCAATCAGTGGGCCTCCATGCCCTGCAAAAATTCCTTGGATTTACAAACTACTATCGAAACTTTATGCTAATTACTCCTCGCTGGCTGCTCCACTCACTGCCATGACTAGGAAGGGATGTGACCTCCGAGTGTGGAGCCCCAAGGCCCAGTCAGCATTCCACTCCTTGAAAGAAGCCTTCTATACCAGTCCATGTCTACGTCATCCGGATCCTAACCATCCCTTAATCGTCGAAGTCAACACATCTTCCATCAGAGCAGGAGCGGTCTTGAATCAATATTCTACTAAAGGAACCTTAGCAGCATGCTCCTTGTACTTGCATGAATTCTCCTCCACGACATAAAATTATACTATAGGGGACCATGAGCTCCTAGCAGTGAAACTAGCCCTCCAGGAATGGCATCCCTGGCTGGAAGGGGCACAACACAAATTCACAATATTTACTGATCACAATAATCTAGTACACCTAAAGGAGGCCCAGTTACTTTACCCTAGGCAAGCCCGCTGGGACCTGTTCTTTGAACGCTTCAACTTCAAGCTCCACTATCGCCTGGCAGCAAAGAATCTCCATGCAGATGGGCTCTCTCGCTCCGTCGAGCCAAAAGTCACACCCGAGACTCCTAGATACATCATCGATCCAGCTTGAATATCAATTGCAGTCATCACCACAGTACCAGCCAGGAAGATGGTGGTTCCCGCCATCTCCGTGAGTGCGTGCTCCGTTGAGCTCACAACTCTAAGCTGCCCGGTCATCCCGGTTGAGCCCAGACTCTCGAGATGCTTAGAAGGCACTATTTGTGGCCTAGTATGATTTTTATTTATTTATGTATTTATTTACTTATTTAAAATAATTTATATACCGCAAATTAGGCAGGAATCTGTCTTGCTAAGCGGTTTACAAAAAGATAAACATACATAGTAAAAATACACATTTAAAACAAAGGCAATGTACATCAAATCACTACACCTCCAAAAACAATAAAAACATATAAAATACTTCTTAAAAAACACTAAAAGCATATGGCAGTCTTATGGTTATATTGTTATCAATGTTGTCAAAAACTAAAAATTGTTAGGTGAAGTTATATGCGGTGGCAAAGACATATGTTTTTAAAGCCTTTTTAAATTCTTTAGTATTTGCCATTAAACATAGTTCTTCTGGGATGGCGTTCCAGAGAATTGGTCCAGCTACTGAAAAAGCGCGTTTACGTGTAAATTCCAGATGTGCAAGATTTACTGAAGGTACCTCCAACATATATTTGTCCATTGAACGTAGTTTTCTTGTTGGTTTGTAGATTCTAAGAAGCGAGCAGAGCCATATTGAGTTTGTATTATGTAAAATATTATGTATAATATTGAGAATTTTATATGTAATGCGGTAGGATATAGGTAGCCAATGTAAATGTTGTAACACCGGAGTAATATCTTCTCTAAGTGGTATATTATACAGTACACAGGCTGTGGCATTTTGGACCAGTTGTATTGGGTTTGTAGTGGATTTTGGCAGGCCAAGATACAGAGCATTGCAATAGTCCAAGTAGTTAATATGAGGGATTGTGTCACTGAGCGGAAATCTGAAGGTGGTAAAAAAGGTTTTAATTTTCTTAGCATGTGAAGCTTAAAAATGATTTTTTTACAATTGCTGATATATTGTTTGTCATGGACAGTCTTGCGTCTATTATAGTGCCCACGTTTTTTGCATGAAGTTTTATTGCAATTTCTTGCCCTTCAAATGTAAAGGTAGAAGGAGGTTGAAATATAGAATCTGGTACTACCGATAGAAATAGCATAAATAAATAGATAAAGGACTCCCGAGAATACGTGGACTCCTGTCCAGTTTGCCCGCAGCAAAAACCCCCGACTGGCTGCCCATGGGGGATCCTCCAGCCTCTTCCTGCGCCCACCGAACCCTGGTCAAGCCTTTCTACTGATTTTATCGTGGACCTGCCTCCTTCAAAAGGAAATACTGTAATCTGGGTTATCATTGACCGCTTCTCAAAAATGGCCCACTTTGTCCCATTACCTGGTCTCCCCTTGGCTCCAGAACTAGCTAGACTCTTTTTAACCAATGTTTTTCATCTGCAAGGACTACCACAAAAAATTGTCTCCAATCGTGGGCCTCAATTTGCTGCTAAATATTGGAGGTCTCTTTGTAAAAAGTTCAATATTACATTAAACTTAACATCAGCCTATCACCCGCAAGCAAATGGCCAAGCCAAAAGAATAAATCGATCTTTGAAAACATTCCTGTGATCATATGTCAACGACCAGCAAGATAACTGGGCTTACCTCCTGCCATGGGCAGAACTATCCCATAACACCCATATCGCCTCTGCCACTGATGTCTCACCCTTTTCAGTAGTCTTTGGCCGCCAACCATGCCTACCCCTACCGGTTCCACTCAGTGTACCTTCACCTGCAGCCCAGTCTACAGCACAAACTATACTCAGGCTCTGGAACCAAGTGAAAGAGAGACTAAGCCAAGCAGCTGAGCCGGCCACACATTTTAAAGACGTCTATCATCAGGCCACACCGCTGTTCCGGCCTGGCCAGAAAGTCTGGCTCAATACAAAGCATATTCGACTACGACTGCCGTCCCAATGGCTAGCCCCCAGATTCATTAGTCCGTTTCCCATCCTTCGACACAGTGGAGTAGTCACCTACCAACTACAACTCCTTGCCTCTATGTGAATCCACAACACATTCCACGTGTCATTACTTAAGCCTTTAGTCCTGTCCTGGCCTTCCCGAAGGCCTCCTTCTCCTACACAGCATATGGCAGAACCTGAAAACACCCTGCAGGTCAAGGAGGTCCTAGATGTCCAAAGCCGTCTTGCTCATTGGGAGTACCTCCTGTCATGGGAAGGTTTTGACACAGAAGAAAACTCTTGGGAACCCTCTCACAACATCTTTGATAAAAATCTGCTGCAAGAATTCCATTGAGACCACCCAGAGAAGCCTAGACCAGAAAGGGGGAGGCCTAGAAGGGGGGGTACTGTTGTGCATCCCGGCCGCGTGAGTGCCGCGGCTGGGCCTGCTCACCTCGTGCTACACTCCACAAGCGCTGGCCTGGCTGCTGCCACTAACCCCCGACATCCCATTGCTCACCACGGCCTTCCTCAGAGTCCCCATCCTTGCAGGCCTCGCAGCGGAGCTCCAGATGGGGCTCCGCATCTTCGGCCATTTTGGCCCAGCCCCTAGGTGTGCGCATGGCCGACATCCACTCCTTTAAAGGGACAAGCATGGGAAACCCAAGGGAGGTGCATTCGGATGACATCACCAGAGCCCTGTATATAAGGCAGGGCTCAGTCTCCTTGGCAATCGGGTCGACATCTTTGGTATGCTAGTTTACCTCATCATTTTCCAGTGTTCTCCTGTTCCAGTGTTCTCCTGTTCCAGTGTCTCCGTGTTCCAGTGTCTTTCCCTTCCCAATGGCTCCGTGGGTTCCTGTATCCTTCTCAGGTAGTACCTCTTTGGACTGACCTCTGGTACTAACCTCTGCCTGCCTGACACCTGGAACTGACCTCTTGCCTGCCACCTGGAACTGACCACTGCCTGTCTGACCATTCTCTTACCTGCTGACTGGAACTGACCACTGCCTGCCTGACCATTCTCTTCTCTGCCACCTGGAACCGACCTGCGCTTGCCTTGACTATGCTCAGACTGACTCTGGTATTGGCCCTTGCTTTGGCTGAATTCTCCTGGACTGATACTCTGGTTCTGACCCTTGTGCTTCACTCAGGCACTCTCTTCTGGCCTACTGTGACTATCAGACCAACCTGCTTGGAAACTAACCACGGCTTCCATGGGACTAGACCCGCAGGCGCTGCCTGTCTCGCCTGGAGAGCCTTCCTGAACTGTTGCCTCCCTAAGGTTTCCGGAGCTTCCAGTTCGGGTCTAGCCCATCCACTCTGCATCAGCCGCGCACCCTTTTTGTGGTGGGCACACCCCTTCACTACCTCTCCAGGAGACCACCAGAGGCCCACCTAAGTCCAAGTGGTCCGGGTACCCCAGAGCTCAACCTTCGAAAACCCCAGACTGTTATTGGTGAAGCTCCAGTTAGCCTCTGTCTCCTTCTGTGCTCTGCCTCCTGGTGGCAGGTGCTCTCTGGGTCCGACCAAAGGGCCGTACCAATCCTGCACAGGCCAAGGGTCCACCTTCAGCACAACAGCTACAGTAGCATTGTGAGATTCAGAGGTGAAGGAGAGGATTATATACTGTAGATGCTAACAAGGAAATAGTGGAATTTCTTAACAAATATTTCTATTTGGTGTTCATTGAGAAAGGACCAAGAGTAAGACCACAGAAACTGAATACAAAAAGTATTGGAAATGAGGTAAACTTCAAAGCATTTTCAGAAAAGTGTTTCGTGAGGATCTAGCTAAATTTAAAGTAGATAAACAATGATGGCAGATGGTATATATTTGAGGATATTAAAGAAGTTCTGGCAGCTCCACTGGCTGACCTTTTCAAGGCTTCTTTATAGTTGGGAGTAGTTTCGGAGGGCTGCAGACAGGCAGATGTGGTTCCTCTTCACAAAAGTGGAAGTAAGGAGAAGGCTAGGAATTACAGTTAATCTGACCTTTGTGGTAAGCAAATTAATGGAATCACTGCTAGAACAGAAGATAATTAAGTTTTGTGAATCCAATGGATTGCAAGATTTGAGATTGAATGTTTTAACCACAGGTAGGTCTTATCAAATGAATCTGATCAATTTCTTTATTGAGTGACCAGGGAATTTGATCAGGGAAGAATGCTAGATGTAGTGTACTTGGAATCCAGTAAGACCTTTGAAATCATTCCTCATAGGTGACATATAAATAAATTGAGCACCTTTGGTATGGGCTTTAAAGTGACTGATTGAGTTAGAAATTGCTTGAGTGGGAGGCAATAAAGAAAAGTGGTAAATGGAGTTTCTTCTGGTATGCTTTAAGGATATGTCTTTGAACTGGTTCTTTTCAGCATTTTCAAAAGTGATATTACAGAATGACTATCAGGGAAGGTTTTTCTTTACGTGGATGTTACCAAAATCTGCAATAAGACTGACAGCCAGGAAAGTGTGGAAAATATGAGGAAGGATCTAGGAAAGCTTGAGGAATGGTCTAGGTCTGGCAGCTGAAAAAATGAAGAGTCATATATCTAGGCTGCAAAAACCCAAAGGAGCAGTGCAGGATTGCAGGTGAATTTTTTCTGAGCATGAAAAAACAGTATCTGGGATTGATTATATCTGATTATCTTAAGGTAGACAAACAGGTGGATAAGACAGTGGCAATGTAACACCCCCTGACCTCTAGTTGTTACATGTGCCATCTGCAGCAGACCCACGGCACGGCCCTCTCACCTCTCTAATGTAACTCCAGCATCTAGTTCCTCATCCCTGGCAGCGGTGAGCCACCAGCTCCGCCTCAGGCCACCCCTGGTGCCTCCTGCTCAACTATAGACCCTGTTGCTCCCAGTCCAGCTACTACTTCCACCGCTCCATGTCGGGCCTCTCCACCTGGCCCGCAGAGAGATGCTGCTACTCGGCGCCGTGCCCCTCCCTAGGTGCACACGCATTACTGAAGCTTAAGTAGGGCTTGTGGCGGGAACTGAGCCACGGCCCCGGATGATGATGTCAGCAGAGCACCGGTATTTAAGCCCGGGTCCCACTCCCTAGCTTTGTCATTGCAACAGGTCTCCTTGCTGGTCGAGTATTCGTTGCCTTCTGAGAGTTTCGTCTCACTCCTGTGTTCCTGTTCTTCGCTGATCCTGGTTCCTGATTCCTTGCTCCTACATTCCTGCTCTTCTCCTTTCCTCGGATTGACTACACGGAATTGACCTCTGCATTGCCTGACTACACTGTTGTCTCTCTCCAAGCCCGGACCTCTGCATCGCCTGACCATGCCGTTGCCTCTTTCCAAGCCTGGACCTCTGCATCGCCTGACTACATCATTGCCTTCTCCAGACCCAGACCTCTGCATCACCTGACTACATCATTGCCTCTCTCCAGACCCTGACCTCTGCATTGCTTGACCACGTTGTTGCCTCTCTCCAGACCCAGACCTTTGCATTGCCTGACTACGTTGTTGCCTCTCTCCAGACCCAGATATTTGCATTGCCTGACTATGTCGCTGTCTCTCTCCAGACCCGGACCTCTGCATAACTTGACTACGCTTGACTATCTCCATGATCAGACCTCAGCCTTGCTTGCCATTGCCTCCAGATTGCCGCCAGCCCTGACTCCAGCTTGTTCTACGATGCCTCTTCAGCCTACATCCTGGATTTGGCTTATTCAGGCTTCGGCCTGCTCTTGCTCAGGGACCCCATGTCTGCCTTGGTTCCTTTGGCGCCCAAGTCTCTGGGACACTACCTTGGCCAGTATGAGACTATGCCATCTTTCCTCTGCTGTCTTTGGGCTGAGCTCGATCCTCTCATCGACGACGACATACAAAGGTGAACTTAAGTCCATCTGGCCCCAGCACCCAAAGGCTCAACCCGCAGGGAACGAGGGCTGGTATTGGTGAAGCATCAGTTGGCCTCCGTACATCAGCCCACTCTGCCTGCTGATGGTGGGGACCCGTAGGTCCCTACCTACAGGTTGCGCCAACCCCATCTCGGCCCAAGGGTCCACCTCTGGCACAACAGGTTGCAAAGGCCATGGATTCGGCAGAGCCGCGTGCTCTCCAGGGTCCTAGCAGAGAGGTCCTAACAGAGAGGTCCCCGGAAGGCGCAAGGGTGGAACCCACACAGTACACGGAGGGAACTCCCGAGGAAGCGGAGATACTGGGATTGGTCGGATTAGAAGGGGAAGGTACCCTGCGAGGAGAAGTACAATTGCTGGAAGAGCTTCTGGACTGGCAATCCGAAGAAGTTTTGATCTCTCAAGAGAAGGTACCTGAATCATAGCAGCTGGTAAGACCAAAACAGCTTACTCTTGAATCCATTTGGCTTGCTATAGAAATAGTAAATAAAAATTTGACTGCACAGCTAAATAGTGTTGCAAACAATATGGGTCAAATGAATATCCAGATTAAGAAAATAAAGGAAAAGCAAGTAGAAACAAAAAAGGAAATGAAATTTGTAAAAGTTGATGTGGAGCATTTAAAAAATCAATATCAAGAGATGGCGAAAGATAATATTTACCTTTTAAGAAAATTAGAAAATCTAGAAAATTATCAAAGAGGTAAAAACCTCAGATTCATAAATTTCCCAAAGAAATTAACAACACCACGAACTGAAATGTGGAAAAAATATGCTATGGAAAATTTGAAGATCGCAGAAGAAATTTTACCACCTATTTCAAGGATATATTATTTGCCTGTGAGAAAAAAAGCACCAATTGGAAATACTGAAATACAACAGCTTTCTCCTATACATTTAAATTTGACAGAGTTTTTAGAAACTTCAACAAAGGAAGAACCATAACCTGCAACCTTGATAATAACTCTTCTCCTTGATTCAGATAGAAACTGGGTCTTAAAAGCATATTTTCGTAGTCAACGGGAACCTTTTCTTGGGTTTAGAGTTCAGGTTTTTCCAGACTTGGCCAGGGAAACACAATTAAAAAGAAAATAATTTCTAGAGCTAAAACCTAGGGTCTTGAAAATGAGAGCGCAATTCTTTATTAAATTTCCCTGCAAATGTATTATAAAATATAGAGATCTTATATATACTTTCTTCTTGCCTTCCCATTTAAAACAATTTCTTAATGATAAAGATGTTGAAATGGCAGATGTTAAAGTTTAATCTGGTGATGTATGATAACCTCATATCAGGAGTTAAACCATTCTATGTAGTAAATACTGCCCCCCCATTGTAACGCATATAATTGTGATTTATATGTTTCTTCGTAAAGGAAGTAATCTCCTTGTGATGGTTCTCCTCCCGAATTGAGGGCTAGTGATTGGGTATAATATATGTTTACAATTATGAGTAAGAAATATAAAAGATTTCTGTATTATGCCTTTTCTTTTCCATTCAATGTATATTGTAATCATTGAAAAATTGAATAAACAGTAAATTAAAAAAAAAAAAAAGGCTTTTCTTTGTGCCTACATAAACAGCTGCCAATACAATTGGTCTGAACTCCTTCCTTGGGCGGAGTTTTCTCACAACTCTCACATCGCCACTGCTACAGGCACGTCACCATTTTCCATTGTCAATGGGAAGCAACCGTGACCACCATTGCCCATACCATTATCGGTACCTTCTCCTGCTGTGCAGACTTCAGCTGATGCCCTCAAGGCATTATGGGAACAGATGAACCTTCGCTTATGTCAAGCCGCTTCTCGGGCCAAGAGATCTTCTGACAGTCACTGACACTCGGCCCCTGAATTCCTTCCTGGCCAGAAAGTCTGGTTGAGCACTCGATATATCCGGCTCAAGATAACCTCTCAAAGGTTTACACCAAGGTACATTGGATGTTTTGCAATCACTCGATGCATTGGACTTGTTACAAGCCAGCTTCAGCTGCCTCCTATGCTGGGAATCCATAACACGTTTCACGTATCTCTTTTAAAACCAGTGGTCCTATCCTGGCCTTCTTGAAAGGCTCCTGAACCACCTCCATTGGTGGCTGAGACTGATACACCCTACAAGGTACATGAAATCCTCGACGTCCACCATAGGGGCTGCCGGTAGGAATACCTCCTTTCATGGAAGGGTTATGGTCCTGAAGAAAACTCGTGGGAAACAGCTCGAAGATTCCTGGATAAAACTCTCCTCCTGCACTTTCATCGAGCCCATCTGGGCAAACCCCAACCTCCAAGGGGGGGGGGGGTTGTAAAGGGGGTTGTAAAGGGGGTATTCTGTGGACGCGTGCCGTCCACAGAATACCTGCGGCATGGCCCTCTCACCTCTCTACTGTAACTCCAGCGTCTGGTTCCTCACCCCTGGTGGTGGTGGGCCTCCAACTCCTTCCCCAGGCCACCCCTGGTGTCTCCGGCTCAACTACAGACCTTGGTGCTCCCAGTCCAGCTACCACTTCTACCCCCCCACATCGGGCCTCTCCATATGGCCCATAAAGAGATGCTGCTACTCAGCGCCATGCCCCTCCCTAGGTGTGCGTGCATTACTGAAGCTTAAGTAGGGCCCACGGTGGGAACCGAGCTGCGGCCGTGGATGATGATATCAGCAGAGCACTGGTACTTAAGCCCAGGCTTCGCTCCCTAGCTTTGCCTTTGCAACAGGTCTCCTCGCTGGTCGAGTACTCGATGCCTTCTGAGCGTTTTGTCTCACTCCTGTGCTCCTGTTCCTTGCTGATCCTGGTTCCTGATTCCTTGCTCCTTCGTTCCTGCTCTTCTCCTTTCCTCGGATTGACTACACAGAATTGACCTCTGCATTGCCTGACCACGCCGTTGTCTCTCTCCAAGCCCAGACCTCTGCATCGCCTGACTACATCGTTGCCTCTTTCCAGACCCAGACCTCTGCATTGCCTGACTACGTTGTTGTCTCTCTCCAGACACAGACCTCTGCATAACTTGACTACGTTTGACTATCTCCATGATCAGACCTCAGCCATGCTTGCCACTGCCTCCAGATTGCCGCCAGCCCTGACTCCAGCTTGTTCTATGGCGCCTCTTCAGCCTACATCCTGGACGGCCTATTCAGGCTTCGGCCTGCTCTTGCTCGGGCGCCCCCTGTCTGCCTTGGTTCCTTTGGTGCCCAAGTCTCTGGGACACTACCTTGTCCAGTACGAGACTATACCATCTCTTCCCTGCTGTCTTTCGGCTGAGCTCGATCCTCTCATCAAAGGCGACATACAGAGCCCCACCTAAGTCCAGCCAGCCCGGGCACCCAAAGGCTCAACCCGTGGGGAACGAGGGCTGATATTGGTGAAGCGCCAGCTGGCCTCTGTACATCAGCCCACTCCTCCTGCCGATGGTAGGGACCCATATGTCCCTACCTACGGATTGCATCAACTCCACCTTGCCCCAAGGGTCCATGTCTGGTGCAACACTATTCTGAAGCACCTTGGGCATCGTGCTGCATCCCAGGATCATGGTTAAACTTCCTGCAGTTCTTGAGCCCTTTTTATAAGGCCTGCCATTTGGACTTCTTGTGACTTGCACAGTTCACATCACATCCTTTCTCAAAATAAGGAAGCTCAGGGCAACTTCTTGTGCCTTTCATTATGTAATCCTAGTTGCTACAGTGTATTTTGCCCATGGGCGGATTGACCTATCGGGGCTTCAGGCATGCCCCGGTGGGCTGGTCAGGTCAGTCACATGACTGGTGTTGATCACAGCGGGTCCCCTTGCCTGCAGGGCCACTGCGATCACTATCAGGCACGCAGCAGTTCATTTAGCAGAATGGAAGCCTCTCTGCTCACTTCTTTATGTTTGCTTTTTGTGCAGCTGAAGCCGCGTTTCCACCTTTGTCTCCCCTCCCCACAGCCGTGGCTACAGGGGCCTACCTTTGTTTGCAATTAACCTCCCTCCTTCGCAGGAAACACCCTCTCTCTTTTCACATCTCAGCTGTAGGAAGCCTCTCCTTAATCTCTGCCGGGGAGCCTCTCTTTGCCCAGGTATTTTCAACATTAGACCCCAGAGCTTACTTCTAACTCTTAAGATGCTTCTTTGCTCATCCCCTTTCTTGAATCTGGGCAGGCAAAACCACAGCAGATTTCAGCCCAGAAGCAGTAGTTTCAGTACTCCCCCCTGGAAGTGAGGCCCCGCCAGTGAAGAAAAGTGCTGGGACTGGAGGCCACTGCAAGGAAGAGTGCTGGGGGGAAGGCCAGGCCCCAACAAAAAAGAAGAGTGCCGGGACTCAGGCTGCTTCAAGAAAGAGCCACTGGGGGGAAGGCCAGGCCCCGCCACCCCGACAAGGAAGAAAAGTGCGGGAACTGGAGGCCGCTGCAAGGAATAGCTGCTGGGAGGAAAGCCAGGCCCCAACAAAAAAGAAGAGTGCCGGGACTCGGGCCGCTGCAAGGAAGAGCTGCTGGGGGGAAGGCCAGGCCCTGACAAGAAAAAAGAGTGCTGGGACTTGGCCTGCTGCAAGGAAGAGCTGCTGGGATGAAGGCCAGGCCCCAACAAAAAAGAAGAGTGCCGGGACTAGGGCTGCTCCAAGGAAGAGCTGCTGGGATGAAGGCCAGGCCCTGGTTCCCCCTCCCCCCCCCCCTCAGCGAAAGACAACTGAGTTAAGGAAGAAGGGAAGGGACAGGATGAGAGAGGAAGCAAGGTGAAGGGAGTGAGAAGGTTGAGAGAATGAGTGGAGTGAATGAGAAAGGTAAAAGAAGGCAGAAAGTATGGAATATAAGGCTTAAATGAAGAGAGGGAAGAGATGAGAGGGAAAGGTGGGAAGGAAGTGAATGTGTAAGGAGGGAATATGAGAGGTGAGTGGAGGGGGAGAACATAAAGAAGATGGGTGCTAGCAAGGCTCTCTCCTCCCCCCAGCAGAAAGACAACCTAAGAAGAGGAAGAATATTGGATGAGTGGGGGGGGAAGGAAAGGGAAAGAAGGTGTGTGGGTGAGTAGGGAGGACAGAATTAGGCCTGGCATGGAAGAGAGAGAGAGAGACCTGGTAGGGGCCATCACAGCCTAAGGAAGAAGGGGTGGGGGAGAAAGGGAGGGCTGGCAGCCAAATAAATAAATCCCATCCAGCTGGTAGCAGAAGGAAGGTGAGAGAGAGATAACCCTGGTGAGGCAACTTGTGTGTGTGTGTAAGAGAGGAGGGAGTGCATAAGAGAGAGAGAGCATGCATGTGATTAGGAGAGGGAGGGCGTGCATAAGAGAGAGCATGCTTGTAAGAGTGAGAGAGGTGCATATGTGACAGAGAACATGTCCATGTTAGAGTGTGTGCCTGTGAGAGAGAGAGAGAGGAGCTAGTTTGTGGGTCTCTCCCCCCAAAAGTTGCACTACATACAGTGTCTGTCTTGTTGCAGTTTCCTTTTCATTTTTTGTCTGCAGGTTTCTATTTATGCTTCATGCTCTCTTTTTTTATTCTGTAGTTGGGACCATGGATTTTATAACATGTGCGTGCTGGGCAGCTTTTTTTTTTTTAATGTTTTAAGGGGTGTGTATATATATGTAAATTATATATGTAACTTATATTGTGTGTGTAATTGGGTACCCATGGGCCAGTATGGAGAAAAATCCCTCTGGCCACTATTTTCCCACAATTTGCCCCTGTTCCTGCCTCATTCCTGGTTTTGTTCCAATGTGTTCCTGCCTTGTTTCTGGTTTTGTTACTGGTTTTGTTACTATGTCTTCTTGCCCTGCCTTGTTCCAATCTTGCCCACTCTTGTCTGTCCTGTTATGTTTCTTTTAATGGTCTGATTTCTTGTTGTCTTGACTTTAGCCTGGAATCTGACTTCACTTTGCTCTTTGCCTGCTCCAACCTCAGCCCAGTCTCTGACCTTACTTCCTTGCACCCAGCCTGGAAAGCCCTGCTAACCAGCAAAATCTCTGGGTTCAACCCAAGGGAGAGGTGGCTGCTCAGGCAGAAGATTTACTCTTGTGGCATATCAGCTGCCTCCTGTTGATGCCTATTTTGTGCTTGATCAAGCTAGGCTGTATACGCTTAACAGTAGCTCAAGGGCTCACTACCTCCACTCGGTGACAGGCAAAAATAAAAAGATGCTTTGGTGCATAGGGAGAGGAATAGATAGCAGAAAAATTGGAAATTATATTGCCACTGTATAAGTCCCTAGTAAGGCCTCATTTGGAATGCTATTTACAATTTTGGAAACCATACCTTCAAAAGGATATAAACTAGTTGGAATTGGTCCAGAAGATGGCTACTAAAGTGGTCTGTGCCCTCCTTCTAAAGTGTATAGGGACAGATTTAAAGATCAAAACATGTATACACCCTAGAGGAAAGGCAAGATAGGGGAGATATGATGAAACATTTAAATACCTCCAAGGTTTCCATGCAGAAGAGGCAGCTCTCTTTTAAAGGAGCTCTAGATTGAGGGATCATGGAATGAAGGTGAAAAGGGATGGTTGCAGAAGAAATCTAAGGAGATTTTTCTATACGAAGAGAGTAGTAGATACTTGGAACAGCCTACCTGTGGAAGTGAAGGAGACAGGGTCATTATCTCAATTCAAGAAATTATGGGATAAGCACAGAGAGTCTCTGAGGGAATGGTAGGGATTATAAAGTTGAATTGTTGGTGAGGATGGGCAGGCTAGATAGGCTTTATGATCTTTTTCTGCCATCACATTCCTATGTTCTTATGAGATAGTGTGATGAATAATGAAATCTGCTATGTCCTGCAAAGATATAATATCACAAGAAGGATTGTAGACAATGAAAACAAGTGCAGTGGTCTATGTGCAGTGTTGCTTTTGCATCCAGCAGTAGAAGTAAGACATTTTCTGACAGCAAGAAATGTCAAAGTATTAACATAGAAAATAACTAGCTGTCTAAGCCCTATAGATTCAATTTATAAACTTGTTTTGATGATCTAAAACATGTTTGATGATCTAAAATATTATGTTTTAAGGGCCAGCAGATTATTGGGATGTACTTGATGGTATGAAAATTGTTTTCATATCCAAAATCATTATTTTCTAAAGCTCTATATTCTCAGACAATATATCTGATTTTTAGGGTAGAAAGTAACTTGACAGTAGGTAATTATAATGACCTTGGCAACATGAATCAGTAGATTCTTCTAGAAAATAATAGTAGGGTAGCAGTTAGCTATCTATCTATCCTCATTGCCTGCCACACTAGATAATGTCAGTTTTCCTCTATAATCCTTCTTGTGCCTGCTTCTAGCCTATGTCACTACTGACACTGAGAGGAAGCACTGTCTTCAGTAGATCAAAAGCTTTAAAAGAGGAAGGAGGACAAGAAAACTGAAAAGGCCCTAATAACAAGACCACTTTATTCTTTATTATCATTTTAAAGAAATGTTCTAACATGAAAGATAAATGAATGCTATAGAATGAGTATTTGTTTATAATAATAATAATAATAATAGCAATAACAACAACAACCTGGTACTGAAGAAATAGAAAAAGAGGCATCTTTTGCCCTTTGTATATACATTTTTCACCTCTGAAAATGATTCTTTAAAGCAGTTTCTGCATGCTGTGCTTCTTTTATTTTACTTACTTAGCCAAAGACAAGCCAATCTTTTAAATGGTACAAATCTGCTTAACAGAGGAAAGTTTTCAGACATACCAGTCTTTGAACTTTAGAGTCTGGGAATGTGGTCACAGTGTTTATTTTGTCTATGAATCATTTTGTTATCTGAGGTTCAATTGTTTGTTATCTACAGGATCAAATATCACTGACCTTGATTGTAAACTTCCTATTCCCTGAATCCTAGAACACAAACCACTTTAGAACACAAAGGGCAGCATTATCTAACACCTGCCTAATTGATACCTGCAACTTCATATACAGCCATAAGTGTGTGTCATATCCAACGGCAAAAATAGCAAGTCTGAAGTGTGCTTATTCAAGCTGGAGTTTGTTACACCCTGAAAAAATAAAGATAAAATTGCCTAAACAACATTAAAGGGGCTAATAGTTTCCTTGAAAAATACAGCTGTTGAAAACTGCTATATTAACCACAACTGTAGTATCTGCAATGTTGAAGAATTATAAAAAAAAAATATTAATGTCCATCTATAGGCACAAAACTCTCTAGAAAAGTCATAGAAATTAAACAAAATGTTGGCATCCAGGAAGAAAATGTACATGTGAATAATATCTCAGATGAATATGAAAACCAGAACCATCAGATCAGTATTTTCAGAGAACCAAGGCAAGTAAAAAGCCCCATTGCTTTCAATGGGGAACTCTTAGAAGCCATTTGAACTGTTGGAATGCACTTCATTCCAAACACCACTCCATGAGAACATGTCCTCAGCAGCACAGGCAGAGATAGAGACAGGAAAAATAACTGCAATAACCAGCGAAAGATAGCACAAAGACTCTTCTAATGCACTCACATACACAAGTACACATGCTCACACATGTACCCCATGGGAATGTGCATTTGTTTTTAACAAATGCAACAAATGAGACCATTTTTTATTTGTTCCAAATAGAATAAACTAAAAATAGCCTCCTATGAAAATACCAGAAATTTTTGGAGTATTTGATATTTGTGTCATTAAAAAAAAAAAAAAAATTGCCTCCAGGGACCCTGACTGAGCCTTGCTGGTGCCGAAGCCTGTCCCAGGCTAGGAACTGGCACTAAGGCCTATACCCACATCAAGGCCTCCCATTGCTCCTTCTGGTCCAGGAGCTTGAAAAATGACATCATCCTTCTGGAGGATAGCACTGAACTGCCATCACTTTGATACCTTCCTCCAGTGCAGATCGGACCATTTTGATGTATAGCCATAGAAATGTATAGCCATATATGAAAATGATGCCAGTCACAATGGTGGAAGGTGCAAGGGACATCACTTTGGGCTTATCCTATAGGCGGACAGAATTTTTTGAAGTGCTGCACCTGGGAGGAGTAACTAGAGACTCCAACCAAGGCCTAGGCTTTGGCACAGGGCTCAGGCATTTTTTGTCCCCAAAACGCCCAGCCAGGGCCACCAGAAGCCCATTTTTGTAATCAGTTATTATTATTTCCTTTTTTTTTGTTTAATGTTTTTTTTTACTGGCAAATGAACCAAACCCCCCCCCTCAAAAAAAAGTAATTAATTGAACCAAATAAAATCAAAAACAACCCCAAAACATAAAAACCTAACTGAACCAAACATGTATGCGCTGCACGTCCCTACCACCCACCACTTACACATCTCCTCCTTTCACACCCCCACCACACAGAGACAGAAAAAATAAATGATACAGCTTCTCACAAACAAGCATTCCCTCGTACAAACACACACACGCATACTTGTCTGAACCACAACCCCACTTTCAGACACACATAACCATAACCCTCAAAAAAACCCACACCCCAAAACTTATCTTTCATATGGTTATAACCCAGCATCTCATGCAGAAAGAACACTGCTTTAGCTCAACAGGAACTGAATCTTAAATCACTTCTTTGAATCAGTCTCTGTCTCCCAATAACAAAATCAAGTTTCAATAACCTCAATATCCACTTTAACCCTAGTTGTAGTCTTTGTTGCATAGTCTCTCAATCACATATTCAATGTACCATTCTACTTTCAGTTAGCTAAATCACTTCTCTTGTGGCAGCTCTCTTTTCCAGCTGAAGCAATAACATTAAATATTCTATGAACACTCCTCAGGGGCTTATCGTATTCTTCATCTGCCTCAATCCCTAACTTCCAGGAGTGTAGAAAGCTGGAACCTTTCTTGATGATGGGTTTAAATTGTCATCTCATCCTCATTTTTCTGCTGAGCCCCCTTCTCATCACTTCATCTCTCCATTTGAGAAGTCTCTGGGATTTCTGCCCTCCCTACTCTCAGAGATTATGCTCCCTAGGGACCCATGATCTCACTATTCCCTTCGGATTCTGTAGCCTCAAATCTGCCCGAGAAGCTTTTTTCCAGTGTTTAACCCTTTATGTTCCTGACACCCTCCTCCACTCCCCCTTTGGGGATTTGATGACATGTATAAACTGTTACTAACTGGTGATTGGTGAATGGAGACTGATGGATAATGATTGGTTCAAGAACAATGACAGCCAATATGATTAGTCAATCAAGTGCACAGATCTAAGTTTAGCTTATCACAGCATATAGAGCAAACTAGTTGTCTTGATTATATAAATTCAAGATACTTCTGCGATAGATATTGCTCCTGTGTTTTATGAAAGTGCCAGAAAGATGCATGAAAGTGAAACATCTTAGATGAAAGTTGAGAGTAGTACATATATCATAAAGTACTGTAAACACCCCAGAAGCTGTATAATGAAACATGTGGGTATGTTACATGATTTAAACATTGGAAATAGGGAAATATTGACTTTATAAATTATTAATTTTATAATCTAAAAAAAAGCTTAAAAAAGTGGATATGTTGAGAAAGGGACTATGATTTAAAAAACAGGACTTTTGCTATAAAAGCATTGCTTTCTCCAACGTATGGTTGTCTCTTATTTAATTCAATAGAATTAGTATTCATAGCATAAGATTGGAATAAGAGAGTTAAAAAAAACACCATTGTGTGAATCAGTGAATTGTCTTATTTAGTTTAGTCACATACAATTATATATATTTAACCTAACAAATCATTCATCTCACAACCCTGCTACACATTACCTCCCCCACCTCCACAGAACTCACCCACACATAAAAACCTACCCACACAATCCATATCCAACATACATCTACACATTCCCAAACCATTCAGGCAACCCACAACTCCTACATCACATCCAACATACACAACTCCCCCCCCCCCCCCCCCCCCCCCCCAACTATAAATATCCACATACTAGGATTGTACATTCATTTTCAACGAATGTGCAATCCGCAACGCATAAGTCCCTGTTCGTTTGATTTGTGGGTTCACAAAATGCATGGCGATCCCCCATGAATAAAACATGTCATATTAGTTTCATTCTTTTGGTTCGCAGTGATTTCATAGCGGCTGTTTGAAATAGGAGAAGGTGATGTGGGAGTATCCATAAGAAAAACCAATCCTTTCCTGTGAGTCATAAGTGACCTCACAGCCCTGTCATAGAGTGGGTCAGATAGGTTGGTAAAGAGATGAGAACGTAACCTATCAGAGCTAAGCATTTTTCTAATGCAGCCAATCACGCTCTCACTCAGTGCTCTGTGATGCTGTTCCTGATGATGCTGTACTATTTATACCTTAAGCATGTGGCGTGCCACTCTCTTTCTTTGCAGGGGTGGTCCGGGGAAGTGGCTTTACTCAGAGCTAATTTGAATGTCTCAAATCTGTATTCAATTGCTAGCTACTTTGATAGATTTTTCCATTGAAAAATATATTTGTTCATTTTTGCTGCAGTGCCAGCCAGCCAGGCATTTTTTGACAGCACTTTTTTTTATTGAACTCAGACAGTTTCTCTGTCTCTCCCTCTGAGACAAGCTGCTAGCAGTGCCATTTTGCTGCTTATCTTACTTCCCTGTGGTAGGTAGTTGCAGGCACAGGCAGGGTGTGGGTGGGAGATAGTGTGAGTTGGTATTTTCAAACAAGAAGCAGCATCACTAGGAATTGTGCTGGCTCAGGCTTCCAGTCAAGTCTTTTCTCTGCTGTTTCATTTTTTTGTGCACACAGAGCAGTCTCAGTTGTAGTGTATATCGAGGCACTATACTGCACCTGTGGGCAGTTTTGCAGACTCACATATATTGGGACAGTGGTGCTCTTTGAAGCCAAATCCCCAGTAGGCCTCCTTTGTAGTTACAAGTTAGGTGTGTGCACATACAGTGGTCCCAGTTGTAGTGCACATCAAAACACTGCATCATGCATCTGTGGGCAGTTTTGCAGACTCACATATATTGGGACAGCGGTGCTCTTTGAAGCCAAATCCCCAGTAGGCCTCTTTTGTAGTTACGTGTGCAGATACAGTGGTCCCAGTTGTAGTGTACATCAAGGCACTGCATCATGCATCTGTGGGCAGTTTTGCAGGCTCACATATATTGGGACAGAGGTGTTCATTCACCAATAAAGAAATAATTCTTTTAATTGAAATCCCTAATAGGCACTAGGCAGTGACATTAAATCCATGATGTCAGGGAAAGGTAGACGTGGTTGAGTGGCACTTCAAAAGGCAGTGCCAGTCCCCTATTAAAGTTAAAAAGGGGCCTGTTCCAATCCAAAATCTCTGGAGGGGTAGGCAGATCCATCCGGAAAAAACTGAAATTTAAAGATGATGCACCGCCACCACCTGTTTCTGACACTGAAGTTTTGGAGGTGATGGAAGAGGAGGCTGAGTCATGCAAGACAAAAGGGTGAGACCCAAAAGCAGCAGTGAAACAGCAGACTAGACTTAGAGCTGAAAATGTAGCGGAGGCACAGTTTGCTTCTGATTCTGATGAAGAATCATTTTGTGTGGAATTCTCCTAATCAGAAATGGAAGAAGTAATAGCTGAAGAAGGTTTAGTATGATTAGTTAATTCTGTCTTAGCCTCCACTCCAGTGCTGCAGGGGAGAGATGAAACTGATGATGAAAAGGAGGAAGAGCAGTCAGCGCAGGCACAGAGTGTGACCGATGCTCCTGAAATTGCTTCTCAGGGTGCACCCACTACTTCAACTCCAGTGCCAGTATCCACCCTGAAGGCTAAAGAGAAGAGATCATCAAATATATCTGCAATCTAGAGCCACTTTAAAGTGAAAGAGGACCCGCATTTTGCTCAGTGTAATTACTGTGCCAGGGCTATTAGCAGAGGCAAGCAAATGGGACATTTAACTAATTTTGGCATGGGACCATTAGTTACCATCGTTCAACGTAAACTGGCATGATATTGTTATGATTATTATTCTTATTATTATTGTTATTATTATTATTATTATTATTATTATGCCTGTTTCTTTCTCAACTCCCCGTTCTTCCCGCCCTTGTTATATGTACCTTTATTTTCCATTAGTTACCATCGTTTAATGTAAACCGGCATGATGTAGCTACTAATGTCTGTAAAGAAAAGCTTTAAATAAATAAATAAATAGATAAATAAATAAATAAATAGATAGATAGATAGATAGATAGATAGATAGATAGATAAATAAATGCAGAAGCAACATCCAACAATACTGCCATCTGGTGATGATGGCAGTACCAGTCAGTGAACCCCTTTTACCAGGCAGCGTAAAGTGGTTGAAAAGGAGCAGAGGTACCTCATGCCCTCAGCCCCTTCTAGCAGTCAGACGGCAAGCCAGCAGCCCCCTGCCATGTGGCAGAAGCGACAACCCACCATGGAGGAAATGGGGTGGTGTTCGTAAAGCAATCCCGGGAAAGGAGGCAGGCAGCCTCAAAGTTTGTAACCAGGAGCATCGGGGAAATGATTGCCCTTGATGACCAGCCCTTGCAGGTAGTGGAGAATGTGGGGTTAAAGCATTTGCAGAAGGTCTTCGTTCCAAATTACAAAGTCCCATCCAGAACCACAGAAAGGTCATCCCCAGCCTGTACAACCAGTGTCACAGTCACATCCAAGCACTGCTAGCTAAGGCACAGGGGAGTGTGCATTTCACCTGCAATATCTGGACCACCATGAATGCTGCACACTCTTACCTCTCCCTGACAGCACACTGGTGGGACCTGGCTAAGGCAGGGGCAGGCAGCAGCTCTATTAGTAAACAAGTTTCAGGGTAGAGGTGGGCTTTACTGCACACCCACCTGACGGACGAGGCCCATACCTCAGCCAATATTCTAGCATGCATCAGACAGGTTCTGGCGGGCTGGCAGCTATACCAGCGAGACAGGAATCTTCAGGCAGGGTTCTTTGTCACAAACAATGGTGAAACATGGTAAAGGCAATATGCAACGGGCGCTTTCAGAACATCCAATGTTTTGCATACACTCTGCACCTGGTAGTGAAGTCAGCTCTGGGGTTGGAGTCCAATCACCAAGAGAATGAATACCTGCATACGTTAATACACAAGTGCAGGAACATAGCAGTGTACTTCCAGAGAAGTGTGAAGGCGGGGCAGGTTCTCCGACAAAAGCAGACTGATTTGGAGATGCTTCATAAGCGTCTCATTCAAGACATTGGCACCCAGTGGAATTTCACATATATGATGCTGCAGAGGTTAGTGGAGCAGCAGACACCCCTTCATGAACTTTCTGTGGCAATGAACATAGGTGTGCAGAGTCCCTTAGGGCATTATGATTGGTTAGTCATAAATCAGCTGGTAAAAATCCTGCAGCCCTTAAAGGATGCCATGGAGGAGCTGAGTTCCCGAAGTGCCACCTTGGCTGACATCATTCCTATAGTTAATTTTCTAGAGGAAAATTTGGAGGGCTTTAAACAGGAACAGGGAATCACAACAGAGGTGCTCCATTGTCTGAACCTTTTGCAGAAGCAGGTGCAAGAGCGATTAAGACCTTTAACAAAAGACCATACATACATGCTCACCACAGTCTGTCATCCCTGTGTGAAAGAGAAACTCACCCTACAGTCCGATTGTCTCACATTTGTGAAGGGCCTGCTGTTAGTAAAAGTCCATGAACAGGAGCGCCATAGGCAGAGACAGATTAGGCATGAAGAAGAGGAGGAAACAGTGAGCACCAGAGAGTAGTGCTAGCCGAAGCAGGAGCAGCACTCTGTCAACGACAGCTAGTACTTCCTGCTCCACTTCAGTATGCCAAATCCATGTTGCCCATAAACAAGCATCTGTTCTGTAATAGGCTAGAGCAAAAGCAGCTGGCAAGAAGGACTCTCAGCCCACCCAAGCAAAGCAGACACCAGCACAAATGTCAGTGACACGGTATCTCACAGAGCACATAGAGGACATGCAGACAGATCCACTGGCATATTGGGCACACAAGTCCACTGTCTGGCCACACCTAGCCAAGGTGGCTCAGCGATATCTGTTATGTCCACCAACCAGTGTATCCAGTGAACATGTATTTTCAATGATTGGGGATATCATGAGTCCTCACTACTCAAGGCTGGCACCAGATTTGATAGAAATGCTAGTGTTTTTGAAAATAAACATGCCTTTGCTTGGGTTTCCAAATTTTCCCTGTGAATGGCAAGATGAATAAAAGCAATTTAAAGCCTTGAAGCAGCTCCAACTGCCTCATATGCTCCAGATAATATAAGCACATGTACCTGACCTCAACCACTACTGTACCTGTCCATCCAGCCCTTACGTCACTACAAGGGCCTGACCTCAAACACTGTGCCTGTCTGTCCAGCTTTTATGTTACTACAAGGGCCTGACCTTATACCCTGTGCCTGTCCATCCAGGCCTTATGTCCCTACAAGGGCCTGACCTCAAATGCTATGCCAGTCTGACCACTGTCCAGGTCTTATGTCCCTACAAGGGCCTGACCTCAAACTCTGTGCCTATCCATGCAGCCCTTAAGTCACCACAAGTGCCTGACTTCAAATGATGTGGCTGTCTGCAGTGTCCACTGTCCAGCCCTTATGACATTACAAGGGCCGATCTCAAACGCTGTTCCTGTCTTTTAGTTCTAGTATTTCTAATTTCAATTTCATGTATTTGTGCATCACTTCTTTACAGAATATTCTTTTTCCTGTTTTGCAACATTTGGAATGTAAGAACTTAAAAAGCTGACTTAAGGTGTTTGGATCTTGCATATTTCATATGCTCAATAGTTATCATGACCTTAATAATATGGGCCATGTTCCCTAAATCTTTCTTAGATGCCAATATTAATATTTCTAGTACTATAGAAAACTGGTGGTAGTTGTACTCTAGTTCATCCTCTGACTTCCCATAGTTTACAGAGGCATACTCTGCATTCCCATAGTTTAACAGAGGCACTGTAGGGTACCAAGTCAACATAGGTTGATATTGTAGATTTGGACTTGAGTAGCGGTTTTCTTATTTCTGAGAGCTCTTCAATTTCCTTTGTCAGCTGAAGTGCATAAGTACAGTTAATAGCTTCTGGGTATTTACAAGGGCCTGACCTCAAACGCTGTGCCTGTCCATCCAGGCAGGACTTCCCTACAAGGGCCTGACCTAAAACACTGTGCCTGTCCGTCCAGGTCTTACATCCCTTGAAGGGCCTGACCTCAAATGCTGTGCCAGTCTATCCACTGTCCAGGCTATACTTCCCTAAAGGGCTTGACTTCAAATGCTGTGCTTGTCCATCCAGGTCATATGTCCCTACAAGGGCTTGACCTCAAATGCTGTGCCTGTCCATCCAGGCCTTATGTCCCTACAAGGACTTGACCTCAAACGCTGTGCCTGTCCATCCATGCTGTACATCCTTAAAAGGGCTTGACCTCAAATGCTGTGCCTGTCCGTTCAGGCCTTACATCCCTACAACGGCTTGACCTGAAACACTGTGCCTGTAAGTCCAGACCTTACTTCCCTACAAGGGCCTGACCTCAAATGCTGTGCCTGTCCGTCTAGGCTGTACTCCATAGAAGAGCTTGACCTCAAATGCTGTGCCTGTCTGTTCAGGACTTACGTCCCTACAAGGGCTTGACCTCAAACACTGTGCCTGTCCATCCAGGCCTTACATCCCTACAAGGGCCTGACCTCAAATGCTGTGCCTGTCCGTCCAGGCCGTATGTCCATAGAAGGGCTTGACCTCAAATGCTGTGCTTGTCCGTTCAGGCCTTACGTCCCTACAAGGGCCTGACCTGAAATGCTGTGCCAGTCTGTCCACTGTCCAGGCCTTATGTCCCTACAAGGGCTTGACCTCAAACGCTGTGCCTGTCCATCCAGGCTGTACGTCCCTACAAGGGCCTGACCTCAAATGCTGTGCCTGTCCATCTAGGCCTTACATACCCTCAAGGGCCTGACCTCAAATGCTGTGCCGGTCCGTCTAGGCCTTACGTCCCTACAAGGGCCTGACCTCAAATGCCGTGCCGGTCCGTCTAGACCTTACGTCCCTACAAGGGCTTGACCTCAAATGCTGTGCCTGTCCGCCCAGACCATATGTCCATACAAGGGCTTGACCTGAAATGCTGTGCCTGTCCATCCAGGCCTTATGTCCCTAGAAAGGCTTAACCTCAAATGCTGTGCCTCTCTGTCCAGCTTGGAGCTTGGATACTTCATATGCTCTATAGTTTTCATGACCTTCATAATATGGGCCATTTTCCCGAAATCTTTCTTAGGTGCCAACATTAATCTTTCTAGTACTATAGAAAACTGGTGTTAGTTGTACTCTAGTTCATCCTCTGTGTTCCCATAGTTTACAGAGGCACTGTAGGGTACAAAGTCAACATAGGTTGATATTAGGGATGTGAATCGTTTTTTGACGATTTAAAATATCGTCCGATATATTTTAAATCGTCAAAAATCATTAGAGCCGCGATACAATAACAATTCCCCCCGATTTATCGTCAAAAAATCGTAAATCGGGGGAAGGGGGAGGGGAAGGGGGAGGGCGGGAAAACCGGCACACTAAAACAACCCTAAAACCCACCCCGACCCTTTAAAATAAATCCCCCACCCTCCCGAACCCCCCCCAAAATGCCTTAAATTACCTGGGGTCCAGAGGAAGGGTCCCGGTGTGATCTTTTACTCTCGGACCTCCTGTGTGTTGTAGAAATGGCGCCGGCGCTACGTTTGACCTGTCATATGACAGGGCAAAGGTAGAGCCGGCACCATTTTGTTTTTTTGTCCCCCGATGGCAGGAGCGTAGGAGATCGCTCCCGGACCCCCGCTGGACCCCCAGGGACTTTTGGCCAGCTTGGGGGAGCCTCCTGACCCCCACAAGACTTGCCAAAAGTCCAGCAGGGGTCCGGGAACGACTTCCTGCACGCGAATTGTTTTTCCATACGGAAAATGGCACCGGCCATAGGCCTATGGCCGGCGCCATTTTCCGTACGGAAAAACGATTCGCGGCAGGAGATCACTCCCGGACCCCTGCTGGACCCCCAGGGACTTTTGGCCAGCTTGGGGGGGCCTCCTGACCCCCACAAGACTTGCCAAAAGTCCAGCGGGGTCCGGAACGACGACCTCCTGTAGTCGAATCGTGTTGCCGTACGGCCAGCGCCATTTTCCATACGGAAAAACGATTCGCGTGCAGGAAGTCGTTCCCGGACCCCTGCTGGACTTTTGGCAAGTCTTGTGGGGGTCAGGAGGCCCCCCCAAGCTGGCCAAAAGTCCCTGGGGGTCCAGCGAGGGTCCGGGAGCGATCTCCTACGCTCCTGCCATCGGGGGACAAAAAAAATAAATGGTGCCGGCGCTACCTTTGCCCTGTCATATGACAGGTCAAACGTAGCGCCGGCGCCATTTCTACAACACACAGGAGGTCTGAGAGTAAAAGATCACACCGGGACCCTTCCTCTGGACCCCAGGTAATTTAAGGCATTTTGGGGGGGTTCGGGAGGGTGCGGGATTTATTTTAAAGGGTCGGGGTGGGTTTTAGGATTGTTTTAGTGTGCCGGTTTTCCCGCCCTCCCCCTTCCCCTCCCCCCCACTGGACCCCAGGTAATTTAAGGCATTTTGGGGGGGTTCGGGAGGGGGGGAATTTATTTTAATGGGTCGGGGTGGGTTTTAGGGATGTTTTAGTGTGCCGGTTTTCCATTTACACGATTTACACGATATTTAAAAAACCCAAACTGCGACGATCCGATTCCCTCCCCCTCCCAACCGAAATCGATCGTTAAGACGATCGATCACATGATTCACATCTCTAGTTGATATTATAGATTTGGACTTGAGTAGCAGTTTTCTTATTTCTGAGAGCTCTTCAAGTTCCTTTGTCATCAGCTGAAGTGCACTAGATGCCAATGGAACCACCACACTTTCAGGGCCAACCCATTCCAGGGAGCCCTTTCCTGTGCGAAGGAAAGGGAACTCTCCCCGGGTATAGCCAGCCTATCTCTTAACACCCTCTGACCCATGTTGAACTGCTGCTCACATGGAAACTTCCTCTGCCTCAGCCTTCAAAATTCTCGTTTGTATAACTGCTACGTCCACCAGATTTTAAAAGACCAGCGAGAGCTCACTAGTTGCCAATGGAACCATGCCACTCTAGGGGCGAACCCATTCTATGGAGCCCTTTCCTGCACAAAGGAAAGGGAACTCTCTGTCTTGCCCCTATCAAAACCACAGGGACTTGACTACCTCAGCTCTGCCAGCCTGTCTTGCCCCTATCAAAGCCACAGGGACGAGACTACCTCTGCTCTGCCAGCCTGATGACTCACTCTACTCCTTGTGGTGTTCTTGCCACTATCATGGTTCCTCAGTGTGTTGGTGCTAGTCTTTCTGCTGCTTTGTCCCTTTATCAGCACCTTGTGGTTTTTTCTGACACTCTTTCTGCTTGCTATGTTCCCCCTTCATTGTGCTGTAGGATGTTGATACCACTTGTCTTGCCACTTTTTCTGTCGTGCTGCCTTCAAGGGTTCATGCAACTGTTATCAGTGCTCTCTTTTGAAGCTGTGGTGTGTTTTTGACACTCTCGCTGCTGTTTTGCACCTCTGTTAAAGCACTCTTGCTACTCCTGGTACCCCTTTGGCCCTTTACAGTGCCTTAGGCTATCCATGCCACTTTGGTGCCACTTTGCCACAGTCTAAGTACCTTGGAGCTCTTTTATCGTTCTGATTATTGCTCCCCAGAGGTTTCATCAGAATTGATAAGAAAACTCCAATTCTTCAGCCAAAGATAGGCTGCAAATACTTCTCCCACTGAATTAAATGGGAAACGAAAAACGAATAAAACTAATCAACAAATTGTTTTTTCCCCCTATGATACTAATGCAATCATATTAATCTAGAAAAAAGCCCTTCCAGTCTTCCAACTTATTTCGTCCAAACTGTTAAAGATGAGATTTGTACAATGTTCTCTCAAGCTAGCTTGATGGACTCTCGAACATTGTACAAATCTCATCTTTGGGTGAGTTTCCTCACTCTGAAGTGTTGCGATCCTGCCAGCGAGGAGCACGGGCAGGCTCTTACCTCCGTGGCCAGTCGGGCCGCTGACACTGTTTTCCCTTGCGGCAGGCCTGCCGCCGTCGCCGGTCTCCTCCCTGGCTGTCTCCGATCCAGCGCGGCAGGGTCGGGCCGCCGGGAGCTCCATCATGTGGCTGGGGACTGCCGCTGCCGCTCCTGCTTCTCCGAATCAGCTGGGGCCATCCCCGCAGCTGTTTCCACGAGGCTGGGGTCTTCAGCCAGCAGGGAGGCCGTCCCTGCCAGTGCCTGCTGCAGTCCGGGTCCTCGCCCGGCAGGGAGGCAGTCCCTGCTGGTGCCTGCAGCCTGGTACAGCTCCCTGCTTGTCCTGCAGCCAGCCCTTCTACAGCTTCCTGCTTCTGTCTTCACGGCGGGGAGCTGCTCCAGCAGCCTGCCCTTCATCCAGCTTCAAGGCAGGGCTGCCCTACTCCTGCCTTGCTTCCTCGGCCTTCCACATGGCTGGGAATGCCACCAACAACTCTGCTTCTCTTCTCTACAGTTTCCTAAGGCGCGGTCGCTCGCCTCTCACCTGTTCTTCAAGGGCTAGCCAGGTGTGGCCCCTTGCTGACCCCTCCCTGGGTGTTGTCCTCTTCAGCCCTGCAAAAGGGCTCAGCATCCATTCCAGCTTTGCCTTCGCAAGGAGTTGGTCACTCCTAGGATCCTGCTGTCCTTCGCTAAAGGAGTTGTCCTTGTTCCAGCACTTCTTCAAGGTCCTGTATTTCCTGTTCTTCATTGGAGCTCCTCGTCTTGTCTTCTTGTCTACGTTTCAGTCCTGATGTTCACCTGCTGTTCCAGATGTCCGTGTTCCAGCTCTAAGGTCTGTCTCCTGATCCAGTATCTGTGTTCCAGTCCAGATGTTTGTTCCTGTTATCCGTGATCCAGCCTGTTGTTGCTTCTCCAGATCCTGAAGTCCGTGAGTCTGTCTTGCTCTCCTGAAACCCTGGTTCCTCATTCCTGAGTCTTCTGTACACTTGGTACCTCACAGCAAGCCATGTCGTGGTCCGTGACCAGCCCCATGGGCAGGCTGAGTAGGGCGCTTCATGATGCAAGCCTTGTACCTTGTTCCTGAATCTTCTGAAAGCCAAGTACCTTGTTCCAGAATCTTCTGAAAGCCAAGTACCTCATTCCTGAATCTTCTTAAAGTCAAGTACCTTGTTCCTGAGTCTTCTGTTCGCTTGGTCCCTCATGGCAAGCCATGTCGTAGTCCGCAACCAGCCCCACGGGCGGGCTGAGTAGGGTGCTTCATGATGCAAGCCTTGTACCTTGTTCCTGAGTCTTCTGAAAGCCTAGTACCTCATTCCTGAGTCTTCGTCTGTGCCCGAGTCTTCGTCTGTGCCTGAGTCTTTGTCTGTTCATCCCAGAACCTCGTTCCTGAGTCTACATCTGTGCCTGAGTCTACGCTTGTGCATCCAAGTACCTCGTCCCTGAGTCTCATCTGAATCTCCATGTTCCGGTCTCCACTTCCCTGGCCTCCATCCAGCCTGACGCTTCTTGCCGTACCCTGCGGCAGTTCCGAAAGGGCTTGGAACGGTTGGAGGACTGTTCATAAGACCATCATTGCGTTGTTGGTCTTCCGAAGCATGCAGGTCCGGAGGAGGGTCAGTGTCTCCAGTCTTCAGTCCAGCCTCGCTCCTGTCCAGCCCATACTTGGGCATGCCTCGCCTACCGCGGCACCTCTTCGGAGTTCCTCTGGGGTCAAGCCGTGGCCCAAGAACACACACCTCTTGGTAAGGGGGACCACTCTCCTAGCGCTCCACAACACTGAAGGACATCAAATCTTCACAAGAGTGTACTGTTCTGTTTGTACGTCTCACTCTGAAAGTTAAATTGGCCCCTAACCCCTACACTCCTACCTAAACCTCACCTCAAGTAACTAAGTGGGCCTCATATAGAGGTATTAATACTTAACTACTATGAGGGCCTTATAGCTAGGTTCTCTCTCTCTCTCTCCCCATCAGTTGTAGGTAGGAATTGCAACCATTGTGGAACTTAGTGCAAAAAAGTTATCACATTCTGTGGTAATACCTATGCAAAACACTAAGGCCTGGATTCACCATTCTATCGCAGAATGGTTAATCCAGCAATAAAGGGGGGGCGGGCCTGCGAAAGCCAGCAGCCATCGCACCACCGCTATTGGGCGCGCTATAGGCAACGATAACATATCTTACCTTATCACCGTCAGCGAAGACATCGCAGAGTCCACCCCGACTCCTCTCCTCGCTGCCCCAACTCCGCCCCTAGCAAGCTATTGCACGTGAAAAGGGACTTTTCACGTGTGATAGTGGCTTATCGCACGCGATAAGCCTTACAAAATGATCCCCTAAGATAGCACACTTTGCAATAAATAAGCTATTGCCATAAAACACACCCCTTTTGCTATGCGATATTTAGTGCATTCTGATAAATCCAGGCCTTATTTTGTATTTTTTAAACTTATTTTATTACATTTCAACATTTTACTATAGAATCCATAATTTCCATACGTAAACAGCAACAAGAAAGAAAAATAAAAATATTACATGAAAAAGAAGAAAAATCTTTGTCCACAAATATTTGGGAAGCAGCCACATACATAAATTACAAAGGAAAATAAAATAAAAGGAAGCATGGCTAAAAGCCTTACTAATATATAGATATTAAGAGGAAGGAAAATCATCATGGATTTTACTCTGATCAATCAGTAAAAAGGAAAGCAGTAAGTAGACAAGGATCAAAAAACATATAGCAAATTGCCTGATATTTGATTGTACATTTGCATGGTTAATTCAACCAAAATTTACCTCTTAATTTTAGCACCTGAGAATGCAGCACTAAAAATTGTTCCCTTCTATGCTGCATGGAATGTGCTACATCATAGAAAATATGAAGAGTAGAATTTAAGAAAGAATCAACTTTATGTTGGGAAAAACACTTTAACACTCAGTTTCTCTCAGGCTTTAATACAAAATTAGCTATAAGAGTAGAAACAGAAACAGCATCCTATTCTTTTTCAAAAGTTATAGTAACATCTAAGAAGTCAAAAAAGCTTAAAGTCTTGTCATTCTGTGATTTTTAATCAAAGATGGCATGTAATAAGCTTTTGCAATGGATGGGCAGGCATCCTCTTTTATTATCAACACTTCCATAACATAGCTCTTAAGCAACTGCAGTAGAGAAGAAATAGGAATTTTAGAACAATTGAGGAAATGCAAAGTTTTATTCCTAATACTATTTTCCAAATTCTACATTTTGTTGTAAATCAAAGTATTATATTTAGATAAAACATTCACTTGATGTTGTTTCATCTCCATAGCACCTTCCAAAGTTTCCAAGGATCTTTTACTGTCCTTAGCTTCCATTTGAAGCTTTTTAACTTTCCAAGGAATATCTTGTAATTGTTGGCAGAGTGCCTGAAACTGGATAGTCATAAATTGCTCCAGTTTAGCAATTGCATCCCAGATAATATGAAGACAAAAGTTTTACCAAAACTGATGAAAGGGAATGAGTGTCCAAAGAATCATCCTGCTGAGAAATTCCAATCAAGTTTCCAGGCTCCAATCAAACACTTTCTCATTGTACTATAGTTCCTCCAGTCTGCCACAAATCTCAGCCATCAACAGCCATGATGACAGTTTCTACAAGTCCTGCTCCTGAGCAGCATATGACATACTCGCTAAAAGGTATATTTTAAAAAAAAACGCACGCACGTTCATGTGCACGCAGTTCCTTGCATGCGCAATGGATGCGGCTATTTTATAACATGCGTGTGTCGGCATGCACATATTGTAAAATATGGGTCCCGCGTGCACTGTGTGTTGAATTTTCATGTCTGTATGTGCTTGTATGGGCAGGTGGTCTACTCCGCGCTTGGCTGGGGGATTTTAGAAAAATACGCGCGGTGATGCAATTGGGCCATCCCCAGTTCCCTCCCAGACCGCGTAAATTAAGAAGTGGACTAGGAGGGAATTTTCCTATCCATAACCCTACCCTTTCTACCTCTTCTCCCCTCTTCTCCCCAACCCTAAACTAACCCTAACCTTTCCCATTATTTTAATTTTTATATTTACTGCTCCTCAGGAGCAGAAGTAAACTTTAGCTGGTACACACTTCCTGGGGACAACGGCTAATGGTGCTGAGCTAGCCTGCCCCTCCGCCTCACTCCTCCCCACCCAGACCATGTTCCCCCCAGCCCATCCCTTCTGCAGAGCCCAGCACTTCTGCATATAATGGGGGTTATGCGCATGGCTGGGCCCATTCTAAAATGTGCGCAGTGTACGCAAGGCCCGGCCATGCGCGTAACCCCACCATTTTACATGTGTGGCTCTTTTAAAATCAGGCCTTAAGTAACTCACCCATGCTGCTCTCTAGAAACTCACTGTGATACAGCATTGGAGGTGGGAGCCAGTCCACTGTAGAAAGGGTTGTTTCAAGGTCCAGAGGAGAAGAAAGTGATCTAATCAGTGGCTGCACCTCAGAGGATGACGCTCTAAGAGTCAAGGGTAAGAGAGTCCTCAACAAGAGAAAATCCATAGGGTCTATAGTTGTCACAACTGTAGGCTTTGTAGTAAAAGTTGAATGCTTCCCCTTTCTTTTCATCATTATGGAAAAATGAGTGGAATCACCAAAAGCAAGCAGTTCTCAAAGTCATGCATCCACCATCTTGGACACAGCCCACCATTCTAATTTCCCCAGTATCCCACCTTTTCCATGCTTAGCCACAAGGATCCATAAAAATTTGAATAGCAATACTGCAGCAGTCATTGCCCAAATATCTGACCTTGCTCCTCCTCTGAGTAGCCTGCAATGGAGACCAAGTTTCCTCTAGGACCATTAATTACAGAAATTGCAGTCTGCCAGACAGACCCTACAGGTAGTTTTATTCTACTGTCCTAGTATGATAAAAAAAAACAACATTTCTCCTTCAGGGATATACAATGAAACATTTTCATTTCAGATTATTTTTTGTTTTATAGAAAGGTTTCACATTATTTTTCGTTTCATGTTAATGTTTACTTCAACTTGGTTTATTTACTGAACAGAAAAAAACATTAAAAAATAAATCAAAATGGTGCCCCACAGGTACTTCCTGAAGCCTCCTTGGGCCCCCATCATTGGCACAATACTGTGGCTTGTGACTACTGGGCTAAGCTGAGCTGATCCTAAATGGGACCTCCTCAGGCCCTTCTCACCTCTCTCCTCCCCCCACCCTGAAATTTACCTGGATCAGGAACCTCCCTGGCTTCCACTCAGCCAGTCTGGTGGAGATCCACACTTGTTCCTGTCCCACCAGAATCCTTTAAAAACTTCAATGATAAGCCCTGAGATTGGCACCAAGTGTGACATTAAAATTGTGTCAATCTTAAGGACAGCAAGTGCCATTACATTGGACATTCATATGCTTGTATGGCTGTATAAGAAAATGGAGCCAGATGGCACTGAGACTGTTGCCATTTCAACATTACACTTGGCAATGATCTCAGGGCCAGCCAACACCATTTTTCAAAGGATTCCTGCATGGAGAGAGTGATTGGGAATCACTCATGCCCCTTTCTTGTGCCTGGTTCCCCACAAAAGGAGTAAGTGAGGGCTGTGAAGATTTGCAGACTCAAACCAGGAAAGTAGTGAAAAGCATAAGCATGTAAATAAATAATTAAGCAGGTTTTGAAAGAATTTGAGAAAAAGATTACGATAGAGGTAAAAATAAATAATAAAAGTTTTTCAAGTACAATTGAAGCAAAAGTCTTATGATGGATTCAATTGGGCCACTAAATGACGGAGGGGTTAAAGGAGTGCTCAGGGAAGACAAGAAATAGGTACTAGAAAAAGAACATTTTTGTTATCGCTCCTAAATTATGGAACTCTTTAAGTTCTTCAATTAGAGATATAACTGGTTATGTTAAATTTTGGACATTAGTAAAGAATGCTCTAAACATAGAAACATGATGGTAGAAAAAGACCATATGGCCTATCCAATAAATTAGGAGCCTAAACCCTTTGAAAATCAGCCTCCATAGATTCTTATTTAGTCAGGGCAAGATCCCAATGGGAGTTTGAACTGGTGTCAAGCTTGGAGATCTGAACAAGACTCCTAACCTGTAGACCAACTGGGAACCTTTGCTTATACAAGCATTTCTGATAATTATTTTAAGTTGCTTTTTTATTTTGGTTCTATCTTATGATTATAATTTATATACAGTTGAAATAAATTTTGAATTTAATTGTTTATTTTTCTTATATTTTTATGTTTAATTTTATATTTATGTTGCTGTGGGAATTTGTTTGATGTGGTGATGCATAAATATAATAAATAAATAAATAAACAAGTAAACTTTTAAGAACATAAGAACATGCCATACTGGGTCAGACCAAGGGTCCATCAAGCCCAGCATCCTGTTTCCAACAGTGGCCAATCCAGGCCAGAAGAACCTGGCAAGTACCCAAAAACTAAGTATATTTCATGTTACTGTTGCTGGTAATAGCAGTGGCTATTTTCTAAGTCAACTTAATTAATAGCAGGTAATGGACTTCTCCTCCAAGAACTTATCCAATCCTTTTTTAAACACACTATACTAACTGCACTAACCACATCCTCTGGCAAAAAATTCCAGAGTTTAATTGTGCATTGAGTGAAGAAGAACTTCTCCGATTAGTTTTAAATGTGCCACATGCTAACTTCATGGAGTGCCCCCTAGTCTTTCTATTATCTGAAAGACTAATAACCGATTCACATCTACCCGTTCTAGACCTCTCATGATTTTAAACACCTCTATCATATCCCCCCTAAGCCATCTCTTCTCCAAGCTGAAAAGTCCTAACCTCTTTAGTCTTTCCTCATAGGGGAGCTGTTCCATTCCCCTTATCATTTTGGTCGCCCTTCTGTGTACCTTCTCCATCGCAATTATATCTTTTTTGATATGTGGCGACCAGAATTGTACACAGTATTCATGGTGGGGTCTCACCATGGAGCGATACACAGGCATTACGACATTTTCCGTTTTATTCACCATTCCCTTCCTAATAATTCCCAACATTCTGTTTGCTTTTTTGACTGCCGCAGCACACTGAACTGATGATTTCAATGTGTTATCCACTATGAGGCCTAGATCTCTTTCTTGGGTGGTAGCACCTAATATGGAACCTAACATTGTGTAACTATAGCATGGGTTATTTTTCCCTATATGCATCACCTTGCACTTATCCACATTAAATTTCATCTGCCATTTCGATGCCCAAGTTTCCAGTCTCACAAGGTCTTCCTGCAATTTATCACAATCTGCTTGTGATTTAACTACTCTGAACAATTTTGTATCATCTGCAAATTTGATTACCTCACTCGTCGAATTTCTTTCCAGATCATTTATAAATATATTGAAAATTAAGGATCCCAATAGAGATCCCTGAGGCACTCCACTGCCCACTCCCTTCCACTGAGAAAATTGTCCATTTAATCCTACTCTCTGTTTCCTATCTTTTAGCCACTTTGTAATCCACGAAAGGACATCACCACCTATACCATGACTTTTTACTTTTCCTAGAAGCCTCTCATGAGGAACGTTATCAAACGCCTTCTGAAAATCTAAGTACACTACATCTACTGGATCACCTTTATCCACATGTTTATTAACTCCTTCAAAAAAGTGAAGCAGATTTGTGAGGCAAGACTTGCCTTGGGTAAAGCCATGCTGACTTTGTTCCATTAAACCATGTCTTTCTATATGTTCTGTGATTTTGAAGTTTAGAACACTTTCCACTATTTTTCCTGGCACTGAAGTCAGGCTAACCAGTCTGTAGTTTCCTGGATCGCCCCTGGAGCCCTTTTTAAATATTGGGGTTACATTAGCTATCCTCCGGTCTTCAGGTACAATGGATTATTTTAATGATAGGTTACAAATTTTTACTAATAGGTCTGAAATTTCATTTTTTAGTTCCTTCAGAACCCTGGGGTGTATACCATCTGGTACAGGTGATTTACTACTCTTCAGTTTATCAATCAGGCCTACCGCATCTTCTAGGTTCACCGTGATTTGGTTCAGTCCATTTGAATCATTACCCATGAAAACCTTCTCCAGAAAGGGTATCTCCCCAACATACTCTTTAGTAAACACCGAATTCAAAGAAATCATTTAATCTTTCTGCGATGGCCTTATCTTCTCTTAGTGCCCCTTTAACCCCTGACTTCCTCACAGGCTTTCTGCTTCGGATATATTTTAAAATGTTTTTACTGTGAGTTTTTGCCTCTACGGCCAACTTCTTTTCACATTCTCTCACATTAAATGATGCTGCATAAACAAGTCATAAGTTGTGTATGTTTCATGTTTTGTAATAAAAATCGCAGCAAACTTATAATTTGGCGAACACTCCCATCAACTTTTTCTGCTTATGGGCGGCTTTCAGCCCTGAGTTAACAAAACAGTATATAAAAGTAGTAACGATATATTTTACGTACCTATTATCAGTAGATATGTAGAAGACAAGCGATATGAGCGTAATGAATCACTTGGAATCACTATTGTAATGCCAGATCTGGAATTTTCCTTTAACATGTGGTTTACGCTGAATGTGTGAGAAAAAATTAGCATAGGGATGTGAATCGGGTGCCCGATTGTTCCCGCTTTCGGGATCGTCTGGCCATGGGAAAAAAATTGTTTTCCTGCGTTTCCCCGTTTTTTTTTCTTTAGTGAAAAATCGTTTTTCAGGTTAGTGCGCGCTAACGGGAGCAAACCCTAACTCATGTTAGCGCGCACTAACAAAAAACCATTTATTTTTGTTACTTTTTGTTATTTTTTGCTATTTTTGTTAGTGCGCGCTAACATATTAGCGTGCACTAACCTGAAAAATGATTTTTGCGAAAAATCGGGGGTAAAATTGATCATTCCATTCTTTTAACCGATTTCTAATGAATTTAGAAATATCGTACAATATTTCAATTCATTAGAAAAATGATTCACATCCATATTAGCAAATGCTTTTTGCCTGTGACTGAGCAAGACAGTGCAGACTGTAGAGATGGGCAACATAAATGTACCACTCAATTTATTTAAAGTATATGAATGCAAATTTAAAAAAACAGCATTTTATATGGTCTTTACAAAATAATACTGAAAAATTTGTAAATGTTTGATTGCTATTTCTGCTCTATATATGCCCCCCTGACTGCTGTACCCTACGCCATGCCCTAGGTTGGCCTTATGGGAAATCCGACCCTGGATTCAACCAATGCCAAGGTAGAAGAAAGGTTGATTCCAGATATATATGTGTGTGAGGTGGGGGAAGGACTGCCTTGGAAGCTGATGGAACTCAGGTTTCAGGCGTCGTCTTAGCAAGTAACAAAGGAATGGGGGATGCTGTGATTTCCTAGCTTGAGAACGTTTTCTTACAGCACTGTACTGAATCATAGCATTGTGCAATTCTAGTGAGAAAGGTGGAATATAAATGATTGAAATAAATAAATTTGATGTGGTCTCGGAAGTGGGTGGCAATGCAAGCGAATCTAGTATGACCTAGATACAGGGACCTCTGCCCCAACATTAGGCTGTCCTAGAACAGATATAGCATCCCTGCAGGCATGGAAGTTACAGACCCCAAGAATGTAGCTTTTGTTGTGATCAAAAGTATGACTGCAGAGGATATCATTGCTGCAATCTCTGGAGCACTGATACTGAATTGGAAAGAATTCAGTATTAGAGAAAATTCATGCTTCCATTCACCTTGAGCTTGCTTGAAGGAGCTTCTTCTCCATTACCTACCTCTGATCACTGCCTGGGCTAAAGGGCTACAAGCAATGGGAAACGGAGCAGGGCACCCTCTGAAAAATTAAAAGTTTAATAACGTGAACCAAGGGTATTAGAAGGGGGTGGGGGAAGAGTGTTCCAAACAAAATTAGAAATGATTCAAAAAGCAGTGCATTAGGGAATGAGAAAAACAAAAAGACCAGAATCTAGACTTGCTCAATGTTGGATCCCTTTCTCTCAGAGGAAGTGCATAAATGAGCAGTTTTCAGCTGGTTCTTCCACTGCAGTGATGATTGGTGAAAAAGCTCTTTCCGGAACATTGAGAAATCTACATTAAAAAAACAAAACATAAAAAAAGACAAGAATTTTAACCTTAAAAAAGATTTATAAGCAGAATAAAATAAGAACTAAGATGTAAATCCTTCTTTTAAGCTTTGAGAAAGCTCAAAGCTGAAAGAGGAAGGAAAAGGATTATGAACTGAGGAGGGATGGATGAAAAAGAATAAAACAAAAAAAAAAACCCTCAGGTTTTGAGAGAGGCCAGTAAAAGAGAGAAAAAATTAACTAAGCAAAAAGCCAATGCAATATATACCCTACCTGTCCCTATCCATAAGCCAAATGTGCTTGTTATGCTGAAAAACAAAACAAAGGGAAAACGGAAAAGTGAATTAGCAGAAAGGGTAAGATTGCAATTCAAAAGCCTTAACAGACTAGTTTAGTTTCATTAATAAAAATTAATGAAACTAAAACAGCAAACAAAAAGGCTAGTCCTCAAAGAAAAAGGACACAAACAGAAATCAAAATGCAGGTTTTAAAGAAAAGCTAGGAAAATGGATGTGCAAACCTCCTGTCGCAAGGGACAAGCGGAACTACATTTCCATACATGCAATTTGTTTCCCTGGTCATAGATGTATATGGTCACCCTTCTTATAGGTATGCCTGAATCTTTTTGTATATAATGCAGAGATAGATACCATGAAGTTCTTAGCTCCCATAGAAACCTGAACATCTGACTGAAGTGAGCAATAGACTATGGGATTTCATGAGAGTTTCATTTACACCTGTATTTGTGTAGAAAAGTAATTGGGTCTTTGTCCCTGCTATCTGCCTGGTAATATGCTTTAACAAATCCATACAAAAACAGTGTCTAGTATTTTTTATCTTATCTATCCAGTATTGCAGGAAAACAAGAATAGAGAATGAGGACTGCCGGTAGTGGGTATGAAATTTTTCAAGGGCTAAGTTCTATTAAATTTTCTTTTACGTGTAGAACAATTGCAGGCTTTGCATTCAGCAAGGCTAACAAAATAAATTAAATTATTCATTTTCTTTTACGTGTAGAACAATTGCAGGCTTTGCATTCAGCAAGGCTAACAAAATAAATTAAAATTATTCATTTGACAGTTCAAAGAAACAAAATCATTAAGATCTCCTTTTATCATTCTATTTATTTAATTCATGAGGAAATGATAATGAGTACATTTTTTTTAGAATTTCCTTTCACTTATCTACACCCAACAGTGCAAATCTATATAAATGGAGGAAGCTGCTGTGCTGCTCTTTATAAGAGCCCCATGCAGGCATTGCTCCAATAATATAAAGTATAACAAGGACCTCAACATATGAAAGGTGGATCTAAAGAAGTGTGTATTTAAAAACAAGGTACTTGACCATAATTAAAGGTACATATAGTATCTTTCATTAGTAAAATAGTATATAAATAGAGAAAACAAAGTTATTGAGCAGAATATTTATTGAGACTAAAGAAGAAACAGACATGAAAGCTGAAGAAGGAAAGCTGACTTTTTTTTTTTAAAGGATCTAATACTAGTAATTGCTTATTTTAGAGAAAATTGCTAAATTCTTGACTCTTATTAACCAGTCTGTTAACAATAACATTTCTACCAGGTATAAGTTTGATAGAAGGCCAAAATAAAAGTGATTAACAACTTTTTCTTCTATGATTTGATTTCTGCATTACTTGATGTGAATGCTGGGGAGATTCTGAGAAAGTGAAAGGCAGCACCAGACATTGGCAGACCTTGATGATATTATGTGAGAAAAGATTTATTCTGAATTTGAATATATTGTGTGGGCAATGAAAATACTTCACCAGAATGAGTGACTTACAGTGCTCCTTTTAAAATTGTGTTTGTATCTGCCAGCACTAAACCAGACATCAAGAGCCCTTCAGCACTGCCAGGGCACACAGTGCCCTCTAATTACTTATGTTACTGGCACTTTCTTCAAAAATGTCTAGATCGTGTAAAACAGAGCCAAGGTCCCAGAAATATGCCACTTGCACTCATGTCCACTTTTAGAATTGACAGCAAAGCTTAAAATGATCAGAGGAAGGAAGATGAATAAATATAAAACAAACAAATAAGGAAAACTGAGAAGATACTTTCTAATGTCAGAAGATGTAGGTGTAAAATATAGCTTCAGGCACATAGATTGATTGTAGTAAAATGTTATAAATCCTACATCTGACAAGGCAGGATGAATCCCTGTTCAGAAATGAGTTCTGACAAGGAATTGGCCCTTTAGCCATCACTGAAGGGCCAATCAGTAAACAGCGAAGTGAATAGATGGATACAGAAATGTCGGGAGCTGTCAGAAGTCTAGAGTACTTATGTATTATGGGAACGGGAAGAGGTAAAACACTTTACTCCTCCCGTTCCAGGTTAGGGAGTCTTTTAGGAGTTCTTGGTTAAGGGTGGAGGGTGCCGTAAATTTCTAACCTATGAAGCTATTATGTTAATTCAGAAAATGGGGTGGGGCTGGGCTCAGCCCTGCTCAGCCTCCATTTTTTTTTTTTTTTTTTAGACATCAGGGGTGAGTAGGGGAACTCTGATGCTGAGGGGCAATTTTTTGTAAATACAATGGAATGCAATTCCAAAGCTCAGTTGTAAATATTTTAATACATGCTTGGTGGTTGGGCAGAGAAGGAGGGCTCCAATGCTCAGCATCAATTTTTATTATCAATATAAAGTAAGAAAGAGATTGGATAATGTTATCCGGGAAACTTTATCCAAGTATACTTGGCAGGTGACTTGTCCAGCTGAATATTTGGTTAAAGTTATCTGGGTTAATAACTTTACCTGAGTAACTTTGCTGGGCATCGGCCAACTGAATATGGACTGGGGCGATAAACCCAATGTTTTTGCTGCAATTACCTGTGTTAATGTTAGAAGTTACTTTTGAATTGTTAAATATTGTTTGTAAATTGTAAATATATCTAAATATATATATATTTTTTACTGTTACCCACTGGGAACATTTTTATAATCCAGTGAACTAAAAATCTAAATAAATGAATCATAGCTTGGTTCTTATCCAGTGTATACATTGAACCATTTGGTATAATGCTCACTGGACACAAGCTTGTCATCTATCATATCCTCAGTGACAGTGTTTCCATTTGTCAGTACTAGTTCCAGTGTTGGCCTACCATAACTGTGCTTTTCAACAAGTTGAGTTGCTAGAAACAGACACACACACTTGCTGAAGATCTTAAGCAAGCAAATTAAAGTGCAGACTCTCTGGCCTCGCTGAGTACTTGTTTAAGAGGACAGAATGAGTAGCCAGTTCAAGAACTGGGGCAAGCTACAAGCGCTGACACAAGTATAAATAAACATGTCCTGGTTGAAGACTGAGAATGACAAAATCCCTGGGTTAGTGGCTGCTCTTGCACAACTAGATCCACACTAAAGCAAGCCCAAATGCCACCCCTATTGCCCAGACTGTCTAATACTTCTCGACCTTAGTCCACCTATTTCCCTTATCCTTCTTAAAAAGAATAGGATGACACATCCCCCATTTAAGTACCAAGTCCTCCTACTGCTAATAAATATCACATTCCAGAGGCATTGTCCTTACATACTTTTAAAGCTCCAGCCACTTGTCAAGCCTTTGTGTCTGTTATTATGGATGTGCCTTTGTTTTAAACAAAATAGATAATGGCAACAAAACTGTTTATTTCATCTCTTTTCAGGAGTGCCATGAAATGAAAAAAACAATGATGAAATTTCGTAAAAATTAGTATTTAGTGTTAGTGCGCACTAACAGGACTTAGTGCACACTAACTGAAAAAGTTACCAATCAGTTAAAAAGTGTCAATAGGGGGAGCAATTTATTAGCTAGAGTTATGGCTGTGTATTCCCAGGGTTACTTGTTTGTGTTGCCAAGGTTGCAAGGTGATATTTGTGTGTGTGTGTGGAGGGGGGCAGTGCCTGGTATCAAGCGTAAACAAACAATTGATACAATAAATAATACCAACAAGTTTTAGACAGCAAATGCCAAAGCATGCAATACAAATGTATATTTTGAATTTGCCAATCCCTTTGTATTTTAGGAAAGGGGTCCTAGCATTTTGGTACATTTATACTTTTAATTCCCCTGATGTCTGTCTGTATGTTTGGGTGGGGGATGGTAACTGTTGAGAGGAGAAGTGACTGGGGTGAATGAATGGAGTGGTGGGTGGGAAAGAGACTGCTTGGAATGGTGACTGGTGAGAGAGAGGCAGTCTGGTGTGTTTGGGGGTGACTGGAGAGAGTGGGAGTGATTGGGGTAGCTATATAGGGTGGCAGGTAGGAGAGAGTCTGATTGGAATAGTGAGTGGTGAGAGGGAGTGAATGGGATGACTGTATGGGGTAACAGATAGGAGAGATACTGGTTGGGGTGGTGACTGTGAGAGAGAGGAAGTCTGGTATGTGGGGTGTGACTGGTGAGAGGGATAATGACTAGGGTGACTGTATGGTGTGTCAGGTGGGGGAGAAAGAGAGACTAGTTGAGGTGATGACTGGTGAAAGAGAGGCAGCCTGGTATGTGGGGGTGACTAGTGAGAGGAGGAGTAAATGGGGTGATTGTATGGGGGTGACAGGTGAGAGAGAGATTGCTTGGGGTAGTGACTATTGAGAGAGAGACAGCCTGTTGTGTGTGGGGTGGGACTAGGGGGAGGGGAAGTGACTGTATGGGGTGACGTGGAAAAGAGAGGCTGCCTGGTATGTGTGTGGGGGTGACTGGGGTAACTGTATGGGATGAAAGGTCACCCCACACACACACCAGGCTGCCTCTCTCTCTACAGTTACCACCCCAACCAGACTCTCACCTGTCTCCCCATACATTCACCCAAGTCACTTCCCCTCTCAACAGTCACCCCCCCCCCCCCCAAGCACATAGACTCACACCAAGGGAATTCAAAGTATTCATATCCAAAAATACTACAACCCATTTCATAAAATACAAAATGAATTGGCAAATTCTAAATATGACTTTGCATTACATGTTTTTGCTGACTAGAACTTGATGCCAATTTGTTTTTCTACTCCCTACTTTCTCAATTCCTGTTGTCTTGTTTTTAGGAATTATATCAATCCCTAACACCACTGAATAGTCCTCTTGACATTCCCAATCCATAATCTTCTAATTTCCATCCACTTTTTTTAATGATCTCCATTTGGTTACTAATTCCTCTACTAATATAGGACTCACTGTATGTCTCTTTATTCCAATATATTTCTATTTATTTATATATTTTTACAAACTTGTATTTCACATCCTCCAAAGCATTGTTCAGTTTGCATAACACAGATAACACAGATACATCCTAGTTTAAAAGACACTAACAAACAGTTAAAACAATTTAAGATTGGTGCCAATGTATCCTGCTTACCCGTTCCTTAGGCTTTTGTTGGAGTCTTCCAATAAACCTAGTTTACTTGTTTGACAGTTCTACGACCAAAGATATTCTTATTATTCTTTGTATGGGTGTATCTCATCTCTACCCAGATCTTCTTCTAGAAAACTCGTTATGATACAAAAAAACCAAGTCCTGTTATTAACACTCTTTACATAGTCATTTGTTCATCACTAGGATCCCTTGCCATGCATTTACCAATACCAAAAATTGAAAAGAAAGACAAAATACCACCTGTGTTCTTGCCTCTTTCACCCATACTCCCACTGCCTTGTAGTTCTTTTTTATCCAATCTAATAAGTGTTGAACATAAGTGCAGATAAAACTATCATGATTCATTATTCATACACTAATGCATTACTAATATTTCTTTGAGCTTGGCAAATAATAATTTACCAAGACTGCAATATTAAATTTTTAAATTAAACCCAGACAGTACTAAATAGTACTGAATAGTACTGTTTTAATTTTCATGCTGAAAAAGCATGAAGACACGTCTCATATTGGGATTCAGATAATAAATGTATTATTTAATGACTCCTGAGCACATGCACCCTAAATAGTAACACAGCAGATGACAACAGATAAGGACCAATTGACCCATGTGGTCCTCCCAATTGTCTTTCTGATGAGTTATCTACCACTTTGGGTATATGAGCATACATTTCAGGATATAAAATGGACAATTCTGGATTATATCAAGCTGGATTGGCAAGGGGACATCAGATAGCAATTGTTATATCAATGGAAGTAGGGTGGCATTTTCAAATACTTGGGGGATTAAATGATGAATTAGAATGGAGTGAAGTCCTGAATGTCCAATGAGAAACTGAACAATTAATTATTTAATGTACCACATTTATTGAAATACAATAGTACAAAACCTAACTGTACACTTTAAAAACTACCTAACACATTCATCATTCCACACTCACAGACAATGATAAAATGACACCATAGCAAAGTGCAGCAGCATAGGTGCATTAACATTAAATAGTAAAATACCTATAATATACAATATTCTTCAACACCTTATGAATAATTCAATCTATACACACAGATATTTTTTCGGGATTTAATATTTAACCTATAACAGCTTCTAATCACTTTATCCAACATATATGGTCCCGTTCACAAACTTGACAAGCATGGCATAGACATCATTGATTGTTGATGACAAACAGGCCAGGAACAGCAAATTTGGCCCTCAGTAGGTAACCAAATTCCTGAAGGTACTCTGTAATCAACAATGTCCTAACCAATGTGTCTGTCTATTTGACTGAGTGATGTGTTGTATTAGTCTCTGTCTATATCTGTGTCTGGGGGTGATATGGGGCTTGCAAGTATATTCCTGACCATGCCAATGCATACACCAGACATGCACTGAATGTGCACAAATTGCTTCTGACACAAGCAATCCTATGCTTCCATAGTTTACGATGGATTCTACAGCTATGCTGATGGATAGGCATGGAGAAAATGGCCTCACACATTGCAAGCAAACATTTCACTTTGGCCTGACACTGTTTAATCAATCAATCTAGAGGGATATGTGAAAATTAGCAGCATCAGAGCTCAGATATGCTGTGCCATTTTGCCAGATAAGTAGATATCTGCCTGTAGTGTACATTTCCCTCCCTGGCACTAGAGGCTCTCCCCCCAGTACCTGGAGTGGGCCTATTTGTATTGATATTGGGGGGTGTGCCTGGTTGGAAGAGCTTCATCTGCCAGAGAGGCTGTGGCATTTAGGTATGTGGAATTTACATGCTGTAAACTTATTTTGGGTATGCAGGAATGAAGGGATGGGGGAGGGCAAATGGTACCATCATGTCAGGTACTTTCATGTTCACCAGATTAATGGGCTAGGGGAGGGGTCTGGGTCAGCTGATTAATGATACTTGGGTACAGGGGTGGCAGGAGGCCTGCCAGGATCTATTTGATATTCTATTTTTCTACACAGAGACCTATCTACCCACTTACTTGTAGAAGATATCTTAGTAACTAGAAAGTGAGCCTGTCATACAAGGCTGTAGCATTGAGGCTTACTCTGCCATATGATCATGCTGGCAGATTAGGCTTATAGAAAATCTGTTTTCTGTAGATACAAACATTTTGGGTACACAAATTAGGTGGCACTTTTAACCTGCTTATTACAGGAGCTGTATCACTTGTCTACTACCCAGCCTAATGATTATGAATCTGTCTATTTGCAGCCTGCTCAAAGACCGTGTCATCCTAGAAAGTGGCTTCTATGCAAAACTCATAGAGGCTGCTGTGTGACAACTGCGGAGGTATGGAGGATAGAGATTCCCCACTGCCCAAGAGCAAACGGTGATGAGGCCTGCTGTTGCTTCTCAAATGATCAATAGTGTAGCGATATATGAATCTTCCGACACTGCACGTGTTTCAAAGTGATTCAGACTTTTTCTTCAGGGAACACGAAGCTGTTAGCTGTGAATGAATATGTCTGTGCAATAAAAAGTGAATTAAAAAGCCCTTTTATAACAGCAACAAGCTTGTAAAACAACATGGCTGCAAAATGAACTGGAGCACTTACTGTTTGAAGAATGTGGTCAATGTACCATCAGGAGTAATTTATAGATGTGCTGAAATCATAGAATGAACTAGGCTGACAAACTTCTAATACATATTAAATAATTCCAAATGAAATGTTCTTGTCAGAAATTGTGTTACTTACGTTTTGGTGCCACAAGCTACCTGTCAGCATTACTTCCCGGCATTGACAATGAGCTTTCAAAAAGCCTCCATTTTTAAAGGAAACCCCATCGACTGGGAAGATTGACAGCCGGATATGACAGGGGTAATCTCACCAAATATGGTTAATTACCTTTCATTGACTGTCATTTTGAAAAAAAATCCACTTCAGTGAAGAGAAATGAAATGTATACCAAGTATGGAAAATGTCGGCCATCTTGGATGTCGGGGAATGCCCGAATATGAGGAGGATAATCACACCAATTATGGTGAATGATGTTGGTTGGTGGCCATTTTGAAAAGAATCCCCTTCGGTGAAGAGGAATGAAATACATACCAAGTATGGAAAATGACGTTTGTGCGGTCATCTTGGATGATACCTTGGCATTAAAATCACAGAGTACCATTCAAATCTCTCATTCAATCCCTCGGGCTCTACTGAATTCAAACAAAAAAAATCCATTGATCTTCTTTGTAGTTGAGTGTTGCAGTTCTATCACCACCACGTTTAGACAGAGGAACATGATCAAGAATGATCCATTTAAAATCTTCAAATTTATAAGTGAATGTTATACAATGTGGGACTTTGGGAGTCTTTTTATCCTGGTTGTTGATGTGGCTTCGATGTTCTGTCAAATGGGTGAGTATCTTACATTTCGTGCATCCAATATAGATTTTCAGGCATGGACATTGTAGGGCATATACAACATAGTCTGTATTGCTATTAACTTCATGTTTAATAGTTACTTTAATGCCCATATTTTAATCTTGCCTATCAATGCCAGTATGGGCTGTTGCGCAAAAAGAACAAATGTCGCATATTGTTAGAGCTGCCATCCTCGGGGATGGCGGCTCTAAGTACGAATGCTGCTGGTTGATGGTGCTGTTTCAGACCGCGATCGGATCACCATTGACGGCTGCTAACATAATCTGACTTATTTGCTGCAGGTATTTCATGAGCCTACAATTCTTTGTGGCAATTGCCCTACAGATATCAGTCCTGTTCCAATTGATTGCCCCTGAGGCAGCTCTATGAAAGAGAGTGAAACTCGGCCAGAGTCGGGCATCATCAAATAAAGGGCGTTCCTACTACCGATTCTCTTTGTTTTGTACTGCTGTACAGCCAACTGGATCAGCTTCCGCTTTGCTTTTTGGGAAATCTCTCTTTTAACATGGATGCTTGCTCATGAAATTCATCCTCTTCAGAGCATATCCTCCGGAAATGAAAAAATTGTCCCACAGGTAAACCTTCCTTGAAATGTCGTGGATGGTGGCTTTCGAAATGCAGGAAGTTATTCCTATCAGTATTTTTATAGAATAATATGGTGTTGATTCCTTGCAAGTTCTTGCTAATCAAAATGTCGAGATATGGTAGTTTTTCATGATGATAAGATATGCTGAATTTCAAGTTGGGGGTCACTTGATTCAACCATTGATGAAAAAGTAACAACTGTTCTTCAGTAAGGGGCGGATTTTAAATGCCCTGCGAGTGTAAATCCGGGTGGATTTACACGCGCAGGGCCCTTGCGCGCCAGCACGCCTATTTTGCATAGGCCGCCGACGCGCGCAGAGCCCCGGGACGCGCGTAAGTCCCGGGGTTTTTTAAAGGGGCGGGAGGGGGCGTGTCGAGGGTGTGGCCAAATGATGCGACGTTTCGGGGGCGTGACACGGCATTTTGGGGGCGGCGATGCGGGCGTGGTTTCGGCCCGGGGGCATGCCGGGGGTGTGGCCGCGGCCTCCGGACCATCCCCCGGGACTGGAACACGGAGCGGGGCAGCCGGCCGACGTGCGCAGATTTACGTCTGCTTTTCTCAGGCATATCCTGCCTGTTCCCTCCGAGGCTGCTCCGATTTTGGAGCGGCTTCGGAGGGAACAGGCACCGCGCGCTGGGCTCGGGGCGCGCAGGTTGCACAAATATGCACCCCCTTGCGTGCGCCGACCCCGTATTTTGTAAGATACGTGCGGCTATGCGCATATCTTATAAAATCCAGCGTACTTTTGTTTGCGCCTGGTGCGCAAACAAAAGTACGCGATTGCGCAATTTTTAAAAATCTACCCTTATGGGTCCAAATAAAAAATATGTCGTCTATGTAATGGGTCCATAATTTGACATGTTGAAAATATTGTGATTTATATACATGAATTTCCTCAAACTGTGAGACAAATAGATTTGCCACATCTGGTACAACAGGAGACCCCATAGCAACCCCATGGGTTTGTAGAAAAAAAAAATATTTTCAAACATGAAAAAATTATTAAAAGATTAATTTCATTAGTGATGACAGGAAGTTGGACGGAATCCGTTGAGGTCTTTCTCTCTCTGAGAAGATTTTTTTTTCCACCAGGTCCAGGGCTTCTTTTTGTGGCACATTAGTATAGAGCAACTCAACATCTAAACTTACTAGAAAAAGGTCAACTGATGTGTTGTCTATTTTTGAGAGTTTATTTAACATGTCTGATGTGTCTTGCACAAAAGATTTGGCATTGTGAACTGCTGGTTGGAGAAAATGGTCTATAAGTATTAGGGGTGTGCATTCGTTTTGAACTTAATTGTAAAACGCTACTTATTTTTTTTTTTTAACTTAAAAAAGTGATGAGGCGAAAACGATCGGATTTCCAACTTATTCAACATAGCTATGTTGAATACGTTGGAAATCGCGATTGTTGATCCAAAATAAAAATTTAAACCCCTCGCCTTCCTTAATCCCCCCCCCAAAGACTTACCACAACTCCCTGGTGGTCCAGCGAGGAGTCAGGACGCCATTTCTGAACTCCTTTGCGAGGAGCACGTGACGCCGCGTCACTCCGACGTGGCGCCGACGTCACGTGATTCCCCGCGGGTTCGCTCCGGGACCCTCGTTCGACCCAAAAGGAACTTTTGGCCAGCTTGGGGGTGTCAGGAGGCCCCCCCAAGCTGGCCAAAAGTTCCTTTTGGGTCGAACGAGGGTCCCGGAGTGAACCCGCGGGGAATCACGTGACGTCGGCGCCACGTCGGAGTGACGCGGCATCACGTGATTCCCCGCGGGTTCACTCCGGGACCCTCGTTCGACCCAAAAGGAACTTTTGGCCAGCTTGGGGGGGCCTCCTGACACCCCCAAGCTGGCCAAAAGTTCCTTTTGGGTCGAACGAGGGTCCCGGAGCGAACGCGCGGGGAATCACGTGACGCCGCGTCACTCCGACGTGACGCCGACGTCACGTGCTCCTTGCAAAGGAGTTCAGAAATGGCGTCCTGACCCCGCTGGACCACCAGGGAGTTTTGGTAAGTCTTGGGGGGGGGGGGGGGGGATTAAGGAGGGTGAGGGGTTTAAATTTTTATTTGCACATATGGACATAGACTCAACTTATGGAATTCTCCATATGTCCATATTGACCGAAAATGACCCCCCCTTTCGACTTATGGACTTATGAACATAAACTTTTGGTCTGCACATCCCTAATAAGTTTTGCCAACTGTTCTAGTATGGAGCCATTGGCTGAAACTAAGAGTGTACAGGGAGGTTTGACCAATGATTTGTGGATGTTTGGGACTCAGTATATAACAGGAGTACGAGGATGAGAAACATTGAGAAAATCATATTCTTTGGTTGTGAGAAACCCATTTCTTTGTGCTTCCTGTAATATTGTTTGAATTTTTATTTGTAATTCAGGGGTGGGGTCTGCTGGCAATGGGCTGTAATAATCTTGATTTTCTAATTGACACAAGATCTCTTCACAGTAGTCCCCTAGATTCATAATAACAACGGCCCCTTCTTTGTCTGATGGCTTAATTATGATGTTTTTGTTTTTAGCCAATGTGTTAAGTACATGATTTTCAACACTAGATAGATTATAAAAAGTTTGTTGGATAAAAAGGCTCCCATAGTCCCACACTGTATAACATTCACTCACAGATTTGAAGATTTCAAATGGAACATTCTTGATCATGTTCCTCTGTCTAAATATGGTGGTGATAGAACTGCAACACTCAACTACAAAGAAAATCAGTGGATTTTTCGATTGAATTCATTAGAGCCCAAGGGATTGAATGAGAGAGTTGAATGGTACTCTGTGATTTAAATGCCAAGGTATCATCCAAGATGGCTGCACAAACGTCATTTTTCATACTTGGTATGTATTTCATTCCTCTTCACCAAAGGGGATTCTTTTCAAAATGGCCGCCAACCAACGTCATTCACCATAATTGGTGTGATTACCCTTCGCATATTCGGGCATTCCCCGACATCCAAGATGACCAATGTCATTTTCCTTACTTGGTATGCATTTCATTTCTCTTCACACAATTTCTGACAAGAAAATTTCATTTGGAATTATTTAATATGTATTGGAAGTTTGTCAGCCTGGTTCATTCTATGATTTCAGCACATCTATAAATTACTCCTGATGGTACATTGACCACATTCTTTCAAACAGTAAATGCTCCAGTTCATTTTGCATCCATGTTGTTTTACAAGCTTGTTGCTGTTATAAAAGGGCTTTTTTATTCACTTTTTATTACACAGACATATTAATTCGCAGCTAACAGCTTCGTGTTCCCTGAAGAAGAAGTCTGAATCACTTCGAAACACGTGCAGTGTTGGAAGACTCATATATCGCTACACTATTGATCATTTGAGAAGACAAGTGTAGAAGATTTAAGGACAGCTGCATTGTGGACATTTTATCCAAAGATAAGTGCAATTTTGTATAGCCCCTATCTATCAATAGGGGAGTACATTAATTATCAAGACTCTTATATGAGTATTTCGTAAGAAGTGACCTATGATTATAAAGCCCCAGCGCTCCTACATATATAAGCCATCGGCTGCAAGGGCGCTGTATGATGGTCACTCTTTACATACTATAAGAGCCTAATTGCATAGCGGAATATTTATTGTTTTTTGTTTGGATATCAGTATTAGGTATGTGCATTCGTTCAGAACGAATTAGGCAATTTCAAAAAAGTATTGCAGGCCTGCGATACTTTAGGTAATGAGGGGCAGGGGGCCGAAATGGGGGGGGGGGGGGGGGGGGGCAGTCCTGCGCTAGTCAGCAGCGATCGCACCGCTGAAGGGAGGCTTGAAGTGCTTCACTGCCTATTACAGGTATCAATGTATATGATCATAGTTAGTGTGTACTAATGGAACTTAATGTGCACTAACCATGAAATTAGGGGGAAAAAACTAACTATTTTAAAAACAAAATTTAGTAAAAAAAAAAAATAAATAAAGACACAAAATAAAAACTACACACAAAAAACAAAACAAAATATTGCACACCTCTAATTCTAACCTATATTCAGAATATAATATAATATAATATAATATAATATAATATAATATAAAAGATTTTCCTTACCACTCTTAAAGTTAGGGCTAAAAAATACCATGATAAATTATCCTAGGGTTGGTATCTTTTAAACAGGTGTGTGGGTGCACATGTGTGCATGTTCATTGACCCATGCCCAGGGACACAGCCATTTTATAACATATGTGCATGTATATGTACATGTTATAAAATAGCTTGAATGAGCACACGTGTGTACACATTTTTAAGTGGACACGCAACTATGCGCACAAACGCTGCTTCTATCATGTAAGTGCGGTGATTTTAAAATGCATGCATACTGACGCCAATACCAGTTTTACTAGTTCACCCAGACTTCCAATCCCCCCCTAACTTAATAGGCTCCTTTCTCCCCTGTTAGGCCCAACCCTTAAAACTTCATTGATGTGTTTACTGTTTTTTGTTTTACAACTTACATGCCATCCATAGTAAAAATAAAGTTATGCGGCAGGGGACCCCCGGTACAAGCATGTGTGCATAAGTATTTACGTGCAAATTTCAAGGTGAAATCAAGGAATGCCCATGTCCCGCCCAGAACATGCCCACAACCCAACCTTTTTTGAACTTTTCATTTGTGCGCTTAGTGGGAGATATGCGTGTACATGGGTGGCTTTTTAAATCTGCTTGGCACGCGCCGGAGCGACTTGTTCATGTATCTCTTGTTTTTGGCGCATTCCGGGCTTTTGAAATTGACCTTTAATCGGGCCATTTCTTCTGAAAGCTCGGAACACCAATGTTAAATTCTTCAACTGAATCTCATTCTGTGCTGTTTTCACATTAGCTTCTACTGTTTGTAGTGTACAATTTGCAGTCTCTGAACAAATTTCTTTGGCAGTCCAGTGTAGAAAGAATTACAGCAATCAACTTGTGAGATAACTGAAGCCTGCAAAACCATCTTTAAATCCAGTTGTCTAAGGAATGGGTGATATTGAGATGCCAGCTGAATTTGAAACATCACTTTCTGAATCTGGCATCACCTTTGAAAGAGGGATCAATTAGTACACCTAAATGTAAAACTTCTAGCTTCAGAAAGAGAGCTTAATTTTTCGGAATTATTGCTTCTAGTACCTCTGATATGCTAGAGCTTCAGAACCATATAACATCTGCTTTATTTGGATTATGTTTGTTTATTTTCCTTCATCCAAGCTGAAACTGTTTTCAAACATTCTTACTGCCTCTATTGTATCAGCCCCCAGGAGAGAGAAAATCTGTATATCATCACCATAGAAATTACAACAGACACCAGATTTTTTTTTAATAACTCCCCCCAAGGGCTGTACGTATGTCAAAATGGGTCATAAGAGTATCAAACTCTCTGATACTCCATACATCAGAGGCTGTATGACCATACTACAAAACAGTGGCAGCCTTGGGTCAGCCAGTGCATTTTGAAATAAGGAACCAAGAGGGCAGGAGTGGGCAGGGGTCAGCCCTGGCCCAGTTGGACCCTGGACATTGTGGGTAAGCCAGGAAGGTCTGGGAGGGATAGGAGAAAGCCAGGGCAATTTTAATAAAATCAGATTGCTTGGTAGTTTTTTTAAATGGCAGCACATTTTGGGAGCTGGGGGTGAGGTGGGTCCTGAAATAAAATGAAAACCCATCAACAAAACAAACAAAAACCAACAATCCTGCCACCAATCAACCAAAATGGAAAAACAAACAAACCCATATACACCCCTAATCAAGACAATTTTGTCACCTCACTAATTTTTGCCAGTGAAGGCTTGTCAGTTATACTTCTTTTATCATGGAGTTAACAATTGTATTTGCTTTACGTCCCATATGTGATATGAAATACTTTTGTCACTGCACAAAATTATTCTGCTATCTCTTTTGCACATTAGGAAGGAAACTACCTGCAACATACAGGATTCACTACTGAAGAAAACATTTGAGTCAATGAGCCAACTGTCTGATATTTTAGAAAGTAAAAAAAAAAAACAAACCCCTCTTTATTTCCTTGATGTTAGAATTGATTTGGTGTTCAAATCAGTTTGCAAAAAGGATAATAATGTGCTTTCAATTTCAATCTTTGAAGTTAAGTTTTTTGTTGATTCACATGATCTGTTGCAATGCATTTCAAAAAGCTTCCCCAGCTTAAAGTTCTACTGCTTTCAACTCTACTGCGTATCAACTGGCAACTTTTCACTCCAATTGTCAATTGTTTTCTGACTTGAGCAAATATAGATCAATAGAGAAATGAGTGTGCAGCTCCCGAAAAGAGATGGAATGGAATGGGTGGTATGTGAATCCATTAAAATTGTACTATAAAAAAAAAGAAAACAATTACAGAAAAGCAATTTTCCTTTTTTCAAAGTTATTTTCAATTGATTCATGCTGGAGGTGATTAATAACCTGAAAGGATTTCTCCAATAGAATAAAAAAGCCTCAAGGAAGACATTCTGGAATAAAATCTGTTCAAGCCCAAACAGGAGTTGTGTATGTGTGTATTCAAAAAAAATGGGAATGTTATGGAAAATGCAGTAGACAAAACTTCTGAAAAAAAGGAAAGGGAAGCATTAAGAAAGCCTAGAGCTAGAAAACATATAGAATAAAAATCTCCCAATAAGTACTTCCCACCAGAAATCACAGCTTGCTTGTGAATGGCATGCAGCCCTAAAGGAAAAACAATCTTCCGTGCAGGGTTGACAGAAGTATATGATTTCACAGCAGAAGTAAGAAAAATAAAAACCACCCCTATACCGAAGCAGGAATAAAACTATACTCTAGAGGTCAAAAGATATATATAAAAGATGAACTGTCTAAACATTACTGAAGTGAGAAAAAGAATAACACTGAATACTGAAAAAAGGCAGTAGAAGAAAATCATAAGCTCAAAACTATTTTCTAAGCTAAAAGAACTAATGGAATGCTCTGTATAAAAAAAATATGTATCTAACCTAGAACAAGAAACTCACCAGAGCTTTGAGGCCTCAGATTCTAAAGAAGTAAAGAACCAATCATGAAGAAATGCTGAAGAAATGAAGCATCAGAATGATATAAACTCAAAACTCCTCAAAATCATTTCCAAGATATATAAACAAGGATGTTGTTATTCACTGGGCTGGAGAGTGGGAACATAATCTGGGTAGCTTTATCTAAATATTCTGCAGCTCTTCTGCAGGTAAGTCTTCCATTGAATATTCTGGCCTCAAATTAGCCTGATTATGTTCCCCAGGTCACTTTAGCTAATTTGTGCTTTATATCAGTGCTCACCAGCTGAAACGTAATCACATTCCCAGAGCACCTCTATCACTGCCTCTTTTAATCCTGCGAAATTTGGGGTGGGTATTGTGCAAGGAGTTATCCAGAAAATAATTTAGCTGGAGAGCAGGGGAAAATTTTCAAATCTTGGTTTTTGTCCAGGTGACTCCAAAGGTTATCCGAAAAGAGTCTTTTAATATTGACCTCAATAGAAATGACAGCATGAGTCTTTGTTGCCCATGGAAACCTGAAAAGAAATCAGGTATACCAGACAGCTAGCAGCATGGACCATGAATAATGGCAGACGAGTCTCTTCTGTTCCTTCCTGTTGCTACTGATGCAACTGTCTCCTCCTCCTTCCTCCTGTTACCATGTTTTTCCCTCCATGCCATTATCTTTCATGTCTCCCCCATAGTGGACTAGTTCAGGTTTCCTATGGATGAATTACTTAATAAAATGTGGTTAAAAATATTTTTTGTGAAGCATATAAGCTAGTAGATTTGCACTGGAATTAATAAGAAGTGCTCATATATTTGGCTTCAATCACACCAAATTAACGTGAAACAAAGGGCATTATAACCATGAATCCTTTTAGTGAATTGCATATATTTATAATGTTCTTCTGCAATCTAAATTCTAGGGAATTGCTCCATTATATATATTCTTATAATATACCATCTGTTTAGCAATGTTAATAAATTCTCTGATCAAGTTTTCATTTGAAAGTTTTCAGTATTCAGCAGCACAGAAAGAAGAAAATTCATCTGGCTGAAGTTGGCCAGATAAATTGTCATAGATATTCAGAGGAGAACTTCCAATTAGGTGCTCCACTGAATATAGCCAGATAAAGTCCAAGATAGTCAGATAAATCTATCTGGCTAAATGTAGGATTGTCTCCAGCATTACCACTGGAACTCTGGAACAAGCACAGGAACAAGGGCAGCAACTAGCTTCACTCTGAGGTGACGACCCATTTGCCAAGGCGAAGAGTGAGCGGCTCCGGTGACATCACTGCTGGGCACCGTGGAGCTGTTTTCCACCGCGACGCCTTTAAAGGACAGTCATCCCTATGGGTACGGTCTTTCTTCAATGCCTCATTCTTTCCACCAGGGTCGTCCAGAGGGACCATCACCATATCAGGATCATTAGAGTGATGAGTAAGGACCTTAAGATATGGTCTGCATTCCTGAAGGGCTTCAGTGGTGTCATGGCCTGGCTTCCACCTCCGATTTCAAGCAATGGCCGCAGGTTGTTCTCTGATGCTGTATACTTCCAAGGCTTCAGGTGCACCTGCACTTGGTCATCTGACTGGGTGCAGTGGGCTGTCACATACAGCACTACTTTCTTAGAGCTGCTTCCTATCATTGTCACTCTCCATATCTGGTTGCCTGAGTTGAGCAATAGGAGAGTGGTGTTTTGGAGAGACAATTCAGCCATGGTAGATGTCATTTATTCCCAGTCTGCAAGATGCCCTGTTGTCTCTGAGCTCCTGCATGAGTTAGTTCTATCTTGCCTAAAGTCAAACATCGCAGCTAGGACAAAGTTATCCAGTTGTCTGCTAAACTTCTTTTATCATGGAGTTAGCAATAACATTTGATTTATGTCCCATCAGTGATACAAAATACTTTAGTCACTGCACAAAATTATTCTCTCTCTTTTGCACATTAGGGAGGAAACTACCTGCATATCAGAAGAAGTTATCTGGCTAACTTAGCTCCACCCTACTGTGCCTCCAGAACTCCTTCAACTTATCTGGTTAACTTTTATCTGGCTAAACAGTTAGCTAGATACATCAAATTAGAGGCATTCAGAGCAGGAAATTTAAAACTTGTGATTATTAAAATTATGCAACAAAATGATGCTGAAACTGGCATCATTTTGATGTATCTTTGTTGGTGGCTCAGAGCCAGCTTGTACCATTTTTAAAGAAAAACCAGTAGAGTAGGAACAAATGAGGATTACGCCTAGGGATGTGTAGAGGGACGCCATACATTGCATTTGGATTCGGATTTGTCGGGGAGCAGATACGTTGCATTCGGCCGTATGGCGCCCTGATGTGTTAATAAGGTGATTTCTATTCGTGTCCCAGCTAAAATTAAAATTAACTACAACTCCCCACCCTCCTGACTCCCCTCAATACTTACCAAAACTCCCTGGTGGTCCAGCGGGGAGTCCGGGAGCCATCCCCTGCACTCTCACACCCTCGGTGCCGGTTTCATCATGGCGCCGATAGCCTTTGTCACGGGGCTACTGGTGCCATTGGTCAGCCCCGTCACATGGTCATCGGCGCCATCTTGTGCTCCTACCATGTGACAGGGGCTGACCAATGGCACCGGTAGCCCCTGTGACATAATATGGGCAAAGGCTTTCGGCGCCATTTTGAGTACTGGCATCGGCCGGCCGGCGTGCAGGAGGTCGCTCTGGGACCCCCGTTGGTCCCCCAGGGACTTTTGTACAGCTTGGGGGGGGGCCTCCTGACCCCCACAAGACTTGCCAAAAGTCCAGCGGGGGTCCGGGAGCGACCTCCTGCATGCCAGCCGTCCGATGCAGGTACTCAAAATGGCGCCGATCGCGTTTGCCCTCACTATGCCTCAGGTACTGATGGTCGGCCCCTGTGACATAGTGAGGGCAAAGGCGATCTGCTGCCAGTATTCAAAATGGCGCCGATAAGCTTTGCCCTCACTATGTCACAGGGGCCGACCGCAGGTACCTGTGACATAGTGAGGGCAAAGGCGATCGGCGCCATTTTGAGTACTGGCATCGGACAGCCGGCGTGCAGGAGGTCGCTCCTGGACCCCCGCTGGACTTTTGGCAAGTCTTGTGGAGGTCAGGAGACCCCCCCAAGCTGGCCAAAAGTCCCTGTGGATCCAACGGGGGTCCCGGAGCGACCTCCTGCACGCCGGCCGTCCGATGCCAGTACTCAAAATGGCGCCAATAGCCTTTGCCCATACTATGTCACAGGGGCTACTGGTGCCATTGGTCAGCCTCTGTCACATGGTAGGAGCACAAGATGGCGCCGATGGCCAAGTGACAGGGGCTGACCAATGGCATCGGTAGCCCCTGTGACAAAGGCTATCGGCGCCATGATGAAACCAGCACCGAGGGTGTGAGTGCAGGGGATGGCTCCCAGACCCCCCGCTGGACCACCAGGGAGTTTTGGTAAGTCTTGGGGGGGGGGGGGTCAGGAGGGTGGGGGGTTTGTTTAAATTTTTATTTAGGTGGCTGTATAATTCGGCGAAGATTCGTGTATTCGTGGGGAATCGTGATACATTTCGCTTCCCCACAAATACTACGAATAGTGCAATATATGTTGTGGATCGCCAATACGGCGAAAACGAATGCACACCCCTAATTACGCCTGCCTTGTTGAGAATACAGAGCAAATCCCATGGAAGGGTTAGTGGGGATCTGGGAATACTCCTGCCCGTGCTCATTTGCAGAGAGCAGGAAGAGATCTGAAGGGCCTGGGGTGGTCACTCCGAGGCTTGGCTTGCTCAGCCATGTAGGGTAGGGCCCTGGTTTATTGGTGTAGTGGTCTCAGGAAGTGGCAGCAGGAGCCTGCAGTGGCCCAGGGAGGCCTCATTTTGTTTTTATAGTTTTTTTTGTTTGTTTTTTTTTGTTTAGCAAATGAACCTAACTGAAATAAATATTAAAACACACTGAAAAATGAATTAAAAAAACATTAAACAAAATGAAAAACGAATGGAATAAAATAATTGTGTCAGCACATCCCTATGGTATTGCCATACTTATGATGGCCCCTAACTACCAGCTACATTTTAAATCCACTGTAGAAGGGGAAAACGAGGGTAATGCGCGTAGCCTGGCCTTCTGCGCGCCGCGTGCATCTTCAAAGGTGCCCAGTTACGCGTGTAACTCCCGTTACACGCAGAAGTGCCGGGTCCAAGACTGAGGTCTTTATATTGGGGCAGTATTTTCTCTAGTGTCCTATCCATGTCACTAATGCTATCTGTGCTGGCTTTCTGGTCTAGCTTCCTATTGGCCAGAAATCCAAGCAGTGGTGCACTTCGATTGGCTGAATTTTTAGGCGCCAAATTGTGCTGTTCCTTAAATGCCAAGCAATGCCGGCACTACGTGCTCTTCTTGCACAAAATTACATTAAGACGCTAAGGTTTAAAGGTACGTTCTGTGGCTATTTTGATGTGTACCTGATCGGGGTAAATAGGAGTGTTCACAATGAATAGTTCAGTGTTTACAGATTGAATTTTTAAAAAATGTTGTTAGTTCTCTTAAAAGGTATATTATTATGTACATTTACTTGCACTGTATTTTCGTGTTAAAATCATATCAAGGCAATGAAGTACAAAAGTAATTTTGGCTTTAATATTGTTCTTTGACTCACACCTGACCAGCGATTATAGTAGCCTTTTCATCTAATTCAATCTAATTTGCTGAGTATCCCACAGATGCTACTTCAAAATTGGGTATTATTATTATTATTATTTGTTAATTTTCATTTATGCTTTGTTTTTGTTTTAGTAATAGATCTTATTACTATTACTTATTTATACTGTACATTTATGTAGGATTTCAATTCTAAGTTAATTGGATTTTTGAGCGCTTTTACTGTGTAAAACATTTTTGGCGCCAAAAATTTAGCTGTCCATGTAAACACTGTGGTCTGTAAACACTACTTGTGCTTCTCTTTGATTGAAGATACAAATTTAGTATAGAGTTTTGTATATATATGTCAAGTTTAAATTGATGTATGATATATATTGGATCCTTGTTCCGTATCAAGTCCTGTGTTTATTTGATCTGAATTATTTTGTTTTATAGCTTTTGAATACCGCATAAAACTATTCTAACCTCCCGACGCAGCCGCATTTGGCGAAACACGGGTCCGTGTCCGGGGACCCCTTGTGTTTGAAATTTGTGCCTCTTTAAGCAATGGAGTATGCCATGATGATGAAATAAAGATTTACCTTTATGCAATCTGAAGTATGGGACTGATTTAATACTTCTGCATCCCCTTGATGTTTGGACAAAATAATTGGAGTGCAGTGCCCTGCTCCTCTATTGTGCTTGTGGATTCTTCAGTCTATGTCATTTCAGCCTTATACTACTGCCTTTTGTTTTAGAATTTTCTTCCACTTAAAAATGCTTGGAACACACGTATTTTTTATACCTTTGAGGTAGAATGTAAGAACATAACAACATAAGTGTTGCACTTGGGGGTGGACCCTTGGAGAACGGCTCCCTGGTAGGGACCAAGAAGCACCTGCCCCCAGGGGGCAGAGCACTCGAGGAGACAGAAGCTAGGATGAGCTTTACCACTGGAAGCTCAGGGTCCCCCCAGGTGGATACCCTAGGGACCCAGGTCGCTTGGACTTAGGTGGGCCTCTGGGAGAGATGATAGACAAGCGTGCCCATAGACAGGAGAGGAGCAGGATCAGATTCGAGACTAGAGGTCAGACGGAGGAAAGAGGACCAGGTCAGATGGAGGAAAGAGGACCAGGTGAGGACAAGGCTAGGGACAGAGCCAAAATCAGGAGACATAATCAATCAGGCAGAGGTCAGAATCCGGGAGTCAGTCAAAGGAGTGGTCAACAAAGCAGAGGATAGATGAGGTCACAGGCAAGCCAAGGTTAGAAGGCAGGAAGATCAAGGAGCAAGCTGAGGTCAGTACTAATGAGACAGTCTTGAGATACTACCTGGGGAGGCAACAGATAAACAAGAGGACACTGGAACAAGGCTCAGACACAGTGACAATCTAGCACTATACTAACCCAAAGCAGTGCTCCATCTTACCAGGCCACATCTCCAGCCATCAAAGGAACAAGCAGGACCAGAACCAATGGGCAGGAGCAATGTCCAAGGCAAGCAACTGAACACAAGAGAGATATTCCGGTTCCAATTCTTGAAGTGGGAGGTTGAACCCACAAGCTTGGAAACAAGTGTTCTTGGATTCATGGATGTGTGGGCTGGGACCCACAACAAAGAATCAATTCTAGGAAGCGCAAAGATTGGGGCATGAACCCACAACCTTACAATTAAGATTTCTTCACCTTAGGCACTCTGCCACATGCCAAGGCAAAGAAATGCAAGCATGGACTTCCCTATATCAGGCAATCAATCAGGGTGTGCCACAGAGCTAAGACCCGCCCCTGGCCCTACAAGAGACTGGGCGGTCCACGCGCACATGGCGTGCTCAAGTCCATGGAAGGCGCCGAACTCCGACGTGAGGCCAGGTGCGCAGTGGAAGGCCCAGCGACCGCCGCCGTGGGACACCTAGGCCTGGAAGAGCTTGCACCTACCACTAGGGAGGCCGACCCGAGACCTTCCGGAGAGGTGAGCAAGCCTGTGCACGGGCCGGATGCGGACGGGGTATGCAACAATAAGAAATTGCCATACTGGGTCAGACCAAGGGTCCATCAAGAACAGCATCCTGTTTCCAACAGTGGCCAATCCAGGCTATAAGTACCTGGCAAGTATCCAAAACTAAGACGATCCCATGCTACTGATGCAATTAATAGCAGTGGCTATTCCCTAAGTCAACTTGATTAATAGCAGTTAATTGACTTCTCCTTCAAGAACTTATCCAAATCATTTTTAAACCCAGCTACACTAACCACATCCTCTGGCAAAAATTCCAGAACTTTATTGTGTTTTGAGTGATAAAGAATTTTCTCTGAATGGTCTTAAATGTGCTACATGCTAACTTCATGGAGTGCCCCCTCGTCCTTCCATTATTTGAAAGTACAAATAGCCGATTCACTTCTACTCATTCAAGACCTCTCATGATCTTAAAGACCTCTATCATGTCCCCCCTCAGCCGTCTCTTCTCCAAACTGAACAGCCCTAACCTCTTCAGCCTTTCCTCATAGGGGAGCTCTTCCATCATCTTAATCATTTTGGTTGCCCTTCTCTGTACCTTCTCCATCGCAACTATATATTTTTTGAGATGCGGTGACCAGAATTGTACACAGAATTCAAGGTGGGGTTTCACCATTGAGCGATATAGAGGCATTATGACATTTTCCGTTTTATTAACCGATCCCTTCCTAATAATTCCTAACATTCTGTTTTTCCCTATATGCAACACCTTGCACTTGTCCACATTAAATTTCATCTGCCATTTGGATGCCCAATCTTCCAGTCTTGCAAGGTCCTACTGTAATGTATCACAATCCACTTGTGATTTAAGTACTCTGAATAATTTTGTATCTTCAACAAATTTGATAACCTCACTCATTGTATTCCTTTCCAGATTATTTATATGAAAATCACCAGTCCAAGTACAGATCCCTGAGGCACTAGATTGAGAAAATTGACCATTAAATCCTACTCTGTTTCCTGGCTTTTAACCAGTTTTTAATCCACAAAAGGACTTTGCCTCCCATCCCATGATGTTTTTAGTTTTTTTAGAAGCCTCTCATGAGGGACTTTGTCGAACGCCTTCTGAAAATCCATATACACTACATCTACCGGTTCACCTTTATTCACATGTTTATTAACCCCTTCAAAAAAATGAAGCAGATTTGTTAGGCAAGATTTCCCACGGTAAATTCATGTTGACTGTCTTCCATTAAACCATGACTTTCTATATGCTCTACGGATTTTGATCTTGAGAATAATTTCCACTATTTTTCCTGGCACAGAAGTCAGGCTCACTGGTCTATAGTTACCCGGATTGCCCCTGGAGCCTTTTTTAAATATTGGAGTTACTTTGGCCACCCTCCAGTCTTCAGGTACAATGGATGATTTTAATGATAGGTTACAAATTTTAACTAATAGATCAGAAATTTCATTTTTTAGTTCCTTCAGTACCCTAAGATGCATACCATCTGGTCCAGGTGATTTGCTATTCTTTAGTTTATCAATCTGGCCTCCTACATCTTCCAGGTTCACAGTGATTTGGTTCAATTCGTCTGACTCATTACCTCTGAAAACCATCTCTGGAACTGGTATCAACCCAATATCCTCTTTAGTAAACATGGAAGCAAAGAATTAATTTAGTCCCTTTAACCCCTAGCTCATCTAATGGTCTGACCGACTCTCTCACAGGTTTCTTGCTTCAGGTATATTTTAAAAAGTTTTTATTATGAGTTTTTGCCTTTATGGCCAACTTCATTTCAAATTCTCTCTTTGCCTGTCTTGTCAATGTTTTATACTTAACTTGACAATGCTTATGTTTTATCCTATTTTCTTCAGATGGATCCTTCTTCCAATTTTTGAAGGATGATTTTTTGGCTAAAATAGCCTCTTTCACCTCATCTTTTAACCATGACGGTAATCGTTTTGCCTTCCTTCAACCTTTCTTAATGTGTGGAATACATATGGACTGTGCCTCTAGGATTTGCTTTTTGAACACTTTTAACCTTTGCAGGTGCCCCTTTCAGTTTTTTTCTATTTTCCTCATTTTATCAAAGTTTCCCTTTTGAAAGTTTAGTGTTACAGCTGTAGATTTACTTATTGCCCCCCTTCCAGTTATTAGCTTAAATTTGATCATGTTATGATCACTGTTGCCAAGTGGCCCCACACCCGTTACCTGTCTCACCAAATCCTGTGTTCCACTAAGAATTAAGTCTAATATAGCTCCCTTTCTTGTTTGTTCCTGAACCAGTTGCTCCATGAAACAGTCATTTATTACATCCAGGAACTTTATGCTCTAGCAAGTCCTGATTTTACATTTACCCAGTCAACATTGGGTAATTGAAATCTCCCATTATTATTGCACTGCCAATTTGGTTAGTTTCCCTGATTTCTCTTAGCATTTCATCATCTGTCTGACCATTTTGTCCAGATGGACGGTAGTATACTCTTATCACTATACTCTTACCCAACACACATGGGATTTCTACCCATATAGCTTCTACTGAGCATTACTCTCTTCTACGATCTTTATCCTGTTGGACTCTATATCCTCCCAGACATAAAGTGCCACACACTCCCACCAAGTTGATCCTCCCTATCATTGCGATATAATTTGTACTCTGATATAGCACTGTCCCATTGGTTATCCTCCTTCCACCAAGTCTCTGTGATGCCAATTATGTCAATCTCATCATTTGCTGCTATATACTCTAACTCTCCCATCTTACTTATTAGACTTCTGGCATTGGCATACAGACATTTCAAAGTGTGTTTTTTGTTTGATTTAACAACCTGCTTTTCAGTTGTTAGGGATAATTTGGAAATCATTAGATTCGGTGATTTTTTACATATAGGCACATGTACTATGTTTGCTTTTATTGGAACCTCTCTGTTGGGATGCCCTAACTTTCCTGTTTCATTAGTATCCTTCAAGGATTTATTTCTCTGAACCTTGCACTACTGAGTGACTCTCGGCTTTCCCCCTTGTTCTAGTTTAAAAGCTGCTCTATCTCCTTTTTGAAAGTTAGTGCCAGCAGCTTGGTTGCACTCTGGTTAAGTTGGAGCCCATCCTTTTGGAAAAGTCTCCCACTTCCCCAAAGGTTTCCGCAGTTCCTTACAAAACTGAATCCTTTTTCCCTGCACCTTCCACACATTGAAACTCTGGAACTCTGCCTGCCTCTGAGGACCTGCACGTGGAACAGGAAGCATTTCAGAGAATGCCATCTTGGAGGTTCTGGATTTCAGCTTCCTACCTAAAATCCTAAATTTGACTTGTAGAACCTCTCTCCCACACTTTCCTATGTAGTTGGTGCCCACATGTACCACAACCGCCGGCTCTTCCCCAGCATTGTCTATAATCCTATCTAGATGACGCATGAGATCTGCCACCTTCACACCAGGCAGGCAAGTTACCAGACGGTCCTCAGGTCCACCAGCCACCCTGTTATCTACATTTCTAATAATTGAATCACCAACTATGATGGCCAGCCTAACCCTTCCCTCCTGGGCAGTAGCCCTGGGAGATTTATCCTCAGTGCGAGAGGACAATACATCACCCTGCGAGCATGTCCTTGCTACAGGACCACTTCCTGCTACACCAGGGTGATGTTCTCCTACTGGGAGACCTTTCTGATCCAAGGCACTGGGGCTGCCAAACTGGATTTGGGACTTGGCTACTATGTCCCTGAAGGTCTCATCAATGTACCTCCCTGTCTGCCTCAGCTCCTCCAAGTCTGCTACTCTAGCCTCCAGAGATCGGACTCATTCCCTGAGAGTCAGGAGCTCTTTGCACCGAGTGCACACATACAATCTCTCACCAGTGGGTAAAACAATCATACATGTGACACTCAATGCAAAAGACTGGAAAGCCCCCCTCTTGCTGTTGGACTGCTGCCTTCATCTTAGTTTTATTGAGTTCCTAGTTAAGTTTATGATACTAAGGGAGTTGGAATGAGCGTACTTTAAATTTACAGGTGAATTTACTAATTAATCAGCTGGTGTCCAACAAGAGGATAATTAAACTTTCAATAAGGGCTGGTACAATAGTATGATTTAGATAAGACCCTGATTGATTTTTAATGAGAAAGTGTCTTGCGCCTAAAAATCAAGGGTTGAGTGGGTGGGAAAGACAGACACTAGAATTAACTATCTCTGGCTTGCTTATTACCACACACACACAAACTCTAAAGAATATATCCCTCAATTTCACCTTTCATCAAACTTTTATAAGTCCAAAAATGTCTGAAAGCTATACTTACCAATCCTCTTTAACCACCGTTAAATAAATCTTCCCTCAGTTAATTGAAGGGTTTGAGATTTGCGCGCCGTTAGGTATGTGCTTCCGGTCCTCTTCTACTGCAAAGGGTGTGGGGCCTCTGGAAGCTGGGATTGTGGAAGTAAATCCCTGGATCGCTTGCGGTGAACTCCGAACTCCTCTCCCGGGGGATGCTAGGAGCAGTATGCAGATAAGCCTTCCGGTCCTCCTCTACTGTCTCTAATTTACCCTCTCTCTTCCGCCTCTCTTTTTGTGTATTCGTTTTTAGGCCTTTAATTCTTACTTTTCAGGACTTAAGTATGCTTTGCACCATTTTGGTAGCTCTTCTGTGGGTTGCCTGTGCTCTCTGTTTCCTTGTAGAGCTGTGGCCTCAAAAATGGGACATCATATTCCAGATGAGGGTCTCATCGATGATTAATACTAAGACATGATCACCTACTTTTTTTTTTTACAGGCTATACCTCTCCCAATGCAATCTAGCAATATGAATGCTCCAGGATTCCTCTCCTGTTTAGTATACTTCAGTACCTCACCCACTTCTTACTAATGTCTTGAAGAAGAGCAACCAGCCAATGGCACGGCACTGACTCTAGAAGAAAAGAAGAAGAGCCCTATCAAACTGTTAGGGGGGGATCTTCTATAGTAGGGTTAAGAGAAAAAGTATGAGTCAGAGATTCAATAGTTCAGCTAAGGAGCAGAGGAAGGCTAATGAGAAAGAAGTTCAGGAAGGATGCATACTTTCCCTTTGAATATTAACCCACCAGAACTATCTGAACACAATTACACCTCTTAATTTCCATATACATAGTTTTTGAGAAAATATACCGACATATGTTTGAAAATCCAAAAGTATGTATGTAAATGCTAACACATTCCCAGCTTCAACCCAGGAACATCTGGTTTTATAAAAGGGTATTTTTATGAGCAAAGTACCATTTTACTCATGGAAATGCCTTTGAAACTTACCCTCCCTATGCATAATATACAATATGAGTAGCTAATGTCATTCTATTTTCTGTGATTATCCTGTAGTATTTAATTGTTTCAGCCACCCACTGTAGCATCACAGATTTCAGTAGAACCAATTTACAAATTTTCACAATAAACCACATGATGTCACATGACTCAACAGATTACCGGCATCTTCAAAGGGACATTGTTCCTAATGTGTTACTGCTGCAAACCCAGCTGGAGAGCCAGATGGAAGGCCAGAAGAGCAGAGGGATTAACTGAAACAATGCTCAGGATCGCATTTGAAAAAAAAATGTATAAAGTTCATCTAGGACAAGTCATTACTGTAAAAGTGAACTCTGCAAACTGTAGTACAAGACCCAGAAGCTAAATTGAAAGTACATGTGGTAACTTGCAAGGACGATTCAAAGAGAATAAACAGCTTAGAATCTGGAACTGTTCACTATTCAAACTGCAAATAATACAGCTTGAATAGAGGACATTTTGCTTAGAAGAAAAATAGAAAATTTGGAAAACCATAGTGAAACATGCTAAAAAAAAATGTCTCTAGGATGGAATTTAAGAAAAATATGTTGGAGATCTTACAAATTCCTGCAGATGGTCTGTTTTCAATGAAAGTATATTATCTGTTAATTCTACTTTTAACAATATGTGGAGCATGTGCATGTTCAAAGTGTAATATAGCTCACTGCATGTACAAGTTTTGCATATCCAAATTGAATGTGCTAGTTAACAGAAGGAATAACTCAGCCATGATGCAACATCTTATCCTCCCACACCCTGACCACAATGCAACAAACCCCCTTCAGTCTGATCCCACTTTAAAGTAACCCCTTCAATTTAAATCCCTTTAACCCCTTGAGCCTCCCCCCCCCCCTTTTCCCTCATGAATACATGGAATCATCAGGCCCTTAATCTTCCCCCTCCCCACATAAACACTACCACCACCAGCACCACCCTACAAGCCAAAGGAGTGCACCATACCTTCGACTGGCTGCTCCTTCACTGGTTGGCACAAGTTCATACTTTCAATCACACACTTTCACAACTGTACCTGAGCAGGACTTAGACTTCTTGTTCTAAGATGCTATGTTAGATTTAATTCTTGCTAGCAGGTAACTTTCAAAAGGATTTACACATGTGAAAATAGCATATATCATAGCAATATTCAAAAACTAATTTATGTGCTTAAGCTGCACTTACATATGTAAAACCTATTGACAATTCAAAAGTATATTTCTCTAGCATGACGGAACCGATCTGTACCCCAGTCCCCTGGTCAGACCATGTTCTGATAACCACCACCCTCTCCACAAAAAAACAGCCATACACCCCACAGCACCATTCCACCATTCACTTTAGGAAACCATGTGCATCCGATGTGCTCAGTGATCATCTTTCCAAGGAATTCACAAACTTGGATATATCCAACCCCGACTCGGCCATACTTTCCTGGCACAAGATCAGTGACGCAGTAGCAAACAAATTATGCCCCGCAGTCTCCAAAATAATTAACCCAGCAAAAAAATGAAAACAACCCTGGTTATCGCCACCACTTAAATGGATGAAGCAAGACCTCCAACACAAAGAAAACAGATGGCGCAAAGCCCCCAACGCATCTACACTATCGGCATACAAAGGAACCCTTCATCATTACAGGACCTCAATTCTAAGGACAAAAAGAGAATTATAAGCCAATAGAATCCACGATTTCCAATTTGATGCCAAGGCTCTTTTCTCTTATGTTTCACAAATCACAAATTCAGCCCCTCCCTCGATACCAGATGAACAGGCACAAACCAAGGCTAACGAGCTCACATTATTCTTTCAGAAGAAGATTTCAAACACACTTGCATGCCTCCCAACCAATACCACCCCCCACGCTACATTCTCCAATATCCCCAACCTTTCTGGAACCTATTTAATGCACATCTGACGCGGAGTGAATGAAATAGCACTCATCACATACAAAATGCATGTGAATGAGCCTATTACTCATTCACTCTGCATGCAAAAAGATAAATGCGCATCTCAGATGCACATTTATCGCTCAGCTATTAACATCTGTCTGGAGCAGGCATTAATAGCTGAGCGCAGGTAAAAGAAGTACAGAAAAGTAGAAAAACTGCTTTTCTGTACTTCTTTTTTAAAGTAAAAAAATAAAATAACTCAGCAGACCGCTGAATTATGAAGACCGACGCCAGTAAACTCGGCAGCCGTTTTCATTACTGGCAGTCAGGCAGGTTATGAAAATCGAGGCCGAGTTTACCGGCGTCGGTCTTCATAACCAGCAGCCAAGTTGGGTCGCGTTAGCAAGGAGGCGCTAAGGTCATGCAAGCAACCCAAGCACCTCCTTCCTAGCATAACCCCCAATTTACAAATTGCATGGCGCCCCCTTTGTGGGTGCCATGCGTGCGTTAAGAAAGTGGGCGCTGAAAAGTTAGCACCCACTTTCTGCAAACATTATTGCATCGGCCCCTAAGTAAATAACATGGAAATGACTGAGGTTATCACAATGCCATTTATCTATTTAGTACTTGCAAGCACACAGAGTCATTTATCAAAATGTGTTAGGGTGTTACCATGTGCGTCAGGGCCCTAACACTTGCCATAATGCCATAATGTGAGCAATAAATACTGCATCGCAAAATGTTCATGAAAATTTAAAATTAGTATTTGAGTGGGATGAGTTTGGATGGAGTAAATGGAAATGATGGTCGGTTAATGTGGTGTGTGATAAAGTAATGCACAGCAATGCAGGTTTTAATGCCGGAAATAACTACACCTCTTTTTTTGAGCAGGAGGGGGGAAAGAAAGAGAGAGAAAGAAAAAGAGAGAATGAGCCTATGTGGAAGCTCACTTATAAATTAACATTTTATACCACTGTAAGAAGGCGCATTATGAACTCAGGTAGAGGTTTATGGTGTGGGGTAGGTTTTGGGGGGGCAGTTGTACATGCACAGTCATAGGTACGAACAGGACAGTTGCCATCAGTGAAGATTTACTGTCATTTTGTGTGATGAAAGGTAAAAGAAGAGTAGATTTGTACATGTTCTCTCTTCCTAGCTTGGTCCATTCTTTATCTAGCTGCAATCAAGCTAGGTAGAGAGTAAATGGTACAAATCTACTCTTCTTTTACCTTTCATCACTCCAAATCACATAAAATCTTCACTGATGGCGACTGTGCTGTTAGTACATATAACTGTAAATGTAAAACTGTCCCTCAATACCTATCCCACCCCCACAAAATTCACCCTGAGTTTAGTAACCCCGAGTTTCATCACACAAAATGACAGTAAATCTTCACTGATGGCAACTAGCCTATTTATGAAATAAATGGGTGGAATATTTAAGTTATAATGAGCAAACAATCCTGTTTTGGGAAACTGCAAAAGTAGTGCTGAGGGGGAATATAATAAGTTAACTGAGTTACAAGAGGAAGAAAATGGATCGTGATCTGATGAATTGCAAAAGCCCTTGAGGGATATTAAGGGGAAGCTCAGGGGCGCTCATGTAGATCCGCTATTAGGACAGTTTAAATCAATTCAAATGGCCATTAATAATTTGTTACATGACAGAGTGACCAAATCCTTACAATGGTATACATTTCGTATGTTCCACCAGGCTAACAAATCAGGTTGGATGTTGGCTAGACTCCTCAAAAGTCAAGAACCGCACAAATTTATAGCTGCCATTCAAAACCCCTCAGGAGAGGTTAAAATGGGGTTGGCCGACATAGCTAGTATATTCTCACAATACTATAAAACCCTTACCTCTTCTGAAGAAGTGAATCCAGGAAGTATAAAACACTTTCTGGATCAGGTTAAGTGCCCTGTTATAACAGGTCCTCCCTAAACTTGGGCGAGACCCGCTGCTCACGGCATCTTACAGACCTATCTCTTTATTAAATTTAGATATCAAACTTTAATCTAAAATTCTCACAAATCGACTGAAAAGTATTATTCCCCATATAATAACGGGCGACCAGGTGGGATTTGTTTAAGGGTGAAGATCTACAGTTAACCTGCACAAAGTGCTGTGTGCCATAGAGAAGTGTCATAATAAAGTGGTATCAGAACCTTTGCTGGTTGCATGTGACGCTGAAAAAGCATTCGACAAGGTAGCATGGTCCTTCCTGAGGGAGGTGCTAGTGTTATGGCCGCCGGCCATGGCAGTCCGTGGCCGGGGCCAACTGTCATGGCCGCCAGCCACGGCGGTCCACGGCTGGGACCAAACACTCACCCGTGGCGTCGGGTCACTGCGGAGGCTCCTGTAGGAGTAGGGAGCCTCCACCAGCGTTCTCCTCGCGGCCATGGCTGCTGCTTGGCCAGCCGCGGGGCTCTGCTCGACATCAGGACTCCGCCCCCTTCTCAGCTGCACTAGGACCACGCGCGCGGCTGAAGACAGGATTTAAAGGGGCACAACAGGAAGTGTCGTGGCTCCCTTCTGAAGCACCTCCCTCAGGTTCAGGTATTTAAATGCAAGGTCTGCTCCTCAGACCTTGCCTTGGTATTGAAGTCTGATCCTGGTTCCTGTATTGGTGTTCCTGGTCTCCGTTCCAGTTCTTCGTCCCACTTCTGTTCTCCTTCCTCATTGGATTGATTCTTGGCTCCTGACCTCTGGACTGGCTTTCTTTCTTCTCTCGGCTTGACCTTTGGACTAGCTGTGGACTCTTCTCCTGGATTGAGTTTGGACTGGCTGTGGACCCTTCTCCTGATCACGTTTGGACTAGCTGCGGATCCTTCTTCTGGCTTCGACCATCGGAACGGCCTTCAACTACTCTTCAGCTTCTACTCCTGGACTGACTCGACCTGCTTGAGGCGCCAGCCGTCTGGAACCTATGACCTGCAGGAGGCGCCTGCATCCAGACCTATCTTCAGTCTCGAGGGTGTCTCCTAAGTCCCAGCGGCTGGGTTCCTACGGGCTCCTCCTGGGGGATCCGCGAGCTTCCAGGGCGAAGTATCCACCCGACAGGAGAGTGTTCAAGCCTTGCCCTCCATTGGTAAGGACCAGAGAGGGTTAAACCCCTCTTTGACAGCGCTAACCCTACCTCAGAACAAGGGTCCACTTCCGGGTTTGTAACAGCTAGTCCAATTTTGGATCCAGGGCAAAATGTTTGATTATATCACCTTGCTGTATACTAACCCCACGGCTATAATCCTAGTGAATGGTACTCTTTCTGAGGAGTTTTCCCTATGTAGAGGAACTAGGCAGGGATGCCCTTTGTCTCCACTTCTTTTCATACTATCTGTGGAACCTCTGGCTATTGCACTGAGATCATACCCTGGCATAGAGGGCATCCTTGTTGGAGACCACCAATATAAAACTTTATTATTTGCAGATGATCTGCTACTATTGTTGTCAAAGGCTAGAACTGCCCTTCCCTTAGCTTTACAAATATTTTCTGAATAGCAGGAGGTGTCGGGTTTTAAATTAAACTTAGATAAAAATGAACCCTAGATCTTGTTGCAGATCTAGAAGGCAACTGGCCCTCTTTTCCAGTTAAATAGGCTGGATAAAAGATTAAATATCTTGGAGTCCAAATCCATAGGGATATTCATAAATGGTATTCTATTAATGTGTACCCAACATTAGACAAGATACAGGCAAAGTTGTAGACCTGGAGACATTTTCCCCTCTTGTTACATGGGTGTATAGCAGTAATTAAAATGATAGTAGCCCCAAAATTGTTATACTTACTTTCAATGCTTCCTATCACCCTACTTAGTAAGGATTTAAGGCGCATATAGCACATTTTCACGACTTTCCTTTGGAAACGAAAATGGGCAAGGATGGCATATGATCTACCTCAAACTGATCTACCTTCCACGCCAATCCTTACCTTCACATACACCATGACAAACCTTCTTGTTTGAATTTTATATTATTTTACACTATCGTTACATGTTTGAATTAATAACCTGTCCTTTCTCTTCTCTCTCTGCCAAGTTCTAATCTCCCTGTTATTTGTAACTGCCTTTTTCCGCACCATTGTTTTAGTTTTGTTTACGATGCACACTTGTTTTAATGTGAACCAGCATGATGGGACTGCGTTCTCGAATGCCGGTATATAAAAACCCTAAATAAATAAAAATAAATATGATACATTGACAGCCCCAAAGGAGAGAGGAGGGTTAAACTTACCTGATTTTAAATGCTATGTGTGGGCAGCAAATCTCTGTTTCTTGGGGGACTGGTTATATGGCACCTCCGAATTTACTGACTATAAGTTGATTACAGAGATATGTGCCCCGGTTGACCCCAGGTCTAAACGAGAACTTAAATACCTGGGTATAATGGCACAATTGGTACTCACTATGAGGTGCACCTGGGTAGAACTACAAACACTTTTACAATTATCTATTCTACACAGGTGTCCATGCAATACCCGCTCCAAGGCAACCCAAAGGTAAAATTCCATGAGCAACTCTCCCAAGGATTTACACCTCCTTTGGAGGACTGGACTCTGGGAAAATTTCTAGGTCCGAACTTAGAATCGCTCCAGATCTTTGTATGGTTGCAGATACACATGGGACTTACTAGTTCTCATTTTCTGGGATATGCACAATTACATGCCTTTACATCCTGACTTCTAAGAGGGTCTACGTGTCCGCTGGAGAATCCTGCTTATTTACTGCTTCTCAAACTGTATCAAGGGAAACAAGGTTCTTTGTCTTTGTTATACAAATACTGTCAAAATGTTACAAGGTTTAATATTTTTGATTGTCTGGTGGAGAAATGGCAGGTAGATCTGCGGGAGGAGTTGGATACACAAATGTTAAAAGAATGCTATATGTCTATTCCTAGAATTACTAATAATGTGAACTTGAAGGAATTGCAGGGCAACATTTTCCATAGAGTGGTGTGTTCCCCACAAAAAGCGTATCAGGAGGGGATAACTGCCTCGAAAGATTGCGGGAAATGTAAGCAGTGCCCCGCCTCCTTAATGCATGCATTCTGGGAATGCACTGCCATACAAGATTTTGGGGAAGGGGTCCATTTATTAGTGTCAGACATGCTCTCCACACCAGCTATCTGGATTTGTTCATTCTGCTTATTAAACAACGATGTTGGGGAGTCATCTTTAAACAATGACAAAATCTTAGACTTTGCTAAAACTTGTCTCATTGCAAAAAAAATGCATTCTACTTCGTTGGGCGGACACCTTACCACCGGATGTAGCATTATAGAAGGCACAAACGACTGAAGAATTATACCAGCTGGAATACGGCTCCTTGGAGCAATTTTTATTGCTCCCTCCCACGTGAAACCCAACAATTGTTTCCTCTATTAGATCTAGCTTCTTAAGAGGTTCCGAACTCGTTTGGGCAATATTTTTGCAACCTACATTGGCTACGATCATATTCACTTGGCAGTTGGACATGCCTGGCATCGTGGAGGAGGGGGGGGGGGGTGGGCTATAGGGGGGTTAAGGGGGGGGAAATAATGAAAATGTTTGGTGTTGGTACAATGTGTGCAGTGTTTCATGTAACATATGAGTTGTAATGTTGCTGATATCCTAATAAAAACTGTTTGGGGAAAAAAAAAACACCCCTGATAGTAGGGATGTGCAGACCAAATGTTTAAGTTCATAAGTCCATAAGTCGAAAGGGGGGGTCATTTGCGGTCAATATGGACATATGGAGAATTCCATAAGTTGAGTCTATGTCCATATGTGCAAATAAAAATTTAAACCCCTCACCCGCCTTAATCCCCCCCCCCCCAAGACTTACCAAAACTCCCTGGTGGTCCAGCGGGGTCAGGACGCCATTCCTGAACTCCTTTGCAAGGAGCACGTGACGTCGGCGTCACGTCGGAGTGACGCGGCGTCATGAGATTCCCCGCGGGGTTGCTCCGGGACCCTCGTTCGACCCAAAAGGAACTTTTGGCCAGCTTGGGGGGGTCAGGCCCCCCCAAGCTGGCCAAAAGTTCCTTTTGGACCCAACGAGGGTCCCGGAGCGACCCCGAGGGGAATCACATGACGCCGCTCACTCCGACGTGGCGCCGACGTCACGTGATTCCCCGCGGGGTCGCTCCGGGACCCTCACGGAACTTTTGGCCAGCATGGGGAGTTTTGGTAAGTCTTGGGGGGGGGGGATTAAGGAGGGTGAGGGGTTTAAATTTTTATTTAGATCAACAATCACGATTTCCAACGTATTCAACATAGCTATGTTGAATAAGTTGGAAATCCGATCGTTTACGCCTCATCACTTTTTTAAGTTAAAAAAAAAAAAAGTTGCGTTTTACATTTAAGTTCAAAACGAATGCACACCCCTACCTGATAGTATATTCAGCTTAACAGTAGAAATGCTACCAAATCAAGATATAGTATAAGGTAACCATCTTCTCAGATCTTGTTTAATATTTTTTTTTTTTTAGCAAACAAGGATTATTCAGAGAATACAATTTGTCCAATACATTCGGAAACTGAATCCCCTAATGTTTAGACCAGTGGGTTATAAAGCAGAGAACCCAGGGTTCAAATCCCGTTTCTACTCCTTGTGACCTTGGGCAAGTCTCTTCATCCTTCTTTGACTGAGGTGCAAACTTAAACCTAGATTTATCATTTTGCTATAAATTTCACATGAATTGCACCACAATAAAAAAAAAGGGGTAATTTTTGAGTTACCACAACACACTTTAAATTTAGCACACCCATGATATTTTTACTTCACAAGCTGCAAAGTGCTCAGACAGTCATTTCCATGTTTTGGGCTGGAAAGAGAGAAGGAGAGAGAGAGAGAGAGAAGAGAGAGAGAGAGAGAGAAAGAGAAGTGCTGCTGTAGTGCAAAATTATATAACATGAAACCTCCATACCTACACGTTGAAACATCATCCTTCCCTTCAGGAAAATATTCAAGGTTTGGTTGTTGAGCTAGGATTACCCCAGACCCCACTATGAAAAAGATAGTAACAGATATTATCCAGTGCCTAGTTAAATTACATCAATATACCTTTTGCGTTCTAGGCTTCCAGGATTAGGAAGGATTATCTAGTAGATCAGTGATTTTTACTGCATTTTCTGTTAATCCAAGATGACCAATTTCATGCCCTTTTGTACTACTATCCATATTTATATATTCCACCTGTGTGTTTGTCCCTATGCTACTGTAAACTATGATACAAATCTAATGATAATTTATTATAACGGTGATTGTAATCTATCTTGAGACTAGCATGGAAAAAGCAGCATTTCAAGTATTTATAAATAACTAATATTATATTTATATATTGATGTATTTTGCATGTGTAAAGGAATGCATGTTAGACCCTTAAAAGCTTGGGAGCAAGTAATTAGCCTTCTCCACCTTAAACCACAGACAGGAAGGGAGTTCCACTCTGAAGTCATTCTCCTTAGAAGGGAATAAGAAGCTAGGCCCAAGGAGAACACAGGGGCACCAGGGAAGAGAAGAAAATCTAGGGATGGATAATACTGCTAAACTTTGTTTTATTTTCTGAACTGCCAAGCTAAGCAGAGCTGTTTCTGTTTTGTTTTTTTGATATTAATAAAGAAGTTTATGAGAGAACAGCCTGCCTGTGGCTAGCCCAAGACTACTCACAGTGTCACAGTATAATGTATTTGAATCTGTTTTATAATACTCTCCCTGAAGCTGTGCAAATTGTGGGAAGAGATAACTTTGAATAAAAAAATAATTTAGTGAACAAAATTACCCCCATGTTTCTGCTGGTAGAATTTCAATTGGATTTTCCACATCTTTTTTTGTGGCCTGAAAGAAAGTGATAATCATTATTGTTTCATGTATGATTGTTCTTTTTAATTTTTATTTTCATTCAATCGAGTCTGTTTATATGTTTCTTTTCAAGGATGCTTGATGTAAAATTGAAATGTAAGCAAAATGAAAAAAAAAATAGTTTGGCTGCTAGATTTTAATGTAAACAAATGTAGTCATGAATTTGCAGCACAAAACATCCAAGAGAGCAGTACATGATTTAAGGTATGACACTGATATCCACTAAAAATAAGGGAAATCTTGTAGGATAATACCATTTAGGTGAAAAATAGTTTATGTGGAATTAGCAAACACTTCAAGCAATCAATATACCAAAAGATTTGTCTAACTAACAGGGTCATTCATTATTTTGCGATGTGCTGGTATTGTGACAGTATTATTAAAATTTAAGAGAAGGGAATGAGTGTAGATGGGGTTTGGGTGGAGTTATCTTCCAGCAGCGCTGCAGGCAATAATGTTTTTCACATTATTGCTGGCAGCACCACAGGAAATAACTACACCTTCCTGTGGCGCTAAGGGGCAACAGCGTATGGTATAGCCAGGCCGTACCATGGTGGGCAAAACATCACTGCCGCGATGTGGCCAGCTGCCCACTATCGCCCCCCTTACCCATTTTTTTTCACAACTCATTCTGCTATAAATATAGAAAAATGATGAATCTAGGGGTAAGTTTGGAACGTAGCTGGACAAACCTGGGATTTAAATATTTTCTCCATTTACTGGCTAAGTTTTAGCCAGGTAAATCATTGTCCAGCAAAACCTTAACCAGATAAAAAAGAGGAGATGCAGAGGCAGTTCTGGGTATAGGCTTAAACTTAGCTGAGAAGCAGAGTTGGCTGGCTAAGTTTATCTGACAAAGTCTCGTCATTGGAGAGCAGTCCAAAGGTTATCCAGGTAGGTATTAACACAAATCTCTTAGGGCCGGATTTTCTAAACTATCATGGCTCTGTGAATTCAGCGGTACCGGGTGGAGGGGGGGGGCGAAGCGGGGAGTGGGCATGTGAAAGCCGTCAGCGATCGCACCTCCGCGGTGTTATTGCTGCCTGCTTTCGTACCCAATAGCGCCACCATGAAAGGTGGCGCTATTGGGTGCGCTACTGGCAGCAATAAGGTGTCCTACCTTTTCGCCATCAGCGAAGTCATCGCAGAGTCCGCCCTGACGCTTCCCCGACTCCTCCCCTTCCGGTGCAGACTCCGCCCTGATTTAGCTATTGCACATGAAATGGGACTGTTTGCCTGTGAAGAGTCCCTTTTCGCGTGTGATCCCTTTAGAAAATGACCCCCTTAGAGCTTAACTTTCATCATTTCATTTTGAGAGCTTGGAGATTCTTGTTGCTTAGCATGAAAAAAAGCTTGGAAGTCATTCTTGATAAGAATTTGCAGATCTGTGATAAAATTAAGGCTATATTTCAAACTTGCCCACGTAAAGGTTCCACATTTTACCAATGAGGAACACACTCTTGATGATTTGACATTCTCCTGTCACATGATAGGGGAGGGGGGAGATTTGAAGTTATTTCTATAAAAGCAGTAGTAGATTTACCAACTGTATACTGGATACTCCAAAGTTCTCAATAGAGGTGTTGAGTGATCAGCATTTTACTGTCGTGTATCTCTAATTGGTGCTTTGTAGAAGCATTTTGATGGCTCAGAGTGGGCTGATACTTCTACAAAGGAAATGAGATGGCATGTCCACTTGTGGTTACTGAGTGCAGATTCTGAAGGGTTGATTTGTTTTTTTGTGCATTGGAATTTATAAAGCTACTAATATTTTGTTTTTTTCTGTGTAGATACTTTGATGCTGGGCTTTTTGTCAGTGAAATCTTTGGTGAACCATCAAAGGATTGAATTTTCATATCTTAGACTTCTTGGTATTTCCAAATGGAGCCTTACTTTCATTGTGATGGTGTTACCATCTGCAGCCATATCTAGAATTCATCAGATTGCAGAATCTGAGGCCACACCATTTTACCAAAGCTAGCTCATGTCAAACATATATAATCGTATTCTTTGATTGAAAGACTAGAAAATTACATTAAGGGCATGCCTTGGATGTACTATGCTTAGATTTCAGCTAATTTTTGATAATGTTGAGAGCATCAACTCCTGAGATTGTAAAAGGGAGGGAATTGTTTTACATATGTTTGTGTGTATTAAAGTATTGCATAGACATGTAAAATAAGAAATCTCAAAATGTTTTCCTTCTTACACTTACTGCTTGTGATTGGACAAAGCTGATGTCATAAGATATAGCTTGTTTCTTTCATTCTCCCTATTTGTTGCTTTAAGTTTCATCTTCTGATCTGCCCTTCAACTGTGCAGTAGCTTCTAAAGAGTCCAGTCTTTCTTGTTATGCATAGATGTTTTATTTTCTCAAATAAATACTAAACTGTTTTTGGAACTTATTATTAAGTGTCATGTGCATTCTTTCTGCTGGACTACTTACTTTAAACACTGAGGACCAGATTTTAAAAGCCCAGCGCGTGTAAATCCAGCTGGATGTACGCGGGCAGGGGGGGTTATGCGTGCTGAGCTTATTTTGCATAGGCCCGGCGACGCTCACAAGCCCCTGGATGCGCGTATGTCCCGGGGCTTGAAAAAAGGGGCAGGGTGTAGGCAGTCTGGGGCGGGGCGGGGCGGGGGTGTGGCCAGAGACCTCCGTAGGGCCTCTAGGCTGGGGGATCACGCACCGGCACTTGGCCGGCTCGCGCAACCTATGCCTGCCTGGAGGCAGGCGCAACTTCTTTAACAAAGGTGAGGGGGGGTTTAGGTAGGGGTGGGGGGCGGTTAGGGAGGGGAAGGTGGGGGGGCAGAAGGAAAGTTCCCTCTGAGGCCGCTCCGATTTCGGAGCGGCCTCGGAGGGAACAGGGAAAGCCATCGGGGCTCCCCTAGGGCTCGGTGTGCACCCCCTTGTGCGCACCGACCCCGGATTTTATAACATGCACGCGGGACTTACATAGTACTAAAATTGAAAGTCTTACTCTTACTCAGCAGGAGATGATTAAAGAAAATACCTCTTTCAATTTTAAGTTGGAAAATTTGGAAAATTTATCACTTGCAAAGAATACTCGCTGTATAAATTTCGTGAAAATCCCATATGCGTCACCTAAAGATATCTGGAAAAGGTATCTAATTGAGATATTGAAAATTCCAGAAGAGACACTTCCCATAACAGCTAAATTGTATTATATACCACAAATAAAGAAGAGTCTAATTCAAGAAGAGAAATATATTCAAGTTAAAGATACACCTAAGATGAATATTTCAGATATTTTGGAACATTCGATGATGATTTGGCTGTACCCTCTACATTGATCATAACATTTCTACTCTATTCAGACAAGGAATGGATTTTTAAATAATATTTTCTACATTGGAAGGAACCATTCCTGAATTGTAAAATACAGATGTTTCCTGATCTTTCCAGGTAAACGCAGAAGCTCAGACGTTAATTTCTGTTATTAAAACCTAGAGTTTTACGGTTGGGAACACTATTTGTTCTTAAATTTCCCTGTAAATGCCTGATAAAATATCAGGGTGTTTCATGCAAGTTTTTTCTTCCTTCCCAACTAGTTACTTTTCTTAACAATAAGGGGGGAGATAATGTTAGTTCCTAATGTCTGGGTAAGGGAGCTTAAAAGAGAGCAATTGATCTTGAATAAATAAATCAGACCCTTTACTGCTAATTTCCTATGATTTTCCATAGGATTGTGTATACTGGGATAATGGCTAGCTCTTATAGTGGTCTAACATTAAAATGTTATCGATCTGACATGCTCTCCTCCAGGAGAGGGAGGAGTCAACAATCTGTTACCAATCTGCTGCTAGAAGTTAGCGAACTGTTAGAATCTGCTCCCCGGAAGGTGGACATAAGAACATAAGAACATAAGAAATTGCCATGCTGGGTCAGACCAAGGGTCCATCAAGCCCAGCATCCTGTTTTCTACAGAGGCTAAAACCAGGCCACAAGAACCTGGCAATTACCCAATCTGAATTAAATCACCCCGCCAAGGGGAGGAGTTGGCAATCTGATATAAGTCCGCTAGGGAGCTGGCAACCGGGTATGGATCACTCCACCATAGGAGAGGAGCTAACAATTGTAATACTCCATAGGCGGAGTTAATGATCTGTAGTGGGTTGGCTTCCCACAGAGTGGCAGTCTATATAATACCGCTCTAATAGTGTAAGGAATGAACACTTAATGTAAATAGTGAATCCCTCGGCCGATGGCAGATGACAGCGCCCCCAGGAGGATGTCCTGAGAGGGGCCACCGGCTAGGCTGGAGTATGGAGACAAACACAGATAGTTCTTTATTAGACAGCAGTAGAACCACCAGAGGTGGCAGTAGTGAGCTGATGTGCCCAGCAGGGCTGAAGTCCTTCTGATACTGGAATTGCGGTCTCTGGGTTGCTGAGCTGTAGAGAGAGACTATAGGTAGTGAGTAGACAGGGTATGCTGGATTCATAGCCAGTAGTAGATAATACACTCACAATTGTAAATAACTGTAATGGCTTCTAAGCAACAGAGAGTCTTCAGTATGTTCAGGAACAGGAAGAGAAGTCCATTACCTGCTAGTAATTAAGTTGACTTAGAAAATAGCCACTGCTATTACTAGCAACGGTAACATGGAATAGACTTAGTTTTGGGGTACTTGCCAGGTTCTTACGGCCTGGATTGGCCACTGTTGGAAACAGGATGCTGGGCTTGATGGACCCTTGGTCTGACCCAGTATGGCATGTTCTTATGTTCTTAGGAGCCGTAGGCGAGTACTGGTTCCTATATGCAGTCTGGAATGAGAACTCACAATATCTGTGTATGAGATGGCTTTTGGAATAGAAGAGAGTCTTTGAAGGGTTTTAGGAACATAGGCCCGCGTGGAATGAGTACCGGTTCCTATCTGCAATCTAAAATAGTAATTCCCAAGATATAGGTATGTGATAGCTTCTGAAATAGAAGAGAATCTGTGAAGGGTTTTAGGAGCATGGGCCCTCATGGAGCGAGTACTGGTTCCTATCTGCAATCTGAATAGTAGTGCACCAGATATAGGAATGCAATAGCTTCTGAGATAGAAGAGAGTTGAGAATAGATTTAGGAACATGGGCCCTTGTGGAGCGAGTACCGACTCCTATCTGCAATCTGCAATAATGACTCACGATCTCCATACCTGCGATAACGTCTTAGACAAAAGGGAGTCTTCGTAGATTAGGAACATAGGCCCTCGTGGAGCAAGTACCGATTCCTATCTGTAGTAGAACTCACAGTGTTCACGTCTGTGATTGCTTCTAGGTAATAAGGAGTCTTCTGAGCATTCAGGGACTAAGGCTCTCGAGGAGCGAGTACCAGATCCCGTCTTAGCAATCTGAAATCAACAAGAGAGAGCAGGCCCCCGAGGAGCGGGTACCCCTTGGTAAGTTTGTGGAGGCAGAGCAGCGGAGAAAGAATTCCCCTTGCTAACTCAATTCGTAGTTGCAAGCAAAGACCTTTTAAGTTGGAAGCGGATGACGTCACTACGGGGGGACGCCCCCGAGGTTCGCGCCCTTGCCGGTACAAACTCTGGAGTGCACGCACGCATCCTTACATCATCAGGAACATGGTGGATCCGCAGCGTCAGGCCAGCCTGGGGATTCCAGGAAGAACGGCGAGGAGAAGCTGCGGTATCATCTGTCCATCAGACCCGAAGGGAGTTGCCACTAAGGTAGAGAGGGTGGAGCGAGGGCGAGAACAGGCACGAATGCAACACTTTGTTCACCAGTGTAATTAAATTATTCTAATATATATGTTGAAAAAATTTTATTCTTCTTCACAATGCTTGTCAGAGTGGTCAGTATGTTCCACATTATACATAGGGAGGTCCAAATTCAAAAGCATTTATCTGGATAACTTTATTCAGATAAATGAAGATTTGGGCATTTATCCAGTTAAATTCTAGCCTGTTAATAAGTTATTCAGCTAATAGGGTCATTTATCATTTATCATTAGGGCCTTATGTCACGATAAATGGGGTCTAATGCATGATAGTCATGCAATGTTTATTGCGTCATGTATTAGCATGTAAATGTGAGTATGAAAAAGCAAAAACATTATGCAAATGAGGAACTCCTACTGCATTTCACAGTAAAATAACACATAATAACATGAGGGTTTAATGTGGGAAATGAGAAAACATTTTTAATTTGTGGTAGAGTGGAAAAATAGCTTTTATCATGCCATAGCGACCATTATTGCAGATTGTGACTATTATCATACATGATAAAATGAGGCCCTCTCTCAGACATATCTACACAGCCCTGCTGGGCCAATAAAATCAGCTTTTCTTACCTGCCTTTTCTTCTTAAAGCTATTATCTTAGGTGGAAGTGTTCTAGCAGTGGGATACTGGTTGCTTCACACTGCTCAACAGCAATAACAAATGACTACAACAAGCAAAGGATGTTTCAACGGCTCCTAGGGAAGTACCCGCACTGGAGCCAGACTTGCCAGTCCTGCCAGTGTAGCTCCCTGGCCCATGGCAGGGCTTGCCATGCAGGAGGGCACACAGGTAGTACAGGGAACACATCTTTCATCCACACACCACATTGCTGGGGATGCCAGAGGAACACTAGTTATGAGGAATCACCTCAGCTCTCAGGCTATCATGGAATTATAGCAAGAACTCACAGGGGATCTGGATCCCGACACAGAAAGGTCCTGCACTTTACCAAGCCTACCCAATCTATTGTGAGCTCAGTATTTTATGGCATCGGGCTCCTTCCAAACAACAGTCAGAGTCATCAGGGGAATGGCACAAACATATTTTTCTCTGCTATCTGGGCCAGGTCATAACAGCTGTGTGTAGCCTCATTAATTGTTACATATGATCCTTTCATGAAATACTGTACTTGCTGGACCTGAAGAGAGGTTTTTATGCCATTGACAACTTTCCAAATGTTTTGGGAGCTATTGACTGTACTAACATAGCTTTCATCCCACCCCGAGGCAGGGTGGAAATCTACCACAACCGAAAGTTCTTTCACCCCATCAATGTGCAAGTGCTCTATGATGCTTGAATGTGTGTCTTCTACATTGTCACTTCTTTGGTTTAGCGGAATTTGGGTGGATTCTTGGGTACTGTGGCAGATGACCACGCCCACGGGGAGGAGCCCCGTGGGGAGCCACAGTACTGGGCTAGACTCAGGATGCACAAACACAGAATTAGATCTTTTATTGTACAGCTTGATGTATACCACCAGAGGTGGCAATAGTGAGGTGATCCAGATGTAGCAGTCTTGGGACCCTCGGCAGAGGGAACTCGTCTCATCCTGTTGGTATAGGAGGATTCTGGTGTAGGTTTCCCATCAAGGAAATGCTGTAGATGAGACAGACTGAGTGCTAGATTACTCACTAGATGGTAGCTGTAGGTTGGCAATTCCACCAGGCAGACGTAGATGGTATGGGCACCGAGGCAAGGAGAGCAGGCCCTTGAGGAATGAGTACCTGATCCCTGTAAGGCACCTGAAATAAAGCAGAGGGCCCCTGAGGAGCGGGTACCCAGGTTAGAGATTACCCCGAAAGGCAGAGAGAGAGCTTCCAGTAGCAGCACAGAAGCAGCAGAGTAGTTTAGACCAGACAAATCCAATCCTTGCTAATTCAATGAGCTAGCAAACAAGTACAGGCTATATACCCAGATGGCGTTATGTCACTTGAAGGGGAATGCCCCCGAGGTTCGCGCCATAGCTGGAATAAAGACATGGGTAGTGTGCGTGCGCGCAACCTAGTAGACCCTTGGGAGGAACATGGCAGGAGGCAACGCCATAGCCGCTCCAGGGACGCCGGAGACGGTGGCTTGTAGATGCGGCGGTATCCATTTTCCCAAGGTAAGCAGGAGGAGCCGAGAAAAAGGTGAGGCATAAGGGGCGAAGCCGTCTGACCCCAATGGATGCAGCAGTCACCAGGTACCAGAGAGCTGTACACAATTCCTTTATACTTAGGCAATCTGGCCTGATTGAAAATTTTGATGACAGTCTCTATGGGGACAGTTGACTCATAGGTAAGAGCGCTGCTACTTTCTATAGTCCCTCTCTGGCTATGTGTTTACAGCTAATGGCACTGATACAGAGAACTGTCAGGGATGTGACTCCATCAGTTACATGACAAGTGGCTTGTACAGTTAGGTCAACCAGCCATAGTGCCAGGGCCCAGCTTTCTCTGTCCAGTCTGCAGAGGGTTATTAAGGTTATGTGTCCCTGTAAAGCACTTTCCACTAAGGTCAGTGAGTGATTGAACACTACAGACTTTCATGGGTCAACTTAAAACAAATAGCAGGTCAAATTCTCTCTTTTGGAGCTGTTAAAAAGTCACTTGTCTATCCTAACCTTTTTGGGTGCATGGTGCAGGGACTCCAAGGTCAGGCATGCCCCATAAGTGCTCTATCAGCCCTCAGCTAACAGTGCCCACATCGATATCCTGTCTGCAGTGCTTCATCTCTGACAGCCACAATGTCAGCAAAGTAAGTTAGTCTTCACTATCACTGGGGTAGACAGGTTCAATGGAAGCTATGAGAGTAGCATTTTGAGACAATTATATTCAATGTGTCATGTCTGAAAACATGTATTTCTGGAAGACATACTGCAGAACAGTCAGGGACATGAACAATCAAATCATGAGGTAGATGTCTTTCTGCAGTGACATGTGTGGTATCTGTAATGTACAACTTCAGTGTTACAGGAGAGCTAGACCTGGGTAGAGGCTGCTTGCATGTGAGTGACATGTACACATTGGGGTAGATTTTCAAACGAGCGCGAACAGCCTACTTTTGTTTGCGCTCCAGGCGCAAACAAAAGTACGCTGGATTTTAGTAGATACGCGCATAGTCGCGCGTATCGGCTAAAATCCTGGATCGGCGCGCGCAAGGCTATCGATTTCGTATAGCCTGCGCGCGCCGAGCCGCGCAGCCTACCCCCGTTCCCTCCTAGGCCGCTCCGAAATCGGAGCGGCCTAGAAGGGAACTTTCCTTTGCCCTCCCCTCACCTTCCCCTCCCTTCCCCTACCTAACCCACCCGCCCGGCCCTGTCTAAACCCCGATCCTACCTTTGTCGGGGGATTTACGCCTCCCAGAGGGAGGCGTAAATCCCCGCGCGCGAGCGGGACCCCTGCGCGCCGGGCCGCGACCTGGGGGCGGGTACGGAGGGCGAGGCCACGCCCCCGGACCGCCCCGGGGCGTAGCCACGCCCCCGTACCCGCCCCCAAAACTCTGCCGGCACGCCCCCGAAACGCCGCGCAATCCGGCCCCGCCCCCCGACACGCCTCCCGACACGCCCACTCCGAAAACCCCGGGACTTACGCGAGTCCCGGGGTTGTGCGCGCGCCGGTGAGCCTATGTAAAATAGGCTCACCGGCGCGCAGGGCCCTGCTCGCGTAAATCCGCCCGGTTTTGGGCGGATTTAGGCGAGCAGGGCTCTGAAAATCTACCCCATTTTGAATGTACCCCAGTTGCAGGTTTCCATTCCTGAAGATCTGATACAGCATAACAAAGTACTATAACATACATATAGTGTTCCTAAAAGGGTTTGATAATAGTTTTGTATGCCTGACATCAAGCTATAGCTTTGCTTCTAGTGTCTCATAGCATGCTGTGGGTTGACAGTAAGATAAATAAGTCATGTGGGTGTGACTGATGCTGATGTTCTCTCTTTGGAACAGGAGATTACAACTATGGTTGCAGGACCTGGTTTCTTATGCCCATTGCTCTTCTAAACATGCCAGTGAAGAAGAGGTACAATAAAAATGATGTTCTATCTGTTGTGTCATAGAACATACCTTCAGAGTTCTCAAAAACAGATTCTGCAGTTTGGACAAAACAGGGGGAGCTTTAATGTATGCGTCACCCAGAGTTGCTGAGATAATGCTGCTCTGCTGAGTATTCAATAATCTGGCTCAACTGTGTGGAATCCCAGTAGATGTCACTCCAGATATAACCGAAGATCCACCATGTCCCTCTGCAGAAGCCAGGAAGACCACAGGGACTGGCAGTCAGCTTTGGCAAAGCATCATAGAATGGTACTTTGCCTGTTAGCCCATATCTATTCCTTCCCCTTCCATGGAATAGAACCAAGCAGAGAGGTTCAAGCTGATCTCATCCTTATCTTTCTTTTACTTACAGGTCCTCTGTCTGGATGAGTGTGTAACAGAAACCAGTTAGGCCTAACTTGCTGGCGTAATGTATTTATAGTGATGGTCAGTCCAAAAGAGTTTCTTTGACTAGATTAATGGACAGGATCCTCATTTAAAATTCACTATACAATATTCTACATCACAGATATCTTTCTTAGATGTTTCAATTATCTTAGAAGGACATATACTCAGAATCACCATGTACCGTAAGCCTACGGACAAAAACAATTTATTAAAATTCCACAGCCATCACCCTCACGCGTTTAAATGCGGGTTGCCTGCAAGTCAGTTTTTTCACGCGAAACGCATCTGTTCCACAACGAGTGATTTTGAAATCCAAGCAGCGATTTTGCGTGATCAATTCTTGGAACGTGGATATCCGAGATCAGCAATCAAGAAAGCTTATAAAAGGGTGAAATACTCGGATAGACAAAGTTTATTACAGTATAAACCTTTGAAAGAGAATCCACAGCTCGTTTGTGTTTTGAAACAATCAGTGGCTACAAATACAATTTCGTCATCAATACGTCGCCATTGGCATGTATTAGCATTACATGATATCTTTAAAGAAACACCGCTTATTGTCACCACACGTGGCGCTAACATCAAAGATAAACTTGTACATGCTCAATTTTCTATAAAACCACAAGTTTCAATTATAGGACATCATAAGTGTGGTCAGTGTTCCCATTGCATGAATTGCATTGAGGGCATAAATTGGCAGGAACCGGTGACAGGTTATCATGTACATCATAAATACAATATAACATGTAATTCTGATTATGTTGTTTACGCAATTATCTGTCCCTGTCCTGGGGTATACATAGGCAGGACAACCCGCAAAATTAGAGTGAGGTTGAATGAACATAAATCCAAATTGAACACATCTACATTAACTGCTCCAATTGTCACACATTGTGAACAATATGGTCACTTGTACAGTACATTGAAATGGACAGTTATAGATCATGTACCTACAACTGCCAGAGGAGGAGATCATGAAAGTCTGTTGAATAAACGTGAAGCATTTTGGATTTTTACTCTCAACACGCAAGTCCCCCAGGGGTTGAATGAAGCTCTTGATTGGGGCTCCTTAATTTGAACGAATACGTGATGACGTCACAGCAATAAGCGTTGTGATTGGTTGTGGAACCAACTGTGTCTCTAGGTTAAAAGCTATGATCGTTAGTGAGAGGTTTGTAGAGCATGGAAGAGCGCACAATGGCGCCTTGAAGAAAAATAATCTTTTTGCATTTCATTCCTAGCTATCGTGGTACACCGACTGATTGAGAAGAATACATCCCCTGAGGAAAGGTTCCGTTGTGGACCAGAAACGCGGCTACGTCGGGTGGATTAACATCACCAGATAAGTCGGGACTTTGAAAGCACTTTTTCAAATCAAGGAAGTTGATTTATTTGATTTGACACACAGAAAAAGCTAAAAAAAACATGTTTAAAAAAAAATAGATGCAGTTCTTACCTATGTTGCATGGAATCAAAAATAATTCAGAGGTGGAGGAGGATTGGTTTATGATTATACACGCAAACCGAGTAGACCTTGTGGTGGTTTAAAACTCATATATATGAAACCCTTCCTCCACTTTTCAAAAAAAAATTTTTGGGTTTGATTTAAGCAGGTAGGTTGCAGGTGTTGTACCACACTCTGCAACCTCCCTTTAAAAAAAATTTCCATTTAAGCGGTGACTCGTTTGTGAGCAGACAAATCTTACTAAAAATTTGCAACAAATAATTCTACTGGGGCATTATATAATATATTTGACAGTCCAAAAGAGTGACATCTGTCCGTAGCATCTGTGTAGGTCTGCCAACACAGTGTACATAGCTTGCCATAATGTATGCCTTCTTGCTTGTCTCAGCTACACCTTTCATCCTGTCCTAGCCCTCACGTATTAGTGAAATAGTCACATAGGTATGATAAAACTCTAGCTGGGCCTAGCACATGCAGCCAAGTGCTCTATAAGTCATTGAAATCACAAGTAGCTCGGTTGCTTAAAGACACAGCCTGAAGCTATAAGTTGACAATTTCAATCATCAATTACAGACTCAACATGTCACAGCCAGATTCCATTGCTGATATCCATGTGCATCTGAATATATCCACATGTATATCAGATGCATAATGTCACATGGGCCTGCAAAACACTCAGCTGTTTCTGAAGCAGTCCCGACATCAGAGTGCTCACATAGCAGGCCTTCACTTACAGCTATTTGGGAAGCACATATCAAATATCGTGGTAATCCCAAACTTCTCACAGGTCATTATAAACTAGCAGATCTCATAGGAATTGCACATGACCATGCTCAGCTGAGCCCTATTTCATCTAGAAAAGAAAATAGTCAACTCTCATTTACTGATGAAAAGGGCCTTGGCCCTTGGGCTTTCATGTTGGTTATATTAGCTGCTTGGAGAGGCTTTATAAGGATGCTGGTCTGACTATCTGAAGGCTGGATTGGGAATAGGATGGTGTTGAAAGTTACCTCTGAAATGTATAGATCATAGTTTATATAGTGATGAGAATAACAGCACTGACATGTCACATAAGAAATGGTTCACTTCATTGAAGGTAACCCACAAAAGTTGATATATAAAAGACATACAGGGTTTCACCACAAGGAATTATAATCATGAACAATATAACAACAACCTGTGTGTGTATTTTTCTATAAAGATTTATTTAAACAAATTATATAAAAAATTCATTTAAAATATGTAATACATACAAAACAGTATATATTATTCATATAAACTCCTACACTCTCCACATTCATACCAATACAAATTTATCACATATAAATTACACATCAAAGATATCAGAATAATTTATTAAACACTCCCCCTTCAATATTTTGTAAATTATTCACAACATTTTCCTCTTCCCGACAAGAGACTCCTGTTTCACCCAAGGTTTCATCAGGGGATATAACAGCTATTTCACACAGGATCACCACTAATATAACAGGGAGCCATATGTTTGAAATCTTCTCCTTGCTAAAAATCCTATATCAATCAAGAAATATTAATTAACAATTCATAATCCATTAGATAAATCCAATCTAAAAACTCAATTTGACTCTAAATATTTATTTCAACTACTATATCATTATTAATCACCTGGTCACATATTAACAAACATACAAAACACAGACAAAAATACTTAACTAAACAAACAACTTTAACCCTTCTTACGCATATTAAAACAATTAACTGATCAGTATATATTCCATACACACAAACTATAAAAAACAAAAAAACAAAAAAAACTATAAAAATAACTAACACAGACAACCCATATATATTCCAATATAGCCCACACCTTCACTTACCTGAAGCATTTCCTGCCGATGTTTCAATATTTCTTTAATACGGCAACCTTTAGAGTAATCTCTCTCGTACCAATATCAAAACATCAGAAACCACATCATACAACCTGGGTAAAGATACAACAAATGTATCTATTCACTCCTAAACCACCACCAATAAATACACAAATCTTTTCCAAAAACTTACCCAATATTAATCATCGCCAAGAGCTATTTCAATGGTTCTTCAACATGGCAATCTCCATAATTTGCCTTCACATACCACTATCAAAATATCAAAAACAATAGTCAAAAACAATAGTCCATCAATAAATATATAATTTCTTTTCAAAAACTTACCCGATTTTCATCAATGCCGTTTAGCTACCAAACAATCATCTTTTCCAAAGAATGCCGCAGCTGCGCACTCGCAGACCCACCCTATTTATATCTATCTCACTACAACGTACGCAACGTCAAGACCTTTAAAACTATATACGTCATTCAACAACACACCTCTTCCACATCCTTTCCATAAATAAAAAAACCCTCCCCCCTACACAATCAACCAAACACATCCAAGCACACCAACCAACCTGAAAAAGGTCTTTAAACATCCACAAACGCAAAAATAACACCTACTGCTCAACATCTCATATGTATATGCGCCACTCAATATCCATATTGAGACCACGCGGCTCAACCGTATCCCAATTAAAAATGTAATTTTTGTTCCTTTTGTAATAACTTTAAAGAGACATCACCACCACGTGGTAACTGAGCTGCGTTTTTGTATTTTGAATAGGATTCAGTTACCACGGGAGGCCTTCCCTTGAGGCAGGGACACCACCTTTCCTCCTCCATTACCCACCACCATACAAAAACAAACTTGGCAAATACACAAAAGCTTCCACACACAAATAAAGACAAGACACAAAGGTAAAGGTAAACGGATGATAACACTAAACCAGTGATCTCAACCGATGTGTCATGACACACCAGTGTGTCACCAAACACCGGCAGGTGTGTCACGGCTCCCGGTGTCTCACTGCCCCAATTGTACTTCCCTGTTCCCTGCCCCTGCGGGCCAATGACAAGCCTCCTCCATTCTTCCTGCTCCCGTGCAGGCCAATCGGAAGCCTCCTCCCTTCTACCTGCCAGTGGGAGTAGGAAGAAGGGAGGAAGCTTCTGATTGGCTGGCGAGGCAGGAAGAAGGGACATAGCATAGGCTGGGGGTAGGAGGAGTGGCAGTGTTGAGGCGAGGCCACTAGCACCTCACCTCGACCTATTAGGTGGCCCTTCTATAGAGATATAAATACTTATATGATATGCAGGCTTTGTAGGTAGTGTGTCTCTCTCTCTCTCTCTCTCCCCCCACCCATTGAATTATGATGAGGTATCCACAATACACAAGGCTTGTTAAACCAATATAATAGCATGCACTGAGTGGATTGACCCAATAACTGGGTATTGAGTCAAACAAAAGAATATAACAAATTTCAATTCTGATTTTGTTATATATGTATCAATATGCCCCTGTCCCAAATTACTATATGTTGGATGCACTAGTAGGAAGATACATCTAAGCTTAATTTAACATAAGAACATAAGAATTGCCATACTGGGTCAGACCAAGGGTCCATCAAGCTCAGCATCCCGTTTCCAACAGTGGCCAATCCAAGTCACAAGAATCAGGGAAGTACCCAAACATCAAATACATCTGATGATACTATTTATTTTAATTAATAGCAGTTTATGGATTTTTCCTCTAGAAACTTATGCAAACTTTTTTTTTTAAACCCAGTTATACTAACTGCTGTAACTATATCCTCTGGCAATGAATTCCAAAGCTTAATTATGCACTGAGGGAAAAATAATTTTCTTTGATTTGTTTTAAATGAGCTACTTCTAACTTCATGGAGGGCCCTCTAGTCCTTCGATAATCTGAGAAAGTAAATAACTGATATAATTAATTTTTTCAAGTATTTTCATAATGTTGTAGATCCCTATCATATCCCCCCTCAGTTGTCTCTTCTTCAAACTGAATAGTCCAAACATCCTTAGCCTTACCTCATAGGGCAGCCATTCCTTATAATTTTGGTTGTCCTTCTCTGCACTTTCTCCAGTGCAATTATATCTTTTTTTGAGATGTGGTGACCAGAACTGCACACAGTATTCAAGAAGTGGTCTCACAATAGAGTGATACAGAGGCATTATGACATCAATCATTTTATTTGCCATTCCCTTCTTAAAAATTCCTAACATTCTGTTTGCTTTTCTGATTGCCACAGCATACTGGGCCAATGATTTCAATGCATTAGCCACTGTGATGCCTAGATATCTTTCCTGGGAGGTAACTTCTAAGATAGAACCTAACATTGAGTAACTAACTACAGCAAGGATTATGTTTCCCTATATGCATCACTTTTCCATGTTAAATTTCATTTGCCATTTGGAAGCCCAATCTTCCAGTCTCGCAAGGTCCTCCTGCAATTTATCACAATCAGCTTGAGATTTAACTACTCTGTATAATTTTGTGTCATCCGCAAATTTGATCACCTTACTCATTGTACCCCTTTCCAGATCATTTATAAATATATTCAAACACACTGGTCCTGAAGCACTCCACTATTTTCCATTTTCTACTGTGAAAACAGCCCATTTAATCCTATTCTCTGTTTTAACCAGTTTGCAATCCACAAAAGGACATTGCCTCCTATCCCATAACTTTTTACTTTTCTTAGAAGCCTCTCATGTAGGATTTTGTTGAATGTGTCTTCTGAAAATCCAAATACACCACATCTACTGGTTCACCTTTGTCCACATATTTATTCACCCTGTCAAAAAAACGTAGATTTGTGAGGCAAGACTTCCCTTGGATAAATCCATGGTGGCTGTGTCCCATAAAACCATGTCTATCTAAATGTTTTGTGATTTTATTCTTTATAACAGTTTCCAAGATTTTTCTCAGCACTGAAGTCAGGCTCACCATTCTATAGTTTTCCGGATCACCCTGGAGCCATTTTTAAATATTGGGGTTACAGTGGCCATCATCCAGTCTTCAGGTACAACAGATTATTTTAATGATAGGTTACAAACTATTGGAAATAGGTCTTAACTTTCATTTTTTAGTTCTTCCAGAAGCCTGGGGTGTATGCCATCCAGTCCTAGTGATTTACTACTCTTCAGTTTGTCAGTCTGGCCTACCATATCTTCCAGGTTCACCGTGATTTGATTCAGATCATCTGAATCATCACCCTTGAAAACCATGTCCAGAACGGGTATCTCTCCAACATCCTCTTCAGTAAATTTCCGAAGCAAAGAAATCATTTACTTTTTCCATAATGGCCCTAAGTGCCTCTTTAACTCCTCGATCATCTAATGGTCCAATGGACTCCCTTGCAGGCTTTCTGCTTTGGATATATTTTTTAAAGTTTTTATTGTAAGTTTTGCCTCTACGGCCAATATCTTTTCAAATTCTCTCTTAGCCTGTCTTATCAAAGTCTTACATTTAAATTGCCAATGCTTATGCTTAATCCTTCTTCTTATGAATCCTTCTTCAAATTTTTGATTGAAGATCTTTTGGCTTAAATAGCCTTTTTCAACTCACTTTTTAACCATCCTGGCAATCATTTTGCCTTCCTTCCACCTAAATGTAATGCGAGGAATACATATGGAATGTGCTTCTAGGATGGTATTTTTTAGCAATGTTCACACCTTTTGTACTTGTATTACCTTTGTAGCTGTACCTTTCAAAATTTTTTTAACAATTGTTATCATTTTATCAAAGTTTACCTTTTTAAAGTTAAGTACTAAAGCCGTGGATTTACTTACTGTCCCCCTTCCAGTCATTAATTCAAATTGTGTTCATATTATGATCACTATTGCATTGAGGCCCAACCACCATAATCTCTCTCACCAAATCCTGTGCTCCACTGAGTATTAGATCTAAAATTGCTCTCTCTCTCTTGACAGTTCTTGAACCATTTGTTCCATAAAACTGTATTTTATTCCATCCAGGAACTTTATCTTTTTAGCATGTCCTGATGTTTCACTTACCCAGTCAGTATTGGGGTAATTGAAATCTCCTATTATTACTGCATTACGAATTTGGTTAGCTTCCATAATTTCTCATAACATTTCACTATCCATCTCACCATCTTGGCCAGATGGATGGTATTATACTCCTAACACCATACCCTTCCCCAAAATGCAAAGGATTTTAATCCATAAAGATTTGAATGTGTATATGCTCTCATGTAGAATTTTTATCCTGTTGGACTCTACACCATCGTGGATATAAAGCACCACCCCGCCACCATGGTGCTCTACTCTGTCAGTGCATTATAATTTGTACCCTGGTATGGCACTATCCCATTGCTTATCCTCTTTCTACCATGTCTCTGAGATGCCAGTTAAGTCTACGTCATCATTCACTGCTATACACTCTAATTCTCTTAGACTTCTGGCATTAGCATACAAACATTTTAAAGTGTGTTTTTTGTTTGCATTAACATTCTGCTTTTCAGTTAACAGGGGAAAAATAGGGATCCTTTAGTTCAGGTGAATTTTTAATTATAGGCACTTGGACTATTTTTCTTATTATTGGAACCTCTCTGTTGGGATGCCTGACTCTAATGCTTCATTAGTATCCTTCGAAAATGTCTGCCTCGGAACCATATTCTGCTGAGTGACTTTTGGCTTTTCCCTTTAATTTAGTTTAAATGCTGCTCTATCTCCTTCTAAAAGGTTAGCACCAGCAGCCTAGTTGCATCCTGCTTAAGGTGGAGTCAGTCCCTTCAGAAAAGAGTTCCCCTTCCCTAAAAGGTTCCCCATTTCCTTACGAAACTGAACCCCTCTTGCTTACACCATCATCTCTTCCATGCATTGAGACTCCGAAGCTCTGCATGCCCCTGGGACTTGCATGTGGAACAGGAAGCATTTCAGAGAATGCTACCCTGGAGGTTCTGGATTTCAGCTTTCTACCTAAGAGCCTAAATTTGCCTTCCAGAACCTTCCTCCCACATTTTCCTATGTCATTGATTCCCACATGTACCATGACAGCCGGCTCCTCCCCAGCAGTGTCTAAAATCCTATCTAGGTGACACGTGAGGTCTGCCATTTTTGCACCAGATATGCATGTTACCAGGTGATCCTCATGCCTACCAGCCACCCAGTTGTCTACATTCCTAATAATCAAATCACCAACAATGATGGCTGATCTAACCCTTCCCTCATCGGCAGTATCCCTGGGAGACATATCCTTGGTACAAAAAGACAATGCACCACTTGGAGAACTGGTCTTTGCTACAGGATCATTTCCTGCTGCACAAGGTTTATGCTCTCGTAGTTGCTTGAATACTGAGTGTTTAAATGCACTGATCGTATAGCACTGCCTTGATGCATGAACATGAGTTTGGTCATTTAAAATGTACAATTCCAGAACAAGTACAGACATGTTGGAACCTCGAAGTGGGATGTGGACCCTTGGCTTGAGATGGGATTGATACAACCTGGGAGGATGACCTATCAGAGGTTCTCAACGTCGGGAAGTGAGGCTGACGGAAGGCAGGGGCCAGCTGGAACCGCCACTACCAACCCCGTTCCCCGCAGGTTGAGCCCTTTGGTGCCAGGACCAGCTGGACTTAGGTGGACCCCTGCATCAAATCTCTGAGGACATTTCAAGAGTGAGATACAAGAAGCAGTAGAAGACAGGCATAAGGAGGTCTGATCTGAGGTCCTGGGCAGGCGGCAAGTAAACAGAGTGAGGTCCGATCCGGTCTGAAGCCAGGGAGGTTCGTCGGAGGGGAGAAGGAACAGGAAGCAGGAACGGAACCAAAGGGCTGGGAACGGGTAGTGGAAGGCAGGAGCAGGTACCAGAAGGCAAGAACTGGAGCTGGAACTGGAACGGAAAGGCTGGAGCAGGAACTGGAAATGGAAGGCAGGAACAGGCACTGGAAGGAGAAATGCAGGGTCCAACGAAGAACATAGCATGAAGGGAACTTGTTGCCAAGTCATGGAGGTGCCGAAGCAGCAGGCCTAAAAAGGCTACAGCTGATGATGTCATTTGGCTGAGCCAACGGAGGTTCCTGTTGCTGGCCCTTTAAGATGGGGCACCAGCTGCGTGCATGTGTGTAAGGGAAGGTCCCAGCTGGTTGAGGAGCTGGCAGCATCGAGCATACCGGGGGAGGCCCGGCGCGGGAAGGAAGGAGGGCCAAATGTCTGTGGCATATGGGGAAGGACCCAGGAACCAGTGAGCCGGTGGAGCGGCGTCGGGGGTTGCATGGGCCCGACCGGTGAGTAGACATCATCTTGTGTAAGTGATAAACATTCCCATCTTAATTTTAAAGAACAATACATAAGAAGATACATAAGAATATAAAATATGCCATACTGCGTCAGACCAAGGGTCCATGAAGCCCAGTATCCTGTATCCAACAGTGGCCAATCCAAGTCACAAGTACCTGGCAAGTACCCAAACATTAGATAGATCATAAGCTACTATTGCATATTAATTACCGTTATAGCAGTTTTTGGATTTATCCTCTCGGAACTTATCCAAACCTTTTTTAAAAATAGTTATACTAACTGCTGTAACCACATCCTCTGGCAATGAACTGGCAATGAATTCCAGAAACATGCTTTGAATTATTGTGCTCCTTTTGAATTAAATGAGAAAATTGATTGGTCTTCTTTGTTTTGAAAGTATTTTTAATTGGGAGGTAACATCGGGTTCCCGATTGTCTGTTTTCCAGGTCATGCCAGAACTTTACAATTTGAAGTTAAGATGTTAGTATGGAACCATGTTTAAAAAGATCTGCTTGAGCATAGCAGATTATTATATAGAAGGTAGGCTTGAATAATAATATTTCTTCAAAATGTGGCCACGTCAGACTGTCACTGCAGTACTTTCAAACTAAGTTTTTATTTGCAAAAAAAAAAAAAAGTAAAAAATAGAGACTATTATGATGCTGGTGAGATTTTTATGATTATATTAAGGCATCTTTCAAAAGAAATTCATAAACCTACCACTTGCTTCCATTTATTGATATGTTTAGTATTTTTTGGGCAGAAGCATTGGTCAGAGTGGTGTGGTGTTGTACAAGATTTTAAAAGACAATCCTGCCCCTAAATTGAAGAGATATTTTTTTAGGTATAGAATGGCATGAGAGGAATGGAGCTCATGGAAGAAGCAATTGAAATTTGAAAATCATATGCTACTGTAGCCTGTTTCTCTTTCTTTTCTTTTGGATCAATAGAGGCAGTAGAGCAATCCAGGGCAGAAGCATGGACTGGACAGCAGAAGTGCAACAACCAGGATCATCAGCATGTTCCTCTACATTGGTTACTTCTTCTGAAGCAATGGAGACAGTATTGTCAAACTCTGATTATGAGGAAGAATCTTGTCTGGGATTTCTTGAATCAGAAATTGAACAGCTAGTAGTTGACAAATATCTGGGATAATTATCAGTCAGTTGCTTCTTAGCCACCAGTGAGGTAATGGGGGAGATAGATGATAAAACTGACAGTGATGAGAGGAATACCAAGGAAAAATAGGCAGTGCAGGTAGACAGTGTGATGACCCTGGTATTTTTCCTCAGGTCCATCATCAACATTAACTTCAGTGCAAACAACAGCCCTCAATGATGTAAAGAGGAGATAACATAATACTTCCATTATCTGGAGGCATTTTAAAGTGATGGAGTACCTGGGCTTTGCTCCGGGTATTCATTGCATTAAGGATATTAATCAAGGGAAGCATGTGGGCATTTTACAAATACTGGGATACAGTATCACATGCAGACGTAGCTCCTATTAACATTGGCATCATGGGAGAGTGGCAGTACTAGCCTGGGAACTCCTGCTGCCAGTGAAAGTTGAAGCCAGAGGAAAGGGGTTGAAAAGGGGAAGACTTTTCCCCAAGCTGATTCTATGGGCTTTCCATTAATCAGATGGCAGGCCAGCAGCTCTCTGCCTTTCATCTGAAGTGACAACCCAACAAAAAGGAAATGGGGTGGTGTTCCAAAGCAATGTCCCATTGCGAGATGTAGTAATGAGGTGCATCAGAGAAATGATTGCACTTGATGACCAGCTCCTGCAGGTAGTGGAAAATGTAGCTCTCAGCATCTGTAGTTTGAGTTAGCCCTGATTACAAATTGTCCTTCAGGACTCCATTTAGTAGGCAGGTTATCCCAACCCTGTACAACAAGTGCCTTAGCTGCATCCAGGTGCAGTTGGTTAAGTTAGAGAGAAATAGTGTGCATTTCAACAATGATATCTGGAAGAGCATGAACACTCTGCACATTTACCTCTCCCTGATGGCACACAGGTGGGACCTGTATGAGACAAGGGCAGGCAGGAGCTTTACCAGAAATTGAGCAATCAGATGCAGGTGAAAAGTGCTGCACACCCAGTTGATGGATAGCTGCATATAATATCAATAGCGGGAACAAAAGTGTGGAACACATTACCAACTCAATTGAGATTACAAGCGGACAAAAGAAAAATTCAAGGCAGAACTGAAAACATGGTTTTTTTAATGTGCCTATATTGAGTTTGAGCGCTAGACACTCATGGGCTTAACTTTTTCTTTTAATTAATGTTAATCTACATTTTAGTAAAATATTTGAAGTTTTTAGTTATTCTTAATATTTTTTAGGAACTTTAATGTAATATGTTTTAAGTACTATAGCATTATGATTTTATTTTAACAGCTAACATATTTTTTCTGTGCTTCATCTTTTTATTAATGTTAGCTGTTATCTCTTTTATTAATTTAATGTATTTTCTCTGTCAATACAATTGTACACCATTGTGAAGGCCTAGCTGATGTGAAAACAATAAACTATAAACTATAATATCCTATCAACCATATGAGAAATTCTAGAGAGTTGGCAGCTAGACTGGAGATGCAAGAGTCTTCAAGCAGGTTCCTTTATGACAGACAGTGTGCAAATATCATAAAGGCTGTGGAAGATGGGCGAATTCAGTGCTTCTGTTGTTTTGCACACTTGCTGCATCTGACATGAGAGATGTGCTGTATCTGGGGCCCAAGACCCATGAGAATCTGTTCCTGAAGAACCTGATACAGAAGTACAGGGAAAAAGCAGGGCATTCCTTTCAAAGCATGAGCAGCTTCTCCATGAGAAGCAGGAAAAATTCAGAATGCTTCATAATCATGTCGTTGACCCTTCAGTTTGCCACTAGATGGCTCTAGGTACCTTACCATTAGGACTAGTAACAGCTAGTGTGATTTTTTGTTCTTTCTCAGTCTCTCTAAAGAGCTGACTTTAATTGGCTATCCCAATAGTATAAGGTGGAGCTAAAGGTTCAGAGTGTTTGGTCATTTTGAGTTGGCTCTTGAAGACTAAGGAAATCTTTTTCTTTTTCCCCTGATGAGTTGGGCCCACTAAACCAATTTAGCATTTTTCTTGTGTTCAGAGGAGATTCCTCATCAGTACACACCCTGTCTCATAGGGTCTGCCTCCTTTGTTTTTGTTCACTTTTGGATAAGTTTGTTCTTGTTCTGGAGATCACCCTGACCCTTTGGAGAGGGGCAACCCCCCCCCCCCTTTCCCATCCATCCAGAGATCAGGAGCTGGAGACCTGTGAGTTACCACTCTACTTCATAGAGGAAGTGAGACAGGGACAGAAATACCCAGCATGAGATATTTTGGACAGAGATATTTGGATGTTTCCTCTTTTTGTTTGTGTGGATGTTTTTTTCTCACTCCTCTTCAAAACATGAAGGAAGGAGATTGAGAGCTTTGGTCAAAACTGGAACATAAGGCTTTTCTCACAGAGTAGAAAGAGAGAAGGGATTGAATCATTAAGATCTAGAGACTCTCAATTGGATCTCCACACCAAAGGGACCAGGACACAGGCTGTGGGCAAAAGACAGAATTTTGGAATCAGGTAGGATCTTTTCTTAGCGTGGGGCTCCTCCTAGGATTCCCCAACTTACTGGGCTGTTTGCACAAATAAGGTGACAGTGACAAGCTGCCTCCCAGGATTTAGAGAGATGGATATAAGCAAGCAGCATGGAGATACTGTAAATAGTTCAAATGTACAGTTTCATTTATGGAAAGTTTGTGGGTCAGTGATTGAAATTTTGGAAAAAAATCAGTAAACATTATTTGAATACCCAGTCTAGGTCCCACCTGTTTGTCCTTGAGGAGAATACTGCAGCTATGAGATACACAAACATCAGGAGAGAGATAGTCCATCACCTGGGCCAGAAAGGATTTGCCCCCCCCCCCCCCCAACACAGAAAGAGCTCATTCCCTCAGAGTTGCAGAGGAAAGGGGAAGTATGGTGAGAGTAGCCATGAAGAGAGAATACTTTTATGGCCCTAGGGAAAATAGAAACTCCCAACAAAGGGTTACACTCATCTGATTCATGATGCTGGCACCCACTGGAACTCTACCTATATGATGCTGCAGAGGTTAGTAGAGCAGCTGGCACCTCTCTCTTCATTATCTTGAATCACAGATAGATGTATATCACTGGCCTCTGTTGCATCATGATTGAGTAGAGATGAGGCAGATGACAGAAATCCTGAAACATTTCAAGGATGCCATGGAGGATCTGAGTTCCACAAGAGCTATCTTGTTACGCTGGAGGTGGACCCTTGGGCTGAGGTGGGGTTGGCGCTACCCATAGGAGGGATCCTACGGGTCCCCACCATCGGCAGGCAGAGAGGGCTGATGGACGGAGGCTGGCTGGTGCTTCACAAATACCAGCCCTCGTTCCCCGCAGGTTGAGCCTTTGGGTGCCAGGGCCGGCTGGACTTAGGTGGCCTCCGTAAGTGGATGAGGCAGAGTCCTGGAGACCCAGGTGCCAATAGGAACACACTCTAACAGAGGATGCCTGAACAAGATCAGGCCGAAGCCTGAGTGAACAACGTCCAGGACACAGGCTAAAGAGACGTCTTGAAGCAAGCTGGGATCAGGGCTGATGGCAGTCTGGAAGCAGTGGTAAGAACAGCTGAGGTCTGAATGAGGAGAGAGTCAGAAGGATGGTAAGACAAAGCAGAAGTCCAGGGCTGGAGAGAAGCAACGGTATAGTCAAGTGATGTAGAGGTCCAGGGCTGGAGAGAGGCAACGGAGTAGTCAGGCGATGCAGAGGTTCGGGGCTGGAGAGAGGCAAAGGAGTAGCCAGGCGATGCAGAGGTCCATGGCTGGAGAGAGGCAACGGAGTAGTCAGGCAATGCAGAGGTCAACGTTAGAGTTAGGGAGCTACCATTGCATAAAATAATATACAGGGAAGGTGCACATTCAACTGGGACTCTGGGAAAGCTCCTGGTGTACCGTTGAGTTACAAGACCCGCTGTCATCAGTAACAACAGCAGGAGCCTTGTTGAGTGCCTGATAGTTGTTTTTACAATAAAAATAATAGTTTTGGGCAATTTTTTATTTTTAAAACATGGTGTTTTTGGTTGAAAATCAGAGGAGAGGTTGACACCTTAATTTGACTAACTGGGAAGCAATTTCATGAACCAAGCACCTAATCAATAATATAACTTTCTAAAAAAATAATACAACTTGATATTTGTCAGGGGTGGTCACCTGAAGAGAGCTTGTTTACATGTACAAAACTGAAAGTTGAGCTCCACAGTAGCTATTTTCAAAGTTATTCCTCATATTGGGGCGGATTTTCAGAGCCATGCTCGCGTAAATCCGCCCAAAACCGGGCGGATTTACGCGAGCAGGGCCCTGCGCGCCGGGAAGCCTATTTTACATAGGCCTCCCGGCGCGCGCAGAGCCCCGGGACTCGCGTAAGTCCCGGGGTTCTCCGAGGGGGCGTGTCGGGGGCGTGTCGGGGGCGGGCCCGGTCGTCGCGGCGTTTCGGGGGCGTGTCGGCAGCGTTTTGGGGGCGGGTACAGGGGCGTGGCTACGGCCCGGGGGCGTGGCCGCACCCTCCGTACCCGCCCCCAGGTTGCGGCCCGGCGCGCAGGAGGCCCGCTGGCGCGCGGGGATTTACGCCTCCCTCCGGGAGGCGTAAATCCCCCAACAAAGGTAAGGGGGGGGTTTAGACAGGGCCGGGCGGGTGGGTTAGGTAGGGGAAGGGAGGGGAAGGTGAGGGGAGGGCAAAGGAAAGTTCCCTCCGAGGCCGCTCCGATTTCGGAGCGGCCTTGGAGGGAACGGGGTAGGCTGCGCGGCTCGGCGCGCGCCGGCTATACAAAATTCATAGCCTTGCGCGCGCCGATCCAGGATTTTAGTGGATACGCGCGGCTCCGCGCGTATCTACTAAAATCCAGCGTACTTTTGTTTGCGCCTGGAGCGCAAACAAAAGTAGGCTATTCGCGCGCCTTTGAAAATCCGCCCCATTAGGAATAGAGACCCCTAGGGTCTGAAAGGGTTATTATACCTTCTCATGAATTGGTTTTGGTGGATCTGGTCAACAGAAAAGAAATAACAAAGTTATTAGAAATCCTTGTTTTAGAAAAAAATGTTTCATATTTTGACTTATTTTACAAAATAGCTCTGAAGAGGGCTGTGGAGAAGTCCTGAGGCTGAATTTGATGGTGTGATTTGTGTGAGGGATGAGAGAACTGTTGAAGTATTTTTAAACTTCTAATTATTTTATTTAGAATATTTATAAGTGGAAATTTAATTCTATTAATTTCAATGGGGGTTTTGTCCATTAAAGCTAATGGGATAAACTAGGTCCGTTGTTAAAAAGAGAAAGGGCCCAAGCCAACATTATAAACCTGTTTCCTTAGAGCCACTATAGTAACTCAAGTTTCACCTGTTATGCCAAGTGAATAGGTTGGTGGATGAGGATAGAATTTTAGACAAAATACTAAAGTGTTCTTTTAAATTAATTCTGTTAGAAGAAATTTAATGTTCTAAAAAAAATCCTTTTCAATTGATTCACTTGAACCAACATCATTTTATTAAGATGTAAGAAGATTACATAGGGGTAGATTTTCAGAGCCCTGCTCGCCTAAATCCGCCCAAAACCGGGCGGATTTAGGCGAGCAGGGCCCTGCGCGCCGGTAAGCCTATTTTACATAGGCCTACCGGCGCGCGCAGACCCCGGGACTCGCGTACGTCCCGGGGTTTTCGGAGGGGGGCGAGTCGGGGGCGGGGCCCGGTCGTCGCGGCGTTTCGGGGGCGTGTCGGCAGCGTTTTGGGGGCGGGTACGGGGCGTGGCTACGGCCCAGGGGCGTGGCCGCGCCCTCCGTACCCGCCCCCCGGTCGCGGCCCGGCGCGCAGCAGGCCCGCTGGCGCGCGGGGATTTACGTCTCCCTCCGGGAGGCGTAAATCCCCCGACAAAGGTAAGGGGGGGCTGTAGACAGGGCCGGGTGGGTGGGTTAGGTAGGGGAAGGGAGGGTAAGGTGAGGGGAGGGCAAAGGAAAGTTCCCTCCGAGGCCGCTCCGATTTCGGAGCGGCCTTGGAGGGAACGGGGGGAGGCAGCGCGGCTCGGCGCGCGCAGGCTATACAAAATCGATAGCCTTGCGCGCGCCGATCCAGGATTTTAGTGGATACGCGCGGCTCCGCGCGTATCTACTAAAATCCAGCGTACTTTTGCTTGAGTCTGATGCGCAAGCAAAAGTAGGCTGATCGCGCTTCTTTTAAAATCTACCCCATAGTGTATCTATAGTAGATGAGAACTATTTTTTAATTACATCATCAGAAAAATTTCATCGCAGATAAGAACTTGAATACTGGCAGTTTACAACTGACAAGATTATTCTTGAAGAGACATTGAGAGAAGGAGGAGCTATTATAAGAACATAAGAACATAAGATATGCCATATTAGGTCAGACCAAGGGTCCATCAAGCCCAGCAACCTGTTTCCAACAGTGGTCAATCCAAGTCACAAGTACCTGGCAAGTACCCAAACATTAAAATGATCTCAAGCTACTATTCCTTACTGATTAATAGCAGTTGATGGGATTTTTCTTCTGGGAAGTTATTCAAATCTTTCTTAAACTGTTACACTAAACTGCTGTAACCACATCCTCTGGCAATGAATTTCAGAGCTTAACTATCTGTTGGGTGAAAGAGTTTCTTCAATTTGTTTTAAATGAGCTACTTGCTAACTTTATGCAGTGCCCCCTAGTCCTCCTATTATCTGAATGAGTAAATAACTGATTTACATTTACCTGTTCAACTCCTTTCATGATTTTGCAGACCTCTATCATATCCCACTTTAGTTTGGAGAAGAGACAACTGAACAGCCCTAACTTCTTTAGCTTTTCCTCATAGAGGAGCCGTTCTATGCCTCTTATTTTGGTCGCCCTTCTTTGCACGTTCTCCAGTGCAATATATCTTTTTTTGAGATGTGGCGACCAGACTTGCACAGTATTCAAGATATGGTCTCACCATGGAGCGATACAGAGGCATTACGAAATCCACTATTTTATTTGCCACTCCCTTCCTAATAATTCCTAACTTTTTTTGCTTTTTTGACCGCCTCAGCACACTGTGCCAACAATTTCAATGTATTATCTACTATGAACTTCAATCTCTTTCCTAGGTGGTAACTCCTAAGCTAGAACCTAACATTGAGTAACTACAGCAAGGGTTATTTTTCCCTATATGCATATCCTTACCCTCGTCCACATTAAATTTCATCTGCCATTTGGAAGCCCATATCTTCCAGTCTCACAAGGTCGTCCGGCAATTCATCACAATATGCCTGAGATCTAACTACTTTGCATAATTTTGTATCATCCGCAAATTTGATCTCACTCGTTGTACCCCTTTTCCAGATCATTTATAAATATATTAAAAAGCACCGTTCCAAGTACAGATCCCTGAGGCAATCCACTATTTACCCTTTTCCAATGTGAAAACAGGCCATTTAATCCTACTCTCCGTTTCCTATCTTTTAACCAGTTTGAAATCCACAAAAGGACATCGCCTCCTATCCCATGACTTTTTAGTTTTCTTAGAAGCCTCTCATGAAAAACTTTGTCGAACACCTTCTGAAAATCCAAATATACTACATCTACCGGTTCATCTTTGTCCACATTTATTCACCCCTTCAAAAAAAATGTAGGAGATTTGTAAGGCAAAACTTCCCTTGGGTAAATCCATGCTGGCTGTGTCCCATTAAATCAAGTCTATCTAAATGTTTCATGATTTTATTCTTTAAAACAGTTTCCACAATTTTTCCTGGCACTGAAGTCAGGCTCACTGGTCTATAGCTTCTAGGATCACCCCTGGAGCCTTTTTTAAATAACTGGAGTTACATTCTGTTCTCTCAATGAAAAAAAATCACTAATTTCTGTACCTTTCCCAGCCTAGACCAACCTGATAGAGTTCTTGACTAGTATCAGGATTCAAGGAAAGGAAGTTATGATTTGGTAAGATTACATTTCTCCTTCTTTATCTTGTCACACCAGTCTAGACAAGTGGGATGTACCCAAACTTCCCTCATACTAGATGAGAGGTGGTCCTGACTGCTCTCAAGACACCTGCATCAAAAACTTCATTCATAGCCTGGAAATCCAAGCACTAATGTTTAGAGTAACATTCTTGGATACATAAGATATTTTAAATATAGAATATATTTAATGATAGAAATATAAAATAGCGATGGCCATCTGTCTTTCATGAATTAGCATTCTTGTGTTGTGACTTGATACTTGCATGGTATCTGCAATATTGTTGAAGATATGCTTCAATACGACATAATTGTGTGAAACAAAATGTGCTTTAAGCAAAATTCTACTCTCACAAGAGAATTGAAAAATGTAGTATTCAGTGCCTGATAAAGAGTCCACAATTTTGGGCCTAGTCTAAGTGAAACATTTGGAAGAGAGAGGAAACACTCTGTGTGTGTGAATGAGAAATGTTAAGTAATTGTAAAGAAACCTTGAGAAAGGTAAGAATTTAGGAATAGTTAAAAGTAATTGAGCAGCCATTCTGCATTTATTTTATTGGCTTATTTAGTGCATAGCAGAGATTAATGAAAGTGGAAAATATTCTAAATATGATTTTCACATTTAGGCAAAGGATGATTATCATCCAATAAATATTAAATACATATTCAAGCAGTCCTTACTGTATATAAAGGAATAAAGAGGAAAATCCATAGACAGCTGGCCCTTTCTGTATATAAAGGAATGGGGAATGAAGGAGAATAATCCAGCATAATGTAATGAGGGTCGCTGCATTTCAATAAATTGTTGTACACACCTAGAATTCATGGAGATAGAGATACTTTAATTTGTTAAATGTAAGGAAAACGAATATGATATTGTTCTGTTTGGAGATACAGATTTCTTACTACCAATAATACACAATTTTACATAGGAGTTTCCACTGTCCCTTTTATTTAAAAAACTGACAAGTGATCTTTGTGAGATAATTTTGGTCTGACTGTGGTTAGTGTAATTGTATGCTGCATTGTACCAGCCAAGAAGAAGATCATGTAGCTGGAACCACAACACTCATAGTCAATATGGATTTATATTATAGCTTACTCCAAGTGTCATAACTAGGGGATATAATTATTCTTTATTTTTGTAGGTAGATATGATAATCTGAAAATTAGTAAGTGGAATAATCTTCAGTATAAGAAATTAGGTTTTTTTTTAGTTCTAGTTAGTGTACGAGGTGAGGAGCTCTGGAAAGACTACAAGGTCAAGAGGTAAGAGAGGTTCAGAGGTCTATAGATACATCACCATGCCCTCTAGCAGAGAACTCCACCAGACTCAAGCACTTGAAGCTACTCTTCTTCCTCAGTAACTAAATTCCAAGCTCACCAGCAGTGAACTGAAGCCACACCCCCTAGTCCAATAGGAAGCACACAGGAACACTGGTAAAGAAAAGAAAGAGACAATACTTACCTGAGGGATTCTTCTATATTCGATAATATTCTTGATCTTCTTGAGTGCTATTCAGAAAGGGAAAAGTACCCAAATAATCTTTAAAATACTAAAGGTTATATTAATCTAATTTTTAAAAATATAGTAATATAGTAAAACCATTACTTATCTGAAAGTCTGTAAATATTTTGCTATTCTTTGTTGTGAGAAACTGGTTTCTAATTGTGATATTCTGATGACCTGTTAAAATAATAATAATTATTATTATTATACTTCCTTGGCCAGTTTATTTCAAATTTAAAAATACATCTATTTCATGTCTCTTTAATTTTAATTATCTATTTCATTGTGAGTCATTTGGAAGTTTGTGAACAAATAACTAACTTTAAGGAAACCCTATAACTTATCTACTGAAGCTATTTACTCCCATGATTTGTGGCTTATAGTCATGACCCCTGGAGATTTACATTACAGAGCAAATCAACCAGATAGGCTTATTTGTAGCATATTGGGCACTAGACTGCCAACTTGTGCCATACTGGGCACACAAGTCAATTACCTAGACAGACCTAGTCAAAGTTGCTCAGCAATATGTGCCTACCCACCACACAGCATGCCCAGTGAATATGTCTTCTCAATGGCAGGGCATATTTTATTTATTTATTTGCAGCTTTTTTATACTGACATTCATTTAGAAACATCATATCGGTTTCCATTTAATATAACGGATAGCAACGGCATTTTACAATTGAACAGTTGAGATAATAGTAAACAAGCTAGTTAGATCTAATGAACAATTGGGATGCTTATATAATCAAAAACACATACTAAATATTGAGGGTTAAAATATTGTAGAAAACATGAACAAAACATTGAAGATATGTAAAATAGGAGGGACATTATCAAGATTTGAAAATAACAAGTTAGTTAAATCTAAAGAACAATGGGATACTTATATAATCAAAAACACATAATAAATATTGTGAGATACAGGTTGCAGATGAGCAAAAAATTGATTATATGTAAAATAGGAGGGAGAGTATTAAAACAATTTAAAAATAAATGGAGAGCTAAGGGGGCGAACAGGGAGGAGGTCGCTTATTGTTATTATATGAGTGAAGGTGCATTAGGTAAATGCTTGTAAGAAGAGCCATGTTTTAAGTTTTTGTTTAAACTTTTTTGGGCATGATTCCTGACAGAGGTCAGGGGGCATATTGTTCCAAGTTGCTGGCCCGGCTATGGACATGGCGCGTTCTTTGGTTGTGTTGAGTGGCTTTGTGAGAAGGCGTGTATAATGTAGAGGCATGTTGTGTTCAGGGTGGTCTGGAGGGTTTATGGAAGTGTAAAGCATTATTGAGCCAGTGCATGTCTTCGGTATGTAGGGTTTTGTGTATTATAGACAAAGTTTTGTATTTTATCCATTGTGCAATGGGGAGCCAATGTAATCCTTTGAGGACGGGTGTAATGTGTTCGGATCTGCGGGTTTTGGTGAGTATGTGTGCAGCTGCATTTTGCAGCATTTGTAAAGGGAGGATGGTCACTTTGGGGAGGCCAAGGAGGAGGGAGTTACAGTAGTCTACTTTTGTTAGCTTACTCCATTGATAGAGCAGTGGTTTTAATTCTTAAGAGTATGAAATTTAAAATAACCATCTTTTATCATGTTGTTAATATGTTTTTTAAGATTTAGCTGATTGTCAGTGGTGACTCCAAGCTTTTTTATGCTTTGTGCAGGGGTGAATGTGGGGTTTAGGACTGGGGCAAAGTATCAAACATTTCTTCTCTGAGGGGAGATAAGCATGATTTCAGTTTTATCAGTGTTGCTGGCAAGGTTAATGCTTGTAAGGAGTGAACTAAAAGCTGCGAGGGCAGTGTCCCAAGTTTTAAGGGCATTATGTAGGGAGTCAGTAATGGGGATGATGATTTGCACATCATCTGCATATATGAAATACATGAGCCTGAGTTTGGTGAGCAGGTGACAGTGGGGAAGTATGTATATATCATGAGCCCTCTTCACACAAGGCTGAGCCAGAGTTGATAAAAAGCTGGTCGCTTTGAAACGTTTCTGTCTCACTGGACTTTCTACAATTTCCATGAGATGAGAGAATGCACCTTGCAATTAACTATATATAACACCTAGGGGTCTTCCTATGGCTTTGCCTACCTATCATGTTCCAAACATACCACGTTAGGGGGTATTGTTACCATACTGTCTAACTGTAATGCCCATAATGTGCCATCTAGGGGACTTTCTGTTACTCTGACTACCTTTCATTCCCCTGATATACCATCTTAGAGGACTTGTTGGTACATGCCTTCCTGCCATGCCCCAGATATGCCACTTAGGTCTTATGCTACTCTTCTGCCTAAATGTTACCCTGCATTTATACCATTTTGGAAGTATGCTGTTAACATGTATGCCATGCCTATTATGTATTAAGGATGTGCAATCATTTTTCCCGAATTAGGCAATGTCAACGAAATTGCTAATTCAGAATGGTTTGGGAGAACCGAAAAATGAATGAATTTTTTCCGAAATTTCATAAAAATTCATTTTTGAGTTAGTGCGCGCTAACGGGAGGTAGGGCGCGCTAACTCTTGATAGTGCACACTAACTCTGCCAGGTTAGTGCGCACTATCGAGAGTTAGTGCGCACTATCGAGAGTTAGTGCACACTAACAGGAGTTAGTGCACATTAACTCCCGATAGTGCGCACTAACCCGAAAATCAGTGCCCCCGAAAAAAAAAAACCCGAACCATGGGAAAAATGAAATTCCCATGGGAAAAATGAAATTCCCACGGTGGGGCCACGAAACAAAGCCTGACACAAAATTTTTACCCAAAGCACATCTCTATTATGTATCTACATGGCAGTTTTGCTGCCTACTTATTGTTTGTTATTTGGCTCCCCACATGCCTATTATGTAATAGGGATGTGCAATCATTTTTCCCGAATTAGGCAATGCCAACGAAATTGCCTAATTCAGAATGGTTTAGGAGAACTGAAAAACGAATTAAATTTTTTCTGAAATTTCAGAAAAATTCATTTTTTAGTTAGTACGCGCTAACGGGAGATAGTGCACACTAACTCTGCCAGGTTAGTGTGCACTATCGGGAGTTAGTATGCACTAACAGGAGTTAGTGCACATTAACTCCCGATAGTGCGCACTAACCGAAAATCGGTGCCCCCGAAAAAAACCCCCGAACCATAGGAAAAATGAAATTCCCATGGGAAAAATGAAATTCCTGTGGGGGAGGGGGGGCCTCGAAACAATTCCTGACATGAAATTTTTACCCAAAGCACATCTCTATTATGTATCTACATGGGAGTTTTGCTGCCTCCTTATTGTTTGTTATTTGGCTCCCTACATAGTTCTTCCATCATGCTTCTTGATTGGTTATATTGGAATGTTTTATCCCCCCAAAAAAATGAAAACAGAAAATAAATACAATTTTCTTCTCTCAGCCCAGTTCTTTTCTGGTTCTTTATTTTGTTTCTCCCCTCTACAGTCACAACCTGTTTCTCTCACCCTGCTTCTTTGTTGGCTATACTGGGGTTGTTTTGTCCTTAGAAATAAATTTGGGAAAAGAAATAAAAATAAAAGTTTCTCCTTCCACCCTACCTCTTTTCTCATTTTCTGTTTGCTGTCAAGCTCTTTTGTGCTATCTGCACTTGTCCATACTCTATGCTTTTGGGGTTATGATAGCTTTGTGCTATTTGTGATGAAACATTCTAAACCTTGGGGGTTAGTTACCTTTTGCTATTTGCAATAGACCACATGCTAAGCCTGGGGATTTAGACATATGTGTGCTATTTTTGATGGACTGCACTCAGTGCTTTTATGTTTAGAAACCTTTGTGCTGTTTATGATTTCTCATGCTCTGTATCTGGAGGGTTTGGTAACTTTGTACTGTTTATGTTTCCCCTCGCTATGATTCTGGGATCAACGCTCACTGGCATGCATTAGCTCTAAAAATGAAACAATATGAAGCAATAATTGATTTAATGAGGTATTAGAGATTATGTTATGTGCATGGCTTGATCTTTACAGATGCATATGCTACTGGTAGGATCAACCACATTCATCCTATTGAGAGAGGCATTCCCAAATCTGGCTGTCTTTCAGGTTGTTTTCAAATCTCCATCCACTATGGTACTTGCTGATTTTTGGTCTTGCCCTGGCCATCTGTTGTTTTGCATACTTGCTACCCGATTCCTCATGCCCTTCATGGCATTCCAGCTATCAATTTTCCCCTCAGCGCTGTTGGCATTTGATGCCATTCTTCCTCTTCCCACTTCAGCCCTCAAGATACATTTTAGGGAGTTTTCAGCCACTCATCTTGGAACATAAGAAAATAAGATTGCCATACTAGTTCAGACCAAAGTTTCATCAAGCCTGTTTCAAACAGTGGCCAATCCAGGTCACAGGTACCAGGCAGGATCCCATAAAGTCAATAGATTCTATGCAACTTATCCCAGAGATAAGCAGTGGAATTCCCCAAGTCCTGTTGCGGTCTCCACCGCTTCCCCTTCTCTTTCTCTGAACAGGGCTCACCTCCACTACTGGAAATGCCGCGTTCCGTACGCCCGGGACCCCTGCAGCTCTGCCGGTTCCTCATGGCATCCGCCATTGCTTGCCCGTCTCCCTGCTGCCTCGCGCACGCGTGAGGACGCACACTATGTGCGCACAGCTCCCGGAAGTCTGGCCCCGCCTGTGCTAACGACGCCACGCCCTATGTCTGATTTAACCGGCGTCCGGACGCCTTCTCCTTGCCTTGCAACGAGGTTCACTACTGCCTAGTAGTTCTGAGTTGCGCTTTCGTCTGTTCCTCGCTCCTGACTTGACCTTTGGATTGCCTTCACTTCGCTTCAGCTTGCCGCCTGCCTCCGACCTTGGACCGTTCCTGACTTTGCTTCAGCTTGTCGCCTACCACAGACCCTGGTCCATTCCTGGCTCCACTTCAGCCTGCTCTGGTTCTCAGCCAGCTGCAGGCCCCGTTCCAGTCTTCAGCCTACTCCGGTTCACAGCCAGCTGCAGGCCCCGTTCCAGTCTTCAGCCTGCTCTGGTTCTCAGCCAGCTGCAGGCCCCATTCCAGTCTTCAGCCTGCTCCGGTTCACAGCCAGCTACAAACTCCGTTCCAGTCTACAGCCTGCTCCGGTTCACAGCCAGCTACAGACTCCGTTCCAGCCTACAGCCTGCTCCAGTTCACAGCCTGTCTTCAACTCCTGCCTCACGGTCCAGCTTGCCACAGGTGTTGTTGCTGCCCGCTGTCCTACCTTCAGCTGGCCCTCTACCTGCATTGCGGGCCTACAGACTTTTGTGTTCTCTTTGGACTTTCATCGCTACTCCCTCTGCCCAGGCTTTCTCTGTTTATAGACTCTGAGCGTTCTCCTAAGTCCCAAGGTTCCAGGACCCTAGGGGCCCCTCCTGGGGGTTTTCTGGTTCCCGGGTGAACACCGCTAGCCTGTGGCTCTGCCTCCCGGCCTTCCCTGCCTCCCTGGGTAGACCGGCCCAAGGGTCCACTATCCTGACTGCAGCCCCCAACTGCAACAGTCCTCTGTAATATTAGATATAGACTTTTCTTCCAGGAACTTGTCTAAACCTTTTTAAACATAGGTACACTTACAGCTTTCACCATATTTTCAAGCAATGAATTCCAGGGTTTAATTATGTGTTGAGTAAAATATATATATTTTTCCTATTTGCCTTAAATTTATTACCTAGTAACTTCATTAAATGTTGCCTGATGAAGCTCCATGACATAGAAACATAGAAACATAGAAATGACGGCAGAAGAAGACCAATCGGCCCATCCAGTCTGCCCAGCAAGCTTCACACTTCTTTTTTCTCATACTTATCTGTTTCTCTTGGCTCTTAGCAACCTTTGGTTCTATTTCCCTTTCACCCCCACCATTAATGTAGAGAGCAGTGATGGAGCTGCATCCAAGTGAAATATTAAGCTTGATTAGTTAGGGGTAGTAACCGCCGCAATAAGCAAGCTACACCCATACTTATTTGTTTACCCAGACTATGTTATTCAACCCTTATTGGTTGTTTTTCTTCTCCCCTGCCATTGAAGCAGAGAGCTATGCTAGTCACAAATGTATTAAGTCACAAATGTCACAAATGTATTAAGTCACAAATGTATTAAGTTATTCCAATAAAAATGTATTGCCTACAACTTTCTATGGACTGATATTTTTATGTATTCAAGAGCACTAATGGCAATGGCATTACTGTACATCCTACTAATATTTTACAATTCTACTCCAAGTAAAAAACTTTTCTTTCACAAAGTCCATATATTAATTTATTCTTACATATTTATCCTCTAGTTGTAATATTTTTTTAACTTTGCAATGCAATGTAATTTAGTGTATTTCCACTTTGACAATGATTGCTTTCAGAAACTTTAAATTAAAAACTCTGCTGCAATTGTTTCTAACAAATTATTACATTAATTTTTATGGCAGCTGAACACATTTGAATTTAATTAGGTTCAAACAGCTTGGAAGTTAGTATGAGACCCTTCTACCAATGAACCCAACTGAATACATCAACATAATCAACTCCAGCAATAATTTTTAGTGAAATGGTATTAAAATTAAAGCAAAAACAAATCATTTGCTAATATAGTAGAAATTAATTGCTACTTTTAATTAGTATTGAGTGCATAAATAATTTAAATTTCAGAATTACATTATCACCAAACGTGGGATGCCCTCACCAATCAATAAGTATTATTCTTCCTTTAAAAAATTAAATACAGATATGTTGAGGCAAAGAAGTACAGTACTCTTCTCATAAACCTGTTTTAAATAGTCATGTGCACTATTATGTAGTAATTGGTTTTAAAAAATTATAGCTTTTATAGCTATTTGTGTTCATATGTATTTATCCAATTAACAGCATATACAAGTTTAGAGTGCTATTTGCTATTAAGAATTTGATGTATAGCACTGTCTTACTCTTAACATGATTGCAAACCGTTGCTTCTTCCAGAGTTAGTTTTTTTTCTCTTTATATTTCACATGGAAGTATTTCTGATTCTAAGCCAATCAATATTAGGTATTGGCAAATGGTATGGATATTATTCTAATTGAATCTGGACTTAATTATCCAAATCATAGTCAACTCTTGATTAAATCTGAGCTGGCTAGGGCCTAGATTCTAGGGATGTGCAGACAAAACGTTTATGTTCATAAGTCCATAAGTCGAAAAGGGGGGTCAATTTCGGTCAATATGGACATATGGAGAATTCCATAAGTTGAGTCTATGTCCATACGTGCACCGGTTCCCTAAATAAAAATTTAAACCCCTCACCCTCCTTAATTCCCCCCCAAGACTTACCAAAATTCCCTGGTGGTCCAGCGGGGAGTCAGGAAGCCATTCCTCTATTCCTTTGCAAGGAGCACGTGACGTCCGTGTCACGTCATCGACGTGACATGGCCGTCACATGGTCCACCGCGGTTCCGCTCCCGGACCCCTCCTTGGACACAAACGGAACTTTTGGCCAGCTTGGGGGGGCCTCCTGCTATACATCACATTTCACACCTGTTGCAAAGTTCATATTTTTCTTATTATTTATATGCAGACTTAGGACATTCTTGGATTCTGATGATGTCAAAACATCGACTCATTCTTTAATATTGACACATCTTGACTATTGCAATGGTCTTTCTTCTATTCAGAATAGGTGGTCTCAGACCATTCAAAATATATCTACTAAGCTAATCTTTGCTAAATCTAAATGCGTTCATGTCACTCCTCTTTTTCAGGAACTACACTGGCTCCCTGTCTCCTTGCACATTCAATTTAAAATTGGATGTTTGACCTTTAAGGCCTTGCAATACAGAACCCTTCCCTATCCTTCCTATCTTATTATTACTTATCAACCTGAGGGGGTAATTTTCTATAACTTTCACATGTGAAAAGGGACTTTTTGCATGCAAAATGTTCCTTTTCGCGTGTGATAGCTGGATCGGGGCGGAGTCAGGGCGGAGTTGGCACCGGAAGGGAGGAGTCGGGGTGGCATCGGGGTGGACGCTGTGAAGACATCGCTGATGGAAAAAGGTAAGGCCCCTTATCGCCACCAGTAACATGCCCACTAGCACCACCTTTCATGGTGGCGCAATTGGTTTGCGAAAGCTGGTAGCAATTGTACCGTGGTGGTGCGATCGCTGCCGGCTTTTGAAGGCCCACCCCCCCACCCTCAGGTATCGTGCGATTCACTAAGGCCTGCGATTTTAGAAAATCCAGGCCTGAATGTGCATTATGTTCATTTCAGCAAGAACTACTTACACTTCCACTTTTGAAAGACGTTAGGCTGTAAAACACCAGAGATTTCAGTTTTTCTTACCTTGCTACTATTGGTTCTACACTTAGAAAAAAATATTTTAATTTCCAGAAAACCTTGAAAGCCTTTTTTTTACTGAAAGCTTATCCTCCAGACTAGAATCTGTTCCCTTTTGCTGTACTAATGAGAACTCTGAGGTTAATTTAATTGTGTCTTTATGCATATCATTATTGTATGAATTTATTAGAACTCTTAGAATGTCTAAATCAGAGGTGGTGAACTCCAGCCCTCAAGAGGCAAAAACAGGCCAGGTTTTCAGGATAACCACAATGAATATGCATGAAATAGTTTTAAATACATTGGAGGCAGAGCATGCAGATCTATCTCATGTATATTCATTGTAGATATCCTAAAAACCTAGCCTGTTTTTGGCCCTTGAGGATCGGAGTTTGCCACCTGTTGTCTAAATGATGATTTTTCTGCATGTCACCATTCAATAATTAATTATTGTTTATTTTTGTACATTGTAAATTTTCTTTTGTTGTGTCCCGCGGCCGTGGCAGGTCACGACCGTGGTCCCCTACCTCGGCCGCGGTGGCGACCCGCCACGGCGGCCTCAGGGGAAACCTCTGACCGGGTGCTCGGTGCCCCGGCGCGGGCCCCCGGCTTGACCATCGGGGGGAGAGCCGTCCCTGCTCTTCCCCCGTGCCGTTCTGCAGTCGTTTCCTCCGTGGAGGAAATCAAAGATGGCTGCCACCATCTTTAGGCGCGAGGCCGGGCCTTCATCAATTTAAAGGGACATGATCCCTTTAACAATCTCACCTGTCCTGGATCAGCCTGAGCAGAGGAAGTATTTAAGGGAGCTTCCTCTGCTCATTCTCTGACTTGGCAACGTCCTCCAACGTTGTCTTGTCTGCTTACCTCGGTGAGTTCTTGAGCTTGGATCCCTGTTCCTGTTTCGGCTTGGTCTTCCTGGTTCCTGACTTTGGATTGGCTTCGGTACTTCTCTGGTGTGCGACTCGGATTGGCAAGCAGTAATTCTCTGGTGTGACCTCGGACTGGCAAGCGTTGATCCCTCGGTGTGTGACCTCGGCCTGGTAAGCAACGACTCTTTGGCACCTGATCTTGAACCCCTCCTGGACTCCGTCTCCAAGGGCCCGCCTAAGTCCCAGTGGTCTGGGTCCCTACGGGCTTATCCTGGGGGAACCGCAGACTTCCAGGGTGAAGCACCAGTCAGCCCTTGCACCGATTCCGCGACTCCTCGGGGTCCACCTAAGTCCCAGCAGTCTGGGTGCCTATGGGCTCCTCCTGGGGGGACCACAGACTTCCAGGGATGAAGATTCAACTCCTCTTCTAGTCTCTTCATCTGTCTGCAGTTGTCTCCACCTCCAGAGCCGAGGGTCAACTGCGCTCCTCTTCTGTTCTGCCTCGCCACCCGACGAGAGAACCTACGGAACCTCCGCAAGGTATTCCATCCTCTCATCGGCCCAAGGGTCCACAAGCCTGAGCGTAACATCTTTTTAATTCTTTTACTTTCAATAGTTGTATGATTATTTTAATTATTGTTTATGTTTTATTGTAGTTTAGACTTTAAGTTTCTATATTTTTATTGTACATCACATTGATTGCTATTATCAGATTTGTGACAAATCAAAAATTAAACAAAACTAAAATAAGATTTCATATTGTCATCAATCAGAATATAGCATTAGAGTTTGAATTGATTGGTTAAGATAATCATCCCCTGGAGTGAATAAAAATGCCATCTTTTATACAAATATATTTGTCACTACTAGGACTTCATTGATGTGCAACTACCTCCTGAGAAGTGACTCAAAACAGAGCTATATTGGAGGTTTTTTTTTTATGCACATATTTTACTGACTTTTCCACTCTGCTTGTGAGATTATCTTTACATTGTTTTCACATTATTTAAAGAGAATTTAATGGGCTATAACTTATATTTGTTGCAATTATAAGATTTTTTTGAATTGTTATATGCACATAAAAAATATAAAGGATAAGGTTTTTTTGGAATATTTCAATATGATGGACATGTTACTTAAGACCAATGATTATAACATGGGATTTCTATTTTAGCAGTGTTCACTGCAGAAGTATAGCATCCCATGTGTATGATAATCTTTTCTAACTCCTATAATGTGAGCCTGGATTAAAAAATTTGACTGTGTGATAAGTGATAGTATTTTTATGTATGTTTTATATTTCTCAGGAAGCAAAACACCTCTCAAATTGATCAAATAACAAATTGTAAAGAGAGGGAGAAGGATCAAAGTCCAATCAACAAAACTCTCAAGCAAAATTTTTATATACGCAAATGACAATATCATAACAATCGCTCTCAAATTTTAATCTGCAGCCTCTCGCCACGCAATGGGCCGCAAGCTGTATTCAGCCTTTAGAGCAATATGATGTGTTCAATCATTTATTGTCATTTTGCAATCAGTTTCCTTAAATTTCATTCCCAAAACATATTTTAATAAATGTACTACTTAAACTACCAACCTGTTACGGCTGTGGCTGCTGTGCTACCGCCTCACCACCAGGGGTCCCTCTAGTGCTGACTTTCCTGACAGGCCCAGTCCATCTCCTATGTCCACTCTATGCTCTGGGTGTGCCCTCTTAACCCTGCCTGACAGTTGCCTCGGTGCTTCGGCATCGAGCTCACCTGGGCTCCCTGCTCTAGCCTGCCTTGCGCGGCCTTCGGGCCTATCCTTGCCTTGCCTTGCGTGGCCTTCGGGCCTAGCCTTGCCTTGCCTTGCGTGGCCTTCGGGCCTATCCTTGCCTTGCCTTGCCTTGCGTGGCCTTCGGGCCTATCCTTGCCTTGCCTTGCCTTGCGTGGCCTTCGGGCCTATCCTTGCCTTGCCTTGCCTTGCGTGGCCTTCGGGCCTATCCTTGCCTTGCCTTGCCTTGCGCGGCCTTCGGGCCTATCCTTGCCTTGCCTTGTGCGGCCTTTTGGCCTTCTTCCGTGTGTGTGTGTGTGGCCTACGGGCCTTCTGACCTGCCTTGCCCCGTCTATGGTGTGTGGCCTACGGGCCTTCCGTGTGTGTGTGTGTGGCCTACGGGCCTTCTGACCTGCCTTGCCCCGTCTATGGTGTGTGGCCTACGGGCCTTCCGTGTGTGTGTGTGTGGCCTACGGGCCTTCTGACCTGCCTTGCCCCGTCTATGGTGTGTGGCCTACGGGCCTTCCGTGTGTGTGTGTGTGGCCTACGGGCCTTCTGACCTGCCTTGCCCCGTCTATGGTGTGTGGCCTACGGGCCTTCCGTGTGTGTGTGTGTGGCCTACGGGCCTTCTGACCTGCCTTGCCCCGTCTATGGTGTGTGGCCTACGGGCCTTCCGTGTGTGTGTGTGTGGCCTACGGGCCTTCTGACCTGCCTTGCCCCGTCTATGGTGTGTGGCCTACGGGCCTTCCGTGTGTGTGTGTGTGTGGCCTACGGGCCTTCTGACCTGCCTTGTCCTGCTTACTGTGCCCTGACCCAGCCTGGACCCAGACACTGCTGACTGCCGCCTGCCCTGACCCAGCCTGTACTTGACACTGCCACTTGCCGCCTGCCCTGACCCAGCCTGTACTAGACACTGCCACTTGCCGCCTGCCCTGACCCAGCCTGAACCCAGACTCTGATTATTGCTGCCTGCCCTGACCCAGCCTGGTACCTGACTCTGTTTCGAGCCTCCTGTCTCTCTCCACCTGGAGCCACCCTGCTGGGTGGTGTGCACGACTCCTGTCCGGAGCCCAAGCGTAACAGTATGCCGAAGCCATCACATTTTCCAGGGGAAGAGATAAGTCTGTGTCCTGCCGGTGAGTCAACTTTTCACTAATTCAAGATGCCTCCTTCTTTAAAGTTTTATACCTGCAGTTCCTGTCAAACTTTGAATTATCCTAGCTATCAGAACTGTCTAGCCTGTGAACTTGTTGGTCAGGAACACTGGTCATGCAATAACTGCAACAAGAAAAATGTCTCTGTCTATCAGGAGTGTTTGAACTGTCTGGCTCCTAAACCAGGGTGGTGGAAATGCTCCTGTCTCCCGTGTTTGTTACCTCCAGGCAAACCCTGCCCCTGTTGTTCTGCTCTAGGACCAGCTGTGCAATTAGAAAAGGCATTCAGCTCTCCTAACCAGTATTCTGTTTCTGGCTCAACTAAAACAAACATTTTTGCTGGCAGTTTGAGGGTAGAAAAACCCAGGACTTACCTGGCCAAGAAGGCTTCTGTGAGACCAGTGCTAGAGCCTCGGGAACAGGTTTCTCTACAACGGAGAGAGCTGATTAGCTCTAGCAGGGCTCAGCTTCCCACAGCTGCCAAGTGGACACTAACGAGCACCTTCCCTAGACGTCCTAGAACTGCCTGTGCCTTCTCTAAACTGCTCCTCCAGAAACAAAATCAGGAGCATCAGACTTTGGCTCGAGGTATCAAGCCCACGGCAGTACAATCTGTGTCTTCCATGCACACTACCTTTAACCATGCTACTCTGCCATCTGAACCTGCTGCACTACCCCGAGAAGAGCCTGAGTCTGCTGAACCGGCCCTGCTGCCGTCCTCGGAGGGGTCCGCACCAGCCCTGCTGACAGACTTTCTAACTCTGCCATCTGAGCCTGCCGAACCGGCCCTGCTGCCGTCTTCAGAGGGGTCCGAACCTGCTACAACGCCCTTGGAGGGGTCTGAACCGGCCCTGCTGCCGTCCCTGGAGGGGTCCATACCGGTCCTGCTGACGCCCCCGGAGGGGTCCGAACCAATCCTACTGACAGACTTCCTGAGTCAGCCATCGGAGTCTGCTGAACTGGTCCTGCTGCCACCCCTGGAGGGGTCCATACCGGTCCTGCTGACGCCCCGAGAGGGGTCCGAGCCTGCTACAATGCCCCGAGAGGGGTCCGAGCCTGCTTCATCGCCCCGAGAGGGGTCCGAGCCTGCTTCATCGCCCCGAGAGGGGTCCGAGCCTGCTACAACGCCCCGAGAGGGGTTCGAGCCTTCTTCATCGCCCCGAGAGGGGTCCGAGCCTGCTACAATGCCCCGAGAGGGGTTCGAGCCTGCTTCATCGCCCCGAGAGGGGTCCGAGCCTGCTACAATGCCCCGAGAGGGGTCCGAGCCTGCTTCATCGCCCCGAGAGGGGTCCGAGCCTGCTACAATGCCCCGAGAGGGGTCCGAGCCTGCTACAATGCCCCGAGAGGGGTCCGAGCCTGCTTCATCGCCCCGAGAGGGGTCCGAGCCTGCTACACCGCCCCGAGAGGGGTCCGAGCCTGCTACAATTGCCCGAGTAGGATCCGAGCCTGCTGTACTGGCCCAGCTGCCGCCCCTGGAGGGGCCTGTACCGGTCTTAATGCCGACCTTGGAAGGGTCCGGACTGGTCCTACTATCGCCTCAAGAAGGGTTACGGACTATTTCTCTGCCCCAGGTGGGGTTTGTGTTCCCCTTGTCACCCCAGGAGGGGTTATGGAAATCTGCACCGCCTCTGCTACCCCAGGAGGGGTCTCACCCTGCCGCCTTGTCCCAGGAGGGGTTATGGACTGCCTTTTTGCCTCGGAATAGAGTTGAACCTGCCGCATCACCCCCGGAGTGGTCTCCCGTTATTCTTGACTACCTCCTGCACAGATGGGATCCAGGAGGAGGGGGAGGCCTTGAGGGGGGGGTACTGTTACGGCTGTGGCTGCTGTGCTACCGCCTCACCACCAGGGGTCCCTCTAGTGCTGACTTTCCTGACAGGCCCAGTCCATCTCCTATGTCCACTCTATGCTCTGGGTGTGCCCTCTTAACCCTGCCTGACAGTTGCCTCGGTGCTTCGGCATCGAGCTCACCTGGGCTCCCTGCTCTAGCCTGCCTTGCGCGGCCTTCGGGCCTATCCTTGCCTTGCCTTGCGTGGCCTTCGGGCCTAGCCTTGCCTTGCCTTGCGTGGCCTTCGGGCCTAGCCTTGCCTTGCCTTGCGTGGCCTTCGGGCCTAGCCTTGCCTTGCGTGGCCTTCGGGCCTATCCTTGCCTTGCCTTGCCTTGCGTGGCCTTCGGGCCTATCCTTGCCTTGCCTTGCCTTGCGTGGCCTTCGGGCCTATCCTTGCCTTGCCTTGCCTTGCGTGGCCTTCGGGCCTATCCTTGCCTTGCCTTGCCTTGCGCGGCCTTCGGGCCTATCCTTGCCTTGCCTTGTGCGGCCTTTTGGCCTTCTTCCGTGTGTGTGTGTGTGGCCTACGGGCCTTCTGACCTGCCTTGCCCCGTCTATGGTGTGTGGCCTACGGGCCTTCCGTGTGTGTGTGTGTGGCCTACGGGCCTTCTGACCTGCCTTGCCCCGTCTATGGTGTGTGGCCTACGGGCCTTCCGTGTGTGTGTGTGTGGCCTACGGGCCTTCTGACCTGCCTTGCCCCGTCTATGGTGTGTGGCCTACGGGCCTTCCGTGTCTGTGTGTGTGGCCTACGGGCCTTCTGACCTGCCTTGCCCCGTCTATGGTGTGTGGCCTACGGGCCTTCCGTGTGTGTGTGTGTGGCCTACGGGCCTTCTGACCTGCCTTGCCCCGTCTATGGTGTGTGGCCTACGGGCCTTCCGTGTGTGTGTGTGTGGCCTACGGGCCTTCTGACCTGCCTTGCCCCGTCTATGGTGTGTGGCCTACGGGCCTTCCGTGTGTGTGTGTGTGTGGCCTATGGGCCTTCTGACCTGCCTTGTCCTGCTTACTGTGCCCTGACCCAGCCTGGACCCAGACACTGCTGACTGCCGCCTGCCCTGACCCAGCCTGTACTTGACACTGCCACTTGCCGCCTGCCCTGACCCAGCCTGTACTAGACACTGCCACTTGCCGCCTGCCCTGACCCAGCCTGAACCCAGACTCTGATTATTGCTGCCTGCCCTGACCCAGCCTGGTACCTGACTCTGTTTCGAGCCTCCTGTCTCTCTCCACCTGGAGCCACCCTGCTGGGTGGTGTGCACGACTCCTGTCCGGAGCCCAAGCGTAACACAACCGGTTTTTTCAAATATTCCCATGAAAAAATAACTAAGTTCCCACATTTAAACTACCCACAATTTCTTTGTTAAAATTCCCACAAAAAGAACGTTGAAGAGAGAATACTTAGCCAATCGATGAAACATTTAAGCCAAGCCAAAAAAGGCTTATAGAATGTAGTTCATAACTTTCCCGACATGATTCATGTTTCAACTGATATCACAGTCGCGGTGGCACCATATTTTGAATAGTTGGAGGAGACGGTTTCGCCGTCCAGGGTTGAAGAATATTGGCCTTTAAAAAACGATATAACAAATCCCCTGAAGAAGACTGTGATATCAGTTGAAACATGAATCATGTTGGGAAAGTTATGAACTACATTCTATAAGCCTTTTTTGGCTTGGCTTAAATGTTTGATCGATTGGCTAAGTTTAAGGAAACTGATTGCAAAATGACAATAAATGATTGAACACATCATATTGCTCTAAAGGCTGAATACAGCTTGCGGCCCATTGCGTGGTGAGAGGCTGCAGATTAAAATTTGAGAGCGATTGTTATGATATTGTCATTTGCGTATATAAAAATTTTGCTTGAGAGTTTTGTTGATTGGACTTTGATCCTTCTCCCTCTCTTTACAATTTGTTATTTGTTTTATATTTCTACCATGAGTTGGTTTTCTTTTGATGTTACGGGAAATAATTACTAACCATTGGATAATTTACAACATAATTTTATTACATTTGTAATGCAATCCACTATCATCATAATTAAATTTAGATTTTTCCAAATTAAACCCTTGGCTGTAATTTATAGTCTTATTGGAGTTAAATGTTTCTGCAATGCCAGATATTTATCACATTAGTGAAATTAGAGAGATGAGGATAGTAGAGACTTAGATGTAGATTTTAAAAGGCTTGCACACTACAACCATATAACTTGCTTCTGCTATTGACTGCATGTAAGTAGATAAATAAAAAAAAAAGGGTAGTCAGCGGAGCTTTAAGTCAGGATTAGTAGCATAAAAGGGAGGCAAGTTAGGTAGGGAGTTTAAGAAGTCCTCTCTTTCACTGGGGTAAACTGGGAGGGAACTGGTAAATAGGCATATTGTGTCACTGCACGCATCTACTAAATTTCCACCCACTTATGCGCTCGAGATGGAATTTGCGCTCACATGTGCACATCGATATAAAATCATGCGTGCATGTACAAGCAGGTAGCTGATTTTATAACATGTACTAACTGTACCCGGCCACGCGTTGCTGTGGCAGAGCCTGGTTAAGTGGAAAAGAAAGAAAAGAGAAAGTGCATGGCTGTAATGTTTAATTTCGCAATGCTTGTGGGTATACAATATTTTTAGTTGTTCCATTGTTTGTGCAGATATAGAGATTGTGAGGTTTGCCGACTCTTGAACACGCAACATATAATTGTCCATATGAGAAGCATTCGGTTTCTAGATCTAAATCGCAGAATTGTAAAATACAACAGCTGGACTTCGTTCATGTATGGGAAAGGAAAGAATTCGCCATTCAGCTTCATTGCTGCTTATGTATCTTCCAGCCTGATAGTGTGCGATTTCATCGATATGCATGACCGGGTTCCGTTCACTTGTTTCTAGGGATGTGAATCGTTTTAGGACGATTAAATTTATCGTCCGATAATTTTAATATCGTCTTAAACCGTTATGGAACACAATACAATAGAGATTCTAATGATTTATCGTTATAAATCGTTAGAATCGTGAGCCGGCACACTAAAACCCCCTAAAACCCACCCCCGACCCTTTAAATTAAATCCCCCACCCTCCCGACCCCCCCCCCCCAAATGAGTTAAATAACCTGCGGGTCCAGCAGCGGTCCGGAACGGCAGCGGTCCGGAACGGGCTCCTGCTCCTCAATCTTGTTGTCTTCAGCCGGCGCCATTTTCCAAAATGGCGGCGAAAAATGGCGGCGGCCATAGACGAACACGATTGGACGGCAGGAGGTCCTTCCGGACCCCCGCTGGACTTTTGGCAAGTCTCGTGGGGGTCAGGAGGCCCCCCACAAGCTGGCCAAAAGTTCCTGGAGGTCCAGCGGGGGTCAGGGAGCGATTTCCCGCCGCGAATCGTTTTCGTACGGAAAATGGCGCCGGCCATATGCGTATGGCCGGCGCCATTTTCCGTACGGAAAATGGCGCCGGCAGGAGATCGACTGCAGGAGGTCATTCAGCGAGGCGCCGGAACCCTCGCTGAACGACCTCCTGCAGTCGATCTCCTGCCGGCGCCATTTTCCGTACGAAAACGATTCGCGGCGGGAAATCGCTCCCTGACCCCCGCTGGACCTCCAGGAACTTTTGGCCAGCTTGTGGGGGGCCTCCTGACCCCCACGAGACTTGCCAAAAGTCCAGCGGGGGTCCGGAAGGACCTCCTGCCGTCCAATCGTGTTCGTCTATGGCCGCCGCCATTTTTCGCCGCCATTTTGGAAAATGGCGCCGGCTGAAGACAACAAGATTGAGGAGCAGGAGCCCGTTCCGGACCGCTGCCGTTCCAGACCGCCGCTGGACCCGCAGGTTATTTAAGTCATTTGGGGGGGGGTTCGGGAGGGTGGGGGAGTTAATTTAAAGGGTCGGGGGTGGGTTTTAGGGGGTTTTAATGTGCCGGTTTTGCGATTTTTAGATTTTGTGGTTGGATGTCAAAAATTGCCATGTCGCTGCCTTTATTGTCATACTTACAAATGTATTTGATTGATGTAATTACAGTATTCGACGTTTATGTGTGCTTGGTATGTTTTTGATAGTAAAGGTGAATACGGAACAACCCACCGGTTATCTACTTCGATGTCCCCATTTGCATGTGTATGGTAGCAAATTTACCACCCTCTTCTGCAGATCTCCTTCTGTATAAAGGATATCCATTGCTTTCTGTAACTGTGTCGGATGCTAATGCTCGAGGATATTGCTTAGAGTATTTTCCATTGATCATGCATGGCGAATTTGGATTCAGTGTACCGCAAGGTCCATGTATCATATTTTTTGTCACCACTTCATGCAAATCCTTATCGATGTTGGGATTGGGTATTTCAACGGATATTACATTGTCAATTTCATTAGAGGTGATTTTGTTATAGAGCCAGATTAGTATATGTGCATGTGGCAATCCTCTCTTTTGCCATTCCACAGAGTACATCCAGCATTGCACAGATCCAAACACTTCATGTTTTACGATGAAATGCATGAGCGATTTGAGCTTCATTCTAAAAACTCGTGCTGTGATGTCATGCCTATCGACCGGCGATTGGCCATGAAGTAGGAGTTGTTGTATATCGTCCCAAGCTGGATTGCATATGAATGTAATGAATAGGTCTGGATGCCCATAGTGATGAACATACGCAATAGCATCTTGAGTGTACTCATGCATATGACGTGGACTGCCTGTATATGAAGATGGCAAAATGGTTAGTGTTCCAACGTTAGTTGTATTCCCATCATTTACAACTGCATCTCGCAAATGAACGTATTGTTTGGAGTGAAGCTTGGTCTGATTCAAACGTATGAATAGTAACCGTTCAGTTTCTATTTTGGCATACATATCAACGATGTATTGGTGAAACAATTGACGGCATCTCAAAATGTGATTGTCGTGATTCTGTGTAATCATTAATCTGTATGAATAATAGTTCATAGCGCTGCATTTCCTATGTGTTTCTTTGCCAGTGACTGCATTTATCATCCTAACGTTTAAGTGATATCCATCGGCACCATCCCAGAAAATGATAGGGTATTGCAGGGCATCGTAGCATCGATGAGTTTCTGGAACTTTGGTCAATGTATTGTTTCTGCGATGAAGAACAATATCTCTAGGTTGGAATTGATCACCAACTATAACAATTGCTACTTTGTCGATAGTTGGAGCATTGAATCTGCGCACATGTTCTCCATGAGGTGTTTTGTCAGCATGAATAATAATCTTGTGTGTATCAGATGGCATCATGTCAATAGCTGTTTTGAACAACCGTACTAAATGTTTTTTTTCATGAAGAAGTTCTTGTAGTTGGTAAAGGATGGTCCTTTTTATGCCGGTATAAATTCCGCTGCGTGCATTCAATTCCTCATTGCCATCCCTGATGAAATACATCTGTAGGAATTGATGTTGACCATCTTGAAACGGAAGGAGGGAGCCGACTTTATGATAAATTTTTCCTTTCACTTTGAAAGTTGACATGAATGGAGCTGTAACGATTTCTGCTCCGAAGGACGTCATCTGGAAGCATGAGTTGTATTTCCTGATGTTAGCTAGGAAATGATTTGAATCTGCGGTATATCCATCAAGCAAAGTTTTTAATGGCTCAGGCGGTTCTGGAAGTTGAATCAGTTTAATTTTTCCAGTGGTGCAACACATTCCTTTCGTTTCTCCCTCAAATTTCAGAGCCTTGCAATAAGGACACACTTTCGTCATAGTGCCGATGAGAATATGCTGTATTAACGTATAATCATGAGCTGGGTTGTACCTGAATGCCAGTCGATTGTAATTGTGTGACTGGTGAGCAGGGAGCCATGTTTGACGTGGATCAACAGTTTGTGATTGACGTCTTTCAGCCACTGTCAGCCAGTCGTGTTCATAGTGTTGAGAACGAAGAAGATCATGAGCTGCAGAACACGCTCGCCGTGCTCACAAGCGTGCCTCTTGAAGTCTGGATGCACGTCACTCTGCTGCTTCCTCGTCCCGTATTAGAGCAATTCTTTGTCCGTTTCACTGGTTTGCTACTGCGAATTCTTCCTCAGTGTGCTTAACAATAACTCATCGCACTGCTTGCACTGCACAAGTACACCGACGTAAGTTTGATCTTCGGCGAGGCAATATATGGCTGAAGTAAAGCAGATGGCTGAACAGTCTGTTAAATGACCGAGGTGAATGGGATCGCAATGTACCAAGAGAGTGAAATGCAAATGAAAGTAATGTATTTTTTCCTAGCTAAGACGCCCCAGACCATAAGACGCACCTAGGATGCAGAGTGTGAAAAGAAAAAAAATGAAAATAGTTGGTGCTAAATGCGGTCTGTCCCTGGGCGTCTGTGCATGTTATGTAGTAAAATAGGGGAGTGGCTAACCAATTTTTTACTCCCCATTTTGTTTTGTGGTCTGGGGAGGGCTATTTCAGAGCCTTCCCCAGATCGTGCAACTTTTTCTTTCTGTTTGTATGTGAATCCCCACTTCCCCCCAAAAAAAACCCCCCATCACAACCGTTCTCTGTAAATAACCATCCCACACCCTCCTGCCCCCCCCCAGCCCAGTGAAATAAAGTTACCCACCCTCCTGCCATCCCCAACAGTTGCCAAATGAATGAAACATCACTCCCCCATCGTGACCCCTCCCTAAGATGTTTGCAATTAAATCAGTACAACCCCCCACCCTCCAGACCCCCCGAGACCTGATACAAATCTCTGTCGGTGGAGCGGGCGTTCAGGAGCGGTCCGGGAGCGATGTATTGGCGTTGTGCCATCGGCTGCCAGCAATGAAAATGGCTCCGACGTCCCTTTGCCCTTACTATGTCACTGGGGTCCAGAAATGGCAGCGATAGGTCCTGTGACATAGTAAGGGCAAAGGGCCGCTGGCTGCCAGTCCTGAAAATGGTGCCGACGGGCCTTCGCCCTTACTATGTCACATGGGCTACCACTGCCATTGGTGTCCCTGAGTGTCATAGTAAGGGAAAGGGCCATCGGCGCCATTTTCATTGCTGGCAGCCGTTGGCCGTAGTCCAGGCAATGTGTCCCGGACCGCTCCTGGTCCCCCACTGGAGCAGCCAGGAATTTTGTCAGGTTTTGTGTGTGTTCGGAGGGTGTGGGAAGTAAAATAATTTGGCATGTGTGTGGGTGGTGTGAGGAGGGTGGTGGGTGTTTCTTTAGCTGTAAAGGAAATTGTTATCTTCACTGTATAAGATGGCCATACATTTTCCCCCCACTGTTGTGGTGAAAAAAGTGGCCGAATATGTGAAAAAGGAAGGGAAACATGGACCTGGAATGGCGAAAGGATTAGTGTAGCGTGTGTTTGTGTAAGGTGTAACAGATGGCGCTTAAGTCCAGCAGATGTCGCTGTTTTCAGGATGTTTGAACCTTTTTTACCTGTCACAGGTGTGACATAGCTGTAATGTAAGTAAAGAAGAACCTTCCCATATGCGAAAGGAAGGTTGTGTCCAAATTTGAAAGCAATCAGTGCAGTGGTTTCTGAGATTAGCAATTTTGTACAAACTATTTAACATTTTTATTTATATAGAAGATGCATAAATGTGCAAGTTATAAAATCAGTGCGCCCATGTGCACACTCACATCGCTCTGAAAGTTACCACTTTAGGGGATTATTTTCTAAGGCTATCGCACGCGAAAAGGGACTTTTCGCATGAGAAAAGTTCCTTTACGCGTGTGATAGGTTGGGGGGGGGGGAGTCGGGGAAGAGTCAGGGCAGCGGGGAGGCGGACGCGGCACTATCTTTGCTGGCGGCGATAAGGTAAGACACGTTATCCCTGCCAGTAGCGCGCCCAATAGCGCCACCTTTCACGGTGGCGCTATTGGGTGCTAAAGCAGGCAGCGATAACATCGCGGTGGTGCGATCGCTACCGGCTTTCACAGGCCCTCCCCCCGCCCCCCGTTACCACTGGGATTCACCATTCTCTGCGAGAATGGAGAATCCCAGCCTTAGTGAGGGAAAAATGGTTATTTGATTATCTGAATTCCTTCCCTGAAAAATGAGTTTGGACCTTCAGAAAGGATGTTGGGGGTAAGTATCAGAGGGCCTCCCCTGAATAGTGAGCCCAGACCACACTGGTCTTACTTGACAGAGATGGACTAACAGTGGACAGCAGTAACTAAAACCCAAACCCACACCACCCAAACAATCACAACAGGGCAAAATCATAAAATGAAACCAAGCTGCCATAACATCAGTTTTGGATTAGTGTTCTTTATTGTGCTGCTTACAATATTTTAAAAATATTTTTGAGGATAAAATAAAATATGGAATTTATAATCTCTCGTAAATTATTATATTCATATATACTTAATATATTTATATTATATATATATATATATATATATATATATATATATATATATATATATATATATATGCTTTAGTGTTGTTTATAATAGCACAAGTGCACATATATAATGATACCAGAATTAGTGGGTCGTTTATATGCTTTTCTAGTTTAGTTTCATTTTGTGATTTTGACCCATTCTGATATTATTCTATAATTCACTAACCTATAGTTTTTCATTAAATATGGGGAAGTAACCCAGGCTTGCTTGGGTATTTCCATGGAAAACTTATTATCCCTGAATTATAGGACCCTTTGAGGTCTCCCAAGAAGTAGCTCTGTAAGGAATTGGAATATCTGAGGTTAACACTTAGACCTATACTGGTCATCTTTATTCTCTTAGAATGAAAATCCTTGATTTAATTGGTATGAAGATTTTATAAAGCAGTTTACAAATTTATGCCAGATGCATGCTAAGTGCTAGAATATGCATTTCAGTACACATGTTTGCATAATTCAGTTATCCACTTCATTTGCCCAGCCTCATAAACACAATGTATTCTAAGCAGAAGCAGGTTCTTAAGTGCATTTAAGGATGTCAGAATGAATGTCAGCACTGCAGTTATCATTACAATGAAGTGCTGATACTGGAGTCAGGCCACCTAGAAAGGTTCAGGCACTATTATGCTCAAATTACTATTCATCGCCTATTTAGCCACTAGAGTGGTGCTGCAATTGATATGTCTTGAGCTGGTGTGACATTTAGGGCCTGATTTACTAAGGCTTTTCTTCCAGTCTATGGATGTGGGAAAAAAAAGTTACTGAGGACTGAATATTAATATGTGCAATGCATTGATGCTCCTCTGAATTCATTGATTTAAGTAAGAAGGTACTGTATCTATTAATCAATACTGCCTTATTTTTACTATAGATTACATATGATAGACTCCTTTTCAGGGGTTAAGCCCAATCCTCTAAATTGATAGTAGCATTCAGAAAGCAATAGTCCTTTGGGCCTGATTTATTAAGCTTCTGTTCTATAGATACAGCCTGGGAGAAAATCCTTAGTCAATCAGGCCTTTTGTGAGAGGACTGATTTGTACCCAAAACAGATTTTAAATTTTGAGGCCGATGCAATATTTATGCACAGAAAGCAGACGCTGAACAGTCAGCGCCCGCTTTACTAACGCGCCCCCAAGTGCCCCTCCTGTGAGCCTGAGAGCGTCGGCGCAGGGCCAGGGGTTCAGGAAATGGACGCTTGTCAATTGATTGTCCATTTCCTGCACGATCGCAACGATATTAAGTAGGAGGCAGTACAAAAAAGCAGTTTTTTCTGCTTTTCTTTACTAGTTTAAAGAACGCTCAGCAATTAACGCCTGCTCCGGACAGGCGTTAATTTCTGATTGCAAAAATGTGCATCCTAGACGCACATTTTTTTTTTGCATTGTGAGTGAATAGGTAATAGGCTCGTTCACATGCATTTGCATGTGATGGGTGCTATTAGTTTCACTCCACGTTGGATGCGTGTTATAAAGGCACTAATCCCTTTATTGCATAAGGAGATTAGTTAGGGCCTCTACAACCCACGTCCAACTGCGAGTTATACAGTGCGCTCGGCTGAGCGCCATGTATTGCATTGGCCTCATAGTTCCTGAACTGATCTTTTCATGATTCAGTGGCATGAGGTCATGCACAGGGGAAATATATGCAGTTCACAAGCAAATCATGAAATGAGAATCAGTGCTTGTTATTTATGTTTCTATAAAGACGGTCAAGTTTTGCAATCAGACTGCTATAAGTGTGCTGAAATTAATTATGTTATGTTAAAACCTGTATTTAAGTATTGTGTGTAAAATGTCAAAAAAAGTAAACAATATCAATAAAAAGACCAAACATATAAGATGATAATATTGATTCTTTAAAATTGGAACAAATTTATATCCACAATATACTGTTTTATATTTATTCAACAGAGTATAAGGGAACCAGAGCATATATTATATAGTACAAGAACATGAGATATGCTATAATGAGAATTACAGTACCTCAGATGAACTACTACAGACACACACCTCATTATGACATATTGCTATATTTTATACAGTCTGAGACAAATGTGTTATTATGACGAGCAATGAATCTTATTTCAATAGCATTGGTGCTAAAATATCCTCTTCAACTATCTTTAAAGAATAAAAAGTATGAACATGATGCAAGGGGCTTAAGCAATATTAGACTACAGCAGGCCAAAGCAATAAAGTGCACTCAGCCTAGCGCAGTTTTACATGTGGTTGGATGCGCATTTTGGATGCGCTAGACTAGCACTGTAAAGCCAATAAGGAGATTAGTGCGTCCAAAAACGCATGCCCAAACAAACAACCAATAACACTCATCACATGTAAATTCCATGTATTATCCCCCAATGCAGAAAATTGCTGGGTGTCCAAAGTGCACTTTTTAAAGGGACAAATTTAACTCCAGCCCTGAAGCAGGCGTTAAATCAATCAATGAGTCAAGGGCTCAGGAGAAATTTAAAAAATACTGTCTTGTGTGGTTCCTATCTTTATTCTTAAACACCTACTCCTTATGGTGTTTAAGAATAATGGCTTGATGACAAAAATGGCTTGATGGCTTGATGTAATGGCTTGATGAAAAAAAAATTCTGGGCGCATAATATACATGCTCAATAGACACGCTATAGGCTGATTTTTTTTTTACATTTAATCTTTATTATGATTTTCAAACAATTAAAGTAAGATAAACCTTACTAAAGAAAATAGGATACAGCCATATCAATTGGTACATAAAGTCCGGGGGCGTGGCAATGGTTCGGGGGTGGGCCGGGAGGGCGGTCCCGAGACCCCCGGCACTGCAGCCTATGCCGGGGGATGCCGAGGCGGCGCGCGCAATTTACGCCTGCTTCAAGCAGGCGTAACTTGCACAACAAAAGGTAGGGAGAGATTTAGGTAGGGCTGGTGGGTGGGGTAGATAGGGGAAGGGAGGGGAAAGTGGGGGGCCTCGAAGGGAATGGAGGCAGGCTGCGCAGCTCGGCACACGCAGGCTGCTGAATCTGCGCAGCCTTGCGTGTGCCGACCCCGGATTTTATAAGATACGCGCGGCTACGTGCGTATCTTATAAAATCCGGCGTACTTTTGTTCACGCCGTTTGCGCGAACAAAAGTACGCACGTGCCTACTTTTTTAAGATCTACCTCAGCGCATATAAAAGTATACATGTAGGACCAACGGGCCTGGATTTGCCAATAGGCACACTAGGCCAGTGTCTAGGGCAGCAAAAATCTGGGGGGTGGGGGAAGGGAGCGAGCCAGCTAAAGATTTGTTACCTACCAGCTTCAGCTCATTCAGCAGAGGTCAGCCTTTTGCTTCATGCTACAGCCCCTTCCTTACAGATGCCTAAGTGATTTACAACTTACATACACAATTTAAAACAAACAAGATCAGACAATAAAAATCATCATCTTCAAACAAAAGAGCAGGAAAAAATATCATGGTGAGTTTAATCAAAGGCTTGCTTCAATAAATGTTTTTGGCATTGCTATAAAAAGGTAAATCTGGAGCAGATAGAGCAAAGTCTGGGGCCAATGCAATAAAGGCACATAGAAAGCGGGCGGTGAACAGTCAGCACCCGCGCTCCTAATGTGCGCATGGTGCCCCAAAGGGGGGGTCACCATGCAATATTTAAATTAGGGGGTCGCGCTAGGAAGAAGGCATGACCTTGGTGCCTCCTTCCTAGCACAACCCGCCGTTGCTTCCTGTCTGCCAGTAATGAAAACGGCCCCTGAGTTTATCTCCATTTTCATTATTGGCAGATGGCCGTTTATGAAAACCGACGCCGAGTTTACCGGCGTCGGTCTTCATAACTCGGCGGACTGCCGAATTATTTTATTTATTTTTTTTACTTTAAAAAAAAGTAACACATTCACACATTCAGTCACACATTCAAAGATGGTATTGATTAATATTACTCAACACAGATAATGCATATCCTTTTAAGTTACACTACAGCATTACCAAGACTATGACACAGTCCGCTTGATGCCTGAAATTTCATCGTTTATTTTCCTTTTTTGTTCACAGATATACACTGTTATAAATGTTGATACCATTTGTAATTTGTAATTTCTCTGTTTAAGTTATACTGTTAAATGTAATAAGTTGTTGCAATTGTAAACTGGAGTGAAGGCTGCTAGCTATACCTCGGTTTAAAAAAAACGCTTAAATAAGTAAATAAATAAATAAATAAATAAGAAGTACAGAAAAGCAGTTTTTTCTGCTTTTCTTTACTTCTTTTCAATGCGCTCAGCTATTAACGCCTGCTCCAGGCAGGCATTAATATCTGATAGATAAATGTGCATCTGAGATGCACATTTATCTTTTTGCATTGGGAGTGAAAGAGTAATAGGCTCATTCACATTGCGTTAGGGGATTGATTAGCGCCAATTTTACCTGCATCTAACTGCTCGTTGAGTGCGCTCGGCATATTGCATCGGCCCCTCTGTGCCCTATATTTCTCCTCTATTGTTCCTTGTCAAGGAGGGGGAGGGGGGAAACAGTATCAACAGTGCCTAGGGGCAACAAAATCCTAAATTCCATCACTGATGACCAGGGCTGGTGGGAGCATTAGGTCGACTAGGTGGCCATCTAGGTCGCTGGAGTTGGGAGGGTTGCCATAGATGGATGTGAGGGTGTCATTTTTGAAAGGAGTGAATGAAGGTGAAGAGGCATGGACTTGGGAAAGGTCATGGTATGTGAACAGAGCTTTCTAGGTTCATGGTGTGTGATCTGTGGGGTTTGGGTTAGTGCGGGAGGAGAAAGAGATAGAGAGAGATCATGTGATGCCATAACATTATTGCCAAGAGAGAGAGAAATCACATGATGCCGTAATGTCATCGCCACCTCGGGCGGCTGTAGACCCTTGCACCATCACTGCTGAGGAGCAGTACATGCCTACTTTTATCCACAGATAGGGTAGGTGTTCCTCGGAGTGGAACCTGGGCAGGTTTAGCACTTAAGCACAGAGTTTTTGTTTTTAAAAAGTACATGTGAATATTTATAAGGAAAAACTGGATTATACAAATAACAGGCGCAAGTCTGTGTGCATTCTTTTTCTGACTCAATATTCACATTCAGCTTTTTCCCTTTGAAAATTATCAAAGTCTATGGGTAAAAAAGCATCTGCAGTCTTTATATATCTGTGAACAGTAAGAAAATTACCTTCTATGCATTCAACAACCAAGTAGAACATAAAATCAAGTATTATGTGTTTTTTGTGCTAGTACTAAAAAATACATTAAGGGAGACCATGTCTATCTATTGATGCATGCATATCTGTTCATCTGCATGTAAGTCAGCAGGCAGTGAAAGAACAGAGCTGAATAGCACATGTGTACTTTTCTGTTCATTAGCAAGTACATTTTAAAAGGAGTGTGTGTATGTGCCCATAAATGCATGTATTGGGCATGCAAGCAAAAATACACCCAATTTTATATTGTGCATGTGTACCATTTAAATACCCCTGCTGTGTGTTAGAGCCTTTACATATGAGAGAGAGAGAGAGAGAGAGAGAGAGAGAGACTCTTTTAAAGAGAGAAACTGACACTCTCTCTCACTGTAAGATTGACACTTTCAACTTGGGGTGGGTTTTGTGGGGCAATTTTACAAAGGTCTACAGACCCTTGCACCTTAGGCAGATCAATGTAACTGCCCCCCACAAAACCCACCCTGTTAAAAGTGCCCTTCTTACAATGTTAGATATATAGAGTGTCAGATTGCCTTTTTAAAAGAGGCTTTCTCTCTCTCATGTATGTTGTCATGTTGCAGTTATATAGGTGGGCCTGACATTAAACAGAGCCCACCTTAACCGCAGCAACAGCCCCCCACGAGATGGACGGCACCGGGGGGAGGGGCAGCTCCAGCGTGCAGTCCCTCGCAGGTGCGGGCGCTCCCCCCTTTTCCCATTCTCTCTGTGAATGGGAAAGTACTCACGTCATCGCCCTGCCCAGGGCTGTGACTTGAGGGGGAGCGATGCTGGCGCGCACGTATGACATCACAGCCCTTTAAAGGGCCGCGACACCCAGGAGGTGATCCCTTTTGGATCCCTCTGAATGGAAAAGACCAGCACCGCAGCATTCAAAATAAGGAGTGGGAGCCAGGAAAGCAGCCTTGCAGCGATCCAGCCTGAAGGAGCAGGAGCCAGAAGAGCAACATCGCAGCGAGTGGAGTCAGCGCAGCACCCAACCAGGAGCTCACGGCCTGCCCAGCAACCAGTGATCCGGCACGGAAGGGGCCCCACACGTGGCCGAGCAGCTCCCGGCCATCGACTGCCTGCCCGCGATCGACGAGGAGAAAGCCTACAGCAACCGGAGAGAATCCTCCCCTGACACCAAGGTACAGGCCCACGACCCCCTGTCTATGCCGGGAGGCCCCCCTCCAGCCACGGGGGCCTCCCAATTGCCAGGACCTCCTGGCTGCACCGAACTGCATCCCATGTGGCTCCCCCAGCTGCCCTCTAACTTTTCCAGCTCACAGCAAGTATATATAAAAAAACCCCCCAAAAACTCCCCATAAAATATAATAAATAAACCTTGTAATAATTATGTTTTATTTGTGGTATGTTCTATTGTTTTAGTAGTTATTTCATGCAATTTCTACTTGCCTCCCCCCCTTTCTGGGCATACTACAGCCAGTCCTGTAGGTTAATAATAGGTGCCAATCAGATATTTAGGCATTAGATTTCATGATATTTAGATTCCCCTCCCCTCCCCCCGGCAGCAGTGCCCACCAGCTTAATATACCCCCTAGGAGCAGAGCATAACCGCTTAAGGTTGCTAATGCCACTGCCAGCCACGCCTGCTGGGGCCCGGCCCCACCCCACCCCGGGACCCCCCCGGGAGCAGCCCCCCAGGCCCCCCCAAGCCCGACCCCCCCCAAAAAAAATATAGAAGGGCACAGGCCACATCAAAGGGCACCGAGGAGCCACCTCTAGCCTTCTAGGCTGCAGCAGTCAGTTATACTTACCATTAGAGTCAGAAGAAAACCCCGGTAGAGGCGGCATCAAGGGGCACCGAGGGGTGCCCCCACACTTTAAGGCAGTAGGGGCCAGTAATACTTACCTTCAATACAACAGACAAGCCCGACAGCTGGCGGCAGGGCCCTGGTTAATAAAAAAAAACAAACTACAGGGGTGGGGCAGGGGGTCCCCGCATGTCCGGCATAAGTAGCAGCAAGAGACACGCATAAGTGGGTTCATCTAAAAAGGTATGGATGGAGACAATGATACCGGACATACATTGCTAGGTAACATGGGCAGCAAACATGCTAAAGGAGCAAGGATCCCACGGTTCACATCATAAATATATAAATATATATATATATATATATTAGAGAATTTTATTAACGTATTACATATCATTCACAGGATACAATAATTAAACAAGATGTCATCTGGTCACAATAGCATCACCTCAGAGACAGCTGGAGGGAGTGCAGATCAGACAAATCAGAAACAATGAGCAAGACGCTCAGCAAAGGCTGGACAGGAAAGAGAGACAATGCAAGATGCAGGACAGGAGAGTGCCAGGGGAAGAAAGAGAACATGAGCGGGGAGCAGAGGAAGAAAGAGTAGAGACGAGCAGCTACACGGCGCCGATACGGCCTCCAGAGAACCTCAGGAAAACGAGGTGGTGCCAGCTCCCAACACGAACATGGAGACAAGAGGAGACGAGACCACAAGTTGAGGGCTGCAGGAGCACGCCTCCAAGAGTGCAATGACATAAGACAAGGGCACACCAGAGCAATACCGGAGGCCCACAGCCGCAAGCCAATTGGATGCAAGGACAAGCAGGAGGCAGTAACCAAATGTACCCCCCATGGCAGAACCCAGACAGCACCAATTGGTATTCAAGACCGCCATGGGGACCCAGTGCGCAAGGCCCATATCCAGCATGGAACCAACAAGGGAGGTCATGGAATTGTGGGCCTTATGGAGGAATGGGTAGCCACCCTTTCTTCCAGCCACCTTGGTGGACATGGCCGGCACCACCACAAGGGCCATACCAAAATCCAGGAGGGCAGGTGCAGCGAAACACCTGCACCAGACTACAAAAGGGGTACAAGACCATGAGAGGGAGGCGACGAAAGAGGTGCAGTCGAAACTCACATTACTGAGACACTGTCAGCCGGGAGAGGAACGGCTGGCACGGAGGCCCAGAATGACAAAGGAATGTGGCAAGAGAAGCAAAACGCAGGGGAGATGATAAGCACCAGCCAAGTCAAACAGCTACAACAGATGGCAGACAGCAACGCTGATGAGTGCAGGGATAAGGTCGGGGGGAACGGGCATAGGACATCCTCGGCCAACTCTGGATTGGTAGAAAGAAGGTGCAAAGCAAAGCGCAAGCGAAGGGCAAGTTCCAGCTCTGACAACACCTCTTCCACCTCATCGTCCAACTCAGATAGCGGTAGCGAAACACAAGTAGCAACCAAGGAAATGGACAAAGAGTCCAGAGGTCCACCCACGCTCACCACACTATCCAAACTATGGGAGGCAGTACCAAAACAATTAAGAAAGAAAATCCGAAAATAAAATACATTGACATATTTAGCATCCTACATGGGAGACACAGATCGGAGGATAGAAAAAAAATCTAAGGACGGGACTGCAGCATTGGAAAAAGAGCCAAGAATCTCCTTCCTTCACATGACAAGTGTAGTGGGATATCGAAACCCGTCCCAATATGGACCCATGTTGAGATGTGCAGTCAACATCTTGCAAGCATATCAAGAACATGAAAGCTGGGCCTGCTAAACTACGACAACAAATTCAGGGATAAAATGGAAGAAAACATGTTCATGACATTGGGAACCCAGGATGTCAGCTTATGGATTCAACAGATGACATGAAAACCAATGGAGCAAGGAACGCACCAAAGAAGCATGAGAAGGTCATCACCCAGTAGGTTTTCAGCACGGCAATCCCAATGTCAGGATAACACAAGTGTTACGCATGGGCTCCGGTCAGGAGTCGTGAACACCACCCAGAAGGGTGGCTCCAGGTGGAGAGAGACAGGAAAGGCTAGAAACAGTGTCTGGGTCCAGGCTGGGTCAAGGCAGGTGGCAAGTAACAGTGTCTGGGTCCAGGCTGGGTCAGGGCAGGCGGCAAGTAGCAGAGTCTAGGTTCAGGCTGGGTCAGGGCAGGCGGCAGCTAGCAGTGTCTAGGTTCAGGCTGGGTCAGGGCAGGCGGCAGATAGCAGTGTTTAGGTTCAGGCTGGGTCAGGGCAGGTGGCAGAAAGCAGTGTCTAGGTTCAGGCTGGGTCAGGGCAGGCGGCAGATAGCAGTGTCTAGGTTCAGGCTGGGTCAGGGCAGGCAGCAGAAAGCAGTGTCTAGGTTCAGGCTGGGTCAGGGCACAGTAAGCAGGGCAAGGCAGGTCAGAAGGCCCGTAGGCCACACACACACCCAGAAGGCCCGTAGGCCACACACCGTAAGCGGGGCAAGGCAGGTCAGAAGGCCCGTAGGCCACACACACACACAGAAGGCCCGTAGGCCACACACCGTAAGCGGGGCAAGGCAGGTCAGAAGGCCCGTAGGCCACACACACACAGAGAAGGCCCGTAGGCCACACACACACAGAAGGCCCGTAGGCCACACACCGTAAGCGGGGCGAGGCAGGTCAGAAGGCCCGTAGGCCACACACACACAGAGAAGGCCCGTAGGCCACACACACACAGAAGGCCCGTAGGCCACACACACACAGAAGGCCCGTAGGCCACACACCGTAAGCGGGGCAAGGCAGGTCAGAAGGCCCGTAGGCCACACACACACAGAAGGCCCGTAGGCCACACACCGTAAGCAGAGCAAGGCAGGTCAGAAGGCCCGTAGGCCACACATACACAGAAGGCCCGTAGGCCACACACCGTAAGCAGAGCAAGGCAGGTCAGAAGGCCCGTAGGCCACACATACACAGAAGGCCCGTAGGCCACACACCGTAAGCAGAGCAAGGCAGGTCAGAAGGCCCGTAGGCCACGCAAGGCAAGGCAAGGAAAAGGCCCGAAGGCCGTGCAGGGCAAGGCAAGGAAAGGCCCGAAGGCTGCGCAAGGCTAGAGCAGGGAGCCCAGGAGAGCTCGATGCCGAAGCACCGAGGGAACTGTCAGGCAGGGTTATAAGGAAAAGCCCAGAACATAGAGTGGACAGGGGAGATGGACTGGGCCTGCCAGGAGAGCCAGCACTAGAGGGACCCCTGGTGGTGAGGCGGTTGCACAGCAGCCATAGCCGTAACAGTACCCCCTCCTCAAGGCCTCCCCCTCCTCCTGGGTCCCATCTTTGCAGGAGGTACTCAATAATAACGTGAGACCCCTCCGGGGGTGATGCGACAGGTTCAACTCCTTCCTGAGGCAGTAAGGCAGTCCATAACCCCTCCTTGGGTGATAAGGCAGACACAACCCCAACCTGGGGCCGCAAAATAGTCCATAACCCCTCTTGAGGTGACAGGGCAGGTGCTAACCCCTCCTGAGACGACAGCAGGGCTGGTCCGGACCCCTCCAGGATCGGCATCAGGACCGGTACGGACCCCTCCAGGGTTGGTGACAGCAGAACCGGTTTGGACCCCTCCGGGGACAGCAGCAAGACCTGTTCGGACCCCTCCGGGAACAGCAGCAGTACTGGTTTGGACCCCTCTGGGGATGGCAGCAGAACCAGTTCAGGCCCCTCCGGGGACGGCAGCAGGACCAGTTCGGGCCCCTCCGGGGGCGGCAGCAGGACCGGTTCAGCAGGCTCAGAAGGCTGAGTCAGAAAGTCTGTCAGTAGGACCGGTTCGGACCCCTCTGGGGACGGCAGCAGGGCCGGTTCGAGCCCTTCCGGGGGCGGCAGCAGGGCCGGTTTGAGCCCCTCCGGAGGCGGCAGCAGGGCCGGTTCAGACCCCTCCGGGGGCGGCAGCAGGGCCGGTTCGGCAGACTCAGGCTCTTCTCGGGGTAGTGCAGCAGGCCCAGACCCCTCTTGGGCAAAACAGCAGGCTTGGACCCCTCTCGGGGTGATGCAGCAGGCTCGGACCCCTCTCGGGGCGATGCAGCAGGCTCGAACCCCTCTTGGGGTGATGCAGCAGGCTCGGCCCCCTCTTGCGGTGATGCAGCAGGCTTGGATCCTCCTCGGGGCGATGCAGCAGTCTCGGACCCCTCTCGGGGCGATGCAGCAGGCTCGGACCCCTCTTGGCATGATGCAGCAGGCTTGGATCCTCCTCGGGGCGATGCAGCAGGCTCGGACCCCTCTCGGGGTGATGCAGCAGGCTCGGACCCTTCTCAGGGTGATGCAGCAGGCTGGGACCCCTCTCGGGGTGATGCAGCAGGCTCGGACCCCTCTTGGGGCGATGCAGCAGGCTCGGACCCCTCTTGGGGTGATGCAGCAGGCTTGGATCCTCCTCGGGGCGATGCAGCAGGCTCGGACCCCTCTCGGGGTGATGCAGCAGGCTCGGACCCCTCTTGGGGTAATGAAGCAGGCTCAGATGGCAGAGCAGCAAGGTTAGAAGCAGTGCACATGGAAGACACAGATTGCACTGCTGTGGGCTTGATACCTCGAGCCAAACTCTGAGGCTCCTTATTTTGTTTCTGGAGGAGCAGTTTAGAGAAGGCACAGGCAGTTCTAGGACGTCTAGGGAATGTGCTCGTTAGTGTCTGAACAGCAGCTGTGGGAAGCAGAGCCCTGCTAGAGTTAATCAACTCTCTCCGTTTTAGAGAAACCTGTTCCCGAGGCTTTAGCACTGGTGTCACAGAAGCCTTCTTGGCCAGGTAAGTCCTGGGTTTTTCTATCCACAAACTGCCAGCTAAAATGTCTGTTTTAGTGGAGCCAGAAGCAGAATACCAGTTAGGAGAGCTGATTGTTTTTTCTAATGGAACAGCTGATCCTAAAGCAGAACAATGGGGGCAGGGTTTGCCTGGTGGTAACAGACACGGAAGACAGGAGCATTTCCACCACCCTGGTTTAGGATTTAGACAATTTAAACATTCCTGATAGACTGAGACGTTCCTCTTATGACAACTACTGCATACCCAGTGTTCTTGGTCTGAGAGTTGACAGGCAAGACAGTTCTTGTAACTGGGATAATTCAAAGTCTGGCAACAAGCACAGACATAAAAACTTGGAGGCTGAGGCATAATGTGAGTAGAAGGAAAAAGAAAAAATTGGCTCACCGGTAGTACCAAGACCTATCTCTTCCCCTGGAAATTGGTGGCTTCGGCATACTGTTACACATGGGCTCCGGTCAGGAGTCGTGAACACCACCCAGGAGGGTGGCTTCAGGTGGAGAGAGACAGGAAAGGCTAGAAACAGTGTCTGGGTCCAGGCTGGGTCAAGGCAGGCGGCAAGTAACAGTGTCTGGGTCCAGGCTGGGTCAGGGCAGGCGGCAAGTAGCAGAGTCTAGGTTCAGGCTGGGTCAGGGCAGGCGGTAGCAAGCAGTGTCTAGGTTCAGGCTGGGTCAGGGCAGGCGGCAGATAGCAGTGTCTAGGTTCAGGCTGGGTCAGGGCAGGCGGCAGAAAGCAGTGTCTAGGTTCAGGCTGGGTCAGGGCAGGCAGCAGATAGCAGTGTCTAGGTTCAGGCTGGGTCAAGGGCAGGCGGCAGAAAGCAGTGTCTAGGTTCAGGCTGGGTCAGGGCACAGTAAGCAGGGCAAGGCAGGTCAGAAGGCCCGTAGGCCACACACACACACCCAGAAGGCCCGTAGGCCACACACCGTAAGCGGAGCAAGGCAGGTCAGAAGGCCCGTAGGCCACACACACACACAGAAGGCCCGTAGGCCACACACACACAGAAGGCCCGTAGGCCACACACACACAGAAGGCCCGTAGGCCACACACCGTAAGCGGGGCAAGGCAGGTCAGAAGGCCCGTAGGCCACACACACACAGAGAAGGCCCGTAGGCCACACACGCACAGAAGGCCCGTAGGCCACACACCGTAAGCGGGGCGAGGCAGGTCAGAAGGCCCGTAGGCCACACACACACAGAGAAGGCCCGTAGGCCACACACACACAGAAGGCCCGTAGGCCACACACCGTAAGCGGGGCAAGGCAGGTCAGAAGGCCCGTAGGCCACACACACACAGAAGACCCGTAGGCCACACACCGTAAGCAGAGAAAGGCAGGTCAGAAGGCCCGTAGGCCACACACCGTAAGCAGAGCAAGGCAGGTCAGAAGGCCCGTAGGCCACGCAAGGCAAGGCAAGGAAAAGTCCTGAAGGCCGCGCAGGGCAAGGCAAGGAAAGGCCCGAAGGCCGCGCAAGGCTAGAGCAGGGAGCCCAGGAGAGCTCGATGCCGAAGCACCGAGGGAACTGTCAGGCAGGGTTATAAGGAAAAGCCCAGAACATAGAGTGGACAGGGGAGATGGACTGTGCCTGGCAGGTGAGCCAGCACTAGAGGGACCCCTGGTGGTGAGGCGGTTGCACAGCAGCCATAGCCGTAACAACAAGTTGGCGATACAATACAGCAACATGCACATTCAAAGATTGGAAATTTAAGCATGAGTGTTCACCATGCACAGCTCAACATCCATTAACAATATGACTTAAGAAACCGGCAACTGGGAGTAAGGCCAAAGCAAATTGAGACGGAGCATTTCAAAAAAGCATACTCACCTATTGACTTAGAAAAAATAAAGTCATGGCTGGAACGTTACCCAAACCGTCAAAAAGCATGGAAGTTAACGCAAGGTTTTTGTGACTGATTCATTATCCCAATTCAAGGCCAGATAAAGAATACAAAGAACAGCAATGCACAATCAGCAGCAAAACATGCGGACATCGTGCAAGAGAAATTGGAGACCAAATTGGCACTTGGGCGAATGGCGGGTCTGTTCCAAGAACAACCATTTAAGAACATGTGTCTCTCACTATTGGCAGTCATTCCCAAAAAAGAAAAAGGAAAATACTGCCTCATTCAAAATCTATCATACCCCCTGGGAGAGTCAGTAAACGATCTACTGCCACAAGAAGAATGCACGGTTCAATATGCATCATTCAATTCGGCTATAGCCATGCTCAGAACATGCGGAGAGGGGGCGCTGATGGCAAAGGCAGATATAGAATCAGCTTTCAGACTTCTCTCAGTGCATCCAGAGAGTTTTCCTTTACTGGGGTTCGCATTCAAAGGCAAATTCTTCTTTGATAAATGTATGCCAACTGGATATTCCAACTCATGTGCGTACTTCAAACTCTTCAGTTCATTCTTACATTGGGTTACTGCACAGAAGACAACTTTGGACAATATTATACATTACTTGGATGACTTCCTATTCATCGGTTCAAGAGACACAAGCACATGCTACAACCTGCTAACAGAATTCCAGAAGATCGCGAAGGAATTCGGAGTACCTTTGGCCCACGAAAAAACGGAAGGTCCGAAAACAATTATATCATTCCTGGGCATCGAGCTGGACTCCACCAGAATGTTAGCCAAACACCCAGAGGAAAAAGTAGAAAAACTGTGCATAACCATACATCAAACAGTATCAGCAAAGAAAATAACCCGGCAGATGGTGCAAGCCATGCTTGGAACATTGAACTTCACTTGTAGGGTCATTCCCATGGGAAGGGCATTCATGCGAAGACTGGCAGTGGCAACAGTAGAGATAAGTCATCCACACCATTTCCTTTGAGTCTCAAAAGAAATATGTGAGGATTTAAAGATATGGGAGGAGTTCCTCGAGGACTTCAATGGAGTATCTGTGATACAGGAGACACCACTGTCCAACAGAGATTTGGACATCCACACAGATGGATCAAGAGGTTGGGGTTTCAGAGCCATTTGCCAACAAGCATGGTGTGCGGAACCATGGCTAGCGGAATGGATCAAAATTGGGCTCACGAAGAACATAACCTTTTTGGAGCTATTTCCTATACTGGTTATGCTGGTATTATGGAGCAACAGGCTCAGGAATAAGCAGGTCATTTTCTGGTGCGACAACAAAGCAGTAGTACAGGTGTTGAACTCACAATCAACCAAGTGCCCAAAAGTTGTCAAAATTCTCAGGGACATAGTGTTGGCGGCATTGCAAAACAACACAATGCTGCAAGTTAGGCATGTACCAGGGATATGCAATGGCAAAGTGGATGCTTTATCTCATGCTAAATGGCATTTGTTTCACAAGCAGTACCAACAGCGGAGGAAGCAGAGACAGCTATGCCAGCACACTTATGGAGAATTGGTCCAAAACCACCTTGGAGTTAGTACGCAGATCGGTCGCAGCATCTACAAGGAAGTCATACTGCAGAGGATACAATTACATGACTACCTTCCTCAGAGAGAACGGATGGAGGCAAGGATCAGTCAATGACAATTTGATCATCAAATATGTCGCCACATCAAAAGAAAATGGTATATCAAGGAATGTTGTAATAACACACTTGGCTGGACTGTCATTCTTCTTTAAGGCAAGGGGCTGGGGGGACCCCACTAAGTCCTTCATTTTGAAGAAAATGATGACAGGATGGGCAAGGAAAGTCGGTCATACCAGCAACATAAGACATCCCATGACACATGGCATGTTGAGGTTGCTCTGGACAATCTTATCATCAATCTGTTCATCAGATTTTGAATTGGAGCTATTTCGTCTGGCTTTTTCACTAGCATTCTTTGGAGCATTGCGAGCGAGCAAATTGACAGCTGCCAACAAAGAAGACTCCAGCCAGAGCGAGTTACTTCGGAAGAATGTGATTATGGACAACAGACTCATTAACTATCACAATACACAAATAAAAAATGGATCAAGAAGGAAGAGGAGCCATGCTATTATTAAAATGGGAGGCAGGGTGCGATACTTGCCCAATAAACAACCCAAGGAAGTATCTTGATCAGAGGCCAGATAAGGGAGTACATTTACTGATACACGCGGATGGTACACCACTAACCAGATATCAATTTGTAGCAGTATTAAAAGCATCAATTAATAAAATGAATCTGGACACCAAGAAATTCACAACACATTCATTTAGAATTGGGGTGGTGACAAGTGCAGCACAAGCCGGGCTGCAAATGTCCACAATAAAGAGAATTGGACGGTGGCGTTCCAACACTGTCAAATCATTTGTCCGTTTGGACAAGGTAACCACAGACAACCAAAAGTCTTGATTGAATTTTACAGATCAGCAAGGGGCGCAGTGCTCAGCTTGGATCATGGGACACTCTTATGTTCGTTGGGCCGCTGAGAGAGCAAAGGAACGAACATACGGGCAGCACCTAGGACTGGCATCACAAGGATGGACCATATCATGGATGGGCAAACCTGGGATGCGATGGGAACAGTTATTGCCCCTACTACGGTGACTGAGGGATTTGAGGGCTGCTCCAGAGGTAATTGTAATACATCTGGGAGGCAATGATCAGTGCTCATCGACATGCAAGCAACTGATAAAAACAGCAAAAAGCGACCTGGCCATGATTGTCAAATTATACCCGAAAACCGCAATATTCTGGTCAGAAATCATCCCACGTATCAAGTTGAAGGATTCCATGTTATGAGCTCGGGGTAGAAAGAAAGTCAATCGGCAAATCGGGTGATAGATATAAGGGAGAGGTGACCAACAGATAAGACACCAGTGGGTCGATGTTGAGTGCCCAGGCCTTTTCAGACAGGACAGATGTGCATTTTTAATAATGCAATACAGGAGGCCATTGAGGCATGGCATAATGTACACAGACAACAAGGGCCGCAGCTTATTATTTAGTTAGGGGGGGGGGGGGATGAGGCAAGGGTCCTCCCTACCTCATGCCTTGGCGGTGATCCGGGCCGGTTTGGACAAATGGCTAGTGGTGCCGGCGGCAGCATCACGGGACGGCTGGGTAGCTGATTAGCGCTAGGGGAAGCACAAAAAGTGACAGCATGGAAGGCACCGATGGACGAGGCTGCCTTGCTCGAGGACAAGGCGGGGGGGCCATGGATTAATGCTGCCTTGCTTGGTCTCTACGGCTGGCAGCGATGGACACATCTTACCGGCCCGGGGTCCCAGGAATGTTTTGACATGATGTGTAAATGAAAGCTGCGGCCTTATTCTACCAACATCAGTTTCTGAGTGGTTTATATGATACAAATAAATGAATAAGTGTGATATAAGGTATGTTTAAGGTATAAGGGGTAGTCGATGGACAAGCGAGTCAGAGTGGCGACTGCTTGTGTTAATAGGTGGGCCTGACATTAAACAGAGTCCACTCTTAAGTGCAGCGACGACCCCCTACAAGATGGATGGCGAGGGGGAGAAGGGGAGGGGGAGCGCCAGTGCGCACTCCCTCGCGGGTGCGGGCACCCCCCCTTTTTCCCATTCTCTCTGCAAATGGGAAAGTACTTGCGTCATAGCCCTGCCCAGGGCTGTGACGCGAGGGGGAGTGATGCTGGCATGCACGGATGACGTCGCAGGCCCTTTAAAGGGCCACAACGTCATTGAGGTGAACCCTTTTGGATCCGTCCCAACGGAAACCCTCCCACCCACCCTGAAATTTGAAGATAATTGAAATCAAGGAGCAGTCATGTTGTTAAAATGATAATATTAACATGCACACCTATGTTTAACAGGTTGATGTAGACAGCAGGTAGAAAAACTATGTTTAGTAAATTACTTTTAAATGCATTATGTAATGTTCGGGGACATTGTCACAGCTTGGAGGGAGGGGCGGTGACCCGGGCCGGTTTGGGCATATAGCAAGTGGAGCCAGCGGCATCATGGGATGTCTGGGTAGCCGATTAGCGCTGGGGGAAGCGGAAAAGGTAACGGCGTGGAAGGCGCCGAAGAGCGGGGCCGCCTTGCTCGAAGACAAGGCGGGGGGCCATGGATTAATGCTGCCTTGCTTGGCCCCTACGGCGGGCAGCGATGGGACACATCTTACTAGCCCGGGTACCCAGGAAGGTTTTGACATGATGTGTAAACAAAAGCTGCGGCCTTATTCTACCATCATCAGTTTCTGAGTGGTTTATATGATACAAATAAATGAATAAGTGTGATATAAGGTATGTATAAGGTATAAGGGGTAGTCGACGGACAAGCGAGTCAGAGTGGCGACTGCTAGTGTTAATTGCCTTGGCCCATTCCCTTATTCTTGACTCATGCACAGCCCACAATATGCATGCATAGGACTGTTTCTGTGTGAGCAATGCTTTTAAAATGTACCTGAAAGAACTCACTGCAACTGAATGGAGGATGAAGATCAACCTAGCTTTACCCATTCTGTGGGAGTTTTCCATGAAGAAAGAAGCAGGGCTGATCTCCAGTCACTCCTACCTTGCCAGCAGCACAGGAGCAGCTATGGATTGATTCTTCTCCTTCAACACCACTAAAGAATAAGTAAGGGGATGGCAGAGGATGGTAGGAAGTCATAAGGAGCTGCAAGGAGCAACTTTTTTTTTTTTTTCTCAGCAAACAGTGCACAATATTTGCTATTAACATGCACTATGTGCTGAAAACACCTGAAATTTAAGGGGGTTTCTGACTCAGTAGGGCTGTGGTTCATTTGAAATGAACTAAACCATAAAATAGCCATGTTCATATTTGTTTTAAATGAAGACACATCCCTGATACTTGCAGCAAAAAAGGGGCAGGGTTAGGTATGGGGAAGGAAAGTATGTGCAGAGCTTCATGATGAAACCGCTCAGTCTAATTTCCATATGGGTATTTGCATCTCTTTTCCTTCACTAGCCTAATTTTCAAAGGGAAACTCTGCAAGGGCTGCAAACTAATGAAATGTCTTTGTATTTTCAATTGTTTTGCTTTGAAAGGAAATGAAATGAAATAGGAAATGTTGTCTTATTTCCTATTTCATTTCTCCTAAATACCTATCCCTAGTACATATATGTTTGCATGGATCTTTACACCTACTATCTGGTGAGGTAAATGTGTATGTCTAATAGGGGTGTGCATTCGTTTTGAACTTATATGTAAAATGCTACTTTTTTTTTTTTAACTTAAAAAAGTGATGAGGCGAAAACGATCGGATTTCCAACTTATTCAACATAGCTATGTTGAATACGTTGGAAATCACGATCGTTGATCCTAAATAAAAATTTAAACCCCTCACCCTCCTTAATCCCCCCCAAGACTTACCAAAACTCCCTGGTGGTCCAGCGGGGAGTCAGGAAGCCATTCCTCTATTCCTTTGCGAGGAGCACGTGATGCCCGCGTCACGTCGGAGTGACGCGGCCGTCACGTGGTCCACCGCGGTTCCGCTCCCGGACCCCTCGTTGGACACAAACGGAACTTTTGGCCAGCTTGGGGAGGTCAGGAGGCCCCCCCAAGCTGGCCAAAAGTTCCGTTTGTGTCCAACGAGGGGTCCAGGAGCGGAACCGCGGTGGACCACGTGACGGCCGCGTCATGTCGATGACGCGGCCGTCACGTGGTCCACCGCGGTTCCGCTCCCGGACCCCTCGTTGGACACAAACGGAACTTTTGGCCAGCTTGGGGAGGCCAGGAGGCCCCCCCAAGCTGGCCAAAAGTTCCGTTTGTGTCCAACGAGGGGTCCGGGAGCGGAACCGCGGTGGACCTCGTGACGGCCGCGTCACTCCGACGTGACGCGGACGTCACGTGCTCCTCGCAAAGGAATAGAGGAATGGCTTCCTGACTCCCCGCTGGACCACCAGGGAATTTTGGTAAGTCTTGGGGGGGGATTAAGGAGGGTGAGGGGTTTAAATTTTTATTTAGGGAACCGGTGCACGTATGGACATAGACTCAACTTATGGAATTCTCCATATGTCCATATTGACCGAAATTGACCCCCCTTTTCGACTTATGGACTTATGAACATAAACTTTTTGTCTGCACATCCCTAATGTCTAATCTATGCCATGCTAAAGGGAACACAGTCATGCAAATTTTCAAGGAGGACTTATGTGTAAGTGCACTGTAAAAATTAAGGCTGAAGCCCATGTGCAACATGAGCTGTTATCAATGGTAATGCTCATGCGTTAAAATTGAAACGCATGCATTTTTTAATGTGTTTGCATAATATGTTTCTGTGATGTTTAGCACAGCCCTTTATTATTTAACAGGCACATATTCTTTTGCTCATGCACTGTTGTATTCCTCTCAGTTCCCTTCTGAAAACGTTAGCCTGATTCACCCTGTTCATACCTGTTAGTGCTCTGAGAAAGGTGGTCAGCTCTGGGCTAAACATTTCTGATGTTCTGAGGTTGATTTTTGATTAGAGCAGACAGGAGAGTATTTGAAAAGCAATTACTGGGTGCTATCTCTTTGGTTTTCAATATTTCTCTGTCATTGCTTCCCTATCTATTTGTCTTCTGTTTGAGTCTTCAGACGTAAAGCTTGTGTGCAAGTGCTTACTGGTTTGGTCTTATTTGCCTTGTTCTGTTCTAATTTTGTTAGAGTATGCAAGAGAGGAGCATGTGGGCATGACAGGTACAAGGTTGAGAGTTTCAGATGGTAGGTGACTGGGCAGAGAAGGAGTATGGCAGATGAACAAGAGGTTAGGAATATACCTAGGAGTAGTTACAGGAAAGATAGGGATAGAAAATAGAGGGAGCAGGAGGAGAAGGGAGAAGTCAGTGCGTGACAGAGAAGTAGAGGAGAAAGGAAGAAAATAATGAGGACTACAGGTCAGTAGTAAATACTAGTCAAGATATGGGGAGATAGGAGAAATGAGATGGTAGATAAAAAAGAAAACAACTGGAATTGGATGTGAGATTTACCAAGTAGAAGAATGAGATGATCAATGACCAGGTGATTTCATATTACATCATCCCATAAGGAAAGACGTCTCTGAAGAAAACTGAAGCTATTAAGAGCAAAATCTGGAAGTCCCTTACAGAAGTTATTCACTGCCTAGAATTTCCATAAATGTACTGGACCTGGGACAGGGTTACAAGGCAGAAGTTGAAGCTCAGGACTCACAGATCCAGCAGCATCGGATTCAAAGTAATACATAGGGAGGGTAATTTTGAAACAGCCTGCATATCAGTAAAGATTAGGGGTGTGCATTTGTTTTTGACATATTGACAATCCAACATATATGTCCCTATTTGCTGTATTCGTGGGGTCACGAAATGTATGGCGAACCCCCACGAATACAACGTATCTAACGAATAAACCCCCCACCCTCCTGACACCCCCCCCAAGACTTGCCAAAAGTGCCTGGTGGTCCAGCGGGGGTCCTGGAGCGATCTCCTGCACTTGGGCTGTCGGCTGACGGTATTCAAAATGGCACTGATAGCCTTTGCCCTCACTCTGTCACAGGGGCTACCGGTGCCATTGGTCGGCTCCTGTCACATGGTAGGAGCAATGGATGGCTGGCGTCATCTTGTGCTCCTAATATGTGACAGGGGCAGACCAATGGCACCGGTAGCCCCTTGACATAGTGAGGGCAAAGGCTATCAGCATCATTTTGAATACCGGCAGCCGACAGCCCGAGTGCAGGAGATCACGCCAGAACCCCTGCTGGACCACCAGGGACTTTTGGTAAGTCTTGGGGGGGTCAGGAGGGTGGGGGGTTGTAGTTAATTAAATTTAAAGGTTTGGGATGGGGTTTTTGTGGGAAACGAATACATACGTAACTAATGAACGGATTGGGGTCCCCCGAGAACAGACGTAACGGATTTGGCTCCCCCGAATACAAATACCGAATGGGACAAATCCATCCCTGCTGCACATCCCTTGTAAAGATTGTGTGTACACTGTATATTTAGAGGTGAATTTTAAAAGTGTGATGTGTGCATAAACTATGGAAGCACGAAGAAATTGGGCTCATGTGCACTGATTGAATTTTAAAGGCTGCTGAGATATGTGTGTATCTCCAACAGCATGTACATCTCAAAGGTTTTCCAAAAGGGGCAGGGCATGGGAATGGTCTGGGTAGGACATGGCCATTTTGGGGCATGAACCTAAGATGTGTGTATAAATACTGACGTGACTCAGCATGTGCCGAGGCCCCCTGCCCTGTAACTTTATCTCTGCTATGGATGCTGTGTAAGTTAAAAATTTAAAAAACTAGGCAGATCTGCAAGTTTTTTGGTTCGGGGCTAGCTGAAGGGATTGAAGGCTATCAAACCAGGGGGGGGGGGGACTTGGAGGATCTCTCTCTTAACTGGGTGAACTGGTAAAAGTGAGAATGGCATTGGCGCGCACCCTTTTTAAAATCCTCCGATTTACGCTGTAGAAGTAGGATTTGCACACACGTGTTTGCCCACTTAAAATTTGGCACACATTACGTGCTGCCATGTTATTTTATAACGTTTCACGCATATGCGTGCATATGTTATAAAATAACTACATACCTGGGCATGGGCCGATGTATGCACGCAAATTTGCGCACATGTGTCACTTTGAAAGTTACCGTTCCTGACTTTAGCAAGTATTTTCAAAAAGAACTTACAGATATGTTTGCTTTTAAAATATTTAGGAAATTGGTCAATTATGTGTATTCCTTCACTCACGTAGTTACACTTCTTCAAATGGGGGTGTAGTAATTTTCAAAGTGTACTTGAAAATGTTACATGCATAATTTATATGCACACTGAACAGAGGCATGCCAAGTATTAGAGTTAAAATAGGCAATGCTGAATCCTCCCACCATGCCCCTTCCCAAGGAGTTCCCCAAGGCTCCTCCCTCTCATCCACCCTTTTCAATATCTACCTCATCCCACTCTGCCATCTCCTAACAGATCTTGGTCTCAAAATCTACCTCTATGCAGACGATGTTCAAATCATTATTCCTGTTCGCGACTCCCTTACCAATGCCCTTGAACTCTGGAAGAACTGCCTTGCCTCCATAAATACCTTACTCTCCAATCTCCACCTTGCCCTTAACTCCTCAAAAACAGAACTGCTCTTCACCTCACAATATATTACCGCCAATCCCAACTTTGCAAATGATCCTGCCTTTAATGCCTAACTAACGCAGCCCTGCGCACGAAACCTTGGGGTGCATCTTGACCAGCAACTGAACCTAAAAAAACATATCAATAAAATCCTCAAAGAAGGCTACTACAAACTCAATGTCATGAAAAAACTTAAACCCCTACTGCATTCCAGTGACTTCCGTACAGTCATTCAAGCCACCCTCGCTTCAAAACTTGACTACTGCAACTCACTCTTCTTAGGCCTCCCATCCACCTCTCTAAAACCATTACAACTGCTGCAGAATGCAATAGCGCGAACTATATCCAGTGCCCGCAAATATGGCCACAACATTCCCATCCTCAAATGCTTGCACTGACTCCCCATCCCCTCCCATCTATAAAACCCTCAACATAATCCACAAAGCCATACACATTCATAATTCCAGTTGGCTTGAAGAACCATTCCAACCCAAACGCTCGAAGCGACTCACCAGAGCTTCCAAGATTGGGACTCTTCATGTGCCCGCCCTAAAACACGCTCACCTCACATCCACAAGGGAATGAACTATTTCCATAGCTGGACCTACTCATTGGAACTCCTTACCCACTAACCTATGGCTTGAAACATGTCCCTCCAAATTCTGAGCTAACCTAAAGACCTGGCTATTCAACCAAGCATACCCCTAATAATTCCAGTTCCTCCTCCCCTCTCTACTTAACATGCCAGCTCTTTTGATGGACTCTGTACATATCTCTGTTACAAGTTTCTGTTAACTATTCTTATTCCTATAAGTATTTATATGCCTTATCATTATTAAGTAGTTGATGTTTTTTGACTGGTTTATCATGTCATTTCCTTGCTAAGCTTACTGTTCCTATGTATCCCATATAGCCCCCTCCTTTTCAGTGTAATTTCTACCTGCTGTTTTACTGTAAACCGATATGATGTCGCTATGAATATCCATATAGAAATGTTTATAAATAAATAAATAGTAGAGGCAGCACGTTTGTGCATAATTTTGGATTGAAAAAAGGGCCAGATTTTATAACATGCACACTGGCATATATTTGTTCGCGCTACCCAGCGCGAACAAATCTATGCCCGATTTTATAACATGCGCACGCAGCCGCACGCATGTAATAAAATCCAGGGTAGGTGCACGCAAGGGGGTGCACAATTGTGCAACTTGTGCACGCCGAGCCGATCAGCCTTCCTCCGTTCCCTCCCGCCCTCCGCACCTTCCCCTCCCTTCCCCTATCTAACCTGCCCCCCAGCCCTAACTAAACCCCCCCTGGCCTTTGTTGGAGAAGTTATTTATTTTATTTATTTTTGGTTTTTATATACCGGAAGTTCCTGTATACAATACATATCACTCCGGTTCACATTTAACAGAGATAACTATCGCCGGGGAGGCGGTTTACATGGAACATATCGAAATAATGAACGGATAATATATAATAAAGAACAATCTATTAGGAAAACAACTAAGATCAACTTAGAACAACTAAGATCAACTTAGAACACAACTTGGAAACATATAACTGAAGCAATATAAACATTAGATTATTGCTGTAAGGCAAGGATGGTTGTTGTTCTTTTTGCTTTTAGCTCTCTGGGAAAGCTTGACGGAAGAGCCAAGTCTTGTGCCTGCCCTAGCATGTGCCAGCTCTCCATTCACCGGCTCGGTGGCTGTTCCGCCCTCGGAAAGCCCCCGGGTCGGTGCCCTGCCCATGGCCCCACCCCTGGAATGCCCACAGGCCGGCACCCCGCCCACAGCCAAGCCCCTGGAATGCCCATTTTTCAAGCCCCGAGACTTACGCATGTCCTGAGGCTTGCACGCGCCACCAAGCCTATGCTAGCTAGGCTCGGCGCGAGCAAGAAGAGGCAGGGGTAGGTTTTCCGGGGTTGCTCGCATATCTTACGCGTGCAGCCCTTTGAAAATCTACCCCTGAGCGCATAAGTGTACATATGTAAGTTACACCATCCAAAGTTGAAGAGTATCTTTATGCGAGTGAATGTATCTATGTATCTGTGTACTCTGTCAATTAACCAAGTATTTTCATAGCAAATGCATACCTGTAAGGTAATTTTGAAAATAATCGGTAAAGTCAGCATGGACAGTGCACACTACACTACTATGCAGATTGTTTAAAATTTACTCTTGCAGACTTTATCACTATGTGGGTTGTTTGAAAATTATCCTCTGAAGGGTGTAATTTATGCGCATATTTTCTAAAATATAAAAGTAGGCACGTAAGTGCCTTATTTGCCCCAATTGAACCCCTTGAATTACCTCTGCTCAATTTGCATAGAAGTATACATGCATCAGGATTATGCACATACTTTTACATGCATTCTACCCTGGGCTATTTTATGTGAATAAATGGCCTTGAAAATTTTCCCCAGAATGAGCAAAATAAAAAGGAGAAAAATGAAAAGATTTTTTTTTTTTATAAAATAAAATAGTAATAATAGTAGTAAGATGAAATCACAGATTTCAGAAAGGACAATAACTAGGTCAATTCCCAAATCTTGGTGTTGGTCCATATTGCCTCTAAATAGATTTAATTTCTCGATGGGTGGCAAGAAACAACATATTTTGCAGTTATAGTGGCTGTTTCTCCTATTTTCTTCAGCTTGTATATATTTTTCCCTGCTCATTCTTTTGTGGGAAGTCTTTGATTTTCTCTATTAGTTTTGGGAAATGTCTGTGAATCTCTGATAACTTTGTATTTTGCGCAGCGCAAGAGGAAATACATTTCTGATTGTATTTCTCTGGCAATCTTACATCAAATTTTTGAAAGAGTACAATACCAAAAATTTTATTTTGTACAACATTGTATAAACTAATTTCAAATTTGTGCACTATGAGCCAGTATAATGCAAATAATATTGGGATTTCTTGGGTGTGCTATGTTTTGCTGAGTATGTTGGATTCACGACCCCTGTTTGCATGCACACTCACACAGCTAAGAGGGAACAGTGTAACCCTGTAAATAGTCAAGCTTCTTGAGGCTTCCAATTCAGTTTTTGTCTGCATATTTCCATTTCTAGTATGTGTCAGTTATTCTGTATTTGGTGAAGTTCTGTTTCTGTTTGCATGTGTGACCAAGGTGAAGAATTCTGCTAGTGAGTAATTTCTATGTAGCAGATAAGCTTGTTCTGTTTTCTAATCTGCACCTCCCAATATAAAGTGTGCTGGAGTTCTAGGGCATTTTGCAATGTTTACATTGTCATCATTTCATAAGCCAGGTTGTACTTGTTTGAGTTCTGTGTCTTACTGCTGATTTGGCACATCAGACTTGCTACATATGTGTTGATTGTGTTTTTTACAGGGTTTGTGATACTTCACATAGTGGAAAGAGTTTGTGTCAGCATTATTGAGATTATTCAAAAACAGAGTCAGTAGAATTGAATGCAGTAGACTATAGTATTGCTTAACATTGCTTTTTTACTCACAAATATAGTCTAATAGACCTTCATAATACCTATATCAGGAGCATTTATTTCTATACTTCCCTTAACTGTAGATGGGTCATATTTAATCATTGGCTGTACTATATAATTATTGTTTCTTGTATATGTTTTTAAATACATTTTTGTTGCAATTAGAAATTAAATGCACTTCAATTAGAAGATATTACTTCCTGAGAATTGTTCATGCCAAAGACTCTTTGAAACCTGATATATTACTATGTTTTGATACTCACTGCATCAGGGGCTTGCATTGCACTTTTCAATCCCATATCACCATTTGCTGAAAAAAATAAAAAGCTATTGTGAATATATTTAGCGATGTGACAGAAATCAACAGATATTAAAACTTACATTAGCAATGTGAATTGTCTAGTTCTTTTTTTTAAGCATTTACTTGTGCTGGGTGAGAATCATAGGAATCAGACCAAATGTCAGCATTCAGTTCAAAATGTCAACTGAAATGTGAAACATTACGTTTAAAAAGATGGATTCATGTGTGTGAATATCATCATCACGTGAGGGAAATCCCAGTTGACGTATCAGAGGATTTTTCAATCAGCTGTTCCTCAGACAAAATGGCTTTTTTCAGCTGAGAATCATTAAGGTATATGTCAGAGAATCAAAAGAAAAGGATCCATTCTATTATAACTTTCAGACCACTTGGGATCAAGTTCTGTAGCCAAAATATCCACTGTTGTTCTCATTGCTTCAAAATTTTGAGTTGGCTTACAGAGATTGAGAAGCTGCTTTTGTTTATCCTGTCAAGTTAAGCAGGTAGGCCCTAACTCAGGGATTTTTGTTCAGAGGAGATTTTTCTAAGGTGCCCTCCCTGCCTATGAGGATTTGCCTCCAGTCTCGAGAAGAGAGTTATTATGGGCATTTGGAAAGTTTTAGATTTGGTGTGAAGGTGAAACCCTGGTCTAGACCATGGTTTAATGGGACATGTGGATAAAGGTGAACCAATAGATGTAGTGTAGGGATGTGAATCGTTTTAGGACGATTAAAATTATCGTCCGATAATTTTAATATCGTCTTAAACCGTTATGGAACACAATACAATAGAGATTCTAACGATTTATCGTTATAAATCGTTAGAATCGTGAGCCGGCACACTAAAACCCCCTAAAACCCACCCCCGACCCTTTAAATTAAATCCCCCACCCTCCCGAACCCCCCCAAATGAGTTAAATAACCTGCGGGTCCAGCGGCGGTCCGGAACGGCAGCGGTCCGGAACGGGCTCCTGCTCCTCAATCTTGTTGTCTTCAGCCGGCGCCATTTTCCAAAATGGCGGCGAAAAATGGCGGCGGCCATAGACAAACACGATTGGACGGCAGGAGGTCCTTCCGGACCCCCGCTGGACTTTTGGCAAGTCTCGTGGGGGTCAGGAGGCCCCCCACAAGCTGGCCAAAAGTTCCTGGAGGTCCAGCGGGGGTCAGGGAGCGATTTCCCGCCGCGAATCGTTTTCGTACGGAAAATGGCGCCGGCAGGAGATCGACTGCAGGAGGTCGTTCAGCGAGGGTTCCGGCGCCTCGCTGAACGACCTCCTGCAGTCGATCTCCTGCCGGCGCCATTTTCCGTACGAAAACGATTTGCGGCGGGAAATCACTCCCTGACCCCCGCTGGACCTCCAGGAACTTTTGGCCAGCTTGTGGGGGGCCTCCTGACCCCCACGAGACTTGCCAAAAGTCCAGCGGGGGTCCGGAAGGACCTCCTGCCGTCCAATCGTGTTCGTCTATGGCCGCCGCCATTTTTCGCCGCCATTTTGGAAAATGGCGCCGGCTGAAGACAACAAGATTGAGGAGCAGGAGCCCGTTCCGGACCGCTGCCGTTCCGGACCGCCGCTGGACCCGCAGGTTATTTAAGTCATTTGGGGGGGGTTCGGGAGGGTGGGGGATTTAATTTAAAGGGTCGGGGGTGGGTTTTAGGGGGTTTTAATGTGCCGGTTTTGCGATTTTTAGATTTTTAGATTTTTCACGATTTTTCACGATTTTTCACGATATTTTACCCCCCCAAACGGCAACAATACGATTCCCTCCCCCTCCCAGCCGAAATCGATCGTTAAGACGATCGAGGACACGATTCACATCCCTAATGTAGTGTATTTGGATTTTCAGAAGGCGTTTGACAAAGTCCCTCATGAGAGGCTTCTAGGAAAACTAAAAAGTCATGGGATAGGAGGCAATATCTTTTTGTGGATTACAAACTGGTTAAAGGTCAGGAAACAGAGAGTAGGATTAAATGGTCTATTTTCACAGTGGAAAAAAGTAAACAGTGGAGTACCTCAGGAATCTGTACTTCCTTTTTAATATATTTATAAATGATCTGGAAAGGGGTACAATAAGATTTGCGGGTGACACAAATTATGCAGAGTAGTTAAATCTCTAGTGGAATGTGATAAACTGCAGGAAGACCTTGTGAGACTGGAAGATTGGTAATCCAAATGGCAGACTAAATTTAATTTGGACAAGTGCAAGGTGATGCATATAGGGAAAAATAACCCTTGCTATGGTTATATGACATTATTCTCCTGAGTTACCATCCAGGAAAGAGATCTAGGCACCATAGTAGATAATACATTGAAATCAGTGGCTTAGTTTGCTATGGCAGTCAAAAGAAAGCAGAATGTTAAGAATTATTGTTGCATCCGTCAGTGCTAGACGGCTTTCGCCCCATTTGCCTCACCTTCTTCACGGCTCCTCCCGCTTACCTAGGAAAGATGGCTACCACAGCATCTACAAGCCGACCTCTCCGGCGTTCCCAGAATGGCTATGGTGCAGCCTCCCGCCATTGCTCCTCCCACTAGGGAGCGCGGGCGCACGCACCCCTCGTCTTTATACCACCCTCATGCTGACATCATGCCATCAGGGTATATTACCTTCACTAGTTTGCTAGCTCATTGAGTTAGCAAGGACTCAAATTTGTTCTTGTCTATGCTACTCTGCCGCTTCCGTGCTGACACTGGAAGCTCTTTCTCTGCCCTTCGGGGTAACTGCTAACCTGGGTACCCGCTCCTCGGGGGCCCTCTGCTTTATTTCAGGTGCCTTAGAGGGAACAGGTACTCGCTCCTCGAGGGCCTGCTCTCCCTGTATCGTGCCTGTGCCTTCTTCAGCATACCTGGTGGAATCGCATACCAACAGCAAACACCTACTGAGTACTCTAACTCTTATTCTATCTCATTCACAGTATCTCCTAGCTGGGAAACCTGCTGCGGAACCTCCTATCATCATCAAGGAGAGAAGGGCTCCCTCTGCCGAGGTCCCTGAGACTGCAACTACCAGACTGCCTCACTACTGCCACCTCTGATGGCTCTCTTCAAGCTGTTTAAATAAAGAACTAACTGTGTTTTGTGCATTACAAGTCTAGCCCAGTGCTGTGGCTCCTCACGGGGCTCCTCCCCATGGGTGTGGTCACCTCCCACAGCACCCAATGATCCACCAAAACACACTTAACCATAACATTATTAGGAAGGGAATTGCGAATAAAACGGTGGATGTCATAATGCCTCTTTATTGCTCCATGTTGAGACGACCCTTGAATACTGTGTGCAGTTCTGGTTGCCATTGTGATGGTTAATTTACTGAATGACGGTATAGAAAGGTGTTTTAAATAAATAAGTAAATAAATAAATAAATAAATGAAAAGATATAGTTGCACTGGAGAAAGGACAAAGAAGGGTGACCAAAATGATAAAGGAGATGGAACAGCTCCCCTATGAGGAAAGGCTAAAGAGATTAGGGCTGCTCAGCTTGGAGAAGAGATGGCTGAGGGGGTATATGATAGAAATCTACAAAATCTTGAAAGGACTAGAACAGGTAAATGTAAATCAGCTATTTACTCTCTCAGACAATAAAAGAACTAGGGTGCACTCCATGAAGTTAGCAAGTAGCTAATTTAAAACAAAGCAGAGGAATTGTTTTTCTCTCAATGCATAATTAAGCTCTGGAATTCATTGCCAGAGGATATAATTACTAGGGATGTGAATTGTTTTTGAACTATTACAATTATCGTCAGATAATTTTAAAATCGTCCAAAATCGTTAGAGTGCACGATACAATACAAATGCCCCCGATTTATCATCAGGGGCATTTGTATTATATCGTTAAATAGGGTGCGGGAAAACCGGCACACCAAAAAAACCCTAAAACCCACCCCGAACCTTTAAAACAAATCCTCCACCCTCCCGAACCCCCCAAAATGTTTTAAATTACCTGGGGTCCAGTGGGGGGGGTCCCATCGAGATCTCCAGCTCTCTGGCCACGGCTGCATTGAGAGAAATGGCGCCGGTGGCCCTTTGCCCTTATCATGTGACAGGGCAAAGGTAGCGCCGGCGCCATTTTGGTTCCTGGTTCCCGACATCATGCGTGCAGGAGATCGTCCCCGGACCCCCGCTGGACCCCCAGGGACTTTTGGCCAACTTGGGGGGGGCCTCCTGACCCCCACAAGACTTGCCAAAAGTCCAGCGGGGGTCCGGGAGCAACCTCCTGCACCTGGGCCGTATTGCCAATCTTCAAAATGGCGCCGGCACTACCTTTGCCCTCATACGGGCGATGGTCGCCCGTATGACATAGTGAGGGCAAAGGTAGCGCCTTTGCCCTCATACGGGCGATGGTCGCCTGTATGACATAGTGAGGGCAAAGGTAGCGCTCCTACCATGTGACAGAGGCCTGCCAATGGCACTGATAGCCCCTGTCACACGGTAAGGGCAAAGGGCCATCGGCGCCATTTTGATTAGTGGCAGCCGATGGCCCGATAGGGGGAGATTGCTCCAGGGACCCCGATAGACCACCAGGGACTTTCGGTAAGTCTTGGGGGGGGGGAAGTCAGGCAAGTCGTGGGGGGTCGGGAGGGAGTGAGTTGCAATTTATTAAATTTGAAGGGTTGGGGTGGGTTTGGGGTTTGTTTGTTTTTTTAAATCTGAAGGGTTGGGGCGGGTTTCGGGCATCGTTTCTGTCGGGCAGACAAAATTAATTTGGCCCAAACTGCAGGAAAAAAAAATTTCCTGTGGCGGGCCGATAACGAAGGCCGAACCTTTGGTTTGTCCGAATCACATCTCTAATATTTGCATTGCTGCCATGTCATAGATAATGCTGCTGCTGTTTGAGTCCTGAGATAGTGCAGGTATGGTATGGCAAGGTTCTAGGTATCTAATTTTTTTTTTTTTTGCAGGGATTTCTGTACTTCTCAAAGTGTATGGCAGTGAAGAGCTCGCAATTACTGAAATGAGTGTGCATGTGGAAGTGGAGAAGATATGAGTGAGTGTACATGTGTGTAAGAGTCTTGGAGGTGAATGAGGGGAATGAGAGTGATAATGTGTGTGTGTGTGTGTTTGTGAGCATGAGCATGTATGTGTGAGAAAGGGTATCAGAGTGAATATGCAAGTGTGTGTGTGTGTATATATGAGAAAGTTTGTGTGCACGTTACTACCAATGTTCCCTCTAAGGATTGGTTGCTATAAGCATAAAATTGATAGACTTTGCATCAAAGAAAGTAGTAAACAGGGGGTAATGAAAACAAAGATTTTTGTGCACACAGCAACCCAGTCCTCAGGGGGTACATTGTTTGTGCTGCCTTCATTTTCAGCTTCTTCATGATTGGCCTGTCATGGTAACATCCCTGTGTTTGCAGATTAGAGCTGCTGGCTGACCTACATTTTGTCTTGGAATCCATGGAATCCATGATTCTCTGTAAGGAAAACTCTTCTGTAAACTGTTGGGAACCATTGAAATTATTTTTTAATAGGTTTGAACAAAATCCATCTATAAAAAAAACAGTAGGTTCTTCATCAAAGAAGCACAAAGTGTGCAGTATACAGAGTGACTATCTTATTTTTAGTTCAGCCTTTAAGAGTGATAGCTCTTGGCTGGGGTCAAAGAACCATGGCTCTTTCTGGAATTGTGCAATCATCATGAGCCCTACATTTTGCCACTAGGTGTTGCCATTTGTGATGACTATGACTTCCTCTCCTCAGAGACTGTGAACACTGTGTCCACAGCATGCTGAGCTCCCGCTGAGCCAGGGAATGAGAAACCTGAGCCTGGAATTAAAGTCAGGTCTCTCAACATAGCAATGTGCAACACTGCTTTTAGGCCTTTTCATTTTCTCAACATTAATCAGTCCAAGTGCCAAGAAAACCTCATGCTAATAGTCCATAGACACAGACTCAGCAAGTCCCAGGCAGGCTAAGCAGGAAACAGTCTTAGGCCTGGATTTATCAAAATGTGGTAAGCGGGAGACATCGCAAACGGTGAGGAAACCTTACCGCATGGTCACAGCTGCTATCGCACAGCCTAACACAATCCAAAGAGGTGTTGTTAAAATCAGCGTTATGGCTGTGCAATAGCTCTTTGCAGACAGGCTAACCCAGCCCACTCTCCGCCCCTAACTCCTCCTATTTTTGGAATTTGCATCGCACCATATGATATGGTGCTATAGCATGCATTAAACACGTTTACGCATGCGTTAAGAACCTATCGCATGCGTTAACAGGGCTTTTCGCATGCGATAAGCCCTTAAAGCATGCGAAAACACCTTATCACATTTTGATAAATGACCCCCTTAGTCTGATGTGTATTTTCCTTCAGGCATCATGAGGCATAAACATCTTTGTGAAGATCTTCAACTGGGGACCTCAGAAATAGCAGGACAAAATTCCAGAGAGACAAAATGTAGGTCAGCCAGCAGCTCTAAGCTATAACCACAGGGAGGAGACGATACTGGATTTGGTGCTTACCAATGGGGTCAGTATTTCTGACAGTGACAGATTTTTCCACCTGAGGCCTTTGGGTGCTTTTACCCCTAAACCTCATATAAGGTTCTATTATTAGAAAGCAGAAGGCTGTTCTCTGCTGAATGAGATTCAGCAAAGCTGGAAGGAAGTAAATTTCAGCTAGTCTGTGGCCCTAAATATTTTCTGCCCTATATATATAGGTATAATGGGTGCCTATTGACAAATCCAGGGATGATTTCTGATATTGTTATGGATGATCATCTTGGAACCAGTGACGTCCAGATGATATGGTTCAATATTAGGATACAAGAGGTGACAATTCACTCTAAGGTGAGGGTCCTAGATTTCAGGAAAATTAACTTTCTTAAAAGAAGGAGTCATTAGCTGGATGGGAAAATCAAGGGGAAGGAGAAGGGTGAGTGGGCAAAGCTAAAAGGAGATATCATAAGGACAACTAATCTTTTTTTTTTTTTTTGGAAAGTAAATAAAATGAAGAGGCCATTATATGGTTTTCTAAAGAAGTAGCTGAAAAGGTAAGAGAAAAATGTTATCATTCATAAACTACGAGAGGTCACAGAAAGAGGAAGACAGGCGACAATATCTGGAAAAATTAAGAGAAGCTGGGAAAGTAGTCAGAAAGCAAAAAATGCAAATAGAAGAAAAAATAGCAAATATGATAAAATGGGGAGAACAAGACTTTTTTAAAAAATATGTTAGTAATAGAAGGAAGTTCAAAAGTGGCATTGTAAGACTAAAAGTAGATAAGACCAGATGAGAAATATCTGTGGGTACAAAGGGAATTTAACGATGTCCTGGCGGTCCACTGATTAATCACTTCAATTCTTCTTTAGAGTCTGGAGTTGTTCCGAAGGACTGGAAAAGGGCAGATCTAGTTCCCATTCATAAAAGTAAAAATAAAGAGGAGGCTGGGAACTCCAGGCCAGATAGTCTGATTTCTGTGGTTTGTAAACTAATGGAATTGCTGCTAAAACAGAGGATAGTAGGGATGTGCATTCGTTTTAAATGAAATAGTAGGAGGCAACAAAATTGTCTATTTCATTATGTTTTGGAAGCATCACAAACTGAAAGAAAAAATGATGAAATTTCGTAAAAAATTATTTCATGTCAGTATGCACTAACAGGAATTAGTATGTGCTAACTGGATATTAGTGCGCACTAAGTGAAAATGTTACCAATCAGTTAAAAAGTGTCAATTGGGGAACAGTTTGTTAGCTAGAGTTATGATTCTGCATTCCCATAGTTACTTGTTTCTATTCCAAAGTTTCAAGGTACTATTTTTGGAGGAATGGCCAATGCTTGGTAACACATATAAACAAACACATGATATAAAAATACCATCAAGTTCTGGTCAGCAAAAGCATGTAATGCAAATGCATATTTTGAATTTGCCAATCCCTTTTCATTTTAGGAAAGGGTCTTTGGCATTTTGGGATATGCATACTTGAAATTCCCCTGGTGTCTGACTGCATGTTTGGGTGAGGAGGGATTGGTAACTGGTGAGAAGGGAATGGGGTGACAGGTGGGAGAGTGTTGAGTGGTGAGAGAGGGTGTATGGGGTGACTGTATCAGGTGACATAGGATAGAGACTGGGGTGGGTTGGGGTAGGAATAGTGTGAGAGAGGCAGCCTGGTGTGTGTGGGGGTGACTGGTGAGAGAGGGAGTGACTGGGGTGAATGTATGGGATATCAGGTGAGGGAGAGACTGGTTGGAATGGTGAGTGGTGAGAGAGAGGCAGCCTGGTATGTGGGGGTGACTTGTGAGAGGGGGAGTGACTAATGTCTTTATGGTGTGTCAGGTGGGGAGAATGACTGGTTGAGGTGGTGGCTGGTGATAGAGAGGCAACCTGGTATGTGGGGGATGATTGATGAGAGGGAGAGGGACTGGGGTGACTGTATATTGTGTCAGGTGAGGGAGAGAGGCTGTTTGATGTGGCGACTGGTGAAAGAGAGGCAGCCTGGTATGTGGGGGTGACTTTTGAGAGGGGAAGTGACTGGTGTGACTGTATGGGAGTGACAGCTGGGAGAGAGACTGCTTGGGGTGCTGACTGATGAGATGGAGACTGCCTGTTGTGTGTGATGTAGGACTGGTGAGATGGAAAGTGACTGGGGTGACTGTATGGGGTGACAGGTCATCCCACACACACTCCAGGCTGCCCCTCTCTCTCTCCAGTCACCATCCCAACCAGTCTCTCTCCTACCTGTCATCCCATCCATTCACCCAAGTCACTTTCCCTGTCACTTGTGACCCCACTACATAAACACACAGACTCACACCAGGGGAATTCAAAGTTTGTATATCCCCAAATGCCAGGGCCCCTTTCCTAAAATACAAAGGGATTGGTGAATTCTAAATATGCATTTGCATTACATGCTTTTGCTGACTGGAACTTGATGCTCTGATTTCATCACTTGTTTGTTTACACTTGTTACCAGGCACTGGACATCACTCCACAAACACCACCTTGCAATCATAGTAGCACAAACAAGAAACTAAGGAGGAAGCTAATGGGAATGCAGAGCCATACCTCTAGCTAACAAATTTCTCCCCAATTGACACTTTTCACTGATTGGTAACATTTTCAATTAGTGCGCACTAAGGGGCGGATTTTAAGAGCCCTGCTCGCGTAAATCCGCCCGGATTTACGCGAGCAGGGCCCTGCGCGCCGGTGCGCCTATTTTACATAGGCCTACCGTTGCGCGCAGAGCCCCGGGACTCGTGTAAGTCCCGGGGTTCTCCGAGGGGGGCGTGTTGGGGGCGTGTCGGGGGGCGGTCCCGGTCGTCACGGCGTTTTTGGGGCGTGTCGGCAGCGTTTTGGGAGCGGGTACGGGGCGTGGCTACGGCCCGGGGCGGTCCAGGGGCGTGGCCACGCCCTCCGTACCCGCCCCCAGGTCGTGGCCCAGCGCGCAAGAGGCCCGCTGGCGCGCGGGGATTTACGCCTTCCTCCGGGAGGCGTAAATCCCCCGACAAAGGTAAGGTGGGGGCTTAGACAGGGCCGGGTGGGTGGGTTAGGTAGGGGAAGGGAGGGGAAGGTGAGGGGAGGGCAAAAGGAAGTTCCCTCCGAGGCCGCTCCGATTTCGGAGCGGCCTCGGAGGGAACGGGGGTAGGCTGCGCGGCTCGGCGTGCGCCGGCTATGCAAAATTGATAGCCTTGCGCGCGCCAATCCAGGTTTTTAGCAGATACGCGTGGCTCTGCGCGTATCTACTAAAATCCAGCGTACTTTTGTTTGCGCCTGGAGCGCAAACAAAAGTAGGCCTATTCGCGGAGTATGAAAATCCGCCCCTAAGCCCAAAACTAGAGAAACACAAAATAAACACCCCCTGCACCATTTTAAAAATGAAAACAAACAGATAACGACTAGAAATGAAAATGACATGAAAAAAAACAATCAATGCACATCCCTAGAGGATAATACAATTTTTGGAATCAAATAGATTGCAAGACCTGAGGCAGCATGTTTTTTACCAGAGGTAAATCTTGTCAGATGAATCTGATCAATTTCTTTGATTGGGTGAGCAGAGAGTTGGATCAAGGAAGAGCTTTAGATATTGTGTGCTTGGATTTCAGCAAAGACTTTGACATGATTCCACACAGAACAATGATAAATACATTCTGCCCTTTTGGTATGGATTCTAAAGTGACTGACTGGATTAGAAACTGGCTAAGTGGGAGGTGATAAAAGTTAGTGATAAATGGAATTTTCTTTGAGGAGGGGGTTATTAGTAGCGCATTGTGCCTCAGGGATCAGTCCTTGAACTGGTACTTTTCAACATTTTTGTGAGTGACATAGTGGATGGATTGTCAGGAAAGGTGTGTGTTTTTGCCACTGATACCAAAATCTATAACAGGGTGGACAGCCAGGAAGGTATGAAAAACATGAGGAGGGATCTAGCAAAGCTCAAGGAATGATCTAAGATCTGGCAGCTAACATATAATGCTAAAAATGCAGAGCAATGCATTTAAGATGAAAAAACCCAAAGGAAAGGTACAGTATTGGAAGTGAAATTCTTCTAAGCACAAAGGAAGAGTAGGATAATTGTATCTGATGATTTTAAGGTGGCCAAACAGATGGAAAAACCAACAGTCAGAAAGATGCTTGGCTGCATAGGAATGGAGAGGAATGGTCAGCAGAAAAAGGGAGGTGATATTGCACCTGTAAAGGCCCCTGGTGAGACCTAACTTGAAATACTGAGTACAATTCTGGAAACCACTTCTTTAAAAGGATTTAAACAGGATGGAGTTGATCCAGAGGGTGGCTACTAAAATGGTCAGTGGTCTTTGTTTTAAAGCATATTTAAGGCAAGATAGGGGAGATATGATAGAGACATTCATGCAGTTGAGGTGAGCCTTTTTCAATGGAAAGAAGGTTCTAGAATGAGGTGTCATGAGTTGAGGTTGAAAGGGAGTAGACTCAGGAGTAATCTTAGAAAATATTTCTTTACAGAGAGGGTGGTGGATGTGTGAAACAGCCTTTCAGTGGAAGTGCTGGAAACAAAATCAGAATCTGAATGCAGGAAAGCATGGGATAAATACAGATCTCTGAGCAAGTGCTGAGAATTATGATGCTAAATTAATTAGATGGCTTGGCTGACTAGATGGGCCATACTGTGCTTTTCTGCCATCATATTTGTATTTTTCTATGTTTCTTAACAAGAACGTATTGGTAAGCTTAACATGACTTACAATAGAAGCAATCTGAAATATGATCTTTTCACTTATGACCACTAGCTACATGACCTGCTTAACATTGGTTTCAATGCATGTGGAATTCTTTCAATGAAATTCATTAAAAAAGAAAAGTATATTATTTTTAATGTATTAATGCAGAACTATGCTTTTGAGATATGTATACATATAAATTAAAGCACAGATACAAAATAACCTTTTTGGCCCTATTGAATTTGTTCAGCCCTTACGTTATGTGTTTCAGAGATTTTTTTTCTCTTTTCTTTTTACTATTTTATATTTGGTCAATAGAGGACAGATTATGACCTAGTGTTTTTACTTACACAGGGCTTATCCATGTACATAGGTTTAGAGCCTATACTTCATTTGACTTCTCTGGGGAACTTTATTGCCTGTGCATAGTCAAAGGAACTCAGTTAAAAATGTTTTCCTGCTTAGACACAAAGGAAAAGGTTAGGTATTTTCATGGAAAACTGATTAACTGTGCCTTTGTTTCTTTTGAAAATATGGAGCATCTTGATCATTTGATATCACAAAAAGGAAACAGATCAAAACTGCATGGCACTTTCTTAACAAAGAGTTTATGACATATGATAAGGGTTGGTAGAACTACAATATTTCATATCAGATGGCCAGGAAACAGCTGTTTATGTAACCATCTTTGTCCTTTACATTTTTTAAATTTAGTCAATATTATATTAACTTTCACATCAATATAACAAGTTGAAAAGTTCTGACTTACTCTCTGTGTTAATTTGACATAACAGCAGGGAACCTCTGTAACATGTAGATTCAGAAATGAAAAATGTCCTATATTACATAAATTCTTCAGTGGTAATATTTAAATTGCCCATGAAAAAGACCTAATAAAAGAATGAGCCAACCTTCTGCAAAAAAGCAGTTAAGAAATATAGCATAGATTACCAAGAGGCATCCTATTTTTTCAAATGAGAAAATATAGGATAAAGATACTCTTTTAGTGGCAGGGGTATGTTTGTATGTATGCCAGATTGGATGGAAAGTTGTAGAGGGGATGAAAGGGGAGCAGGATGAAAGCATGGTAGGAACACCTGCCTTTCTTTAACACCCTCATTAGAATTATGATCCTCTCTTCCTTGATCTCAGATTCTATCTCCTAGATCTTCCATTCCCTTTTCCAGGTTCTAGAACCCAGCCCAACCTCTCCCATTCCCCTTTCCTTTTCCTCAATAACAGAACATCCCAGCCTCTCACTCTTCTTTTATTCCAGATTCTTGATCTTTTCCTCTTCCTTGATCTTCCCCATCTCTCATCTTTACCATCCCCAGTCCTCTTTCCTTCTTATAGAAACATAAAAACATGCCAGAAATTGACCTAAGGCTTATCTACTCTGCCCATCCACACCTCCTAATTCAGCTCTAGAATCCACACCATTCCCTCAGAGTGTTTATCCCATGATTTTTTTTTAATTCAACCACCCAGAAGGCATAGGTTTCAGAACACAAAATTTCTCAAATGTTAACAAAAGGGCAAAAAAATCTCTCTATGATTCTCTTCCTTCCATTCTCTAAACAAGACCTGGCAGGATAGTGAATCTTCCTTCCTTATCTAGGCAGGGGCGCTTAAACTTGGAGTGCAAATTGTAGCAGCTCCTACTCCTTCCAACTACTCTCCTTCCAGTACCTTAGGCTAATACCCTCTTGTGCCTCAGGGACACTCCATTTGAAATATCCTGCAGAGAAGGTACTGTACAGAATGGTATGTCCCTTCATAGTTGTCTAACCAAGGGTTGGGAATTAGAGCCATCTAATGGAGATCCTTGGAAGTCTCTGCATACAATTCTTATTTTAAAACCCAAAAGGCATGGAGTGTAGGCTAGGGCAAATAGCACAATGGTATCAAAACCTTCAAGAAAAAGTATGTGGGATATGGTAAATAACACAGTGGCATCAATAACCCCAGGGCATTATAAAAGGGATAAAGGGCACCAACACCCATGGTATGAACAGCCCAAAGCATTAGATGCATTTCCAACATTCACTTAGATGCAGTTCCAACACTGCGCTCTATATTAATGGTGGGGGTAGAAGGGAAATAGAACCAAAAGGTTACTAAGAGCAAAGAGTAACAGATAAGTATGAGAAAAAAAAGTGCGAAGCTTGCTGGGCAGACCGGATGGGCCATTTGGTCTTCTTCTGCCGTCATTTCTATGTATCTATGTATCTATGAGAGGGGTAAAGTGTACCAACAACAGTGATATGAACAACCTGAGGAATCACATGAGCAGCAAAGGCACTGCAGCGTGAACAGTGACATGAATATCCCGAGGCACTGAAAAGGGACAAAACTGAACCAGCTGTGGCAAGAGTTCTCCAAGACACCATGTCAGGGCCAGGAGCAGGCCAGACAGTAACAGTGGCATAGTAACACAACTTGTGCTGGCATTCTCCCTTAAAGACAATGCTAAAGTACGTACTCTTCTTATATGAAGCAGTATGCAACTGTAAGATGCCCCAGTATTTTTCCTCTACTGATGCATTTACAAGAGTGAATACACTCTGCAAAACATGGTGCTTCCTTTGCTTTGATGTGCCTCCCTACCTAAGATTTCTTAAAGGACTTCCTCTCCTTCTCTGCAGGCTTGGGGACGGATGCAGCTGCAGCTGAAGCTGAGGACAGAACAAAAGGCAAAAAGCCTAGAACCCTGACTGCCAGTGTGCCAGAAGGCTCTTTGTTATCATCAATATTGTTTAACATTTTTTTTTAATCCCTGTCTCTCAATGAATATCATCCACAAGCACTGGGTTGAGCATTTACACATATTATATTCAACTGTTTACCCTAATTGTCCAACCAAAAATAAAACGCCAGTCAAAGTGTATAAGTTAGTCTTCAAAGGATCCCCAGGTAGTCAAATTTCACTAGTGGGTATAGTCTTTCCTTTTCAAAATGAGGTGCAAAATTGTGGTGTTTTGATTGGCTACCATCTCTCTATGAAAGAATAAGTTTGAGCTTTTCCCCGCTCTACATTTTTTAAATTGAGAATTGTGGTGGAGTTAAGACCACTGCTAACCCAGCAAGACTTTCATACTGCAGCGCAAGCCTTGGTAATGCCTGGCATAGATTACTGTAACTCTTTATATAATGGGAATCCCTGGCATTCACTTTGAGCACTTCAGATCATTCAGAATGCTGCAGCAAGGCTAATTATGCAAATCCCTTACATGAGCACATGTCCTTGTTACCCACAAGCTTCACTAGCTCCCAGTAGCTTGGAGCACAAAATTTAAATTGTTGAAACTTGTTTTTTGAGGCAAACAATGGCTTTACATGCTCCCTAAAACCCTTTGCTCAGAAAATATGATGAAACTGTTGATTTCACCTGTAAGCTTTTTGTGCCTGAATGCCACAAGATGATCTGCATTTTCAGTCACTGGACCAATCTTACAGAATGCCCTCCAAGTAGGATTACACCTTGAGGAGGACTTTCTATTGTTTAGGAAGAAAGTCAAAGCTTATCTTTTTTAAAATGCTTTTCCAACCTTTTAAACCTGAAGTTTTAATGACCTAAGACTAATTTGCAGATAATAGGATATAGTTTTATGGCATACATCTCTTAATAATAACATTTAGATTGTTCTGTTTTGCATAAATGTAATGTCCTGTACAATGTTTTATGTGTAACTCCGATGCCAAGGGTACACCTTCCCAGCCCTAGGGTGCTTTGCACTAGCAGCCCTGGAGTGAGGTTTCTGGTCATGGGCTGGGGACAGGATAACCTGTAAGGCCAGACAACATGAGAACACTTCAAACATAGCCCAGAAAATCCCAGCCCCAGTCATGCTGCTCCCAGATTGAAGACTCAGCCTTGTGTAAGCCTAGATCATAGTAGCTTACTGTGACCTTGGACTAGGTTTTACGCAAGGCTGAGGCTTGAAGGCCTTGTCCCAAAGTCTCGGCCTAGATTGGAAGCCAGGTCCCAATGCCTGGGCCTCAGCCTGTACCAGACCCCAGACTCAGACTTGACACTAGGGCCCAGTCTGGAGACCGGGTCCCAACACTTGGGCCTCAGCTTAGGCCACACTGAGGGCCTGGTCCAGAGACTGATTCCTGACAGCTGGGCCTCGGCCTAGACCAGAGCCTGGGCCCAGGCCTGATGCTGGGTTCTGGCCAAGAGGCCAGGACATTGCACATGGGCCTCACTCCAAGCCCAGGCCTGATGCCAGAGCCTGGCCCGGAGGATGGGACCTGATGATGAAGCCTCGGACCAGGGTCAAGTCCAGGCCTAGAAGCCAGAGCCCAGGCCTCCTAGGAAGATTCTTTCTTTTCTTCAAATGATGCCATCCACCGGGTATACGCTGGAATAAATTAATTCTGGCACATTTTCCTCAGTGGAGGGTTCCATTTTGCTGCTTTAGTCCTAGGCATATTCTTGATGGGAGATTTTAATTTGAGGGGACCCCTCAATTCATTTCAGAGCTCTCTGAAAGAAATAAATTGGTCCTTACATAAGAACATACCATACTGGGTCAGTCGAAGAATCCATCAAGCCCAGCACCCTGTTTCCAACAATGGCCAATCCAGGCTATAAGTTTCTGGCAAGTATCCCAAAAAACTAAGTCTATCTCATGCTAGTGATGCTAGTAATAGCAGTCGCTATTTTCTAAGTCAACTTGATTAATAGCAGGTAATGGACTTCTCCTCCAAGAACTTATCCAAACTATTTTTAAACCCAGCTTCTCTAACTCCACTAACCACATCCCCTGGCAACAAATTCCAGAGTTTAATTGTGCGTTGAGTGAAAAAGAACTTTCTCTGATTAGTTTTAAATGTGCTGCATGCTAACTTCATGGAGTGCCCCCTTGTCTTTCTATTATCCAAAAGAGTAAACAACTGATTCACATTTACCTATTCTAGACTTCTCATGATTTTAAACACCTCCATCATATCCCCCCTCAGCTGTCTCTTCTCCAAGCTGAACAGTCCTAACCTTTTTAGTCTTTCCTCATAGGGGAGCTGTTCCATCCTTATTCATTGCATTTTTTCAAATTCATTTAAAACAAATGCATATCCTTAATGGACATTCTGCCCTTGCCCTTCTGGCCACACGCCCCTAGAGATATATCCTCAGTGAGAGATAATAGTGCATTACCTGGAAGGCAGGTGAATTTCCTGGAGAGTAGGTGCTATCTATAATATAATTTTCTTTTAAACCAGAATGGTGCACTCATTTCAGGTACCCTTACTCCTCCATGGCAGCACATTGTCTGCTATACTGGAAGTAAGGCTGCTCTAGTATGTCCCTGAATGTCTTTTCTGTATATTACTCTGCCTGCCTCAACTTATCTAAGTCTGACACTTTAGCCTCCAGAGACTGAACTCATTATCTGAGAGCCAGGAGCTCTTTCATTGGGTGCATACATATAATCCCTTACCAATAGGTAAATAATCATACATGTGATACTCAGTTCAAAAACATTGAATAGTCCACATCTGACTGCTGGACTGCTCTCTGCTTCTACCTATTATTGAGTCAATAGTAATTTAAAATTGCTAAATGAATATGACTTTATAAATAATATAAGTCTCTTACATTTATTTGAAATATTTTATGTTAGTTAATCAATAATCAGCAAGGGGACAACAGTTAATTTGTTTATAAAAGCAAAATATAGAAACAAAGACTATGACAGCAGATAAGAACCATAAATTCCAACTAGACTACCTAATCTGCTTCCATTGATAATGCCATAGATCCCAGTTGATAGCTGTCTGTACCTTCATTTCTTCACAATTATGGATTCTCTAAACTTATCCCAGCTTTTCTTGAATTCTGGTAGTTTGTGTTTCCACCTCTTTAATGGGGATTCAGCTCCAGATTCCAACACCCTTTCGGTGAAGCATGTGTAACCCGCCATAAAGGTTCTTAACAGTCACAGTCATCAAATAGATGATGTAGTGAACAAATGGAGTCAAACCATCTGCTGGAAGGGCTGACCAACTCCAACTATGGACAGGAAACTCCTTTCTGGATGCTATAGATTTAGTATATAACCCAAAATACAATTATTCACTCAATAATTTCAAGCAATATGAGTATAATCTAGTCAATAGTCATAAATAAATAGGTAAAGACTATCTGAATTGTGCCACAGACAGCATGCATAACTTCCTATGCTGTGTCTGGTACATGGCAATTTCAATCACTTGGTTTTAGTATGTCATTGTTCTTAATATATATTTTGGGGACTTTTTTTATTATTACATGTAAAAAATGAAATCCTGAGAGAAACACGAAGATCGGAGCAAAATAATGCTCTTAATTACTTAACTTGTGTCAATGTTGATCATCACTGACACTGGTCCAAATGGTCAAAATGAACCATTTCTTCATCAGGAGTAACACTAGTTATCTGAGATGAAGGTATTTGCAAGTCTCATTCATAGGTACAAACACAGACAGATAAATTAATTTTTGAACTAATACTGTACAAGCACCAAACATATTACCACCCTTTTTGGCACTTCTTTGTGTGTAGACTAAAAAGTAGGGATGTGCATTTGTTTTCAACGAATGCACAATCCACAACAAATACGTCCCTGTTCGTTTGATTCATGGGTTCGCGAAATGATTGGCGATCCCCCATGAATGAAACATATCAAATTAGTTTCATTCTTTTGGTTCACAGTGCTGCTTTCTTAGCGGCCGTTTGAAATAGAAGGCCATGTGGGAGTATCCATAGCAACAACCAGCCCTTTCCTGTGTGTCATAAGTGACCTCACAGACCTGTCATAGAGTGGGTCAGACAGGTTGGCAAGGAGACCAGAATGCCAACGTATCTGAGCGAAGCATTTTTCTAATTCAGCCAATCGCTGCTCTCAGTGCTCTGTGATGCTGTTCCTGCTGTACTATGTCTACCTTAAGCATGCGGCGCGCCATGCACTTTCTTCTTGGCTATTGTCTTGGGAGGTGGCTTTACTCAGAGCTAGTCTCTGAGTGTCTCAAATCTGTATTCAATTGCTATTGCTTGCTACTTTGATAGAATTTTCCATTGAAAAAGATATTTGTTCTTTTTTGCTGCTGTGCCTGCCAGGCAGCCAGGCAGCCAGGCAGCCAGGCTTTTTTTTACTGCACTTTTTTTTATTGAACTACTTGTTGACTATCGGTCTCATGCTGGTATTTAGCCTTAGATGGAGTTTACCACCCACTTTCAGCTGCATTCACAAACAACCCGACTCCAAGAAGACCTGGTCCTGGCGTGCCGGGGGCCAATACTATTGGCCTAACACCATCCGCGGGCTGAGCCTCATCTTGTCTTGCCTCCTTGTCTTTCCCCTAACAACACCATACCGACCTGACTACTTCAGCTCTGCCAGCTTGTCATGCCCCTATCAAAACCACAGGGACCAGACTACTTCCGCTCTGCCAGTCTGTCTTGCCCCTATCAACTTTCTTCTACTCTGCCTTGCTGCCATACACCAGATGACTCACTCTACTCCTTGTGGTGTTCTTGCCACTATCATGGTTCCTCAGTGTGTTGGTGCTAGTCTTTCTGCTGCTTTGTCCCTTTATCAGTACCTTGTGGTTTTTCCTGACACTCTTTCTGCTTGCTATGTTCCCCCTTCATTATGCTGTAGGATGTTGATGCCACTTGTCTTGCCACTTTGCTTGTCGTGCTGCCTTTGAGGGTTCATGCAACTGTTATTGGTGCTCTCTTTTGAAGCTGTGGTGTGTTTTTGACACTCTCACTGCTGCTTTGCACCTCTGTTAAAGCACTCTTGCCACTCCTGGTACCCCTTTTCCCCTTTACAGTACCTTAAGCTATTCATGCCACTTTGGTGCCACTTTACCACAGTCTAAGTACCTTGGAGCTCTTTTTGTTATGCGCCCCGCCCGTAGATGTCCCACGCACAGGACTGCTCACCTCCGGGCCCCCGAGCCAAGTTCCAGCGCTGCCTCCCTCACGGTTCTAGCTAGCTCAGCAAGGCTGCGGCATCCCACGGTAATGACCGCCGGGCCTTCTGCGATGCGCCAGACCTCACGCTGAGCGCCAGCGCCATCAGCCTGCCTAACCATGCCCCCAGGCACGCGCGCAGACCATTCGTGCTGAAGTAGGAACTAGGGTGGGGCCTAGCTCTGTGGCGTGACCTGATTGAACCCCTGATATAAGGAAGTGATTGCCTTCACTTCCTTGCCTTGGCAATCGGGTCGTCTTGTTCCTGAGATTGTCACTGCATGTTCCTGCTTGCTTGTTCCTAGTCTGTTCCAGGATCATTCATTCCAGTTCTGTTCCTGTTGTTTCTATTCCTAGTCCTGCTTGTTCCTGCTCGTTTGTCTGTTCGTCTTCCTGGTCTTACCTTGGACTGCCTTCTGCCAAAGATCTCAGCTTGTTCCTGACCTGCCTGCCTGCCTGCCGCCTGCCAAAGACCTCAGCTTGTACCTGACCTGCCTGCCACCTGCCAAAGACCTCAGCTTGTTCCTGCCCTGTCTGCCTGCCTGCTGCCTTCTAAAGATCTCAGCTTGTTCCTGACCTGCCTGCTGCCTGCCAAAGACCTCAGCTTGTTCCTGACCTGCCTGCCTGCTGCCTTCCCTAGACTTCTGCTTGTTCTAAACCGTTAGACCTCTGGCTCTTGACCCTTGCTTCGCTGATCACTCCTCGGACTGATACCTGGACTTGACCTTGCTTGCCTGACCATGTCTTAGTTCCTGGTTCTGTTCCTCACCTTGTCTTCACCATCCCTGTTCTGGTTCTCTCTGCTGCCTCCTGTCTTCAGTCTCGAACCCTACAGTGCTCCCCCAGTTCCTGTGGGCACATTGGACTTCCATTCTATTGGAGACCCTGCAAGGCCCACCTAAGTCCAAGGGGCCCCGGGGACCTCAGGCTTCCAGTGGTGAAGCTCGACACTGCCTCTGTCTCCCTCAGTGTTCTGCCCCCTGTGCTGTTCCAGGACAAGAGTTCCACCCCTGAGTACAACACTTTTTGTTATGAATCGGCTCCTGCTGAAGGGAGGAGTTAGCAATCTGTTAGGCTTCGACTCCTGAGGAAGGAGGAGTTAGCAATCTTCTTAGGCTTCAACTCCTGAGGGAGGAGGAGTTAGCAATCTTGTTAGGTTTTAGACCCCTGTGGAGGAAAGAGTTAGCAAACTGTATGATCTACTCCTCAAGAAGGGAGGAGTTGGCAATCTGTAATGAATCTGTTCCTGTGGAAGGAGGAGTAGCAATCTGATATGCTTAGCTCCTGTAGAGGGAGTAGTAAACAATCTGTTACCAGCGGAGTGCTTGGAGAGGACACTCAGCTATAGAGGAATGTAGATAGGTGGATCCTTGGGCCGATGGCAGATGACTGTGCCCCCAGTAGGATATCCTGAGAGGGACCACCGGCTAGGCTTGAATACGGAGACAGACACAGATAATTCTTTTATTAGACAGATTAGTAGAACCACCAGAGGTGGCAGTAGTGAGCAGATATGCCCAGCAGGGCTGAAGTCCCTCAGGTACTGGAACAGAGATCCCAGGGTTGAGCTGTAGAGAAACTATAGATAGTGAGAAGACAGGGCATGCTGTGCTCATAGCCAGAACTAGATGACATTACTCACATAAGGTCTTGAGGAAGCTCAGTAGCTGGAAAGGGTTAGGCCCTCGGAGCGAGTACCTGGTTCCAGGGAAAGCTCTGAGAGAGCAAAGGTAACTCACAAATGTCTGTATCTGTGATAGCTTCCAGTCAGTAGATAATCTTCAGAGTGTTCAGGAACATGGGCCCTCGAGGAGCAAGTACCGGTTCCTATCGGCAATCAGAAATAAAGAAAAGAGAGCGAGGCCCCCAAGGAGCGGGTACCCCTGGTAATTCCGAGGAGGCAGAGTAGCTTGGAACGAATCCTTTGCATTTCCTTGCTAACTCGATTCGTTAGCAAATACTGAGACCCTTTATATTGGAAGCGGATGACGTCATCTCAGGGGGACTCCCCCGAGGTTCACGCCCTTGCTGGTACATCAATCGGAGCGCACACGCACGCGGGCCCTACATCATCAGGAACATGGCGGATCCGTAGCGTCGTGCTGGTCTGGGGACACCGAAGGGAGACGGCAAGAAGACGCCGCGGCTGCTAACCGTCTATCAAACCCGGAGGGAGTCGCCACAGAGGTAAAGAGGGCGGAGTGAGGGCGTCGAGCAGTGATGGACGCAACACTTTTCTCGTTCTAATGATTGGTCCCCAGAAGTTTCATCAGAATTGATAAGAAAACCCCAATTCTGCAGCCAAAAATAGGCTGCAAATACTTACCCCATTGAATTTAATGGCAAACGAAAAACGAATGAAACTAATAAACTAATTGTTTTTTTCCCCTATGATACTAATGAAATTAATTTGGGCCCTGGCAAAATGAAAAACAAAACGAAAATAAGTTTTTCCTTCTCCACATCCCTACTAAACAGGTCAAATTAAAGGATCACAAGAATTTTGAGAGACACTACAGCTATCCCACAAACATTGTTGAGGTCTCCACCGCTTCCCCTCTATCCGCTCTGCACTGCGCTTACCTACAGTGGTGGAAACGCCGCCCCCGCGGCTCTGTCGGTCCTTCAGGGCGTCCGCCATTACCAGCTCATCTCCCTGCCGCCACGTGCGCGCGTGAGGACGCGCACTATGGACGCACAGCCGCCAGAAGTCGGGCCCCGCCCGGGCTAACGATGCCATGCCCCAAGTCTGATTTAACCGGCGTTCGGTTACCGTCTCATTGCCTTGCAACTAGGGTCGCTACTGGTTAGCAGTTCTGAGTTGCGCTTCACTTGTTCCACGTTCCTGCTTTGACCTCAGCCTGTTCCTGACTCTGCTTCTGCCTGCCGCCTGCCATTGACCTCAGCCTGTTCCTGACTCTGCTTCTGCTTGCCGCCAGCCACCGACCATTGCCCGTGCCTGATTCCGCTCCTGCCTGCTGCCAGCCTGACCTGGGTTCGTCTCCGTTCCTGCTCACAGTCTGTTCCAGTTCTCAGCACGCTACAGACTCCGTTCCTGCTCGCAGGTTGCTTCATCTCACGGCACGCTACAGACTCCGTTCCTGCTCACAGTCTGTTCCAGTTCTCAGCACGTTACAGACTCCGTTCCTGCTCACAGCTTGCTTCAGCTCATAGCACGCTACAGACTCCGTTCCTGCTCATAGCTTGCTCCAGTCCACAGCACGCTATAAGACTCTGTATCTGCTCACTATCTGCTCCAGTATACCTCGGCCCCAACCAGCCCACGGACTACAGCATTCTTATTGGACTACCTTATCATACTCTCTGCCCAGGCCTTCTACTACTATAGAGACTCTCACTGTTCTCCTAAGTCCCAAGGTTCTAGGACCCTACGGGCTCCTCCTGGGGGGTTCCTGGAGGGAACAGGCAGAGGGTGAAGACCTCTGCCTGTGGCTCCGCCTCCCGACCTGCCCTATCATTGGGGTGGTTCGGCCTAAGGGTTCACTCCTGGTCCGCAGCTTCCCAGACTGTAACAGTTTGCAAGGCCCTGGACTCGGCGGAGTCCCCTAGTCTACAGGCTATCCCTGGGATGGCACAATGCCTTCAACAACAGCAGCATTGCATCGATACTCTTGCTGCCACCGTGGATCAGTTGGTCTCTCGTTTAGAGGCTTCCACTCATCAAGGGCCTTCTGCACCGGCCTCTGTCCCTAATACCCAGCTGCCCGCTCCCAGCAGGTACGCCGGGGACAGTAAAACATGCCGTGGATTCCTGAACCAGTGTCAAGTACGGTTCACCCTGCTACCATCCCAGTTTCCTTCTGAGGCAGCTAAGGTAGCCTATATCTTTTCTTTATTGGATGGCAAGGCCCTAGACTGGGCTTCACCTTTGTGGGAACGCTCCAATCCTCTGCTTCAGAATCTCCAGGATTTCCTTCTTCAATTCCGGCTAGCCTTCGATGATCCTGCACGTCAGTCCACGGCGGCCTCAGAGCTCCTGCATCTCCGACAGGGCACACGCCCGGTAGCAGAATATATTATTAACTTTCGAACCCTGGCCATGGAGCTGGCATGGCAGGACGATTACCTTAAGGGAATCTTTCTCGAGGGCTTGTCTGGTCGAATCAAAGATGAACTGGCAGGAAGGGAAATCCCTGATGATTTGAACGATTTAATGGACATTGCGGGTAAAGTAGACCGCCGACTTCAGCAGCGGGACACAGAGAACAGTTCGTCTAGTAGAAGTCTGCATCGCCTGCCTGCCTCCTCTAGGTCACCCCCACTGAGGGCTTCTACCCCTGCATCCGAACCCATGCAACTGGGCAGGTCACCACTTACTCCGGAGGAAAGGAGTCGACGGCGCTCCCTGGGCCTCTGCCTATATTGTGGGGGCAAAGGACATTATCTGTCATCCTGCACTGAGCGTCCGGGAAACGCTCGTGCCTAGGTTATACCGAGGAGCTACACCTAGGCGGTACCGGATCAGCTCCTCTCAGCACACTTCCTGTATCCCTCAAATACCCCGGTGGAGAAATCCAGGTTCGGGCCTTCGTCGATTCTGGAGCCGAGGGGAACTTTATTGTGGCCGAGCTGGTGATGCAACTTGCCCTGCCTACCGTACCCAAGGTTCCCCCTCTACGGATTTCCTCGATCCGAGGGACTTTGCTTCCTGGGATTATCTCTTGTTCCACGAAACCAGTGACTCTGCAGACAGGCCTATTTCATTCTGAGGAAATCTCTTGTCCTGGAACGAGCAGTACACCCGCTGGTGTTGGGACTTCCGTGGCTTCGTCTGCACTCTCCCGTCATTAGATGGGATGACTTCCAATTAGTCAGCTGGGGTTCTGCCTGCTTTGAACGGTGCCTACACCTCCCACGTCCTCTTCAGTCTCTACATCTCTGTTCCTCGCATCTCCTGCCTGAGGCCTACCAGAATTTCCTGAACACAGGCCGTTTGACTGTCCCATTGACCTGATTCCAGGTACCACACCGTGGCCGTGTGTATCCTCTATCATTACCCGAGACCAAGGCAATGTCCCAGTACATCTCAGAGAACCTTGCCAAGGGGTTCATCCGTCCATCCCGTTCACCAGCAGGAGCCGGATTCTTTTTCGTGGCCAAGAAGGATGGCTCGCTTCGGCCGTGTATTGATTACCGCGGCCTCAACGCCATTACCAAGCAAGACCGGTACCCACTCCCGCTTATCCCGGAACTGCTGGATCGTCTTCAAAGGGCTCGTATCTTTACGAAGTTGGACCTTAGAGGAGCCTACAACCTCGTCCGCATACGTCCAGGGGACGAACGGAAGATGGCATTCAACACCAGAGACGGGCATTACGAGTACCTCGTGATGCCCTTCGGGCTTTGTAATGCCCCCGCCATCTTCCAGCACCTAATGAACGAGGTGCTCCGAGAGATGCTCCACTCCCATGTAATAGTCTATCTAGACGACGTACTCATATACTCTAAAGATTTGGACTCTCATCACCAGCATGTCCGCCAGGTCCTCCAGGCTCTCCAAGCTAACCGTCTATACGCCAAATTGGAGAAATGTGTCTTCGAGGCCGAGTCTCTGCCTTTCCTGGGCTATATTATCTCCGCTACCGGCTTCAGTATGGACCCAGAGAAGGTAGCAGCCATTACGAAATGGCCCCGGCCCACAGGCCTTAAAGCCCTCCAACGGTTTCTGGGCTTTGCGAACTTTTATAGACATTTTATCCCACAGTACTCTCACCGGGTGGCTCCTCTCACAGCCCTGACCCGAAAAGGAGCTGATGTTAAGCACTGGCCTGATGCTGCGGTTGCAGCCTTCTCTGATCTCAAGGAGGCCTTCCTCTCAGATGTCTGCCTCCGGCACCCGGACCCCTCACGACCATTCATCGTGGAGGTCGATGCCTCCAGTATCGCAGTGGGAGCAGTCCTCAGCCAGCATTCTGACTCTGGACAACTTCTTCCTTGCTCGTACTTCTCTAGGAAGTTCTCGCCCGCTGAAAGCAATTACTCCATCGGGGACAAAGAGCTGCTAGCAATAAAGCTTGCCTTCGAAGAATGGAGACAGTGGCTCGAGGGCTCCTTGCACACCACCACCGTTTACACGGATCACAAAAATCTCGAATTCCTGACTCAGGCTCAACGACTGAACCCCCACCAAGCCCGCTGGGCCTTGTTTTTCAATCGGTTCGACTTTGTTTTACAGTATCGCCCTGCGGCCAAGAACCTCCAGGCAGATGCCCTGTCCCGCACCTCCTGTGCTGAAGAGGACCATGAGCCACCTCAATTCATTTTGGATCCCGCTAAGGTTCGTCTGTCTGCTATGACTATCCTCTCTCAAGACAGAACGGTACTCTCGCGCCGGGACCGGCTGACAGCCTTACGTTGGGCTCACGACTCCTTGATCGGAAGACACGCCGGACGAGAAAGGAACCTGGAACTTGTTAACCGGTATTACTGGTGGCCTAACATCCGGCGTGATGTCGCCTCCTATGTAGCCTCCTGTCCTAACTGCGTGCGACAGAAGCCCAGTCCTGGCTCCCCTTGCGGGCTCCTCCATCCGCTTCTGGTCCCCACTGAGCCATGGACCCACATAGCTACAGACTTTGTAGTAGATCTGCCTCCGTCGAATGGACATACAGTCATCTGGGTCACAGTTGACCGTTTTTCGAAAATGGTCCATCTAGTTCCTCTTCCGAAGCTTCCCTCTGCACCTGAGTTGGCCCATCTGTTCGCCCAACATGTCTTCAGGCTCCATGGTCTTCCCCAGGACATAGTCTCGGACAAAGGTCTTCAGTTTGTAGCCCGCTACTGGAGAGCACTCTGCAGATTCTTTAAGGCAAAGCTCAGTTTCTCCACAGCCTTCCATCCTCAAAGCAACGGACAGACCGAGAGGATGAATAGAACTTTGAAAGCATACCTCTGGGCATTCATTAACGAGAGGCAAGACAATTGGTCTGAGCTCCTGCCCTGGGCCGAATTTGCATATATCAACCAGGTCCATGCTGCTACTGGCAAGTCTCTATTCCATCTGGTGTATGGAAAGCCATTACAGCCTCCGCTGCCGCTGGAGGCTCCCAGTGCCTCACCTGCTGTTCAGGTAACTGCCCAGCAACTCCAGGCGTTGTGGCACATGACACAAAGACAACTACTCTGCGCAGCCACTAGGGCCAAACAGACAGCTGATCGCCATCGCTGACCGGCTCCCACGTTCCAGCCAGGGGATAGAGTCTGGCTCAGCACGAAGAATCTGCACCTCCGACTTCCCTCTCGAAGATTCGCTCCGAAGTTCTGCGGACCATTCCAAATCGCTGAACGAGTGGGCCTGGTGTCCTATCGGCTAAGATTACCATCTTAGCCGATATATACTGTACTATTGTTTATAATTAACCTCATCTTTTCTCTTTACTTCATCCTCCCAGTTTATTAGCCCCTGTTAATTGTAACTGCATCTCTTCATCACGTTTATTTATGTTATTGGCTGTATTCTTCACTCCCCTGTTTTCATGTAAACCGACATGATGTGAACGCTTTCATGAATGCCGGTATAAAAAAAACCTTAAATAAATAAATAAATAAAATCTTCCTTCTGGGTCCACAATGTCTTTCACGCATCACTGCTCAAGCCTGTAGTTCTCTCCCGGTACCACCGCACACCTCCGGATCCTTCGGCCACAACCATCGATGACGATCCCACGTATCAAGTGCAAGAAGTCCTGAATATCCGCTTCCACAACCGTAGATGGGAGTACCTACTGGCCTGGGAGGGCTGTGGTGACGAAGACAACACCTGGGAACCCAACCGTAATATCCTGGACAAAGATCTCTTGCACCAGTTTCACCGGGACCACCCAGGTAAACCCGGGCCTCTCAAGAGGGGCCGTAAAGGGGGGGTACTGTTGCGGTCTCCACCGCTTCCCCTCTATCCGCTCTGCACTGTGCTTACCTACAGTGGTGGAAACGCCGCCCCCGCGGCTCTGTCGGTCCTTCAGGGCGTCCGCCATTACCAGCTCGTCTCCCTGCCGCCACGCGCGCGCGTGAAGACGCACACTATGGACGCACAGCTGCCGGAAGTCGGGCCCCACCCGGGCTAACGATGCCACGCCCCAAGCCTGATTTAACCGGCGTTCGGTTACCGTCTCTTTGCCTTGCAACTAGGGTCGCTACTGGTTAGTAGTTCTGAGTTGCGCTTCACTTGTTCCACGTTCCTGCTTTGACCTCAGCCTGTTCCTGACTCTGCTTCTGCCTGCCGCCTGCCATTGACCTCAGCCTGTTCCTGACTCTGCTTCTGCCTGCCCCCAGCAACCGACCATTGCCCGTGCCTGATTCCGCTCCTGCCTGCTGCCAGCCTGACCTGGGTTCGTCTCCGTTCCTGCTCACAGTCTGTTCCAGTTCTCAGCACGCTACAGACTCCGTTCCTGCTCGCAGGTTGCTTCATCTCACGGCATGCTACAGACTCCGTTCCTGCTCACAGTCTGTTCCAGTTCTCAGCACGTTACAGACTCCGTTCCTGCTCACAGCTTGCTTCAGCTCATAGCACGCTACAGACTCCGTTCCTGCTCATAGCTTGCTCCAGTCCACAGCACGCTATAAGACTCTGTATCTGCTCACTATCTGCTCCAGCATACGCCGGCCCCAACCAGCCCACGGACTACAGCATTCTTATTGGACTACCTTATCATACTCTCTGCCCAGGCCTTCTTCTACTATAGAGACTCTCACTGTTCTCCTAAGTCCCAAGGTTCTAGGACCCTACGGGCTCCTCCTGGGGGGTTCCTGGTTCCCGGGTGAAGACCTCTGCCTGTGGCTCCGCCTCTCGACCTGCCCTATCATTGGGGTAGTTCGGCCTAAGGGTTCACTCCTGGTCCACAGCTTCCCAGACTGTAACAAACATAAACTGACTATTAGTATATTAGAAATAAAATCCTAGAAAGGATGGAAAATCCAGTTTGAAAGGCCTATCTCTTTAAGAAATCTAGTATAGGGAATATTATTACTCACAATAACCAAATGCAAACATGTAGAGAATGGTACAGCAGGAATCATTAGTGGAGGAAAATACAATGAAAGAATAACGTCCAGTAAGTGAAAACTTTATTGGTTACCTTTAAATAAAAGGATGACATTTTAAAAGTTTAACATTGATGCATAAAGCTATTTTATTGAGAATTTCTGTGTGTTTGGTATGATGCAGCCTCATGTTCCTACACAAGTATTAAGATCTTCAAATAAGAACTTTTTAGTGATATCTTCATTTAAGAACTATAGATTAGAAAAGGCCAGAAGGGTTTTTTCAATAATTTGGCCTATGTACTGAAACTCCTTAAAACCAGAATTATAAATAGAACAATAATATCAATGTTTTGTTTAAGAGAACTCTTTTGCTCCAATATTTGTGTTTCTTCCAGGATTTCATTTTTTACATGGAATAGTGAAAACATTCCCCAAAAATTTATATTAGGAACAATGACACATTAAGACCAAGTGTATTGCACTGGAGAAGGCTGATTAGGATTTTAAATGTCTTCAACTTTTTAAGTGTATATCATGTTATTTGTACATTTTAAATTATTTTTCACTGAAATATGCGTATTTTATGAATGTATTATTTTGGGAGCCAGAAAAAACAGTAATTTGACTGGAATGCATGTGTTATAAGTTTTATTACATAGATTTAAAAAAAAAAAATGGATAGCGGGAATTCTTAAGGATTGTGCTGCTTCTTCTTCCTAGAGCAGGGGTGGGCAATTCCAGTCCTCAAGGGCCACAAACCTGTCGAGGTTTTAGGATATCCTAATGAATATGCATGACATAGATTTGCATACAACTGAGGCAGAGTGCATGCAAATCTCTCTCATGCATATTCATTAGGGATATCCTGAAAACCAGACTGGTTTGTGGCCCTCGAGGACCGGAACTGCCCACCCCTGTCCTAGAGGCTAATCAGTTGGCTTAACTAACAGTGAGTTGGAATGCTGGAAATTTCCATAAGGGAACCAGGAGTTAGTTTATAATGATGTTTACTGTTCATCTGTTTCTTGCAGACATCAAACTGTTGTTCTTAATATTTAGGACTCTAGGGTTCTCTTGACACATATACTAATCACATTACAGGGTCTTTGAACCTAATTTGCAGAGGCTTCCAGTACACACAACCATTTATGTATTGAACACTCCCAATAACTTCAGAGTAATGTATAGTAGGGATGTGCAGAGCAAAATTTTATGTTCATATTTTTTATGTCCGAAAGGGGGTCCCACTTGCGGCCAATATGGACATAAAAAAAATCCAATGAGTTGGGTATATGTACATATGTGCAAAAAAAAAATTTAAACCCCCTCACCCTCCTTAATCCCCCCCCCAGACTTACCACAACTCCCTGGTGATCGAGCGAGGAGTGAGGACGTCATTTCTGCAATCCTTGGCGAGAAGCATGTGACGTCGGTGGCACGTCGAGTGACGCGGCGTCACGTGATTCCCGGCTCGTTCGCGCCGGACGGCTCGTTCGGCCCAAAAAGAACTTTTGGCCAGCTTGGGGGGGCCTCCTGACCCCCCCAAGCTGGCCAAAAGTTCTTTTTGGGCCGAACGAGCCGTCCGGCGCGAACGAGCCGGGAATCACGTGATGCCGACGTCACGTGATTCCCGGCAAGTTCGCGCCGGACGGCTCGTTCGGCCCAAAAAGAACTTTTGGCCAGCTTGGGGGGGCCTCCTGACCCCTTCAAGCTGGCCAAAAGTTCTTTTTGGGCCGAACGAGCCGTCCGGCGCGAACTTGCCGGGAATCACGTGACGTCGCGTCTGAGTGACGCGGCGCCACGTGATTCCCGGCGAGTTCGCGCCGGACGGCTCGTTCGGCCCAAAAAGAACTTTTGGCCAGCTTGGGGGGGTCAGGAGGCCCCCCCAAGCTGGCCAAAAGTTCTTTTTGGGCCGAACGAGCCGTCCGGCGCGAACGAGCCGGGAATCACGTGACGCCGGCGTCACTCAACGTGCCGCCGACGTCACATGCTTCTCGCCAAGGATTGCAGAAATGGCGTCCTCACTCCTCGCTCCATCACCAGGGAGTTGTGGTAAGTCGGGGGGGGGGGATTAAGGAGGGTGAGGGGGTTTATATTTTTATTTTGGCTCAACAATCGCGATTTCCCACATATCGAACATATCTATGTTCGATATGTGGGAAATCCGATCGTTTATGTCGAATCAATTTTTTAAGTAAAAAAAAAATATGAGTTGCGTTTTACTAATGCGGTCAATCCGAATGCACACCCCTAATGTATAGACACAAAAGCCCCCGCCCCCCCATAACTCTATGGAACACATAGTTTTATTGCACAGGGTCTTCATATATAACACTTATATACTTTAGACTCCCAACTAGTTCTATATTTTTGTATGAAAATGTACATGATCAATGACAACATCATGAAATGCAATGGACTTTCCTATGGGTGTGATATATTACAGAAGTAAATCATATTTTTGCAATGTATAATGTTAGAAATGTATAAATATGTTAATTTTTTCATGAAGATCTTTTAATTAAGCCATTTTGTCCCTTAAAGCATTTGTATATTTAATATAAATATATCTATATATTGCCTTTATATAAGTAGATTTCAAAACTGTTCCGCAAAACAGCATACAGTTCAACTAAAATAAATGGAAAAGGTGTGTTTCATTCTGATTCCAGCAGCAAAAATTCAGCACAACTTTTATTAAAATCTGTGTCAGGTTTGATCACTGTTGCAACAAGGCAGAAAGCTTGATTTAAATATGGTTTAGGAGCTTGAGGCTCTAGTCAACATTTTGTTAAGCAAGCACGAACATTCTTGTTCACAGAATTTGAATCTCTGTCAAATAACTCACTCTAATGGTAGGTCAATAGTTGAAAATTAATTAAGAGAAGGAAAATGCACTGCATTTCTATGCTGATGTGATACGTTTTAGAGCCAAAAGTGCTGCCTGGTGACTTGTATCCAAAATTACAGATTATATCAGAACAATTTTTACCAATGAATACAATGCATGGAAGAGATTTTGTTACCCACTTGAGAATGCATAGCTATAAATCAGGACTTTATTTACCGGAAAAGGCAAATATGACCAGTTCAATTGGACAATTTTTGTTTTCAAGGAAAACAATTCTCATTGTTTCCAATATTCAGTGATGTAAAAAGGATTATATTGGGTATATGGGGCCAAATTTAAGGTTCATAACAAAAAAAACACTGAAAACCCACAAGAGACTTTTCTGTTATAATTTTGAGATAACACTTTTTTGCCCAAGGCTTTAATTGCTTGCAACTTCTAGTAGAGCAAAACATTCCATGCGAAAATAAATTGTGCAAGCAATAACCTGCACAACATTTCTGTGAGACATGTTTCCAATACATAAATTTAACATTTTAAAGCAAAAGGAATACAGGAGGAGCTTTGAGCAGACTGAGAAAGCAATAAAGAAAAGGCTCAAGGAGAGAAAGAAAGATCCCAAAATATATATTTGTGGATCACTACAGTATACTTACATGATTAAAAAATGGATATTGTTGTCTCTTAGAAATGTGCCTGTAATCTGGTTAATATTGTTTATTGAGAAAGGTTCTATTCTGTGGGGGAGTTTGTTTCTTGGGTGGATGATCTGTTCTGTTCTTGGATGCTGGTATCCATTATCTGGTAAGAAGCTGATTACTGGAAACGAGTCTGTTGCTTGATATGCTGCTTCTTGAAAGATTGTCTCTTCTCTTGTGTTTGGCTTATGATCAATGCCATCTTGCCTTTACTTGACTCACCAGTGCTGGATTATCTCTGATCTATGTTTTATTCCCTGGTGCACTGAGCCAGGGAAAAATATTTTTTTGTGGTGGATAGTTGCTTAGAGCTTGATTCACTCAATTTTAGGTCAGAAAGGAGGCCGTGGCAAATAGATATTCAAGATAGCAAATTAAAAAAAGAACATAATTGAAAGCTTGAGCAGAAGCTATGTGGGAAACCAAATAGCAGTGAATTGAGTATTAATGAGGGTATGATTAAGCATTTGGGACCTGTCTGGCTGTGAGGTGCAGAATACATTATCTGCTTCATTACAATATTCATGACTTTCATTATTCCTTTTCTGACATGTGAAGCAACTCAGGTGATTTTAATTTCCTATAAAGAATGGCAGGGAAACTGCATTATGCTATAGGTGGAAACTAAGGGCAAGAAGCCAAATGTGCCTGCTTACCCTTCAATCCCCATATCACTTTATTTGTGTAATCTGTACAACACTTATTCACTCTAGTTCCTTAGGACATGATGGGGAAATCCTCAGCATACTCATTTACATGCTATCCTTCTTGTTACAGTGAGAAAAAAAACCACAAACCTCAGTAATTTGAATAGTCTGAGGAACTGCTGGCATGCAAGGTTAGCATATGTCCAAATGACAACAAAAGTATATATATTTTATTATCCATCCTGCATCCATGGCATTTATAGGAGCTTAGCTATACCATTCCCTTACATAAATCATGTGATCTTTAACATGCTCTGTCAGACTGAAGGCATAACCTAGTGGTTAGCTAGGATGGTTAAAATCTAGGTCAGCTAGGGTTTAAATGCCACTGCTGTTCCTTGTGACTTTAAGAAAGTCATTTTGTTCTTCATTGTATCAAGCATAAACAAATGGGCCTTCTTACTAAAGGTGGAAAAAAAAGGGCCTTTAGAATGTAAGCCCTTTGAGAATAGGGAAAATACCTACTATAACTGAATGTAACTCACCTTGAACTACTGAAGAAGTTAGAAAACATCTGGAGAAAAAATAAAAATCCTCACACATTAGGCATTTACCAGTCGGCTTTACACAATTACAAAAAAAGTATCAGTAACGCAAAAAAAGATTTTTTAAAGAAGAAAATCCAAAACTTTTCTCACAATCCAAGAACTTTGTTTTCTATAGTCAAAAACTTAACAAAGCTCCCACCTCATAGCAATATTACACTATCATAAAATCAATGCGATGCTATTTTGTAGTTTTTTAAGAACAAAATAGACCAGTTAATTATTAATAACCTACCAAATCCCTGTCTGGAAATTAAAATTAAACATAAAGAAGGTACAATTTGGAATACCTTCGACCCAGATCGGTACTTGAGATAGAATCCGTCATTAAAAGGTTAAACCCAGCTAGTCATCCTATAGATACCATACCCGTAATTTTACTCAGAACATTTGTAAACGCAATTGCCCCCGTTATTACGGCAATAGTTAACCTTTCCCTAAAAGAAGGTAAAGTCCCAGATGTACTTAAAAATGCAATAATTAAACCTATTCTCAAAAAACCTAATCTAGATGCCACAAAATTAAATAACTATCAGCCAATTTCGAACCTATCATTCATCGCCAATATTATCGAAAAAATTGTGCAGAAACAGCTCGCACAGTTTCTTGAATTAAATATTCTCTTCCCTAATCAGTTTGGTTTCAGAAAAAGTTTTAGCACCAAAACTTTACTAATTGCAATGACTGATACAGTGCTGAGGGGTTATGATACTGGGCAAAGTTATTTTCTAGTACTTTTAGACTTATCTATGGCATTCAACCCGGTGGATCATAATATACTTCTTGACCGCTTGAAGGAAATAGGTATTAGAGATGTAGTCTTAAAATGGTTTGATTCTTTTCTGAACAAACATTCTTTCCAAGTAAAAATAAAAAATCTAGTCTCAAATAAAGTCCCATTAGATACTGGAGTACTGCAGGGATTCACACTGTCAGCTACCCTTTTTAACATCTATTTATTGCCAATATGTCATTTGCTTGCAGGTTTGGGCCTAAACTTTTATTTTTATGCTAATGACATTCAGTTTCTTGTTCCTATAAATGACACCATCAAAAAAACCTATAAACTGATTGAAGTATACTTAAATGCCATAAAACAACTTCTTTTACATCTGAAACTGGTGCTAAATATGGATACAACAGAAATATTGCTATTAGAGAAAAAATGCAGAGATGAGGATATTCCTCCTTTTTTATTCAAAATTAAAACAACAGTACAACCCACTCTTTTCATAAAAGATCTGGGGATAATTTTAGATTCTGAACTTAGCTTAAAAAAATATTTATCCATTAAACTAAAAGATGGTTATTTTAAATTGCTCACATTACAAAGGCTAAAACCTCTATTAGATACGAACGACTTTAGGACAGTTCTCCAGTCCTTAATTTTTTCGAATATTGATTACTGTAATTCCTTATTGTTAGGCCTCCCTCTCTCTGCACTATGTCCATTACAGGTATTACAGAATGCCGCTGCCAGAATATTGACAAATAAAAGAAATGTAACCATATTACACCAGTTTTAATTGAGCTTCACTGGCTACCTATCACTTACCATGTACAATATAAAACAGCATGTATTATACACATTATTATCTATGTGTGACGGGGTCACTATGCTAGACTAAGATAGGAACTATAAAGCTAGGAACCAAAGATTCAAGGAAAAGGGGGGAAGGAAAATACTCAACACCAGGCAAGAGATGTCCCTTGGTTCCTTCCCCCGGATGTTAAAAGGACAGAGGAACCACAGGTGTGGGGGATTAAGGGTGGGACCTTTCCAGAGCCAATCAGTGGGCAGAGGAGCAGGAGTTTCCACAGGATAAAAAGGACTCCCTGGTAGAACAGTCTCAGTCTCCTGCCGGGGACTGAGGAGGAAGGAATGGGCTGCCTGGCTGCTCTGGGAAACTTGGACACTGGATATCCCCGACGGCGTGAAGGACTGCAACCACTATCACAAGGAAGGTGAGCGTGGGGACTTCTGTTGTTTGGACATACAACAAGGATACTTTGCCTGGAGAACTGCCGGTGGGTGGCTGTATCTCTGGGGAAGTGTTGAGCTCCCAGAGGTATGGAGGGAGGCGGCAGTTAGGCCCAGTGGGGCCGGACTTTGAACTATAGACTGTGAGAAGGACTTCTGAAGCCAGTGGTTGAAACATGAGTTGCTGGCTCAATGGGGAAGGTATTGGCCTTCCATCCAGGTGGTGAGGGTTCAAAACCCACCTGAGGACTTGTAAGATAAATGTGGCTAAATTGCTATTTTGAGTTTCCAAGGGACCAGGGAAGCTCATTCAGGGATTGGATCCCGGGAACAGACGCAAGCGGCAGTATACAGACCGGTGGAAGCGTCACACTATGGTGAAAAAATGGAATGGCTGAATACAGCAGCCATATGATTACATGTCCTGCAGAGAAACCTCAGGTCAGCAAACAAAGCTTTTTTAAATATTCCTTCAATAAGGTTAGCCCACTTAAGTCAGGTTCGTGATCGAGCAATATTAATCGCGGGCCCAAAGGTTTGGAACACATTACCCATTCAGCTAAGACTCCAAGCAGACAGTAAGAAATTCAAGAAAGAGCTCAAGACATGGCTGTTTGAATGTGCATATGCAGACACAACTAACTAACTATCTTTGTTTTCAGTGTATTAGAATTTTTTATTTTCTTAATATCCTTTTTATGCTTTTATAAACACTTTGTAATAACTAGTTTTTATGACTTTTAGTATTTTATTTTTATATTAATTTTTAACTATTTATAATTATGTATGTATCTTAATTGAATTATTGTATTTCTCTGCTTCCATGTTGTTTTTTATTGTAAACCATTGTAAAGGTTCCCACTGAGGCAACGGTATATAAAAAACAATAAACATAAATATAGCAAACCGAAGCAAAGAATTAATTTAGTCTTTCTGTAATGGACTTATTGTCCCTAAGTGCTCCTTTAACCCCTTGCTCATATAATGGGCCAACCGATTCCTTCAAAGGCTTCCTGCTTCAGATATATTTTTATTAAGAGGTTTTGCCTGTACGGCCAACTTATTTTCAAATTCTCTTTTATCCTGTCTTATCAATATTTTACATTTAACTTGCCAATGCTTATGCTTTTTCTTATTTTCTTCAGATGGATCCTTCTTCCAATTTTTGAAGGAAGTTCATTTGGCTAAAGTAACCCTTCAGTCCAACACTATAATTCTCTGGAAGGACAATAGTGGCTAAGGTGCAGAATGATACAGGACAATCAAGAGCAAAGAAGCAGTATGGATGCAGTGCAGGAAAGAATGGGCTCCCCATTCTGTAGTTTCAGCATGAACAGTACTCGGTCAGCTATCACTTTTATCCACTAATAACCCATGATAACCACAGAAAGGGTCACTTCTGATACAGACATTATTATCCCCTGTAACACAGGAAATCCCTACAAAAATTTCAGTCACACAGTACCATTCATTGAAGACATATTGATCATACAAGGCTACCATCTGGCCAGATTTGACCAAGGTGGCACAGCATCTTTATTGTATCCACCAACCAGAATGCCTAGTAAAAAGTATTCTCAATATAATGGGATATCATGAGTCCCCATCATTTGCAGCTGGTACCAGAGATGGTGGAATAGTTGGTCTTCCTTAAAATAAACCTCCCCTTGTTAGATTTCACTAAATGCAAGTAGCAGAAGAACTGAATATACAGCTATAATCAATCAATGGCTACAGTTTTTTATCTTAGCATCTTGCTGTGCTATTGCTAGTTACCACTCTTGCTCCTGCTGCCTGGCCTACTCCTCATGCCCTATTTCACACCTGTTTCTGCTCCTTTTAGTGTTGTGGTATCACTGTTGATACTACACCTGCTCTTCTCATTTTGCCTCTCTATTGATTTTACTGGGATATTTTGATCACAAAAGATATTCTTCTTCACTCTATCTCTCTCCTGGTTCAGTGCCTTCTTATCTTGTTCTGCAATTGTTACTTCTCAGCCTGATCCTTGTTCACTCACAGTTCCTTGGGGTGTTCTTGAATACTTTTGAAGGTGCCTTTTCTCCCTCTTTTAGTGCATTGAGTTGTCTTTCCACTGTTGATTGTGCCCTTTGCCCCTTTTTTATAGCCTTGTGATATAATTCCCACTATATATAGTGGACTTTACCTTTCTTATAGTGCCTTGGGGATTTCATGCTATTTTTGTTGCTACTGCTTTACCCTTCTTTTGGTGTCTTAGGGATTTGATGCCTCTATTTTTCCTGTCTTACCCCTCAAGCAATATCTTGGGGTGGTGATAAAACTGTGCACTTTTTTCTACCAAATGTGATTGTCTACTGTGAACTTATCCACACAAATGTTTGTATTGTAATGCTAAAAACTCCTAGCTTGCTACTATACTATTCACTCTAAATCTTGGGATGTTGATTCCCTTCTTCTTCGTATATTGCTCTGCATTTGTAGTTGGTTTTAAAGCAATACTTCCCCTGCTGTTCTGTATCTCTCTTGGTCCCTTTGGATATTTTTGTCTTTACTCATGTTGTCTTCAAAGTTATTTTTAAATTCCTTACTGAATATTGGTCTTGTCCAGTATTTAGCCTTCAATACCATCCATTTTAGTCTGCAATCCCAAGCAAGTCAAATAAAAGAAGGCCTGATCCTTGTAAACCAGTAGTCACTGGACTCTCAGTCTAGAGAACTTGGACACCCAAGTAGTAGTGTTTTGAATTCATTTGAAATTAATGGGCAACCTGAAATGAAAGTGACCCTATTTGTTTCATTTGTGAATATCCAAAATAAATGGAAGGGTCTCATGAATGAAACAAATATTATTCATCCCATTTGTTTTTGATCCCCATTTATTTCTATGGCTGTGCTAACAGGTATAAGTAACTACAGCAACCAACCCTTCCCTGTATGTCATATGTAACCTTATCTTACATTAACAGCATCATAAATAAATCAAGTACATATTTAATACAATAGCACTCACCAGTAACAAATATAATAATCAACAAATTACAATACAAATCCATATCCCTAATACCTTAATTCACAGAGGGGTAGGGAAAATATTAACTCTGATTCTCTCACATCTGAAAAATAATGCTCAAACTTGTCATTGTTCCCTATGGCAGAAGAAACAGTCACTGAAGCAGGACATTTCAGCTGGAGGTTTGGGAGAGGGTACTGAAAAGAAAGCTCTCGCCCCCTTCTCCAGTGGCATGTCCAGAGGAGCAGACCAGCAAGCAGTCCCTCTCTCCTAGTGGTGGGTTTCCTCTTATTGTCTGCTGCTCAGGGGCAGCAGAAACATCATTTAGCTTTAGTATAGTGTAATTGACCTATGGAGGCAGGTCATATCAGTTGGAGGAGGACCCAGATGAATACAAAATGTCATTCATGCCCACATAAATGACCAACAAAGATTTCACATTCAGGAACCCAGCAAATGGCACACCACCCAGATTGCCATAAAGACACAAATTTCACAAAACAGAATTCTAATGAAAAAGGTACAATACTCAAGTCATACAGTCAATAACATTTATTTCGCTGTATTTTCAGGTTTATAAAGAAACTTGAATGAGCTTATAATGTTGCACTAACCTTTGCAACAGGAGGCCACCGAAGCTCCGCCATGTGGCTGGTGCTGCCCCCGGACTTCCCACATGGCTTGGAGGCCATGCCACTGCAGAATGACAGCTGAGCTCTTCCCCATTGACCCAGAAGCCACCATCTTCACTGCTTCTATGGTGGGCCAGAAGCTGCCCTGTCTCCTCTTCACCATGGCAGGGACCCGCAGACTTCGTCCTGCCCTTCTGCAGCATGGCCGCTGGCAACGATGTCTTCTTGCAGGCCTGGAGGCCTGCTCCTCAGCAGCATGGATGCCGCCATCACTCCGCCCCTGCCTTCTTCGTGCAGCAGGGAGCCACCTGAAGCCGAGGCCTGCCTGCGGCCCTTTTCCTGTTCCTGCATGTCCAGCGTCTTCAGCAGGGCTGCTGTCCATGGTTTTGCACTTCCTGCTTTCTTCCTAGGGGGCGAGGCCACGTCTTCTTCAGTCATTTAAAGGGCCAGCAAGGGAGTGTTCCCTCTAGCTCCATCTGATGACATCACTTGGGTGTTTCCTGTTCAGCCCTACAAAAGGGCTCAGTTGCCATTCCAGTTTTGCCTTTACAAGGAGCTTGTCCTCCCTGGACTTGCTCTGCTCCTGCTTGGCAGACTTGCCTTCATGGGATCCCTAGCCATTGTTCCTGGTCATGGTCCTGATGTTCCAGTTGTTCCTGTCATCCTACTGTTCCTGATGTGTCCTGATGTTCCGGTTGTTCCTGTCATCCTACTGTTCCTGGTGTGTCATGATGTCTTCGTCCTTGTCCCTGAATTTCCTTGTCCAGATGTTTCCTGAGGCTCTGTTGTCCCATCCCTGCATGATCCGCGACCAGCCTGGCTGGGTTGGTAGGGCGCGCAGTGGTCCTCGTGGTCCGCAACCACCCCCTCTGGGGTGTGTGTAGGTTGCTTGGTGGGAAGCTCCATCCTATGGGGTCAAAGATCCGCCCCACCCATCATGTCCTGATGTCTTGGATGTCCAGATGACCTTGTCTCGTTCTGGGTTCCGGATTGACCCCTAGTGGCCGTCTTCAGTCCATCTTCGGGATATCCTTCTGTTGCGTCTTCCACGCCAGGTCGGAAGTTCCTCTTCCATCTATTGACCTGTCAGGTGCGTCAATCACACTGGGCTCCCGAAGCTCAGTCCAGGACGTGCTACTTGGAGTGTTGACTGGATTCCTTCATTTTTCATCCTTTTGTCTAGATGTCCTGTGTCTGATGCCTAGATGTCCATCTTCCTGTTCCTGGGTTCCCTGTGGGGCCATCATCCATCCTGTGCTCGTGGCTGCTCTTCAGTGAAGTGTCTACCAGTGGCAGGAAGTCCTCCGCCCTCCTGGAATCCTGGACTTTTATCTGATTTTAGCTTGTCCTCATCATCGTCAGTCCCAGTGTCTTCATCAGCTCCACTGTCTTCAGTATCCACGCTTGTTTGATGTCCTTGGCCTCCTGTCTGGCCTGCCGCCTCTGCCGTTACCCAGCGGCAGGTCCGAAAGGGCTTGGAGTGGTCGGAGGACTACTCAGAGACCAACCTTGCATGGTTGGCCTCACCAAAGCTGTGCAGGTCAGCGGGGGCATGGACTACCGGTCCCAGCCCAGACTGGACATCATCTCACCTGCCTCAATGCTTCCTTGGAGCTCCTCTCCTGGTTCGCCGAGGTCCAAGGGTACACCTCTCCGGAATCAGGAGCACCCTTTAGCGCTCCCGCCTACAGTTCTAGAACATATAACATCAAAGAGCCTAAACATTAATTCACATACTCTAAAAATATATTATCTGAAATGTTTAATGCAGCATATTTAAAATTAAAATGGCATATGAAGTATTACTTTAATCAGCACATTTAACAAACATTCTTTTTGATATTAAAAAAAGTAAAAACTTAAATCAATAAAAATACAAATATTTTACTCTTTAATTTTCTACTACGCTGAATTTTTTTTTTTCTTTCAGGCATTGGAAGGGCCCATTTTTTTTCTGACACTGTAGCAAAGCTTTGGAAAATTATTTCTTGGCTGCTCTGGTTCTGGAATAGTGGATTTCTAACTAACTGTTCAGAGCAAGGAAAGTGACAGGAGTAAATGACCTCATACTTCTAACATTTCAGCCAAACAGAGGAGTTTGACTAATACTCCAATTACCAGCATAAACTGTCCATCTAGAAACAGGATGAGGTGTATATTCAAAGGGGCTTGTCCTTTTTCCAATATTCATCCTCTAAGCATTTATTGCTTGCCACTTTCAGAGAAAGGTTAGGTGGCCCTTTGGTTTAGCACAATTTGGCAGTGTTTGATTAATTCTATTTTGAAAACATTGTGTATAACTTCCTTTCTTCAATACATTTCTTTCCCTCTCACAGCTCCTGTGACATTTGGTTTTGCTTCTGGTTTTTCCTCCTTCATATTGGAACCTGGAAGAATTTAAACACATATGCGTAGATTTTGTAAGGTGCACATGCATGTCCATGTGTGCGCTTCCAGGCACGTACATGGATGTGCCAATTTTATAACATATGGGTACAGGTGCGTGCATGTTATAAAATTGATGGGCCGTGTGCACATGCGCACAGGATTTTATAATCCACATGTGCATGTGTGCATGGCGCGCGCAAGAGGGGGTAAAATTGTACAAATTCGTGTGGCAAAGCATCATGGGCTGCCCCAGTTCCCTTCCAGTCCGCTCCAATTAAGGAGAGGACTGGGAGGGAACTTCCCTACCCCCTACCCTAACCTAATAATCCTGGAAAGAGTAAATAACCATTCCCTGTTGCACACCACTCATGATTTTATATCCTTTATCATATGTCCTTTCAGACATTTCTTTTCCAGTCTGAAGAGCCCTAAACTGTTTAGTCTTTCCTCATAGGTTAGCTGGTCCATCCCTTTAGTCATTTTGGTTGCCCTTCTGCTATATCTTGTTTGAGATGGGGCTATCAAAACTGCATACAATACTCAAGGTGCAGTTGCACGATGGATAAATAAATATTATTATGATATCTGTTATAGTTCTGGCAGTGGACCCTTGATCTGATGTAGAGTCAGCGCTATCTAGGAGAGTAAACCCTCTTAGGTCCCTACCATCGGAAGGTGAGGCCTGGTGATGTAGATGTGTAATGAAGACTTCACCCTGGAAGCTTGCGATTCCCCCAGGAGGAACCCGGCCGCTGGGACTTAGGAGACTCCCTGGAGACCGAAGAAAATCTGGATGCAGGTGCCTCCTGCAGGTCATGTAATCCAGATTGCTGGCGCCTCCAGCAGGTCAAAGTCAATGCAAGTGTAGATCTTCGGAGAATGGTCCGAAGTCGGTCCGAGGGACTAAGCCAGAAGAATGGTCGGAAACCGGTCCAGGGGTCGAAGCCAGAGGATGGTCGGAAGCCGGTCCAGGGGTCAAAGCCAGAGGAAATCCGTCCAACGAGGGGAGAACCAGGAACAAGGATCAAGAAGAACAGGAACCAGATGAGCAGGTTGCGGACCAAGAACTCAAGGCACAGGACCAAGAGGACCAAGAGACAAGATACCAAGGCAAGGTCTGAAGAGCAGACCTTGCCTTAAATACAGGGCACCAGGAAGAAGTCCCGAAGAGGAGCCATGACCATTTCCTGTCATGGCCCCTTGAAATCACCTCAGCAGACGCGCGCGCGGCTCTAGGAGGCCCGGCAGGGGCGGAGTCAGCAGAACGGTGGCCATCTTGGAATCGGCACAGCCGCGATGAGAATCTCAGTGGCGGCTGCAGGCTCCTGCGGCCGTCCCAGGAAGGGCCCGACGCCGTGGGTGAGTGGCCGGCCCCGGTCGCGGACCACCGCGGCCGGCAGCCGTAACAATATCTTCTGTTTTTTTTCTTATAATACCTAACATTCTATTTTCTGTTTTGACTGCCTTTGCACACTGAGTTGAGAATTTCAAAGTATTGTCCAACCTAACTCCAGGATCGTTTAGGGATGTGCAGCCAGAAGTTTTCTTTTTCTTTTTTCGGTTTGTTTCACTTTTAAAATTTGTTTTGTGTGGTTTTTTTCCATTTTGTTAAATTTTTGTTTGTATTTATTTTGTTTTATTTCTTATTTCACTCTAAAATAACAAAGGTGAATTTTAAAAGCCAGCACATGCATTACTTAGGGGATACATGAATAAGTCAGGCTCATGTGCACCGACCATATTCTAAAAAGCACTCAGATATGCACATAAATGCTACAGTGCTCATATCTAAAACATTTCCAAAAAGGAGTGGTCTGGGTGTGGTTTAGGTGAGGCATGGGCATGTCAGGGCCTGGCTAAGAGATGCACATGTAAATACTTTTGCACCCCAGTGCTCGCCGAGGTCCTCTGCTGTGTAACTTTACCTCTGATATGGATGGCATGTAAATTATAAAAGAAAAAGATTGAGTCATTTTGGAGGGGTTTAGAGGGTATGGGATAACCGAGGAGAGTACAGGCTATCAAACCAAGAGAGCTTGGAGGACCTAGCTATTAAATGATTGAACTGGTAAACTGGTAATGGTGTCAGCACGTACCCCTTTGAAAATCCCTCGACTTACATGGTGGAAGCAAGATTTGCACACCTGCTTAAAATTTGATGCACACGTGCACGCGGCCAGGCTATTTTATAACATACATGTATATGTTATAAATTGTCTGCGTCCCTGGGCACAGGCTAAGTGTGCCAATGTGAGCCTACGTGTCAGTTTGAAATTTGCTGTCCCTGCGAGCACTAAAAATAAAAAATGAATTAAACAAATGCATATTCCTAAGATCCTTTTCCTGGGTGATAATGCCTAATAGAGAATCCAACATTGTGTATCTATAATTTGAATTATTCTTCACTATATGCATCACTTTGCACTTGTCCACATTAAATGTCATCTGCTATTTAGACACCCAATCTCCCAATCTTACAATGTGCACTTGCAATTCCTCACAATCAACTTGGGATTTAATTACTTTGAACAATGTTGTGTCATCTGCAAATCTGATAATCTCAGTCATTACTCCCTTTTCCAGATCTTTTTATAAATGTATTAAAATGCACTGTTCCCAGTTCAGATCCCTGAGGCTCTCCAATATTTACCTTTCTTCTTTGAGAGAAATAATCATTCTGTCCTACTCTCTGTTTCCTATCTTTTAACCAGTTACCAATCCACAATTGGACATTGCCTCCTATTCTATAAATCTTTATTTTTCTAATGAGACTCTCATGAAGTACTTTGCCAAATGCCTTTTGAAAATCGAGATACACTGTAATTAACTAGGTCACCCTTTTCCATATTTTTATTAACATCTACTGGCCTGGCCTCATGTAGCAACAAACCACTAGTAACTGTGTAAAGTATGATGTAATGTTACTATTCAATGCAAAAGGAACATCATAAATTATCGCTGTTTTTTTGGATCGTGATACCTCATAGTAAGTAAGGCCTCTCGATTTTTTTTCAGAGAGCGCTCTTAAAGAAACATGTCACATTTCAAGCGTTTACCATCAAATGGTTTTACGCTAAAGAGACTTGTTTTTATCGTTGTAATCATAGGTATCAACAATCGGGAAATTTAAGAATATATTTTTTTTTAAAAAAATGTTTACTTTTTTAGTAAAGTTAGATGCGAACAAATTACTTATCATTATACGCTTGGCGTGCTGTGATGACTGCTTTTCTGAAACACCGGTAAGAACCCGGTTCTTACCGGTTCTTACCGGTGTTTCAGAAAAGCAGTCATCACAGCACGCCAAGCGTATAATGATAAGTAATTTGTTCGCATCTAACTTTACTAAAAAAGTAAACATTTTTTAAAAAAAAAATATATTCTTAAATTTCCCGATTGTTGATACCTATGATTACAACGATAAAAACAAGTCTCTTTAGCGTAAAACCATTTGATGGTAAACGCTTGAAATGTGACATGTTTCTTTAAGAGCGCTCATGTAGCAACAGGCATATCACCGATGCAAACTCACAAAGGGGTGCTATGTGGATGACATGTTCCTCTAATGTGACTTTTTCCTGCCTAAGATTTCTATGGAATCTTATGAGGCTCTCTATATAAATCAACAACATCTCATAATATTCTTCTTCAACCACCTATATTTCCCTCCCCCAACAAAATCAGCTAAAAATACCTCTTAGGATCTTAGAATACATTAAAGACTATTATCCTAGCTATAACCTTAGGGTTACTAGCCCTAAATTTAGAGTCCATTACCAAACTCGGCCACCTGACCAGTCAGTGATAATCTGGTTATAACGAGGCCAGCAATATGTCAGATAAGTACTGTCATCAATCAAGAGGCCTTCTTTCCTGTTCCCTCATTGGCACAAGCCTCACTTACCCAGCAGGAAAGTCTCTTAACTGACCAGGTGGGGAGCCTGATGAGACAGATAAGGATCTGGCCATGTTATCCCATCCCTGTACATCCATGGACCTCCATTGCAAGGAAGCTCATGCGAGATTAACAACACATTAACACATTTTCAGTCTCTTATTGGGCTCAATTCACCCAAATCCTGGACAATTAAACATTTCTGGCAGAAATATGTTCACCAAAAATCTCAATAAACATTTTTCTTTATCACATTAGATTTGGAAATTCTGCACAAGCTCCCAATTAGATGGGACTTGAGGACATTCTCCACTTATGCAATACATTATCAACTTCATTTCAAAAAATAAGTGAGCTGATATGTCTCAGCTATCAATGATTTCTTGTACATCTAGAATAGGAACTAAGGAAGCAAAGTGGTGTGCGTACTAATAGGCATTAATTAATAACCGTATTAACTCTCACTATTTGAATGCAAATAACAACAACAACAAAAAAGCTAATGGGATCATTAGGTATTAACACAAGAGGTCATTTAAGACAATAAAGTTAACTGTATCTCAGGAAGTACAGGAGGTAACTTTCTTGTTTGTGACCTGTATTTTAGGGATGTGCAGAGGGACGCCATACATTGCATTCGTGATTCGGATTCGTCAGGTAGCAGATACATTGCATTCGGCCGTATGGCGCCCCGATGCGTTAATACGGCAATTTCTATTCGTGTCCCAGCTAAAATAAAAATTAACTACAACCCCCCAGCCTCCTGACCCCCCCAAGACTTACCAAAACTCCCTGGTGGTCTAGCGGGGGGTCCAGGACCCATCCCCTGCACTCTCACACCCCCATGCCGGTTTCATCATGGCGCCGATAGCCTTTGTCACAGGGGCTACCGGTGCCATTGGTCAGCCCCTGTCACATGGTCATCGGTGCCATCTTGTGCTCCTACCATGTGACAGAGGCTGACCAATGGCACCGGTAGGCCCTATGACATAGTATGGGCAAAGGCTATCGGTGCCATTTTGAGTACTGGCATCGAACGGCCGGCATGCAGGAGGTCGCTCCGGGACCCCCGTTGGACCCCCAGGGACTTTTGGCCAGCTTGGGGGGCCCTCCTGACCCCCACAAGACTTGCCAAAAGTCCAGCGGGGGTCCGGGAGCGACCTCCTGCACGTCGGCCATCCGATGCCAATACTCAAAATGGCGCCGATCGCCTTTGCCCTCTCTATGTCACAGGTACCGACAGTCGGCCCCTGTGACATAGTGAGGGTAAAGGCAATCTGCTGCCAGTATTCAAAATGACGCCGATCGCCTTTGCCCTCATAAGTCACAGGGGCCGACCGTCGGTACCTGTGACATAGTGAGGGCAAAGGCAATCGAAGCCATTTTGAGTATTGGCATTGGACGGCCGACGTACAGGAGGTCGCTCCCAGACCCCCGCTGGACTTTTGGCAAGTCTTGTGGGAGTCAGGAGGCCCCCCCCAAGCTGGCCAAAAGTCCCTGGGGGTCCAACAGGGGTCCCGGAGCAACCTCCTGCACTCCGGCCGTCCCATGCCAGTACTCAAAATGTAGCCGATATCCTTTGCCCATACTATGTCACAAGGGCTACCGGTGCCATTGGTCAGCCCTTGTCACATGGTAGGAGCACAAGATGGCGCTGACGGCCATGTGACAGGGGCTGACCAATGGCACCGGTAGCCCCTGTGACAAAGGCTATCGGTGCCATGATGAAACCAGCACCAAGGGTGTGAGTGTAGGGGATGGTTCCCAGACCCCCCCCCCCCCCCCCCCCGCTGGACCACCAGGGAGATTTGGTAAGTCTTGGGGGGGTTCAGGAGGGTGGGGGGTTTGTTTAAATTTTTATTTAGGTGGCCGTATAATTCGGCGAATATGTGTGTGTTCGTGGGGAATCGCGATACATTTCGCTTCCCCACGAATACTACGAATAGTGCAGTATACGTTGTGGATCGCCAATACGGCGAAAACGAATGCACACCCCTACTGCATTTAAAATGTGCTACTGGAACTATTTCTTTCAAATTAAAGTTATGCTTCAGAGCCCATCACCTCAAACTCCTACTCCATCCCATAACCTTCCACTTTCACTCTTCAATAAAAAAAAATGGGCCTCTAAACTCCATAAACCTTCCCAGCCCTATCTCATAAACTCTAAATCAAGCCTTCAGGCCCTATAATTTCCTTTCATCCCTTTTATAGGAAGATACCAGAGGTTTCACTGTAAAAATATGAATACTGACCCCAGAGAGTCACAGACTTTACAAGATGGATGCTGACATGTATGTCTCGGCACAGAAAAACAAGATGAGGAACTTTTGACTAGGAAAACAATGCTACCTAGGTTATCTGAACTACTTGTTTGATTAAGGCCTATAAAGCTGTAAATGGCCCCAAGACAGCTACAAGTCAAAGATGCACAAACAACTTAAAGAAGAAAAACAGCCTAACCAAGAACAGTTCGTCAGACAGGAGCAGTGACCTCCCTCAATGGCATAAAAGAGGCAGCTATCTAAAGGGGAGAAAATTGCTGACAGGGAAGGGAAGCACTGGTCAAGTGGTGACAAGGTAATCACATTAAGAGAGAATATAGACCCCCTACTCTTTACATAATACACACATACATTGAGGATCCAATAGTATTAATCTATAAATTTTTAATACATCAGTTAGTCAATCAACATCATTTTTCAGAACATATTTATCAATATATTTCAAACATGTATTAATAAAATTACATACACATTGAATTCACAAATGTTTCCATAATTACATCATTAATACAAAAACATGTGCAACCTCATGGACATTATCACCCCACCATAGCACCAATAAACTAGCAGCATTACCACACCACCATAGCAGCACCCATAGCGCTGATGTATTAAAAATGTATAGATTAATACTATTGGATCCTCTATGTATGTGTGTATCAAGTGGTGACAAGACCATACCCTGAACTGAGGGCCACCAGCAGGAGCAGTGATCACCTCCTCGAGGAAAAGGGGGAGGGGGGGGGTCAACAATTTGAAATGAAGAGATGACAACATCTGCTCACTGCTTAACTATGCATGAGCTTTTTACATATCCATCTCCTTGCTGTTATAAGCAGTGGAGAAAAGAGACAGAATGGAGGGCCCACAAGAAAAAGACAATTAACAGCTGACGACACCCAAAATATCTGCAAATAAGATTCCTGTCTGTTCATGGTTACTCATGTTGCAGCCTTGCCAGCACAGAGATGGGGGTGACCAAATAAAAGACCATTTACCACATGACAATGCCCAAGGCATCACCTTTGCCCCTCCCAGCCATGAAGGAAGTGCTCCTGGCTCCGAAATGAGACATCTTAAAGTAATATTCCTGCTGTGAACTGGCTACCTGTGCAAATGTTGGCTTCCCTTCTCCAAGGCAGAGACAAGCCTTCTCAGCTCAGCCTGTGACTGGGACAAAGAATGCACACTCTCTTCACCAGGCACAGTCTCTGAGACCTCCAGGCAGAGACTGCTCCAGAATGAAACAGAAGATATACTGCCAAAGTTGTGGGGGCTAGCCAGCTAGTTATCTTTATTAATTCCCTAAGCAAATTAAGATTTCTGGCTTGTTTCATTCCACTAATGATGTAGAACTTTATTTAATATAAACTAATGCTAAGTAACTTGAACTTTAGAGACATGTAATGTTTATTTTCTTCTAAATGCTAACCCTGCAAAATCTGACAAATAAAAGTCTGATTCTGTGGATAAAACACGTGGTCTTTATAGAGCTATTCAGTTTATGTAGGTATAAGACATATTAGAGGTCATTGTCTGTAGCAGTGCCGGCCCTGATAGGTGTAGGACAGGGGGAAACGAGGTGCACAGTATCAGACAGGTTAACGAACACTCTCATACAGCTACACTTCTAAGCAACAAATTGGGTCTATGGCCCCATAATCAATCTCTCCCACTCCTCTACAATCTCAGAATGGGTCTCCAGGCTTGTGAAACACCCAATGTACCTCAGATTGCCACTCATTGTTATGAAAGGCAGCTCACTCACCCATGACACTTCTGGACCTGTTTTACAGGCGGGACACTGCTTCACTCCCCAGTTGCTGCTCAACACGGCATGAGACGCTGATGGCCACCACTTCTCCTGACTTCTCTTAGGCGCATGTGCACACAACGGCTCAACTCTTAAAGGGCTTGCAGCAGAAGCTCAGCTGTGGCACCCACTGATGACATCTCTGACCCCTCTCTATAAAAGGCTCCTTCTGAGGAGCAACAGACACCTCAGCAACAGGTCTCCTGATGTGCCTTGTGCCTCAGTGCATGTTGCCGTTGTTCCTGTGTTCCTATTTCTGCATTCCTATCTTGCTCTCACCTTCCTGCCTTGTTCCTGAGTTCTTGTCCTCCTTGCTTTGCCCTTGTCTTGTCCTTGCCCAGCTGTACCCTAGTCATATCCTTACCCTTTTCTTGGTCCTTTTCTTTGCCCCATCTCTCCTTGTCTGTCTCTTAGCTTTCCCTTCCAGATTCTAACCTCTGCTTGGACCCTGACCATTCCTTGATTGTTGCATGGACCTGACCTTAGCCTTGGATCTGACCTTGCCTTGTCTGCTGTCTGCCTTGACCTCTGGACTGGTATCTGCTGTCAGCTGCCTGCCCTGGCCTTTGCTTGACTTTGGACTTTTGTGTTCATGATTGCCCTTGGTACCCACCTAAGTCCTGCTGGCTGCCAGAACCCAAATGCTCAATCTGCTGGGAAGGCAGCTGGTAAAGGTTGTTATTGTTTGTAAGGTTTTGGGTGGACCCTTGGACACTGGGGCTGCTGACCACGCCCACGGAGGGAAGTCCCTTCAGGGGCCACAGGTTAGGCTCAGCTTTAGGACACACAACATTGATAGATATTTTATTAACAGTATTGAGGAGCCACCAGAGGTGGCAGTAGTGAGCAGAGTTGAAGCCCAGCTGGGCTTGTAGTCCCTCCGGGCTCTGGAACAGTGATCCCACAATGGCTGTGCTGTAGTGAAGAGAAACTAAGATAGTGAGTACAAAGAAGTATATGCAGGGTTCTGGAATAGAGCCTCTTGGTTGAGTACTCACACAGCGGTTTCTCTTGGTAGGGAACACAGGAGCTGGACTAGAGGCAGGCTCTCGAGGAGCGAGTACCTGGTTCCAGGGAACAGCTCTGAGAGAAGTAGATGGTAACTCACTGATGGTGTAGGCAGCGGTATCTTCCAGGCAGAAGTGAAGTCCAGGCAGCGAGTCAGAGAACATGGACCCTCGACGAGTGAGTACCGGTTCCAGACAGCGACCTGAAAGAGGCCCCCAAGGAGCAGGTACCCCAGATAGAGTAAGTCCAATAATGGAGAGGCAGAGTAGCTAGGTATGGAGAGCATCCGTAAGGAGTTCCGACCATTGCTAACTCGATTAGCTAGCAGTTATGTAGGCTTTTGTATCCGGGATGCATGATGTCATCACAGGGGGATGCCCCTGAGGTTCACGCCAAAGAAAGTATTTGAAGCAGGGCTATGTAGCGTGCTCGCCCTAAAGCAGCTGGACAGCATGGTGGGAGGCAGTGCCCAAGCCCGACTGGGGATGCCGTAGAGGACAGCAGTCAGACGCCGCAGCAGCCAAACGTCTGTCCACAGCAGAAGGAGTCGCCAGAGAGGTAAGGAGGGCAGAGTGGAGAAGTTGGGCAGTGACAGTCGTAACAGTACCCCCTTCAAAGGGCAGTCTCCTCTGTGGGTACCAGGTTTAGGTTTGCAGGATGTGCGAGATGTAAATGACGGAGCATCTCTTTATCAAGGATGTTAGCCTGAGGCTCCCAAGAGTTTTCTTCGGGGCCAAAACCCTCCCAAGAAAGGAGGTATTCAAGTGTTTTGCCTCGTCTTCAGACATCAAGAATCTCTTCGACCTTGAATTCTAGGTCATCTTCTGCGTTGATGGCAGGTGGTTCCTGAGTCTTGGAAGAGAATTCACTGAGAATGAGAGGTTTCAAGAGTGAAACGTGAGAAGTGTTGTGGATGGTTAGTCCGGGTGGTAACTTCAGACTGTAGGTGATGTTGCCAAGATGTCGTAGGATTGGAAATGGTCCAACGTAGCGAGGAGCGAACCGAGTGGAAGGTAATTTCAGTCTGAGATGTTTGGTAGATAACCAGACTTTGTCACCGGGTTTGAAGACAGGCGCTTGAGAATGGTGAGTGTCATAGAACTTCATAGCATGGTCACTCGCTTTAACTAGCATGTCTTTCATCTGAGCCCACAGGTTATGGATTTCATCAGCAGTAGATTGAGCTGCTGGGGACATCACTGAGAGCTTCAGTGGAAGTGGCAGTGTTGGAGAGTGTCCATATACCCTTCAAAAGGTGTTGATCCAGTTGATGTTGCTGGATGAGAGCTGATGGCGAATTCAGCCCAAAGTAACAGTTCAGCCCAGTTATTCTGACAGCAACTCACATAGGCTCGAATGAACTGTTTTAAGGTTCTATTCTTCCATTCTATTTGGCCATTTGATTGTGGATGATAGGCTGACGTGTAGTCTAGAAAGATGTTGAATAACTTGCAGAAGGCCCTCCAGAATCTTGCCATGAATTGAGATCCTCGGTCTGAGACAATGTGTCTTGGTAGGCTGTGAAGGCGAAAAATGTGCGATATGAAGAGCTTTGCAAGCTCCAAGGCTGAAGGTCAGCCAGGCAGCACCACGAAATGGGCCATCTTGCTGAAGCGATCAACTGTTACCCAGATGGTATTCATTCCTCCAGAAGGGGGTAAATCGACTACAAAATCAGTAGCGATGTATGACCAGGGCTGTTCCAGAACTGGCAGTGGTTGCAGCAATCCCCATGGTTGGCCAGAAGCAGGTTTGTGTTTGGCACAGTTGGTACAGGATGCCACATAGGATAGGGTATCCTTCTTGATAGTAGGCCACCAATAAAACTTCTGGATCTTGAGCAGGGTACAGCGTTGGCCAGGATGGCCAGCCAGCTTGGAATCATGCGCCCAAAAGAGTTCTTTCTTCTTGAGGTGTTTAGGCACTATGGTCTTACCAGCAGGCACAGAATGTGTAGTCGCCAAGATGACTTTCTTCGGGTCAATTATGTGCTGAGGTTCTTCAGGCACATCCTTCAAGAGAAAGGAGCGTGACAAGGCAACAGCTCAAGTATTTCTGTCTCCGGGACGATATTTAAGCACAAAGTCAAAATGATTGAAAAATAAGGACCATCTAGCTTGTCTGTGGTTAAGACGTTGCACATGACGGAGATACTGTAGATTTTTGTGGTCCGTGAATACGGTTATTTGATGTTCAGCGCCTTCGAGCCAAGGTCGCCATTCCTCGAATGCAAGCTTTATTGTCAAGAACTCTTTATCGCCGATCCCATAGTTTTTCTCTGCCAGGGAGAAACGTTGTGAGAAGAAAGAGCAGGGACGTAAGGCTTTAGAGTCTCCAGTCTGTCTCAATACAGCCCCCACGCCGACATCTGAAGTGCCAGCTTCTACGATAAAGGGCTTGTTGGAGTCAGGATGCTGCAAGTATGGTTCTGTGGAAAAGGTAGTCTTTAGTTTTTCAAACGCGGAAATGGCCTCCGCAGACCATTGTGAAGCGTTGGCACCCTTGCGGGCAATTGCGGTCAAAGGTACTGTTAAAGAAGAGTAGTTCTTTATAAAGCTTCTATAATAGTTGGTAAACCCTAGGAATCGTCTCAGGGCCTTCTGGCTGGTAGGACAGGAGCAATCTCCTTAAGGCATTTCCCATGACAACCTGGGCCCCAGCGGGAGAGTTCCAAGGATGCCCATTGAAATTGGGGTTGGTGCAACTGCAACCAGGGTAACCCCAGGACAATAGGGTGCATGGCCTTCTCTAACACAAAGAAGGAAATTGACTCAATATGGAGAGCTCTGGTGTGGAGAGTTACCGGTGCAGTTTGGCAAGTCACGTCACCCGGTAAGGGCTCTCCATGGATGGAGGATAGGAGTAGTGGAATTTCAAGGTGACGAGGGGAATCCTCAGATGTTCTACTAGGCGTTGAAGAATAAAGTTGCCTCCTGCCCCTGAATCCACCAGGGCAAGAGTTTGAACCTTAGATGGTCTGCAGATCAAGGAGACTGGGAGAGAGAGCGGAGGAGAGGGCGTACTAAGGCCTAAGAACAGTCCTCCTGCAGGACTTAGGCCCGTCCATTTCCTGGACAAATTGGGCATGTTGGGACATCGTGACAAATCTGTCCACAGTACATGCATAGACCATGCCTCTTCCGAAGTCTTCTCTCTTTGGAAGTCAAATGTTCGCAACCAAGTTGCATCGGTTCATCTCCACTGGTAGCAGGAATTACTGGAACCATCCGCGGTGCAGGTTTAGCACTAGCCTCCTTCTGACCAAGTCCTCTATTAGACCGGAGCTCTTTTACCTTATCACAAAGCCGGTGATCGATCCTAGTAGCCAAAGCCACTAGTTCATCCAGCGAGTCAGGTGTTTCACGAGCGGCCAGCTCGTCTTTCAAGCGAGTATCCAGGCCTCTGAAGAAGAGGGTCTTCAGGCATTTGGGGTCCCAGCAGAGTTCTTTAGCAAGAGTCTTAAACTCTATCACAAAATCAGCCAGTGGTTGGTTGCCTTGATTCAGGTCCAACAGAGCAGAGCTGGCAATGGTCAATCGAGCAGGATCATCGAAAACAGATTTAAATAAGTCCAAAAATCCATCTATCTCCTGCAAAATAGGATCCTTGCATTCCTACAGTGTAGAGGCCCAAGACAAGGCCCTTCCATCAAGAGAAGATAGAATGTAAATAGTCTTGGAAAAAACTGTGGGGAACTGAGAAGGCTGTAATGCAAAATGCATGCAGCACTGGTTTAAAAAGCCCCTGGTCTTCTGAATCTCTCCCGAGAAACGAACTGGAGCAGCCAGCAGTACAGCAGTCTTTAAAGTTACTTCATGTAACTGACTTTCATTGCTGGAATTAACGCCTTGGGTCTTCTGTGTGTGCAGCTGATGAAACGCTGAAGTGAGTTTCTCCAATGCGTCTTGCTGTTCAGAAATGCGCAGGGCCAGGCTCTGAATGGCCTGCAGGGCATTGAGCTGTGGAGTTAGCAATATGAGATTGTTTGTAAGGTTTTAGGTGGAACCTTGGACACTGTGGCTCCTGACCACGCTCACGGAGGGAAGTTCCATGAGGGGCCACAGGTCAGGCTCAGCTTTAGGATACACAACACAGATACATCTTTTATTAACAGTATTGAGGAGCCACCAGAGGTGGCAGTAGTGAGCAGAGATGAAGCCCGTAGTCCCTGAGGGCTTGTAGTCCTTCAGGGCTCTGGAACAACGATCCCACAATGGCTGTGCTGTAGAGAAGAGAAACTGAGATAGTGAGTAGAGATGTGAATCGTGTGATCGATCGTCTTAACGATCGATTTTGGCTGGGGGGGGGAGGGAATCAGATCGTCGTGGTATTGTTTTTTTTTAAAATCGTGTAAATCGTAAATCGGGGGAGGGCGGGAAAACCGGCACACAAAAACAACCCTAAAACCCACCCTGACCCTTTAAAATAAATCCCCCTCCCTCCCAAACCCCCCCCCCCAAATGTCTTAAATTACCTGGGGTCCAGTGGGGGGGTCCCGGTGTGATCTTCCACTCTCGGGCCACGGGTGTGTTAATAGAAATGGCGCCAGCGCTGCCGGCCCCATTTTGGTTCCTGTCCCTCGACGTCACGAGCGCAGGAGATCGCTCCCGGACCTGACCCCCACAAGACTTGCCAAAAGTCCAGCGGGGGTCCGGGAGCGACCTCCTGCACTCGAATCGTAATGCCGTATTGCAAAATGGCACCGGCCGAGGTCGCTTCTGGACCCCCGCTGGACTTTTGGCAAGTCTTGTGGGGGTCAGGAGGCCCCCCCAAGCTGGCCAAAAGTCCCTGGGGGTCCAGCGGGGGTCCAGGAGTGATCTCCTGAGATCGTGACGTCGGGGGACAGGAACCAAAATGGCGCCGGCGCCATTTTTATTAACGCACCCATGGCACGAGAGTGGAAGATCACATCGGGACCTCCACACTGGACCCCAGGTAATTTAAGATATTTTGGGGGGGTTCGGGAGGGTGGAGGATTTATTTTAAAGGGTCGGGGTGGGTTTTAGGGTTGTTTTAGTGTGCCGGTTTTCCCGCCCTCCCCATTCCCCTCCCCCTTCCCCCGATTTACGATTTTTGACGATAAATTGGGGGAATTCCTATTGTATATCGCCTCTAACGATTTTTGACGATTTAAAATATATTGGACGATATTTTAAATCGTCAAAAAACGATTCACATCCCTAATAGTGAGTACAATGAAGTATATGCAGGGTTCTCGAATAGAGCCTCTTGGTTGAGTACTCACACAGCGGTTTCTCTAGGTAGGGAACGCAGCAGCTGGAGTAGAGGCAGGCCCTCGAGGAGCGAGTACCTGGTTCCACGGAAAAGCTCTGAGAGAAGTAGATGGTAACTCACTGATGGTGTAGGCAGCGGTATCTTCCAGGCAGAAGTGAAGTCCAGGCAGCGATTCAGGGAACATGGGCCCTCGAGGAGCGAGTACTGGTTCCAGACAGCGACCTGAAAGAGAAGAGAGGGGCTCCCGAGGAGCGGGTCCCCAAATAGAGTAAGTCCAATAATGGAGAGGCAGAGTAGCTAGGTACGGAGAGCGAATCCCATCCATAAGGAGTTCTGACCGTTGCTAACTCAATTAGCTAGCAGTAATGTAGGCTTTTGTATCCAGGATGCATGACGTCATCAAAGGGTGACGCCCCTGAGGTTCATGGCAAAGAAAGTATTTGAAGCAGGGCCACGCGGCACACGCGCCCTAAGGCAGCTAGACAGCATGGCGGGAGGCAGCGCCCAAGCCGGACTGGGGACTCCGGAGAGGACGGCAGGCAGATGCCGCGGCAGCCAAATGTCTGTCAACCACAGGAGGAGTCGCCAGAGAGTTAAGGAGAGCGGAGTGGAGACGTCGGGCAGCGACAGTCGTAACAAAGGCGAAGCTCCAGCCTATCGCTTGGTAGGACACATTCACCAGTTGTTGGCTTGGGCCTTTTAGGTTTGTCTACTAGGCTGTGCCAACCATGTGCAGTAGCAAGGGCTCATGGTTACCATTCCCATTACACTCTTCACCTAAAAGGTGCTCCAAATAATTGCTAGGAGGAAGAAACTAGTTTCCATTCTACCAAGATGAGCCAAATTCAAAATGGAATTGTTAACATTCTGACTCAAAAGGAGTAAGTAAGGGCAGTAGGAAAAAGATGGCCATCTGGCAAGTAATCTATGAGCATCCTTTACATGTGTATAAGATGATATTTGTGGTATCAAAGTCAAAATGGACCAGTATGAGATCATTTTTGAGTATCTTACAAATATTATTCCAAGAGATTAATGGTAATTATGCAGAATTTAATTCTAAAATCTGAAAAAATAGAGTTTTCTTTTAGACTTCTTTAAGAATCAGTTTCTTGGTCTCCCATAAGAAAACTGAAAGACTATTGTAGGATCCTTTAAACATAACAAATAAATAGAAATGTTTAAAATTGTACTTAACTATGGATATTCTAAGTAGGTTTGAAATTTGAATATCCTACCTAATAAACGAAGGATGACCGACGTGCCGCAAATGCGCAGTAGAGACCAGCTCTACCGCGCATGTGCGGGCGAGCACGTCGGTCTGAGCCAAAAAAAATGGCGGTGTCGAGTGGCAGCGGCGTCCAGTGGCAGCGGCGGCGGCGGCGTTGAGTGGCAGCAGCGGCGGCGGCATCCGGTGGTAGCGGCGGCGGCAGATGGCAGCGGCGGTGGCAGCGGCGGCGGGTGGCAGTGGCGGCGGCGTCGGGTGGCGGCGGCATCGGATGGCAGCGGCGGTGGCAGCGTCGGATGGCAGCGGCGGCGGGTGGCAGCGGCGGCGGCGGCAGCGAGGGAGGAGAGAGAGAGGGAGGGACTGACAGAGAGAGGGAGGGACTGACAGAGAGAGGGAGGGACTGAGTGAGAGGGGAGGAGAGAGAGGGAGTGGGACTAAGTGTGAGGGGGAGAGAGAGGGAGGGAGTGGGACTGAGAGAGAGAGGGAGGGAGTGGGACTGAGGGGGAGGGGGAGGGAGTGAGGGAGGGAGGGAGTGGGACTGAGGGGGAGGGAGTGGGAGTGGGACTGAGGGGGAGTGAGAGGGAGTGAGACTGAGGGGGAGGGGGGAGGGAGTGAGACTGAGGGGGAGGGAGTGGGACTGAGGGAGAGAGAGAGAGGGGGGAGGGAGTGAGTGAGAGGAGAGGGAGGAGTGGGTGAGAGGGAGGGAGGTAGGGGGTGGTGAAGAGTGAGGGGAGAGAGAATGAGGGGGAGGTGAGAGACAGAGGGATGTAGCCCGTTTTAACGGGCTTAACGGCTTGTAGTTTACTAAATCACTCTCCGGAATGTTGAGCTCCATGAGTTTTAACCTAAACTCTAACATAATGCATATTTATTAACTGGACATTGAAAAACCTGAATGTCAGTTATTAATTGCTCAATAGTGGCTAGCACCTGCAAAGCAGATGTTGTTTTGTTTTTAATTATAATTCTGTGGCTAAACCTAACAAATATTAAAAGTGCAGTCTCAACAGCATTTTTCAACTTTGAAGCTTAAACAAAAAATGAACATTTATGTTTGTTGGTTTGTTTGACAAACTGCTTGGCAATACGTCTAAGGAAACCTTAGTTTCCATGAAATATTTGTAGGGTTCATTATATCTGTTACAGCCATGAATATAAATGTAAGGCGTTATAAAATGATTGTTTGAAGTATAATTGCTAGCAAATTGCTAGTAAAACAAAAAACTGGCCATAACTGCTGGAATGCAGTGTTCTATTAAGCAGATTTTCCTTTGAAGACTCTAGAGAATCCTTGGGTCCTATTGAACAAAGGGACTTATTTTTCCATAGGCACAGAATGGAAAAAAGTTCTTTTTGAATGAGATCCTTCACCTTTAACTGAAACAATATATTTTGTCATGTTGGCTTGATTACAGGTATCATACCTAATAATTTTGCAGCACTAGAATAAATTAGACTGCCTCCAAATATTCTCATCCATTAAAAAAATTATTGAAAAAATGTTTACCATTAGTAGAATTTATGAGCATATTGACTATATGGATTGAATAAACTTTACATGAATTTAAAAAAAAATGGAATGTGTTCATTGTTTTTCCTCAGAAACATTGAAGTTTTCAGCAGGTGGAGTTGATGCAGTCTGCATCCTGGTTTAAAAACATATTCCCTAACTAACTTCTCCTTGAACTGTATATCCATTAATATATGCTGCTATTCTGTCGTGTTCACTCATTTAAGATCATTTACCATCACATTTTTAATTATTCTACACACCTGTGCTTTTCTGAAACTTTTATTTTCTAAAGAATGATAAGTCCTAGGGCAATGGAACAAGTCAGGTAAAAAAAAGAACAAGTACAAATTTTAATGATTGATTTAATTACTGAAAATGCAATTATATGTTTGATTAATATATTAGAAGCAGTATACCAGAAAAGTGCAACTATGAAAAATTCAATGTCATTCAATAAATGTGTATAAAGAGTTTAATATATCAACTCAAGTCAATTAATGCAAATAAATCCTAGGGAGAGTTTTGTGACAATACAAACAAGGAGCAAGAGTGATTCATACATTTTCACAAAACTTCAAAAAGTAAAAATGTTCCTGAAATTTAGCTGGATAACCTATGTTAATTTTTATAGTTCAAAGCAATGCAGAAGCTACCGGGTAGGGGGAAGCTACCGGGTAGGGGGAAGGGGAATTGAGACTTTCCATTTTTGCAGCGCTTAGCACTTTCAAAGACAATATAGGAGTAAGATTCCACACTCAGTACTATATCTATAAAGATAAGATTATGGTACATGTAATCATCCCTTAAAGAAAATTAAGCCTCCACTTGATGAAGAGATTCCTGCATTTCCAAAAGTGTATTGTAAAAGGTAAAATGTTCCCGAATACAGACACCATGTTCCGCCCAAGAGGCTGCATCAAGGACTGTGTAGGCAATAGCTCAATCACTACAACAAAAAGACAGATAAACAAATGTCATAATATATAAGGGACACAAGAAACTGGGTTGAACAACTTTCACTGGGATATTCAAAAAACATGACAGGAGCCCTTACAGATGTAAGCTAGACAAGAGTATTTAAAGACATTGACATTGGCACCAAAACTGTGAATCATCCAATTGACCTGACCACCAGGAATCGCATGAAGAAGCTTTAACCAATAAGAAACTAAAATCAGAAAGAGGCTGTCTTGCATCTTATCAATAATATCATATACAGTAAGGTCATATACAGCAAGGACACACACTAGAGTTACAGAAAAGCAATACTAAAGTGTACCTAATTATTGTAATATAAAAATCCACTTTTGTTCCCTGTGCAACAATTATTCTGAAAAATGTCCACCCCTTGGTGAAGGATATAAAACATCAATGACTAAAAATATCAAATAAGAAAGGGAATGTGAAGCAGTTGGCCAATGCGATACCAATGGGACCTCCTCACAAGATGATCGGATGCATAACTGATGTTCTGTCATCCAAGTCTTTAAGGGGCATATAGTTTTGCTCATGTTTTGACGATGTTTTGACCATGGCACATGACAATGTATACTATGATAGGCACAGAGTGTATTCTTTTCCAGTGAGTGGATGTTTAAACATTGCTATAGAAAGTGAAAGTGGACACAATGAGCATTGTCCACAGGGGTGATGTCCCAAAAAGGGGACAGACGGCAAAACGAGTGAGAGTGATACCTGTAATTCTGAATGTACCAGAGGTCATGCATGTTTTTCCCTGCATTGGTACTCAAATTGTTTAGGCTTATTAAATGCCTTATGCAAAGCTAACATGTGCCAATGATGCCTAACTATTCAGCTGATCCTGCCAGCCCATCCTGAGTATGGCAGAACACAAATGACTTGATCCAGTGCACATAATGATTGAGGCTGTGGTTGAAGAAGGAGTCACAGTTAATGTAGAAGATCCATTGAATGCTAGTTTTATTATCCAATATGGATAACCTCTTGTTACAAAGCATGCCATCAAATCCCTCGTTTAGGTGACATACTTTTCTTTTGGTGCACATAAGCGTTGTAGACAAAAACATTGACTGGCTGGAATGTTAACTCTTAATGAGGGGGGATGATGACTATCAAAGGCCAGCTGAGTATTATGGTCGATGTCCTTATTAAAGATAGAGGTGACAAAAACTTCATTATTGTAAGATATTAAGACATCCAAGAATTGAATCCTGGAATGGTGCAGAAATAGAACTGTAGGTTCTTATCACTGTTATTCAATCAATCTAAAAACAGAAAGAGCTGAATGTCAGAACCCATCCAAATCAACAGTAAATCATCAACATATCTCATCCATATTGATGTAAATTTAAAAAAATCTTAGGTGTAGACAAAATGCTCCTCAAAATCATTGACAAAAAGCAAGCCAAATTGGGGGTCATAGTGGCACTCATGGCCATCTCCTTAATCTGCTGGTAAAATTGTGTGTGAAAAGGAAAATAGTTATCAGCCAATGCTAATTGGGTCAAATTCATCAAGAAACTAGTTTGGTATCCATGACTCAGAAGCGTGCATGACAGGGCCTGCTGTATCCTGGATAGAGATGCATCTGGGGGAATGTTAGAATAAAGCAAAACAACATCCAAAGTCACCAAAAGAATGGAAATCTTGCTATCTGTTAACTCCTGAAGAATGGAAATTAAATGCTCTGAATTGTGGACATATGTGTGACTTCGCAAGACGATTGGATGCAGAAAGTGATAGAGATGTGAATCATGTGATCGATCGTCTTAATGATCAATTTTGGCTGAGGGGGGAGGTTATCGGATCGTCGTGGTTTTGTTTTTTTTTTTAAATCGTGTAAATCATAAATCTGGGGAGGGCGGGAAAACCGGCACACTAAAACAACCCTAAAAACCACCCCGACTCTTTAAAATAAATCCCCCACCCTCCCGAACCCTCCCAAAATGTCTTAAATTACCTGGGGTCCAGTGGGGGGGGTCCCGGTGTGATCTTCCACTCTCGGGCCACGGGTGCGTTAATAGAAATGGCGCCGGCGCTACCAACAGGGCAAAGGTAGCGCCGGTGCCATTTTGGTTCCTATCCCCGGACGTCACGAGCGCAGGAGATCGCTCCCGGACCACCGCTGGACCCCCAGGGACTTTTGGCCAGCTAGGGGGGGCCTCCTGACCCCCACAAGACTTGCCAAAAGTCCAGCGGGGGTCCGGGAGCGACCTCCTGCACTTGAATCGTATTGCCATTTTGCAAAATGGCGCCGGCCATACGGCTGGTGCCATTTTGCGAGGGTTCCGGCGCCTCGCTGAACAACCTCCTGCAGTCGATCTCCTGCCGGCGCCATTTTCCGTACGAAAACGATTCGCGGCGGGAAATCGCTCCCAGACCCCCGCTGGACCTCCAGGAACTTTTGGCCAGCTTGTGGGGGGCTTCCTGACCCCCACGAGACTTGCCAAAAGTCCAGCGGGGGTCCGGAAGGACCTCCTGCCGTCCAATCGTGTTCGTCTATGGCCGCCGCCATTTTTCGCCGCCATTTTGGAAAATGGCGCCGGCTGAAGACAACAAGATTGAGGAGCAGGAGCCCGTTCCGGACCGCTGCCGTTCCGGACCGCCGCTGGACCCGCAGGTTATTTAAGTCATTTGGGGGGGGTTCGGGAGGGTGGGGGATTTAATTTAAAGGGTCGGGGGTGGGTTTTAGGGGGTTTTAGTGTGCCGGCTCACGATTCTAACGATTTATAACGATAAATCGTTAGAATCTCTATTGTATTGTGTTCCATAACGGTTTAAGACGATATTAAAATTATCGGACGATAATTTTAATCGTCCTAAAATGATTCACATCCCTAGATAATACCCTTATTCAATAAACATACACACAGTTAATGAGACTCCAACATTGCTCTATGCTTCAACAGCAAGAGGAAATGTGGAAAAAAGGATTTGCATTCACAAAAAAGTGGGGAATAGCTTGCTTGTTACGGTGGTTACTATCCCAAACCAAAGAAGCCTGATACTTCACTTTCAATGCATATCCATATCCAGTGTAGCTTTCTGCTTCAACGGCAGGGGGAAATGAAGAAAAGATGATTTATATTCAGACAACAACCAACAAGGACTGAATTACACATTCTGGGAAAACAAATAAGCATGGGTGTAGCTTGCTTGTTATGACGGTTAATACCCCGAATCAATTAAGCCTGATACTTCACTTACAATACATATCCAGAGTAGCTCTCTGCTTCAATGGCAGGGGGAGGGGAATGAAGAAAAGTAGATTTATATTCAGATAACAATCAACAACGACTGAATTTCACAGGCTGGGTAAACAAATATGCGTGGGGAGTAACTTGCTTATTGCGGTGGTTACTACCCCTAACCAATTAAGCTAGATACTTCACTTAGAAGCAGTTCTAGCACTGCTCTCTACATTAATGGCGGGGGTGGAAGGGAAATAGAACCAAAAGTATGAGAGATGATTTAAAAAAAAAAAAAAAAAAAAGTGTGATGGCTTGCTGGGCAGACTGGATGGCCATTTGGTCTTCTTCTGCCGTCATTTCTATATATGTTTCTATATAGATGTACCCATAGTGGCACGAGTTGTGGGGCGTGAAAGCAGTGAATTGATGGGGCGTGGAGGTAGGCCTCTCAGGGGTGGGTGAGTGGTGTAATTGGTACAATATCAGTTTATTGTTCAGCTTGGGTTTCATTTTGTTATGTTAATAAACTGCGGCATTGTTGTTTAACCCATTTTTTTGTGTCTGCAAATTTGTAAAGGGAGGGCGTGGAGGTAAGACCAAGGGTCCCACCTTCAGATGTTAGTTCAGGTCAAGGAATTTTAGGGAAGACTTTTGGGTTCCTTCCCAAGAGATAAGTTATTTCACCTAAGCTTATTCATGACCTTCAGGCCTTTGGTCCAGTGGGGATTTTTCTACTCATATGCTTGATGCCAATTTTCCCTTTCAAAACTGACACAGAAAAAATATGCCCATAGTCCTGTTCCTTCTTTTTATGCCGGTATTTTGACTGGAAATTTATCTGGCGGTACTTTGTATGTTTTATTTTATTGATTATGTTTATCTGTAATCTGCCAAGAATGGATGTCCAGTGATTTGGCGGAATAGAAATCTTTAAATAAAGAAACTTCAAAGATATATCTGTAAGATATACATAGTTCAAAAGTATGTCTGTAATTTCTCCCTAGCCCTGGACCCAGGAATGCATCTTCTATCTACATGTGAAGTTACACATTTAGTAGTATTATGCATGTAACTGAACATGCAGATAAGGTGGGCAATTTTCAGAGATCTCATTTCCGTTGTGTTTTATGCATGCAAATGGCTTTGAAAATTGCCCTCCAAATTTAAAGAGCTGTTAACAATGATCATTTAGAGGTCAATTTTCTAAAAACTGGAAAAGGGTAATTTATTCTGCTAAAGTTAGCTGGTTAATTATCAAAGATATTCAGCAGGATTAATTTTCCAATAATGTCCCCGAATTAAGTTATCCATGCAAACCTACCTAGATAATTTTAAAGCTTAACTGGATATGTTTCAATATTGCTGATTAGGCTGAAAAGTTAACTGGGTACATATAGCTGGATAACTTCAACTTAAGCAGCTAGATTCAAAGAATATTTTTGATTCAGCACCAGAATGCTTATGGTAAAAAAAAAAGTGGGCCTTGTGGCCTGATCCCTAATGCTTCATCACAGTGAAACCCATGCTGACTCCCTTTCCTCCATAATCCCTTTCAAATAAGTAGAAAACATTGCAGGCCTTTAGGCCCAAAACACCTGCCTTCCCCCTCCCAAAAATCAAAACGTAAATTCCGAGAAGGTCCTCAAAATAAGGCTGCCATTCTTCTTCCCCCTTCCCCCTCCCCCCTTCACCCACCACCATCAAACCGACTTAAACACCCCCCCCCCCCCTTAATTGTTTCCCATGATGGGTATTTTGGAACTAGCAACTGGCTCCCAACACTACAAAGTATTGCTTTGCCAGCCATGCTGGTAGCTTACGGAACTAACATTATTGTGAGAGTAATGCTGGATGAGCTGGGAGCCGGATGCTAGTTCCAAGCTCCTGGTTGCAGTAAGAGAATTGTGGGATTGGGAGGATCTTGTTGGAGTGGGAAAGGTAGGGTTAGCTTGATGGGGGTGGGGAGAGAGTATCCTTATACTGGAGACCTTCATGGAAGTTTATATTTTGACATTTTTTTAGGGGAAGGCAAACTCTTCCAGCTAATAGGTCTGCAGCGTTTTCAATTTATTTTAGGGGAAAGAGGGGGCCCAGAATAGGTTTCACTTGGGGAGGATTGGGGAATCAGGCCACAAGGACCACTCATAAAGCTTTTTTTTTTTTAATTTCAAGCAGTTTAACCAGCAATATTATTTGAATATAGCTAGTTAGTTTGAAGTCATCCAGATATACATACCCAGATAAGTTTGTAGCCTAACCAGACTCACTTGGATTTTTTTATTTTTTAATTGCAAATGCTGCTTAACCAGCGATATTCTTTTAATATTGCTAGGTCATATAAAGTTATGTGGGAACACATTTACAGATAACTTTAAACATCCTTAAGCCACGGCTAGACATAGCTGAATAACTTATTCGGATAACTCCAAACATCGCAGTTAGCCAAATAGGCTATTCTGTTATGTCAGCTCCACCCTGGATCATCCCTCAAAATACCCCTAAATTATCTTGCTAAAGCTTAGCAGGTTAATGACTAAAATTTAGCAGATAAGTGGTGCTGATATTCTGAAGCTGGCATTTACCCAAAAATGATCTGGATAAATGACTTTGGATTTTGCCCCTTTGGTGGCTTAGATTCAGTCTTTCCAAAAAAATAAATACATCCCTTCCTCTTTTCTCTCAAGACATGAAGGTGAGTTTGGGACATGTTCTGATATGGTGCACACTGCATCAGGAATAGGGTTGAACACAAATATATAAAATGAAATAAATATGTTAAAATATACTTTTTTTTTTCAAATTATACCAGCTGGTTTATGCTCACAGCTTCATAAATATTTTACATTGGTTCTTATATCTCAGTTCTCAAAGTGCAGGATGCAATTGAGTTCCAAATACCATTACTAGATTCCACTGCTGAATTTATTGTACTTCCTTCTGCCGCATACACAGCTTTATAGGACATGTTTGGCAGTAGAATAAAAGGGAAGAGCTGATTTAACAGTAGATTCTGTCCATGACAACTGAAAGCAGTAGCAGCAGTTTGGAAAGAAAACCATAGAAAAATGAATTTTGGATGAGGAAAATCATAAACAAAATTTGTGCCAAGTAAAAAAGAGTTCACTTTTCGCATTAGCAGTCTGACCACCACAGGTTAAAGCTGTTCAGTCTATATTATAATGGCAATTTGACCTTCGATCTATGCTATGACAGCATTAAGTTTTGTGTTGTTCAAATTAAAATGGTGAAGGATGTGCACATAGAATCCTTCTGTTATTTTGTTTCATTTGCCATTTTTTCTCATTCCTTTCATTTTTTTCCCAAGTTATTTTGTTATGCCATTTATTATCTGTTTCCATTAAAGTAAAAAGGGGAAGCAACACAGTATGTTTTGGACTCTAACACTGGGGTTTTATATTCAAGTTTGATCAAACTTGCAGACAGGCAACTGCCAGAGGTAGCAGCACAACAAGGCACCCAGAGTGGGGCAAAGCAGTAGGAGTAATGATATTAATGCCTCAAAGATACAAAAGAGGGGAAAAACAGCACAAACAATGACATAGACACCTCAAGGCACTATGATCTATGTATTATGATTTTATTATGAGTTGTTATATGTATTTTTTTTTCTTTTTGGAACCTAGCTTGATGGCACTCTGACAGTAAAAATAAATAAATAAATAAATCTGAGGCTCAAAATAGCATAAAAAGTGTCATAAAGATCCTAAGGTACCATGAGAGAAGCAAAATGCATCAACAACAGTGGCATGAAGACCCTAAAGCACCAAAGTGGGCCGAAGGAGCACAAACAAAGGCATATATGCCACAAGGCACTGTGAAAGATGAAAAGCAGCACAAAGATTGGTTTGAAGACCACAAAGCACCATAGGAAAAGTAAAGGGCGCCAAAAATAGTACATGAGCACCCCAGTTATGAAAAGAGGGGCAAAGCAACACAGAGGTATAAACACCCTTGAAGTACCATGAGAAGTGTTGGCTGTTGCCAGCCGGATTTTGGACCGTTGACCGAGGTGACGTGGGGCTATCAACGAGGTGACCCATGGATCCTCACCTTCGGTAGGCAGACTCAAAAGGCAGAACAGGAAATCCCCTTACCTGATAGGATGGAATCCAGGCATGGCCTGGTGTTGGAGGCAGCAGAGTCCAAAGTAATCCAAATCAGGACAGGTGGTAGGCAAGCAGGCAGGTCAGGCAATCTGGTTCAGAGGCAGGCGGCAGACAGACAGACAGGCAGGTCAGGCAATCTGGATCACAGCAAAAGCAGGAAGGCACCAAGGCAGCTAGCAGGAAGACCTGTTGCAAGGCAAGGCCGGCAGGCAGGTCCAAAGCTTTTAAGGAGGCTGTCTTCTGATGTCATTTCCTGGGGCTGGGACACATCCTAGTCCCTGGCCCCTTTAAGAGGCGGGGCGAGTGCCTGCATTCTGCGACATCAGAGGTCCGGCTGGAAGAGGTGTCCCGGATGCCCCGTTGAGCAGCTATGACCGCGGACCTGGCCATGTCAGTAAGCCGGGCTGGTCATGCCACTGCGTGGCCCGCCACACAACAGAACCCCCCCCCCCTTTTAGGCCTTCTCACAGGAGGTCTTGGTTTCCGGGGATGGGCACTGTGAAACTGGCACAAGATATTTTTATCAAGTATGTTGGATGCGGGTTCCCAAGTATTTTCTTTGGGACCAAAGCCTCGCCACGATATGAGATACTCCCAGCAGTTCCGGCGACGACAAATGTCCAGAATCTCTTGAACCTCAAAGATCTGATCATCCTCTGTTGACACTTGGGAGGGTTCAGGTAGTTTTCGAGAAGGCCAGGAAAAAACGAGAGGTTTCAACAAGGAGATGTGAAAGACATCATGTATCTTGAGAGTGGATGGTAGGCGCAGCTGGTAGGAAACTGGCCCCATGCGCTGGGCGGAATTCTCACATATTTTCCACATCAGTTCCTCTACAGCCATGTTCCCCTTCTAGGTAGTAAATGGACGACAACCTTCCCTTCCCATAACTCTCTCCATACCCTCCCCTGCCACTCAATTGACAGCTGTCAATCTGCACAACCTCTGGCGACAGACTGAAGAATTGATCCGTAAAGCCGGCCTAAGGGCCAAGAAGGTAGCTGATCGCCATCGACGACCGGCGCCCCTATTTCATCCTGGAGAAAAGGTGTGGTTGTATACACGTCACGTCCGCCTTAGAGTTCCATCCATGAAGTTGGCACCATGCTATATTGGCCCTTTTTCTGTAATACAGCCATGGGACGTGGGTAGAACCACAATAAAATCAGTAGATAAATGCGTCCAAGGTTGTTTGAGAGCAGGTAAAGTTTGCAGAAGTCCCAATGGTCGTCCTACGGGTGGCTTGTTTTGGCACAGGTGGAACAGGATTCCACATAGGATTTTACATTGCGAGTCATATATGGCCACCAATAATATCATCTGAGTAGATCCAATATACAACGTTGGCCTGAATGTCCTGCCACAAGAGAATCGTGGGCCCACTCCAAGACTTTTTGGTGATGCCTAGTGGGAACTACAGTTTTCCTGGTGGGAATAGGTAAGTTCGCAGCTAGAAGAATCCGGGCTGGATCTATGATGAATGCTGGTGGGTCCGGGGTTTCATTGGCTTCAAAAGAGCGAGAGAGCATGTCCACCCTGGCGTTCTTTTTGGCCGGGCAGTAACGTAGTTCAAAATCAAATCAGGCAAAGAAAAGTGACCATTGGTCTTGACAAGGATTAAGACATTGTGCCTGATGCAGGTATTTGAGGTTCTTATGATCTGTGAAAATCGTGATCTGATGATGGGCCCCTTCCAACCAGTGCCGCCATTCCTCCAAGGCTAACTTGATGGCAAGGAGTTCCTTATCACCTATGCTGTAGTTACATTCCACGGAAGTGAACTTGCGTGAAAAAAAAGAACAAGGTCGTAAGGTCCCAGAATCTGCCCTCTGGCTTAGCACTGCTCCCATTCCCAGGGAGAAAGTGTCCACTTCCATAATGAATGGGCATGGTTCTTGAAGGAAGGCATGCTTAAGTCTTGTAAAGGCTAAACATGCCTCGGGTGGCCAGTTCTTGGCGTCAGATCCCTTTCACATAAGTGCAGTTAGAGGAGCCACTAGTTGAGAAAAATGTAGAATAAAATGTCGATACATGTTCACAAATCCTAGAAATCTTTGGAGACCTCGGAGGGTAGATGGTTGGACTCAATCCTGGATGCAGCACACTTTTTCAGGGTCCATGCGGAAGCCTTGGCAGTACACCATGTAGCCCAGGAAAGGTAGACTCTTGCTCGAATGCACATTTTTCCAACTTGGCATATAGTCAGTGGGCTCGCAAGCTTTGTAACACAGTTCGTACCTGTTGTCAGTGACTCTGAATGTCGTGGGAAAAAATAAGCATGTCATGAAGATAAACAATTACTGAGACATATAGGAGATCTCTAAAAATCTCATTCATCATATGCTGGAACACTGTGGGAGCATTACATAGGCCAAAGGGCATGATGAGGTACTCATAGTGGCCGTCTCTGGTATTAAAGGCCGTCTTCCATTCGATATGCTTGACAAGGTAATTAAACAAAGTTTTTTGTACATATATTTACACCAAAACACAACTATCTTCAAGAGCGTTGTATTAGCTAATTTACACCCTCATTTTTTTCATTCTTTTTTTAAATTCATTTTTAAATTCATTTTTTTCATTCAGTTTATATTTTTGTTTTTTATTTTTATTTATTCAAAAATGTTTTATTTTTTTCTTGTTTTCTATTTATTTTTCTCGGATTAGTAACTTTATATCACTAGATTGTTACTTGAGTTTATCCTAACACCAAGTTATTTTGTAGTATATACCGTATGCAATACCTCTTTTCTAACTGACTGGAATCATTCTACCTAAAGTTCTTTCATACAGGTATTCGGTCACTTTTATTTCATTACCTCCTCTCATAGCATTTTTGTTTCCACCATTATGATACATTTATTCCACCATTATGATACATTTATTATTTTTTAAGAAATTGTCTTAATTTAAGACATACATTGTCTTAATTTTTTCTTAATTGTATGTCAAAATTAAGACATTCATTGTCTTAATTTTGTACACATTCATGTATTTTTATGTACATACATCAGTATGATTTTATATTTTATAATTTATTTATGATTTTAATTTATTATATATGTACTGTCTTTGGTTTTACATATATTTATGTATTGGTTTTACATATATTTTTTTACATATATTTTACATATATTTATGTATTGGTTTTACATATATTTATGTATTGTTTTATACTTTTTCTAGTAGCCCCTGAGGCAGCTCCTTGGAGAGCGAAACTCGGCCAGAGTCGGGCAAGATTTAATAAAAGTCCTTTTATACTGATCCTTCTTCGTTTTTATCACTATATAGCTATTGTGGATCGGCTTCTGCTTTGTTTTTTGGGACCATGGTCATGGAAGCCTGTCTGAAACGGAGAAGTTCTACAGCAAAGGATGAGGATTGAGCTGATTCATTGAAGATTACAGAATACAATCAATGATCGATAAATAGGGGCTGTGCAGAGACCTCTCTCTCCTGCAGGAAGGATGCCCAAACCAACATTGGTCTGGTGAGCAGGCAGAGGACAAAGATGACCTTGGTTCTCTCAGAAGCAAAATTGGCCAGTTGTAATTCAAAATGAATGTCGCACTGACTGAGAATACCCCAGCAGGTTTCCGTCATGCAATGGCAGCAAAGGTAGGAGGAGAGAGCTCGTGCTTGGGGCGCAGGCCCAGAGGCAGCTGGTAAAGATGAAAGCTGAGGGAGTCCAGCTATCATCAATAGGACTGAAGGTGATTCACCCAAGTTGAGAGGTCCTAAATTGTGTTTCATTTGGGGGGGGGGGGGGGGGGGGGGGGCGGCTGAACTGAATCTAAGCCATTCCAAATAAAAAAAAACATTATTTGTTGCATTTGTTTGAAATTAATTCATTGGGCCTAAATCTAGACTTGAAGCCAGGGCTTCGTCTAAGGCGTAAGCTGAGGCCCAAAGTAGGGACCGTGACCTAAGCCCTAGCATGATGCCAGCACCTTGGCCTAGGCCCATGCATTAAGCCAGGGTCTCGCCTAGGACATAGGCTAAGGCCTAAAGTAGGAGTCATGGCCTAGAGTCGAGAGTGACACCGGAATCTCTTAACTGATCTATCTTATGAAAAGGCTGGGCTTCGGGTTACAAAGTCTGGGCCTAGGCCAGAGCGCGGGCCCAGGCCTGATGTCACGGCCTGGTCCAGACGATGGGTCCCAATGCCTGGGCTTCAGACTAGGCCAGAACCGGAACCCAGGCCTGACGCCACAACACGGACTGGAGGCTGGGTCCCGATGCTGAAGCCTACGTCCAGAACTAGGCCCAAATCTGGGGTCTGGCCTGGAGACCAAGTCATGATAAAGACTGCCTAGATTACCATTGGCAGCAAGATAAATTAGTACATTGGTTACAGTCAAGGAAATAAAGTCACAAATTACCAAGATGAGGACTATCCAATGTAACTGCTGTGGAGCCTTTATTCTGAGGGAAAGCATCTGGAAACTTAGAGCTTGCCCAATTTGTGCACAACTCTCTTCCTTGAAAATGGAGCTGACTGTGATTAAAGATCAATTAGCTTCAATTAAAAGAATTACACCCACATTGCATTACTCAGAAAATAATTCCCCAATACCACAAACAAACCAGGAGTCAAGAAAAGGAGATCCATTAGGCTCAGGTAGAACCCACAGTCACCCATTCTTGACAGAAGAGCAGCCAACAGGTATACCGCCCCACTCAAACAGGTCATTAGGAAATTCTTTAAAAACCAGGAATACAGTTGGCTCTGGTAGAATTAGACCTGTGATGAGGAGACACACAATGTACCAAATGCAAAAAGAACAACAAGCCTTCTCCAAAATAAAAACTGAAGAAGTTCTTGAGAAAAGCATTGCAGTATTACCAGAAAAGAGAGAGAAAACACAATGCATGCAGTATTTCAAGATCCATAAGCAAAAGAAAAATCTAATTGAGATGGATAACTCTGTCAACAGTGGCACTACCGCAAAAAGAAATAGTGAAGTGAATAACAAATCTCAACAAATATCTCACAAGGAGTCCAGGAAATGCAATAACCTTAAAGAGAGTACCTGGAAGGCTATGACCACAAATGCTCATAGTTTGGGAAATAAAATCCCAGATCTGCAGGCCCTAATGGCTGACGCAGAATTGGACATTGTTGCTATCACAGAAACATGGTTCACAGAATCTCATGAATGGGTTACAACAATACCAGGCTACAACTTGTTAAGGAAGGACAGAGAGGATAGAAAAGGGGGAGGTGTGGCTCTTTATGTCAGAAACAACATCCAAGCACTGAGCTACAAGGAAGTTGGGGTATTGAAGAAGATCTATGGGTCGACCTAAAAAAAGATGACGGAGCGTCCATTTATATTGGAGTGGTTTACAGGCCTCCAAACCAAAAGGAAGAGCTGGACAGAGATCTGGTTGAAGACATCCATAAGATAGGTAAGAAGGGAGAAGTGGTGATCATGGGTGACTTTAATATGCCAGATGTAGACTGGAAAATCCCATCTGCAGAAACTAAAAATAGTAGAGCGATAGTGGATGCCATGCAAGTATCTTTGTTCAAACAAATGGTGTTGGAACCCACGAGAGAAGGAGCTATACTTGACTTAGTGCTCACTAATGCAGATAATGTCTCAGATGTCCAGGTGGGCGCCCACCTCAGCAGCAGTGATCATCAAACGGTATGGTTTAATATCACTAAAAGAATAGGGAAAAGAACCACAAAGACCCGAGTTTTACAGTTCAAAAACACAGACTTTGAGGAAATGGGGAACTACCTGGAGGAAGAACTTAAAGGATGGGAGAACGAGAGAGATGTGGATCAGCAGTGGACCAATCTAAAAGGAGCAATCACCAAGGCAACTGCTCTATATGTTAGAAATGTAAAGAAAAGCAAAAGAAAACTGAAACCTATCTGGTTCTCAAAGGAGGTGGCTGACAAAATTAAAGCTAAAAGAACAGCATTCAAGAAATATAAAGGATCCCAAAGGGAGGAGCACAAAGAAGAATATTTGTATCAACTGAGGGAGACAAAGAAATTAATCAAGTTGGCAAAGAGTCAAGCAGAAGAGAGGATTGCCAAGGAGATAAAAAATGGTGACAAAACATTTTTCAGATACATCAGCGAAAAGAGAAAGGTCCAAAGTGGTATAGTGAAATTGAAAGGTGGTAATGATCAATGTGTGGAGAGAGACGAAGAAATGGCAGAAATATTAAACGAATACTTCAGCTCTGTGTTCACTAAAGAAGACCCTGGAGAAGGACCATCTCTAAACAACAAGAAACTGGAGGGAAGGGGAATAGATGAAAATCCTTTTACAGTAGAAAATGTGTGGGAAGAACTAAAGAACCTGAAAGTGGACAAAGCCATGGGGCCTGATGGGATTCATCCAAGGATATTGAGGGAGCTCAGAGATGTTCTGGCGGGTCCGCTGTGTGACCTGTTCAATAGATCCCTAGAAACGGGAGTGGTGCCGAGTGATTGGAGAAGAGCGGTGGTGGTCCCGCTTCACAAGAGTGGGAACAGGGAAGAGGCAGGCAACTACAGACCGGTTAGCCTCACTTCGGTGGTGGGAAAAGTAATGGAGTCACTGCTGAAAGAGAGAATAGTGAACTATCTACAGTCTGGAGAATTGATGGACCAGAGGCAGCATGGATTCACCAGGGGAAGATCCTGTCAGACAAATTTGATTGACTTTTTTGACTGGGTAACCAAGGAATTGGATCAAGGAAGAGCACTAGATGTCATCTACTTGGATTTCAGCAAAGCTTTTGATACGGTTCCGCACAGGAGACTGGTGAATAAAACGAGAAGCTTGGGAGTGAGTGCCGAGGTGGTGACCTGGATTGCAAATTGGTTGACGGACAGAAGACAATGTGTGATGGTAAATGGAGCAAGGATCGGTGTTGGGACCGGTCCTGTTCAATATCTTTGTGAGCGACATTGCGGACGGGATAGAAGGTAAGGTTTGTCTTTTTGCGGATGACACTAAGATCTGCAACAGAGTGGATACGCCGGAAGGAGTGGAGAGAATGAGACGGGATCTAAGGAAACTGGAAGAGTGGTCGAAGATATGGCAGCTGAGATTCAATGCCAAGAAGTGCAAAGTCATGCATATGGGGAGTGGAAATCCGAATGAACTGTACTCGATGAGGGGGGAAAGGCTGATGTGCACGGAGCAGGAGAGGGACCTTGGGGTGATAGTGTCTAATGATGTGAAGACAGCGAAACAATGCGACAAGGCGATAGCAAAAGCCAGAAGAATGCTGGGCTGCATAGAGAGAGGAATATCGAGTAAGAAAAGGGAAGTGATTATTCCCTTGTACAGGTCCTTGGTGAGGCCTCACCTGGAGTACTGTGTTCAGTTCTGGAGACCGTATCTACAAAAAGACAAAGACAAGATGGAAGCGGTACAGAGAAGGGTGACCAGGAAGGTGGAGGATCTTCATCGGATGACGTACGAGGAGAGATGGAAGAATCTAAATATGTACACCCTGGAGGAAAGGAGGAGCAGAGGTGATATGATACAGACTTTCAGATACTTGAAAGGTTTTAATGATCCAAAAACAACGACAAACCTCTTCCGTAGGAAAATAATCAGCAGAACCAGGGGTCACGATTTGAGGCTCCAGGGAGGAAGATTCAGAACCAATGTCAGGAAGTATTTCTTCACGGAGAGGGTGGTGGATGCCTGGAATGCCCTTCCGGAGGAAGTGGTGAAGACCAGAACTGTGAAAGACTTCAAAGGGGCGTGGGATAAACACTGCGGATCCATAAAGTCAAGAGGCCGCCAATGAAGAGTGGGTGACTCGCTAGAATGATGGCTATTGACACAATATCCTTATTAAATAAACATACACATGCTTACCGTGACTCCTACATCGCTCTAAGCTTCAACAGCAAGAGGTAATGGAAAAAAGGATTTGCACTCACAAAGAGGGGAGTAGCTGGCTTGTTACGGCGGTTACTACCCCAAACCAAATATGCCTGATACTTCACTTTCAATGCATATACAGCATAGCTCTCTGCTTCAATGACAGGGGAGAAGAATAACTGATACTTCACACATCCAGCAGAGCTCTCTGCTACAACGGCAAGGGAGAAGAAAAAGGGTTCGCACTCAAAAAGCGGGGAGTAGCTGGCTTGTTACGGCGGTTACTACCCCAAACCAAATGTGCCTGATACTTCACTTTCCATGCATATCCAGCATGGTTCTCTGCTTCATCGGCATGGGAGAAAGACTGATACATCACGCATTTCCAGCATAGCTCTCTGCTTCAACGGCAGGGGAAAAAAAAAAACCAAAAACAAAAAACTGATGCTTCACGCATATCCTGCATAGCTTCAATGACAGGGGTGAAGAAAAAAAGGATTCACAATCAAAAAGCGAGGAGTAGCTGGCTTGTTACGGCGGTTACTACCCCAAACCAAATGTGCCTGATACTTCACTTTCAATGCATATCCAGCATGGCTCTCTGCTTCAACGGCAGGGGAGAAGAAAAAAAAAACCAACAAGGGCTGTACAACATAGTCTAGGTAAAACAAATAAGCATGGGTGTAGCTTGCTTATCGCGGCGGTTACTGCCCCTACTACCCCTAACTAATCAAGCTAGATATTTCACTTGGATGCAGCTCCATCACTGCTCTCTTCATTAATGGTGGGGGTGGAAGGGGAATAGAACAAGGAGCTAAGAGAAACAGATAAGAATGAGAGAAAAAATGTGTGAGGCTTGCTGGGCAGACTGGATGGGCCATTCGGTCTTCTTCTGCCGTCATTTCTATGTTTCTATGTTTCTATATGTTTCTATGATGCCTAGGCCTTGGCCTCGGGTCAGGCCCAGGCCCGGAGCCCAGGCCTCGCCACTGCTCCCTCGACATCCTCTTCTTTCTTCTGATGCCGTCTGATGGGGTTACACCAGAGTTAATTAACTCCAGCACATTCAGTCAGCAGCTGGCACAATTTTGAAGTACAGCAATTGTACAGCAATGCCATACAGCAAAATGATGCCATACACTGGGGTGAATGCACCAAGTTACCAATTGGTATTCAGCTAAGAAATCCTAAAGATAGTTAAATTATTAGCAGATCTATTCTTTGGCCATTTCCTTTCATATTGTTTCAGTTGGCATCTCTTAGATCTGAGCTCTTAAGACATCTAGCCTTACTTCCTATCATGCTTATGCTTTATTGCATGTACTGGTGCCATTTTATCCAGAATGTTAGTTAGGACTTTATTTCACATAAATTAAGCTGATTCACTGTCAAGACAAGAGGTCAGATCTAATTGTAGCTCTAAAGCGGAATTGAATGTCTCAATATCAGACCTCGTCTAAACACTAGATTACCATGATATTTACTTGTGGCCAATGTTTTAGTTAATCAGACAGAAATAGGGATTATTCTTTGGACTGAGGGGCGCTAGGCCCAACAGGGACATTTATGTATAAGGGACTGGGGGGAGGAGGCTCACAATTAAGCCACATGCCTTTTTTTTTTTTCGTGACAGTAATAGAGATACTTAACCAGATATCTATCTGGCCACACAAGTCTGGATAATTTTAGACCTGCTCGGAAGCAGTTCTAAAGTTAAGTTATTTGACTAACCCAGCTCAATATACCCAATATTAGGCTAAGTTAGCCAGATATCATAGCTCCTTCCTAGAACATCCCTGAAATGCCACTTTTTTTTTTTCTCAAAGGGTTGTTTATTAAAGTTTTCAGGCTGACAGAGTAAATACATCAAGCCAACATACCAACAGATAACATATCGAATACAATGGTGCATGGTGGACATAATTGAAGGTATAAACTTCCCTTTTTCTGCCGTCTCTACCACCCCACTTCCCCTCCCCCCATCTCTTTCCCAAACCCCCGCCCCTCCCTGTGAGAATAGAGATAAATTCTTCGAGATGCAAGAGTATGCAACTTATAGATACATACAACAGAGCATAATAGATCACAACATTTCACAAAAAAAAGCACGCAAGAGCAAAAAAGAGCACAACAGGATCAGCACCTGATTACATGGAATCTGCTTAGCTTGAGAGTTAATGGAATTGATCACCCCAGTCTTTTGGAAGATGGGATAAAAATGGATTCCATATGTTGGAAAAGTGTCCTTTTTTATGTGACATTTCTAAAAGCCATGTCTGATAGTCCAATTGTAGAAGTATAAGCATGTCAGTGTGCCACATGTCAAACATCGGGGGTTCTGGTTGTATCCACTACAGGAGTATACATTTCCTCGCTTGATCCAGAGCTTTGTTAATCAACATATATTTTTGATTATGCGAAGAACAGATCTAACGCCAAGAACAGCCAAAGCAGGTGAAAGAGTAGGCAATTTTCCCAGAATATTAGACAAATAGGTCCATATTGTTGTCCAGAAGAGCTGTATTCCCACATCCCATGAACTGAAGTGGCCTCTGGCTCAGGGCATTTAGGACATGCTGCACTAAGGGCAATACACATACGGTATGCCTGGCTGGGTGAGATGATAACTCTATGGAGGATGCGTAAATATTGTTCTCGTCCAGTAGAAGCGATTGTTGCTTTATGCGATGTATGGGTTGCCTCTAGAAGTTCGTCCTCTCCGACGGTAACTCCTAGATCTTTACTCCAGAGATCAGCCAATACCCTTATGCCTGGAGAAGGCACAGATAGTTGTAGCAGTTTATATAATGTCGCTAAAGATTGTTTCCTTAATTTAAATGTAAGTAGGAGCCATTGAAGTGTTTCTTCTCTTTCCTTGAGGCTAAGTGAAACAACATATTTTGTCATATAACTCACTAATTGCAAGTAGCTCAGAAAATCTTGCGGTTTCCAGCCAAATTTCTCTTGACAACATTGAAATGAATATATTTTCTTAGTTTGTGCATCTATGAGATCTGCAAAGTTCTCTATCCCCTGCTGAGCCAGATGTTGATAAAAGGATCCAGTATGACAGGGGGAAAATTGTGGATTCCCGTAAATAGGCAATATGAGAGAAGAATTCCATGGAAGTGCCAGTCTGTTACGCATGGTGCGCCACCCATATCTGGCGTGTGTAATGATAACATTCTTCTGCAAGCTTGTTGGGATTCTTTAATATGGGTGCATAATATATACTTTACATCCATTTTCTGCACCATTCATCAGTCTAACCCTAGGTCAGAAAAACAATTACTCCCACTTAACCAATCCCCTTCTGAACGCAGGGCACATGCCATATTATATAATACTATATTAGGAAATCCCCATCCTCCCCTTGCCACAGGAATCATTAATTTCTTTAAGGCAATCCGTGCTTTGCAAGTACGCTAAAGAAAAGTGGTGCTTATCCTATGTAGTGTTCGAATGTTTCCTGTTGTAAGGACTATAGGTAGGTTTGTAAAACATATAGAAGCTTTGGGAGGAGAGCCATCTTAAACAGGGCAATCCGACTCATTAAGGAAAGAGGCAAATTCATCCATCCTAAAGTTGCTTTTCTTATTTTTTCTATAATGGGAGGAATATTTAATGCATACCAGCCAGTTGGGTCTCCCGCAATATGTACACCTAGATATTTTATAAAGTGATCCACCCACCGAAGAGGGATGTCTGCCCAAAGGAGATTTAGATGGCCCACAATATCAAGTACTTCAGATTTGTCTAGGTATAATTTTAACCCTGAGAAAGATCCATAATCTGCAAATATCTTTAAAATTTTGGGGAGAAAATGTCTCGCCTCTGGGACAAAGAGTAGCATATCATCCGTGAAGAGAAAAGTGTTGGGCATTTGTTGACCTTGTAAGACTGTAGCTTGTGTTAAACATCCTTCCTGGATGAGTATCAAATGTTCCAATGAAAGTATAAACAACAATGGTGACATTGGACACCCCTGTCGAGTTCCTCTCGTTAAAGAGAATGGGGCAGATAGACACTCGTTCACCATCACTCTGGCACCAGGATTGGAATAGAGAACCTGTACGGTCTGAAAATAAAATCCCATAAAGCCCATTTTTTCTAGGGTGTAACGAAGAAACGACCTGGATACCCGGTCAAAGGCCTTTTTGGCATCAAATCCCACCAATACGGGATCTATAAATTGCTTATTTTGGCATAAGTGGGCTAATCTTTGAATGTTTATACTGGTGTGCCTGCCTTTTACAAAGCTGGCTTGGCCTGCCGATACTAAATTAGGTAGAATATCCCCCAGTCTATTTGCTAATACTTTAGCAAAGATTTTTATATCTACGTTTAATAGTGATATTGGTCGATATGCTGTCGCCGAATCTGGGGCTCTACCAGGCTTTGGGAGCACTATGATAGTGGCCATTCGAAGTGACTCAGGCATTGTCCCCTGTTGTACCATAAGATTAAATAGGTCAGACATAGTGCCACGAACTAAGTTGAAAGTCTTATAGAAGAAGGATGTAAGGCCATCGGGGGCCTTGAGAGGTTGTAAGCTTTAATTACTTTTTAAATTTCCCAGTCCCTGATAGGAATATTCAGTTGTGCCACCTATTCATCAGTGAGCATGGGCAAACGTATGTTTTTCATAAATCTTTGCCTCTTTACCAAATCCTCATTTTCAGTGCTATAAAGCACTTGATAGTATTTTTGAAATATATCAGATATACATTTTGCTGAGGTAGCCCAATTTTCATCTGCATCTTTAAGCTGTGTTATATGAGTGGCTTTTCACTCTCCTTTAATAAGATTTGCTAACATACGTCCTACTATGTCACAGGGGCTACCCGTGCCATTGGTCGGCCCCTGTAACATAGTGAGGCAAAGGCTATTGGTGCCATTTTGAATACTGGCAGCCGACGGCCCGAGTGCAGGAGGTCACTCCCGGAACCCGGCTGGACCACCAGGGACTTTTGGCAAGTCTTGTAGGGGTCAGGAGGGTCCACCAAGACTTGCCAAATGTACCTGGTGGTCCAGCAGGGGTCCGGGAGTAACCTTCTGCACTCGGGCCGTCGGCTGCCAGTATTCAAAATGGCGCCAATAGCCTTTGCCCTTACTATGTCACAGGGGCTAACGGTGCCATTGGTTGGCCCCTGTCACATGGTAGGAACAGAAGATGGCGCCTGAGGCATAGTAAGGGCAAAGGCTATCGGCGCCATTTTGAATACCAGCAGCCAATGGTGTGAGTGCAGTAGATGGGTCCCAGACCCCCCGCTGGACCACCAGGGAGTTTTGGTAAGTCTTGGGGGGGTCAGCAGGGTGGGGGGTTTGTTTAAATTTGCTCCTTTAGACAGCCGAATAATTCGGTGAAGATTCATTGTATTCATGGGGAATCGTGATACGTTTCGCTTCCCCACGAATACAATGAATATGGCCCTCTACATTGCGGATTACCAATACATTGCAAACGAATGCATACCCCTACTGTGCAGTGCCTCATTTAATTCGGTACGAATGATATTAAATGCTTGTCGGGTAGCTGGAGTATCATGGTATATGGTACTATTTTTTAATTGATTATATCTAACCGTAAGATCAATTATTTGTTTATCCATTTCCCTCTTACGTCTAATTGAATATTGAATAATATGGCCTCGTAGTACCACTTTGGCTGTTTCCCCCCCAAAAAACTTGTGTTATCCTGATGTTCATCATTAAAGGATACGTATTCCTTCCATTTAGTGGCTAGAAATTCTCTAAAATCTTGGGTGAGCCAGACAGGCATCTTCCACATTGCCGATAGTACATGAGATTGGACTGTGATCCGAAATGACTAGGGGCTCAATATTCACCTTGTGAAGTTTAGGAAACAAGGAGGCAGAGATTAAAAGGTAATCAATACGTGACCTAGCATCTGATACCCTTGCTTGATGTGTAAATTCCGTACTCCCTGGATTCAGAATCCTCCATGAATCAATGAGCTGTAAGGAGTTGCATAAGAATGGAATGCCCTTGTTTGGTCCCAAGTTCCTCCCTGCAGTGCTAGAGGAATGATCCAATAATGGGTCAGCCATGCAGTTGAAGTCCCCTCCCATCACTATAGGTGCCCGACTGAGAGACATTAATTTTGACACAATAAGTGAGAAAAACTTATGATCATATTAATTTGGGCCATAAATAGAGACCAAAAGAATGGCCTGACCAAAAAGAAGCCCCTCAGCTATGAGATAACGGCCTTCAGGGACTGCTATTGTCTGTTGATGTTGAAATGAGACAGATTTGTGGAGCATTATAGCTACCCCCTCAACTATGTGAGATTCCATGTGCTACAAAAATTTGTGCTTATGTTCTAGTCCCAAAATCCAGTGTACAAAGGGCCCATTACCCTTCATCAGAGATCATTATGTGAGCGCTAGTGTGCCCCTCCCCCTTTTACATATAGATCTTCCTTGCCGCATTAAATATTAGGGATGTGAATCATTTTTGAACGATTAAAATTATCGTTCTAAATCGTTAGAGTGCATGATACAATACAAATGCCCCCGATTTATCGTCAGGGGCATTTGTATTGTATCGTTAAATAGGGCACGGGAATTATTTGGGGGAGGGCGGGAAAACTGGCACACCAAAACAACACCTAAACCCACCCCGACCCTTTAAAACCAATTCCTTACCCTCCCCCTCCCTCCCAAACCCCCGCAAAATGTTAAGTTACCTGGTGGTCTAGTGGGGGGGGTCCTGGCGCAATCTCCCGCTCTCGGGCCATCGGCGCCATTTTGACTGCCACTAATTAAAAAGGCGCCGATGGCCCGATAAAAAAAAAAAAGCCACCCGACCCGTTAAATCGACCCCCCTTAGCCTCCCCCACCCTCCCGACCTTTTTTTAGGGAGGCCTGCGCCGCTAAAAAAAAACAACCCACCCAACCCTTTAAATCGACCCCCCCTTCCCGACCCCCCCCCAAACCTTTTAAAATCACCTGGTGGTCCAGGGGGGCCTCGGGGGGTCTTGAGGAGAGATCCAGGGGGGCCTCGGGGAGAGGAGAGATCCAGGGGGGCCTCGGGGAAAGATTTCCCGTTCCCAGGCATCAGCTGTTCTAAAACAAAATGGCGCCGATGCCCCTTTGCCCTTACCATGTGACAGGGTATCCATGCCATCTTTAAAGATGTGCCGGCCATCCAGTGCTCCTACCATGTGACAGGGGCCAGCCAATGGCATGGATACCCTGTCACATGGTAAGGGCAAAGGGGCATCGGCGCCATTTTGTTTTAGAACAGCTGATGCCTGGGAACGGAAAATCTTTCCCCGAGGCCCCCCTGGATCTCTCCTCTCCCCGAGGCCCCCCTGGATCTCTCCCCAAGACCCCCCGAGGCCCCCCTGGACCACCAGGTAATTTTAAAAGGTTTTGGGGGGGTCGATTTAAAGGGTCGGGTGGGTTGTTTTTTTTTTTAGAGGCGCGGACCTCCCTAAAAAAAAGATTTGCGATGTGAATTGGAAACGATTCCAATTCACATATCTTAACGATCAGATTTCCCCCCCGCCAGCCGAATCTGATCGTTAAGACGATCTGGCACACGATTCACATCTCTATTAAATATTACTATCTTGAGTAGAATTCATAAAAGAATAGTAACAATAGCAATGATTTGTACCTGAAAACAACAGTACAATAAGTACTATCCCAACAGAACTTACAAACTGAACCAAACAGTTCAGCTATAATAGATGTTAGAACCAACTGAATGCACAGACTGATAACTGTGCGCATTGATTAATCTCCTGAGCAGAAAGATGGTCTATTTTTTGATGTCTGCTATCCACATTGTGGAATGTGCCGACTCCTGGCGCAAATCACAGATATCATGTGGGTGCCAGAAGGATAGTGTTCACAACTTTTTCAGCCTCTGTGGGAGTATCAAAAAATGTGCAACCTGACTCCAACCAAACTTTCAATTTTGCCAGATAGATGATAGCAAACCTGATGTTCTGATTGATCAAAGCGGTGCAGATTGGCGCAAAAGACCTCCGGTGTCGCGCTATATTGGTAGAGAAATCCTGAACTATTAAAAATTTTTACTGTCATGAAAGAGCTTCTTCTTTTTATGGTATACCTGCAGGAGCTGTGCCTTATGAGCATAATTTAGGATTTTAGCGATCACAATTCGTGGAGTATTGCGCTCTGTATTTCTGATCCCAATTCTATGCACTCTTTCAACTTTTAGGAGACCCACCACCTCAGGAAGATCTAATTCAGTGGGGAGCCATTTTTCAATAAGAGTTATGAGGTTGGTATCTGAAATACTTTCAATGAGCCCCACAAAATGCAAATTTGCATGCCTTGTCCTGTTTTCCAGGTCTTCAATTTTAGACTCTTGGGTTGCTATTTTTTTTTCTAAAATCGCCATTTTATTCTGGAGACCAGTAGTATTGTCTTCTACCACATGGATTCTCCCTTCCATCACTTCCATGCGCGTATTAAAATCAGTAAGCGTATTGTGAACCTCAGTGAGCTGAGATGAGAGCTCATCAAAACGGGGGTTTAATGTTGCTACCACCGCCGCTGTTATCAAAGTCAAATCAGTTATATTTTTTCCCCCTTCTGGGCTAGCTGGTACGGCCGTGGCCATTTTAGCTTGAGGTCTGAATGCTCTGTATTTCCGCGGCAGGCGACAGGACATTCCGCTCCCCCTTGCAGTATTAAAGTTTAAGATACCTGCTAAGCGATTTAATATAGTGTTCTGTCCAGTTTTGCGTTGTTTTGCCACCAAAATCGCTGCGAAGGGGAGAATCCCAGGGGAAAGGCACCTGGAGCGCGAGGATTGTGCGTTCTCACCGCTCACCGCATCATGTGATCCATCAATGCCACATTTTTATTTAATTATAGCCTGATAGGTAGTTATCTGGCTATAATTTAGCTGGATAAGAGGCTGAATATGCAGTATAAACCATTTACAAGGTTATTTATCAAAATGCATTATGGCATTGATGCCTGTGATAGTTATCACAGTGCACAGCACAAATGTAAATTTGGTTAATTTATTCAGAGGGATGGAATTGGGGAGGTGCTTGTGTGGGATTAATGAAAGCATTATTTCACCATGTGATAGTGTGCATTATACTATCGCATGCTTTTAATGCTGGAAATAAGTACAATTGTTTTCCTATCATTAAGCTGTGCGATATGCCCAGCAATAAATATTACAAATTCCTTTTCAGACATTTTTGGAGAGAGAGAGAGAGAGCAAGCACCTCTGGGGTGGCACACATAGTAGTCAACTCTTTATTCCAATCTAGAGGGTCATCTAGTATCTCAAGGTGAAGTTTTGGTGCCAGTTTTACATGCAGAGTGAGACAAACGAACAGTATTGTAGACCTCGGTGAAAATTTGATGTGATTTGGAGTGAGGAAAGTCATACAAAGATGAGATTTCTACAATATTCTCTCACCCTAGCTTGATGGATTATCTACCAGGGTACTATCAAGTTAGGGCGAGCTTCACTGAGCTCTACTGTGCTGTTCTTACATTTCACTCTGCATATAAAATTGGCCCCAAAACCCTAGGCCACCACCAAAATCTCACTTCGTTACTAGCTGGCCCTCCTATAGTGGTATAAAGAATTAACTAATATGAGAGCTTTATAAAGAGTCTCTCTCTCTCTCTCTCTCTCTCTCTCCATGGTGTGGTAATTCTAAAATCATCATAACCATGTCCCTTTTCCTTATCGCAGGCATTATCAATATTATACTTATCACATTTTGATTAATCTAGGGGTTAGACAGATAATGTGTGAGTTACCCATCTAAATGCCTTTTGAATATTGACCTCAATTTTTTTTTTTTACCCATGCACATGAATCCTTCTCAACTGTTGTAACACATGTCTGCTATAGATCCTAAAGGGTAATCACCTGATGTACTGGTATCATTATCCTTATTTTCTGTATCATAATGAAATGTAACCAGCTTTGAAGTCTCATGGTAGAAAATAATTTCACAAATAAACAATGATGATAATCTTCCTTTTTCATATTTGTACTTCTTTTTCTCATGATAAAAACAGGAACTACAGTTTTGTCACTCAGCTCTAGATGCCTGCCCTCTATCATCTTCCTTATTGCTCCTAATTCACTTAGGTATGACTGGCATTATCATTACATGGGTGTTTAGCACAAGCAACTTGAATGTTTCTGCTCCTCGCCTGCCCACTGCTGTTGCCTGTCCCCAGCTTGGCCAGCTCTCTCAAGTGTGTGCCAACAAGGAAAGGTAGGCAGTTGTAGCATTCCCATCCCACCCATGAGTCAGATTTTATAAACTTCTATCATATCCTCTCTCTGCTGTCAGTTGCTTCATTTTCCCCATTAATGGTGCTTTGGCCTGTTCATGCTACTCATGCTGCTGCTTTGTACCCTTTTGAATGCACTGGGTGTTCATGCCACAGTTGTTGGAACTCTTTGCCCCTCATTTGGAACATTGGGAAGATTTTGCCACTGTGGGTGGCTGATTTGAACTTCTCATGGTTCTTTGACCTCTTCATGTAACTCTTTCTGTTGTTTGTCTGAATTATCAAGGCTGCTCAGCCCATAAAAATGTTGCTAGTGGTGTTTCTACCCTTATCATAAGGCTTGGGGATAACCTGCATAGAGTGGCAGTTATTACTACCCTTATCAGAAACATGGGGTAATCAGAATGGAGGGGCAGTTACTACCATAAGAAATTTGCTGGGCAGGTTGGATATACCATTTAGTCTTTTTCTGCCATCATTGCTATGTTACATAGACATAGAAACATAGAAACATAGAAAGGACAGCAGAAGAAGACCAAACAGCCATCCAGTCTGCCCAGCAAGCTTTCACACTTTTTTTTTCTCATACATTACTTATCTGTTACTCTTGGCCCTTATTAGTAACTTTTTGGATCTAGTTACCTTCCACCCCCACCATTGATGTAGAGAGCAGTGCTAGAGCTGCATCTAAGTGAAGTATCTAGCTTAATTGGTTAGGGGTAGTAACTGCTGCAATAATCAAGCTAGCTACTCCCATGCTTATTTGTTTACCCAGCCTGTGCCATTCAGTCCTTGTCGGTTGTGGTCTGAATATAATTCCTCTTTTCTTTATTCCCCCCTGCCGTTGAAGCAGTGAGTTGCACTGGATATGTATTCCAAGTGAAGTATCAGGCTTAATTGATTTGGGGTAGGCGCGAACAAAAGTACGTGGGATTTTATAAGATACGCGCGTAGCCACGCGTATCTTATAAAATACGGGGTCAGCGCGCGCAAGGGTGTGCACATTTGTGCACCTTGTGCACACCGAGCCCTGAGCGTGCTGCCCGTTCCCTCCGAGGCCGCTCCGAAATCGGAGCGGCCTCGGAGGGAACTTTCCATTCACCCCCCTGCACCCTTCCCCTTCCTTCCCCTACCTAACCCACCCCCCCCCCCCCGGCCCTATCTAAACCCCCTCCCTACCTTATTCTTAAAAGTTACTACTGCCTCTGGGCAGCAGTAACTTACGCACGCTGGGGCGGCAGGCCCCGACACAGGTCGCTGTGTCGGGGCACTCAGCCATGCCCCCGAAATGCCCCCGAGCCGGAAACATGCCCCCCGGACACGCCCCAAAACTGCCGCATCACTCCCGACATGCCCCCCCCCCCCCCGACATGCCCCCCCAGGTAAGCCCCGGGACTTACGCATGTCCTGGGGCTTGCACGCGCCACCAAGCCTATGCAAAATAGGCTCAGCGCGCGAAAAGGGGTTTTAAAAGGGTTACGCGCATACCTTAAAATACTTTAAAATCTGGCCCAGAATTATTTGTTTACCCAGACTATGTAATTCAGTTCTTGTTGGTTGTTGCCTGAATATAGATCCTGTTTTCCTCTTCCCCCCTGCCGTTGAAGCAGAGAGCTATGCTGGATATGCATTGAAAGTGAAGTATCAGTCTTTCCCCCCTGCCATTGAAGCAGAGAGCTATGCTGGATATGCATTGAAAGTGAAGTATCAGACTTATTTGGTTTGGGGTAGTAATCGCCACAACAAGCAAGCTACTCCCTGTGTTACTATGTTACTATTGGTGCCTTGTAGTTTTTCATTGCACCTTTGCTTCTTTTTTTACTCGTTCATTGTCACTTGGGCTGTTCATGTCACACTTAGTATCACTTTGCCCCTCTCATGTTGCCTTGGAAGGCCCATGCCACTGTTGATGTTCTTTGCCCCTCTTTTACAGCCTTTGGGTATTCTGGCCACTCTTGCTGCAGTTTTGTTCTTATATTGCCTTGGAAAACTCCTGCCACTGCTTGTAACATTTTGCCCCTTTATGGTACCTTTGGCTATTCATACCACTTTTGTGCCACTTTGACAAAATCTTAGTGCTTTGGAGTGCTCTTTTCCCTTCTGATGATGCCAAGCCACAAGTTTCATTTGATTTCATTAAACCCTCCAATTTTGGAACAAATAATCTTTTTTTTTTTGTGACCTACTAAAAAATGAAGAAACCAGAATGAAAATTGTATCACTGCACATCTCTAATATATAATGTCAGAATGTGCTTTATTTTAAAGTATTTAATGATGTTTTCAACAATAGTCCCATCTAGATATCTAAGACAATAACCAGATTTCCAGGTTATAGTACCTTTTAAACTTCTTAATTTGCTTTTTTATTGATAATACACAGAACAATAGTTGAAATGAAATCTTTTCTTTAATGACTCTAAAGTAGAGAAGGAGATTTGTAAGTGCTATGCTATATAAAAGATGATTACTTCACACTCCACATATCCCTTAACACTTTAGAAAAATGTTAAAAGAATGTGCATGTCTTTCCACTGCAATCTAATCTCATCAAGCTCAGACATGTTTGTATAAATCATAACACTGTGTGTTCCCAGTTTAATGGAAATCTCATCTTTTGCAGCGTGAAAGGCTACTCCATAGACTATATCCTAATTTGTATCATTTCTATAGAAGAATTGTTTCAAGATAGTAATAGAAATAAAATAACAGCTGGTTGGTCCAGTCTTCCAGTCGCACAGTCTGTGAAACAACTGAAATAGTGTGCTAGGATTTAGATAGATATTTTTCTTACAAAAATAAAGAAGATGCAAATAGGGAGAAATTACAACTTTTATTTTATCTTTATTGGTTTTGTTCATCACCTGGATTCTTTTAAGTGGACAAACATCTCATAAATACAGTATGTTAAATAGATAAATAAACTCATTTGATAATATTAGATGTAATGATGGGCAATGGAATACTAATTTAGTAATTTTATACTTGCAGTTAACTCATAGGGAATTGGGATCAGCATAGCTGTAATGAATTATGACCTTGTCTTTTCCTCTCACTTTGTAGTAAGGGTCCGGGATGTGCATTTCTTTCAAATGAATGGGTAAAATGCAAGGAATTAGACCATTTTCATTTCACTGAATGGACCCCTGAAATGAACTGGAGAGAGCCACACATTTAAACTAAATTTGTTCTTTAAATATTTTATGTTTCCCCAATCAAGTCTACAGGAATTGAAAAGTGCTGCACTGAGAAAGCTACAGTGAAACTTGTAAAACTATAGAAATCATAGAAAAATTCATTCATACAAAGTAAATACATAAAATAACAAGAAAAGGGAATGTATGGCACAAATTAAAAAATCCTTATCAAAAACCTTTTATTTCCTTTTTATAAGGCATATGACTTAAAACATCTTTGTAACTATTTTTCAGAAAGATCAATTTACAAATTTCATTTACAGGCTATTTAAAAATAACTCATCATATCAACAACATATTTCTCTAGATATACCCACCACATTGGTCTCAACATCATGCCACCAACCATTCCTTACACATACATATGCACACACAATATAAACACCCCCAAACACCACACAGGAGATCCCACCCCTCAATTCTTTTTTTTACAATAGCAAACCCTCAACCCAAATTTTATACACAAAATAACTTACATTCAAATCACATTGTTTCTATTCAAAAAACATTTTAAAAAAATACCCAAGGGATCTTAAGCACAAAATCTAACCTGGCTATCTTTAACATATCACCCTAACTGCTTGCAAAGTTCAATAGTTAGCAAAATCAACTCTCCAACAGCTTTCTTCCAAATAGACAAACCTTATCAATCTTCATCAAAGATACACATTTTTCTAGTTGAAAAGAATTTATCATGAATTTTAATGCTGATTTAATGCTAATTTCATCATACTAAAATACTGTATCCAAGCATTTAATCAATAAACCCTATATAATTTTGTTTTCAAGAAAAGTAGAGCAATCACTAAAAGATGAAACTTTCAACCCATTAAAAAAACATTGATTTAAATCATTCTGAGAAGAAATATCCAAAAGCTTCATCAGTTGAAATATCCAAAAGTATCATCAGTGGACAGTTTTCAGTTTATTTTCCATTGGAATTCAGATCACCCATCAAATAATCAAACTTCAGCCCAACATGTTTCATCAAAACAGCTTCTTCAGGGGCATCCATGACTTTAACCAAAGTCCCCTGTGGTGAATTCACTAAAAATAAAATATCACTATTAAAAACCAAACATTTTTATAAACTATGTACATATTCCCCCAAAAAATCACCACTATCAAAAACAGCAAGATGTATACTTATATAAGTAAATATAGCAAAAAAATCTCCCAAGAACTGCTCGCTTCACAATCATGCAATTTTCAAAATGCACAAAATATCTATCATATGATCTTAAATATCTGATGTAAAATTCAAACCCACCAATCAACTAGGTAGAAATGAACCCATTCTTTTAAGTAATCGGCTATCCTTAAAGGAACTCCCCCTACTCAATTCTATTATTCAACCCTACAAGACTAAGAGTACCCATTTCAAATATCACATTTTGTTCTTGTTGGAAGAGAACTCAGTCTACATCTTCTCCATATTCGAAAATTAGCTGTGGCACTTCCAAGAACATTAAATCACTGATTTGATGTCCCTGATTAATCCAATGAGTAATAAGAGATGCCACTATATGATTACACTGGATTGAGCTACAATGTTTATCAATTCTTATTCTATTAGCTCACATTGTTTTGCCTACAACCTGCGTATACAATTACAGGGATATAAAATAAAAATGATGTATACTACCTGAGAAGTAGCACAAGTAGTATAAGACCACAATGGATACACGTTATTTGAGAGCGGTTGTACAAATGATTCTTTAGGTAAGGATAAAAGACAAACTTTACAGTGGCTGCAACTTTTATTGTGCCCATTGTTTTAAAAAGACCTCTGTTCTTCAAACCAAGATGTTAAAATATCTCATAGATTTTGTGATCTTTTATATAGAAATAGAGGAGCTTGATTTGAAAACAATTGCAAAGACTGCACTAATAGTCAATGTCTTCGAATAATCTTTGAAATATATTTAGAAGCATTCGTATATGGTAGAACGCATACATTGCGATCTTCCAATGTTTGCTGCCGTTTCTGAAATAAAATATTAAAATTAATATGAAGTGCTCTTTATAAGCTCTTTGAATGACATTCAAAGGATAACCCCGCAGAAGAAATTGATCACACATAGATTTTTCTTTCACTTTAAATTCTTGTTTAGTAGTATAGATCCAACATAATCCAAAAAATTGCCCAATTGAAATATTATTTCTTAGTTGTGTGCAGTAAAAACTACGGTGATATAAAAGATTATTCCTGTCAGTACATTTGGTATATAAAGTAGTAATCAAATTACCATTATTTATTTCTACCCACATATCCAAAAAATAATTTTTATGTTGATCTATCACATATGTAAATGCAAAATTTGATTCACTTTTATTCAGTACTGAAATACATTTATCAAATTCTAATTTGGAGCCATTCCATATGCAAAGATTATCATCAATAAATCGTAGCCACATAACCTCCTTAAGCCAAAAATTCAAGGAATAAACAAAACAATCCTCAAACTGGAAAACATATAGGTATGTGATATATGGTGGCAATAGTAGCCACCTTTGCAGTACCCTTTATTTGTTTATATATGTCTCCCCCAAAATAAAATAATTTTCCACAAAAGCTGGCCAGATCTACCAAAAAAAATGTTGGAACCCATCATGAAGCTTCACAACTATTCAATATTGACCAAATTTTCAAAGCGCTGCACGTGCTAAAACTGGGGGATATACACATGGCTGGGCCGTGCGCATGAGGAGCACATTTTAAAAATGGCCCAGCCATACGTATATCTCCTAGTACATGCAGAATGGCCGGCTTGTCTCAAAGGGGCAGGCCGGGGGTGTGTGGTCTGTGTGGGGAGGGGCAGGACGGGGGATGGCTGGGACAGTGGCCATTAGGCCCTGTCCAGGTGAAGCGCGCTTCAGCTGCTGCTCCAATGGAGCAGGTAAGTTATAAAACAAAAAAAAAATCTAATAGATAGGGGTTACATGTCAGGGAGGAGAGAGGAAAAGGCAGGAAGGGTAATTAGGTGGATAGGAAAGTTTCCTCCCAGTCCGCTTCTTAATTGGAGTGGACTGGGTGGGAACTGGGAAAACCCTACTTCCGTCGCCACACGGGTTTTAAAATCAACCCTTATGCATTCAACCAATACTAATGCTTCTTTTTGTGGTTTATTCTAATAAAGAGAATGAATATCCATATTTATCAACCAACAATCTAAAGATGAAATTTGTATATTATTCAAACGATTTTTAAAATGTAAGGCATCCTGAACAAATGATGTAATCTTGGGGATAAAATGTTGTAAAAAAAAGTCAAACAAAAATAGAAAGAACCACAACCTGTCTTGTTACCCTAAATACAATAAACCAAAAAGACACAGGATCCAATTCTTCAAAACTGTATGCACCTGATGTGCTGATAAATATATTTAAAGTTTTTGATAAAACCGCATCAGCAAGGGGTTCTAGAACTGAATTTTCTCTAGAAATAATGGGCCGGATTTTAAGACGTACGCGCGGGCATAAATTTGTGCGCGCACAATCAATTACACCTACTGTGGATGGATGAGCAATTGAATTGTACTGCATCCTCTGAACCATTGTGGATGTGATCTGGGTTTCCATTGAGCTCTGTGAGTTGGATCTAAACAATCATGCGGGTGTTCATCATCTCCTGAAGAATCCTCTGAAGAAGAAGAAGATTCAAAAGTAATCTTTTTATGTTTTTTGAATGTTGGTTTGACAACATCCAGGGATAAATATAACCCTGGGTGTAATCATCCTCATCCCTCTTAAATGTTTTTACTTCATATTGTTTCAGTTATGTTCAAAAATTATCCATAGATTGTTTTAATATTTCAGTTTTAGAATCAATCTCCATTTTAACCTAATCTGCTAAAGTACATATAATTTTAACAATAAGTATCATGAAGTCCATACTGCACTAACTTAAAATACAGTTCCATTTGGTTATAAATATTTCATTCTCAAAAAATAATTGTGGTTCTTTTTTTTATCTAGAGCCCCCTAGGTATTCTCTTATCACAGAGATATTTTACAAGAGTTAAAGCATGAAGGTCCAATCTTATAAAATTATTTTGTAACTTCAACAAGTCATTCCATAGAGAATCCTTATTCCCACTATCTATTGTATAAAACAGATGGGTATTCTTAGTTAACAAAGAAGTCAAAGTAGTATCTGGATAACTAAATATGATTTCCCATTTGGTAGCCATATTACCTCACTTCAAATTATACTTTAGAAAAACTCATATATATACAAAGTAAATATGCAAAATCCCCCAAAAAGGGAATGTATAATCCTTACCAAAAACCTTTTATTTCCTTTTTATAAGGCATATCCCTCAAAACATCTTTCAAAATATTTTTCAGAAAGATCAATTTACAGCTATCATCTATCGGCTATTTAAAAATGACCCACCATATCAACCACATATTACCCAAGATATTCCCACCACATAGGACTCAATAATATACCACCAATCATTCTTCATATATACACATGCACACACAATATAGACATCCCCAAGCCTTGCCAGTCTTCTTTTACTCTATTTGTGACAGATTTCTTTTGGGTGTGCAAAAGAAGTCAGTCAGCAAAGCACACCAATATACTGTATATGTGTGTGAGATATTTTTGAACACACTGTGAAAGATAGCCCTATAAAGAGAGAGATTAAGGGCCTTATTTTCTAAGGGTATTGCATGCGGTAAGGGGCGTTTTGCACGCGAAATGTCCCTTTTCGCGTGCGATACCAAAATGGGGGCGGAGTAAGCCCCGGAAGAGGAGGAGTCGGGGCGTCACCGGGGCCGACTCCGCGAAGCTGCGGCGGACGACGAAAAGGTAAGGCCCTTTTCGCATCTGCTTTCGCTCCCAATAGCTACACCTCCTATGGTGGCGCTATTGGGTGCGAAACCGGCAGCGATCGCACCACGACGGTGCGATCGCTACCGGCTAGCGCAGACCCGCCCCCCCGATTCGGCCCCCCACCCCTCATCTTCTAAAGTATTGCAGGCCTGCGATACTTTAGAAAATGAGGCCCTTAATTTGTAACACCAACAAGCTTCTAAGTCTGCTTCACAAGTAAGCAGTGCCTGCTAAGCACTGAAGTGAACTCAGTCTGACAACTTGATTGAATGTGTATGAAAAACAGATATTAAATATTAGAGTGGTACTGATGAATGGTACAGCATCAATATATTGTGACATCAAAACCCCCAGTAGCCACTTTCAATTCCATTATGCCACTGTGAGAAAAGGGTAGAGGAGGAAATGGCAGGGAAAGAAGAATTGGGTATTTCTGCAGAGCTATGCCAGCATGTCAGAAGTACAAGCAGCAGTAGTAGCAATGAGAAAAAAGGGAGTTCTTCCATGAAACTTATGTTTCTCATTCAAGTCTATGATCCATTGAAATCTATGGTCCATTGTAGTCTATGGCTGTGTATTACTGAGCAAAAAAATAAATAAATAAATAAAATTGTTAACAAAAACCAACTATTGCCTGTGTAACTTCTTAGCCTTGTCAGAGACAAGGCAGGACAAGTTGGCAAAGAGACTAGCCAGAGGGCAAATCATGGTGCAGCATCTTTTTATGTAGTCTATAGCTGCTATCTGGTTCAATTGACACTGAGCTGCTACCATTGTAAACTTAGCATGTTGAAGATGCAGTTTGTTTTTCCTCTCTAGATACTGGCAGAAAAAGACATGTTTGTAGAAGCTCTCACAGTTTTTTGAAAGCTTAGAAACTTTTGTATTTGGCACTGGTAAAGTACTTCTGATCTTCTCTGTGCTCCAGTAGTCTCATTCACAGAGACAGTTCACTGCTGCTGAGTTAGATGTTTCTCCTCTCTGGGAGAGGGTCAGGGTAAGAAACACTGTAGAAACTGTAGCAATGCTAGAGGTGTCTTTGTGTCTCTGTCTTACTGGACACCAGTGAGATGAGCACACTGAGGGACTAAGGAGAAGAGCCTTACCAAGCTGCCAGTATTTGTGGTTCTGATTAACATTTGTTTTTTGTGTGGAGTCAGTCAGACACAGTGCTTACTGCACAGACATATACACTGTATATAGAATGTGTCTGAATGTGACAGACCGTTGTCCATAGAATGAGTGGTACTCTGATTGGGGGTACAGTTACAATAAATAAGTTCATTTGTAATATGTACTTCAACAAATTCCATCATGTTAGGAAAATGGGAGAGAAGAGAATGTTGGCAGCCTTGGCAGGGGCAGAGAAATTTGTCCAGCCCAGATTAGTAGCAGTGATAAAAAAAGGCACTAGTTCTGCCTCTAAATTGAAATGAGACATTTTTAATTGTAGAATGGCAAGAGTTGAAAGCACTGCCAGGAAGATAGAGGCAGATGGATGCTGGGGAAAAGGAGGCAGAGGAATTCAGCCAAACCATGCCTGCCTTGGAGGTGGATGATGGGGAAAAGGAGGCAGAGGAACCCAGAGGAGTCATGCCTCAGATGTGGATGCTGGGGAAATGGAGGCCAAGGAACTCAGCTGAGACATGCCTGCCTTGCAGTTGGAAGCTGGGGGAAAAGGAGGCAGATGAACTCAGCCAAACCATGCTTGCCTTGGAGATAGATGTTGGAGAAAAGGAAGCAGAATAAACCAGTGGAGTCATGCCTTGGAGGTGAATGTTGGGGGAAAAAAGGCAGAGAAACTCAGTGAAGTCATGCTTCAGAGGTGGCTTGAGCATGCAGATGATCTTGGTGAAATCATGACCCTGAAGCTGTGCTTGGAAGAAGGCAGGTATACCAAGGATGGTGTGAGGTATATGGCAGTGTAAAGCATCTGCTGGATGTGACTCCTATGCGGTTGGTGTAGATGTATTTTAGTGTAAGGATGCTGCAAAATCTGCTGCTAGATCCCTTTGTTGTTCTTATTGAGGTACAGAAGTAAAACGTTGTAACTGGATGTTCTGTCAGAACCCTATAGTGTCAGGTCCCAGTGTTTTTCTTGGGAACATGTCAGGAGGAAGAAAGCTGAGATGGCGACAAGTCAGGAGGCAGCAGGGAGTGATAGGCCCCAGTTTGGTGGATGGGGCACATCTTCATACAGACAGAGAAAGTCAGTGCATGTTGGTCCCTGTGATATTCGTAAGGGCAAGGCAGGTGGATTTTATCAAAGTATGTTGGCCCCTATTAGGATTTTGTTGACACAGCAGGACTTAGCATTGTGGTGTTGTGGCACTTGGATTGGATTTCCGGACCATGGAGACAGCAGCAGTGTAATTGTTGTAGGCTGCCTCAACTTGCAGTGATGGGGACACAACAGGACTCAGCATTGCATCTCTTCCAATCTTTGTTCTTTCATCTCTGCCATGGACAGGAGCAGCAGTAAACTGGTTGAAGTGTGGCACAACTGGCAGTGTTTGGGACACAACATTCAGCAGAACACACCACTGATGTTTTGTGGTCCTTGGATTGGCTTTTTGGACTATGCAGATAGAAGCAGTGTGGAAATTGTAGTATGCCACATCTGGGAGTATTGGGGACATAGATGAACACAGCAATGCATTTCTTCCAGCCCTTGATCTTTAATCTCTGACCTGGACAGGATCATCACTGTGGTGGTTGTATGTGCCCCAACTGGCAGTGTTTAGAAAACAGCTGTACACAGCGAAGCATCTCTTCCAGCCCTCAATTTTTAATCTCAGGCCTGGACAAAAGCAGCAGCGTAGTGGTTGAATTGTGGCTCAAATGGCGGTGTTGGGGACACAGCATTCAGCAGGACTCAGCATTGTTGTTTTGTGGTTCTTGGATTGGCATTTTGGGCTGTGGAGGCAGAAGCAGTGTGATTGTTGAACTGTGTCCCCAGTGGCCATGTTGGGGACACAGCAGGACACAGCATAGCATCTCTTCCAGCCCTCAATCTTTAATTAAAGGCTGGACAAGAGCAACAGTGTAGTTATGGTAGTGTGCCCCAAGTGGCAGTGTTGGGGTCACAGCATTCAGTAGGACTCAGCTTTTATGTTTTGTGGCCCTTGGATTGGCTTTTCAGATCGTGGAGGTAGCAGCAGATTGATGGTTGTAGTGTGCTCCAACTGACAGTGTTAGGGACACAGCAAGACACAGTAAAGCATCTCTTCCAGCCCTCAATCTTGCATCTCAGGCCTGGACATGAGCAGCAATGTGGCAGTGGAAATATGGCCCAACTAGTGGAGTTGGGTTCACTTTTATGGCCCTTGGATTAGCTTTTCAGCCCGTAGATGCAACAGCAGTTTGATGATTGTAGTGCAACCCAGCTGGTGGTGTTGGGGTACACAGGAAAGCATCTCTTCCAGCCCTCAATTTTTCATCACAGGGCAGGACAGGAGCAGCAGTGTGGTGGTTGTAGAGTTCCCCAACTGGTGGTGTTGGGGACAGAGCAGGGCACAGCATTATTCTGTTGTGGCCCTTGGTTTGCTTTTTCGGACTATGGAGACAGCAGCAGTGTATTTGTTGAAGTGTGCCCCAAAATGGTGGTGTTGTGGGCACAACAGGACATAGGATTCTTCTGTTATGGCCCTTGGATTGGCTTTTAGTATCATTGAGGCAGCAGCATTTTAGGTGTTGCCTGGTGCCGCAATGGTCAATGTTTGGGACACAGCAAGGTACAGCATAGCATCTCTAAAAGCTCTTGAACTTTAATCTCAAGCCTGGATATGAGCAGCAATGTAGTTATTGTAGTGTGTCCCAACTGGCGGTGTTGGAGACCCTGCAAGACACAGCATAGAATCTCTTCCAGTGCTCAATTTTTCATCTCTGGCCTGGACAGGAGCAGCAGTGTGGTGGTTGTAGTGTATATAGTGCTATGTCCCCAACACAACTGGCAGTGTTGGGCACATAGCTGGATACAGCATTCTTCCTTTGTGGCCCTTGGATTGGCTTTTCGGACCATATAGGTAGGAACAGTATAGTTGTTGTAGTATGCTCCAACCGACAGTGTTGGCATCACAGCAGGATACAGAATACTTCTGTTTTGGCTCTTCGATTGGCTTTTTGGTCCATGGAGGCAGCAGCATTGTAATTGTTATAGTGTGTACCAACTGCTGGTGTTGGGAACACAGCAAGCCTCAGCATTCTAGTGTTGTGGAACTTGTATTGGCTTTTCAGGCCATGGAGGTAGCAGCAGTGTAGTTGTTGAAGTGTCCCCGCTGGCGGTGTTGGGAACACAGCAGGATACATATTGCATCTTTTCCAGCACTTGATTTTGCATCTCAGGCCAGGACAGCTGGAACCAGAAAATATTCTCTTCTAGCCCTTTATCTTGTATCTTAAGCCTGAACAGAAGCAGCAGTGTGGCAGTTGAAGTATTGGCCAGCTAGTGATGTTGGGTTCACTGCATTTAGCAGGACACAACATTGATGTTTTGTGGTCTGTGGTTTGGCTTTTTGGGGTGTGGAGGCAGCAGCAGTTTAGTTGTTGATGAGTTTCCCCAGTGGCTATGTTGGGGACACAGCATAGCATCTCTTCAAGCCCTCAACCTTTCATCTCAAGCCTGGAAAGGAGCAGCAGTGAGGTGGTTGAACTGTGACCCAACTGGCTGTGTTGATGACACAGCATTCAGCAGGAATCTGCTTTGATGTTTTGTGGTTCTTGGATTGGTGTTTTGCACCATGGAGGTAAAAGCAGAGTGATTGCTTTAGTGTGTCTCCAGTGGCTGTGTTGGGGACACGGCAGGAAACAGCATAGCATCTCTTTGAGCCCTTGATCTTTAATCTCATGCCTGGACAGGAGCAGCAGTGTAGTTGTTGTAGTGTGCCCCAAGTGGTGGTGATGAATACACAGTATTCAGGAGGACTTAGCTTTGACATTTTGTGGCTTTTGGATTGGCTTTTCAGATCATGGAGGCAGAAGCAGATTGGTGTTTGTAGTAGGTGTTATGTTCGTTGACTCTTGGGCTGGTTGGAATAGAAGATGGAGTGCTGTAGAAGTCCACAGCGAATGTCCCAACCAGGAGGCGGTTCTGAAGCTCGGTGCTGGCTGATGCTCTGGTCTACGGTGAAGTCCTATGCGACCAAGGACTAGACCCTCACTGGACGGATGGACGGTGTTGGACCGGAGAGGAAGAAGACTCTTCGCCCTGGAGACCGTCACTCCCCCGGGAGGAGCCCTTAGGAGTCCAGCTGCTGGGACTTTAGGAGATTCACCCTGGAAGCCGAAGTCCCCCCAGGAAGAGCCCGTAGGGACACGGCTGCTGGGACTTAGGCGACTTCCTGATGATGCGGGTGGTTCGGATGCAGGCGCCTCCTGCCGGTCGTGGTTCCGGACGGCTGGTGCCTCCAGCAGGTTGTAGGAAATCCAGAAGTCAGTCCAGGAGTCGGAGTACAAGGATGGTCTGCAGCTAGTCCAGGGGTCGATATCCAGAGAGCGGTCCGCAGCCAGTCCAGGATCGGAGCCAGAGAGTGATCCAAAGCCAGTTCAGGGGTCAGAGCCAGAGAGCGATCCAAAGCCAGTCCAGAGGTCAAGTCCAGAAGAATCCAAAGCAAGGGGAGCAGGCAGAAGCCGGACGAAGACAACCAGGAACGCAGCAAACACAGGACAAGTCCAGGAACCTTGTTGCAAGGCACTGGAGGATCCTAGAAGCAAGATACTTATGGCTTAAGGCGTCTGACGTCATCCTCAGCTGTACAGCTGATTTTCCCGCGCTGGCCCCTTTAAGAAAGGCTCCTCCCCGTGCGCGCGCGTCAGGGGGCAGGGCCAGCCGCGCCGAGTCGTTGACATCTCTCCCGAGGAGGGAGAGACACGCTGAGGGGCCTGCAGGCCCGAGGGAGCTCCAAAACGGCCCGGGTCACCCCCGAGGTAGGTGACCGGGGCACGGCCCGGGACTGCAACAGTACCCCCTCTCCTACACCTCCTCCCTGGAGGCTGGGGTTTACTTGGGTGGTCGTGATAGAACTGGTGGAGGAGATTCTTGTCCAGAATATTGGAGGATGGCTCCCAGGAATTCTCCTCAGGATTGTACCCCTCCCATGAGAGTAGGTACTCCCATCGGTGACGATGAAACCGGATGTCCAAAACCTCCTTTACCGTATAAATGCTGTCTGCTTCAGCTTCGGTAGTGGTAGGTACTGGGGTTTTGTCATGGAAGTAGGAAAGCACCAATGGTTTTAGCAAGGATACGTGAAATACGTTATGTATCCGCAGCGTGGAAGATAAACGTAGACGGTAGGATACTGCCCCTACCCGTTCCAAAACTGTGAATGGTCCCACAAACTTGGGAGCTAAGCGCATGGACGGGAGCCATAGATGAAGATTCTTGGTACTTAACCAAACTTTACTGCCTGGGAGGAAGACCGGAGCTGGTCGTCTTCAGCGGTCGGCATACTTTTTCGCTTTAGCCGAGGCAAGTTGGAGCTTCTCTTGAGTGGAAGTCCACAAGGAGTGTAGCTGCTAGGCGGTGAGCTGGGCTACCGGTGAGGAGACTGAAAGAGGCAATGGTAGGGGAGGCCTAGGGATCTTTCATTAAACCAGTTGAAACGGGGACTGGCCGGTAGTTAAATGTTTATGACGATTATATGAGAATTCGGCCCAAGGTAGGAGGGTGACCCAATCATTTTGCAAGTCCCCAACAAATGCTCGAAGAAAAGCCTTCAATGTCCGATTGGTCCGCTCGACCTGGCCATTGGCTTGTGGGTGGAAAGCTGTAGTAAGGTCCAAGCGTACCCCAAATTTCCTGTACAAGGATCTCCAGTACTTAGCCGTAAACTGCGGCCCACGGTCGGAGGAAATATACAATGGTAAACCATGTAAACGAAATACATGCTGTGTAAAGAGGTTGGACAGTTCTAGCGCCGAGGGTAGCTTGGTGAGGGGCACAAAGTGAGCCATCTTAGAAAAGCGGTCGACCGTAACCCAGATCACCGTCTTTCCATCAGAAACAGGCAAATCCACAATGAAGTCGATGGAGAGGTGCGTCCACGGTTCCGTAGGAGTAGGCAGCAGCTGCAAAAGTCCCCATGGGCGTCCAGGAAATGACTTGTGTTGAGCACAGTTGGGACACAACTGGACATACTGTCGTACATCCTCCTTTACTCGAGGCCACCAGTAAAATTCGGTCAGGAGTTCCAGAGTCCAGTTAATCCCTGGATGTCCAGCGGTCAGCGAATCATGAGCCCAGGCTAAGACCTTCCTTCAAGACCATGTAGGAACCACCGTCTTGCCCGCTGGAGCCACTTCAGCGGCTGCTATCAAGACCCTGGCGGGATCCAGGATGTATTGAGGCGGGTTAGGTGCATCTTCGGGTTCAGATGTCCGAGAGAGCGCGTCCGCTCGTATTTTCTTTGCTGCTGCTCGGTATCGAGAGGTCAACCACCTCACTGCTGCTCCTTTCCAGGCTTGAGATGAAAGGTTGAGGGCTTGAAGAGATGCTATGCTGTGTCCCCAACATAGCCACTGGGGACACTCATCAACAACTAAACTGCTGCTGCCTCCACACCCCAAAAAGCCAAACCACAGACAAAAATCTTGAGTACTTGTGTCGGGCTCAACGCCTCAATCCGCGGCAGGCAATATGGGCTCTCTTTTTCAGTTGCTTCAACTTGACCCCCCAGACGCCCAGGTCAGGAGGCCCCCCCAAGCTGGCCAAAAGTTCCGTTTGTGTCCAATGAGGGGTCCGGGAGCGGAACCGCGGTGGACCACGTGACGGCCGCGTCACTCCGACGTGACGCGGCCGTCACGTGCTCCTGACCCCCCCCCAAGCTGGTTCCGCTCCCGGACCCCTTGTTGGACACAAACGGAACTTTTGGCCAGCTTGGGGGGGTCAGGAGGCCCCCCCAAGCTGGTCAGGAGGCCCCCCCAAACTGGCCAAAAGTTCCGTTTGTGTCCAACGAGGGGTCCGGGAGCGGAACCGCGGTGGACCACGTGACGGCCGCGTCACTCCGACGTGACGCGGACGTCACGTGCTCCTCGCAAAGGAATAGAGGAATGGCTTCCTGACTCCCCGCTGGACCACCAGGGAATTTTGGTAAGTCTTGGGGGGGATTAAGGAGGGTGAGGGGTTTAAATTTTTATTTAGGGAACCGGTGCACATATGGACATAGACTCAACTTATGGAATTCTCCATATGTCCATATTGACCGAAATTGACCCCCCTTTTCGACTTATGGACTTATGAACATAAACTTTTTGTCTGCACATCCCTAGCTCCTACCATGTGACAGGGGCTGACCAATGGCACTGGTAGCCCCTGTGACATAGTATGGGCAAAGGCTATCGGCGCCATTTTGAGTCCAGCAATGGAGAGCGCCCAATCCCTTGTAGCTGTGAGGTGTGCTTTCTTTAGGGATGGCACATGGAGGGACCCTTTGTTAGTGGTTCTTGTCGGTCGATTCGAGCAGGCAAATTGGAGGGGATCTGCCAGCCAGTTGGAGTGATGGGAATATAAGGCTTTATGTATAATGGTCAGGGATTTAAAGAGGATGCGGGAGGGAATAGGGAGCCAGTGTAGGTCCTTCAGTATAGGGGAAATATGGTCGTATTTGTGAGCATTGGAGAGGGTTCTGGCTACAGTGTTCTGTAGCATTTGGAGGGGCTTTAAGGAGGAGTAGGGTAGGCCAAGAAAGAGGGAGTTACATTAATCCATCTTGGATGCCAGTGTAGCCTGGACGACAGTGCGGAAGTCACTAGCGTGAAGGAGAGGTTTCAGGTTTTTTAAGACTTTAAGTTTGAAGAAACCCTCTTTGAGTATGGCACTGATATGTTTTTTGAAGTTCAGTTGTTGGTCGATTAGGACCCCCAGGTTCCTTGCGCAGGGCTGTGCATGAGGAATCTTGATAGCAGAGTCAATTGAGAGTGCGGGATTGGTAGGGGGGTGATGGGATATGAGGAGGAGTTCAGTTTTGGTAGTGTTTAGAGCAAGGTGGAGGTTGATAAGTAAGGAGTTGATGGCAGCGAGATGGTTTCCCCAGGATTCAAGGGTGTCAGATAGGGAGCCTTGAATTGGTATGATGATTTGCACATCATCAGCTTGGAGAAAGAATTTGAGGCCAAGTTCTGATATGAGTTTGCACAAGGGGGTGAGGTAAATGTTAAAGAGGGTAGAAGAGAGGGAGGAGCCTTGGGGGACTCCTTGGGCGAGGGCGTAGTGGGAGGACTCAGCATTGACTATTTTCACGGTGAATTTCCTATTGTCGAGGTAGGATGAGAACCACTTAAGGGCTGTACCGGAAAGGCCAATGTCGGTTAGGCGGACAAGGAGGTGGGTGTGATTTATGGTGTCAAAAGCTGCTGAAATGTCCAGTAGAGCAAGAAGGTAGCTGTGACCTTGATCCATTCCCCTGAGTAAGTAGTCAGTCAAGGAAAGTAAGAGGGTCTCAGTGTTGAGGTGTTAACGGAAGCCAAATTGAGAGGGGTGGAGAAGGTTGTGAGTTTCAAGGAATTCTGTAAGTTGCGAGTTGAAGACCTTCTCCATGATTTTTGAGATGAAAGGGAGATTGGAGATAGGGCAAAAGTTGGCGGGGTCCTTGGGGTCAAGTGCAGGTTTTTTGAGCAGTGCTTTGACCACAGCATGCTTGAGTGGGTCAGGGACAATGCCTGAAGAGAGGGAGCAATTGATAACATCTGCAATGGGTTTGGAAATGATGTCAGGTATGGTGAGGAGAGCTTTGGTGGGGATAGTGTCTGATGGATGAGTCGCAGGTTTCATCTTTTTGAGGATAGATGTGATTTCAGTGGATGAAATGAGTTCAAGGTCGTTAAAGGAGGGTGGGACAGTGCTTGTAGCAGCTGGGAGCGAGGAGGGAGTAGAGGGAAATCGGAGAAGGATGGTTGCGATTTTGTCATGAAAGTAGCGTCCCAATTCTTCACATTTGCTGCTGGCTTCGCTGTCAGGAATGGGGGGGGGGGGATGTGTGTTTGGTAGGGAAGAAACATAGGTGAAGAGGGCTTTGGGGTTATATTTGTAATCGTGGATTCTTAGGGCGTAGTAGTCTCGTTTGGCTTTAAGGGTGGCTAGCCTGTAGAGATGTAGTGAGGATTTGAATATGGATGCTTTTTGCAGGGATGGGTCTTTACGCCATGTGCGTTCTTTCTGCCTGAGCTCATATTTCATTTGTTTGAGGTCTGGGGAGTACCATGGGTTTTGTTTTTTTGCAGATAGTTTAGTTTTATGTGTGGTGATAGGGCACAGTTTGTTTGCGATATCTAAGGTGATGTGGTTCCAAGAGTCTAGGGCTTTGTTTGGAGTTGAGCAGCTGAGTTTCAGAGAAGAGCTGGCAAAGGCTGAAGTGAGGTCCTCACTGGGGCAGGATTTTCTGTAGGCAAAAGATGTGGTGGAGGGGGATTTGGATGGTTTGGGTATCTTTATAGAGATGGAGGATTTGACAATAGCGTGATCGGACCATGGGACAGGGGTACAGTGTGGTTTAGAGGGTAGGCTAATGCTGGAGTTGACAAAGAGGAGGTCCAGGGTGTGCCCTGCTTTGTGCGTGGGGGAGGTGATAACTTGGGTAAAGCCGATGGCTTCGAGTGTGCTGAGGATGGCTTCACATGAGGTGGAGCGGGGGGGTGGCATCAACATGGAGGTTGAAATCCCCCAAGATAATGGCAGGGGCATCGCTGTTGATGTTGTTGGAGATAAACTCTATAAGGGGGGAGGGGTTGTGTTCGAGAATGCTATGGGGGGCATATACTAGGCAGACCTGGAGATTCTGAGATTTGAATAGCCCAATCTCTAATTTGTGTGGTGTGATGATTTTTACAGGTTTGAGATTCATGTGCTTTTTAGCAGCGAAGAGGAGACCACCGCCTCGTTTCTTCGGTCTTGGAATGGAGAAAAAGTCATAGGTGTCAGAAGGGAGCTGATTGAGGAGGACAATATCAGAGTCCTTGAGCCAGGTTTCAGTGACGGCACATATGTCTGGCTTATGGTCATCTAGTAGATCAGACAGTATGACAGTTTTCTTAGATAGGGACTGGGCATTCATAAGCATGATGAAGAGGGTGGTGAGACTGAGGAGCTGAGTGAAAGGGGAGACGAGGATAGGGAGAAGGAAGGATCTGCGCTGGGTGGGCTGGGTGGTTAATAGGGGGTAATGTGTTCTGTGGGAGGGGTGATGGATGTGTGGGATAGGGAGGCAGGAAATGCAGGCCATGGTGGGGGGATAAGGAGGAACGGTCAGTGCTGTAGGCAGGGGGCAGATAGCAGGAGGAAATAAACAAACAGTGAGGTATACAGGAGGAAATAAACAAACAGTGAGGTATACATCCTAGAGTGCTGAAAGAACTGAGAAATGAAATTGCAGACCTGCCACTGGAAATTTTTAAAGTATCAATAACATCATCTATGGTATCTGAAGACTGGCGTGCTGCCAATGTAACGCCAATTTTTAAGCAGGGATCAAGTTGTGATCCAGGAAATTATAGACCAGTGACTCTGATGTCTGTGCCAGGCAAAATGGTAGAAACTATCATAAAGAACATAATTGCTGAACATATAACAAATAGTTAAGCATAGTATAATGGGACAGAGCTGACTTGGATTTAGCCAAGGGAAGTCCTGCCTCACAAATGTGCTACATTTTTTTGTGGGCATAAATGAACATGTGGCTAAAAGTGAGTCAGTTGATATAGTGTATCTAGATTTCCAGAAAGTATTTGACAAATGTCCTTATGAGAGACTACTTTGGATCTTAGAAAGTCATGGGATAGGTGGCAGTGTCCTGTTGTGAATTGGCAACTGGTTAAAAGATAGAAAACAGAGAATAGGGATAAATGGCAAATTTTACAAATGGAAAAAGGTGAATAATGGAGTGCCCCAGGGATCTGTTCTGGGATCGCTTCTTTTTAATGTATTTATAAATGACCTTTAAATAGGACAAGAAATGAGGTGATCAAAGTTGCCAATGACAAAAAATTATTCAAAGTTGTCAAATAACGAGGATTGTAAAAAATTGCAAGCAGACATTGCAAAATTGAGAGCCTGAGCATGCCAATGGCAAATTCAATTTAATGTAGGAGACCAAGAAGGCCACCAACTAAAAAGCAAGCTGGGAGGGCTCTCTCTCTGATTCGTTTCTTTTACAGTTATTGCTTCTTAAAAACCATGCCTCATACTAAAAGGAAGGCTAAGTTCAGGGAGAATATTCAAGTTTCCCCCTTAATGGACTTACATAAATCCCAGATTGAGGGCTTTTTTGCTCCTCTACAGACAACTCTTCTGGGTGTGAAGGCTGCTTTGGCACCTGACACTGAGTGAACGTCGGTCCCACTGGCCAAAGAGATCTCACTGAGCCCTCGTGCTCTCACAATGCCATTGCCTCCCTTTGCCATGATTTCTGGCATGATTAGTCCTGAGGCTGGCCCAGGGCCATTGGTACATGGTGATGTGGTAGTTGAGGTTGCTGGAGGATATGCTGCCATTGCAGCGGCTCCATTGGAGGAATTAAATTCCACCATTAACTTTTCACTTCCCTTGAATGTATTACAGATGGAAAGCTCCATGACGCAAGACTTTATACCCACCCCTTCAAGGAACTTCGACAGCAATAACATCTTACAGAGCAAAGTCGGTGTGGATAGTAAGTTATGCCCAGTATCTAATATATCTTTAATTAAAACTTCTGTGATCATCCTAGATGCCTTTTTGAATGCATTGAAATCTCTTGAATCAGCTATTTCTTTGTTAACCACTTACATTGGATACAAATCTTCATGTTCAAGTGACAGAGAATTTGGTAACATCTCAGGATGGAAAGATTGAGACGTTGGACTCTCAGGTCTCTGTAATAGAGCAACAGAAAATTGTTCAATCTGATTTGGTTCATACTAAGAAATTAGAGAATATTGAGAATTCTTTGAGAAGCTTGAACTTGAGGGTTCTTAATTTTCCATTTGTGGGTTCCCAGCTATTTTCCTCTGGTCCAAATCCTTCCCAGGAAATACGATATTCCCATCATCTCCCATGTTTCCGCATGTCATCTACTTGGTAGGTTATGTCTTCCTCCGCAGAGAGGGGTTGCGGCTGAGGTGTCTTCTTTGAAAACTTGGATAAGATGAGTGGCTTCAGCAGGGAGATGTGGAAGGCATTGTGGATTTTTAATGATGATGGTAACTGCAAGCTGTACATGACTGGACCCAGGCAGCGTAGTATAGGAAATGGTCCTATATACTGAGGTGCAAAATGAACTGAAGGCAATTTGAGACAAATGAAACGGGTGCTTAGCCATACCTTGTCCCCGGGCTGTAGTTGTGGAGCTGCTCTGTGATGGACATCATACAACGTCTTCACTCATTGTCCAGCTTTTTGAAGAAGTTCTTTTGTGTGTTCCCACAGCTGATGCAATTCCTGTGCTGAAGCTTGAGTGGCCGGAGAGGTTACTGATAAGGGTATCGGTAATGGAGGTAAAGGCTGGCGACCATAGACAAGATGAAAGGGCAAAGAGCCTGTGGAAGCTGAAGGGTGTGAATTCAGCGCAAATTCTGCCCAGGGGAGCAGTTCGGCCCAATCGTTCTGTCTGGAGTTGACGGAAGCCTGGAGAAACTGCTTTAATGTGCAGTTCATCCTTTCGGTCTGTCAATTGGCTTGCAGATGGTAGCCAGAAGACAGGTCTAGAGAAATATCAAATTTCTTACAGAGAGATCTCCAGAACTTGGCTGTGAATTGTACTCCTCGGTCAGAGAGTATGTGCTTAGGCATGCCATGTAAAAATAATATATGATGGATAAAATGGTTTTGCAAGTTCAGGAGCAGAAGGTAGTCCGGGTAGTGCCACAAAATGTGCCATTTTGGAAAACCGGTCGACGGTTACCCATATGGTGTTGTTACCACTAGACACAGGGAGATCAACGATAAAGTCCGTGGATATGTGTGTCCACGGTTTGCTAGGAGCGGGCAAAGGTTGGAGAAGGCCCCAGGGATGACCAGCAGGTTGTTTCTGTCTGGCACACGTAGAGCAAGAGTCTACATAGGTCCGGACATCTTCTTTCATTGAAGGCCACCAATAGTATCTCTCCAAGGTGGACAGAGTTCTGGATTGTACAGGGTGACCTGCAAGATGGGAGTTGTGAGCCCATCTGAGGATCTTCTGCCAGAGTGCCAGGGGTACCACGGTTTTTCCAACCGGAACTGTGTGTGTGGCTGAGAGGAGCACCCGAGTAGGGTCAATCATATGCTTTGGAGTGTCCGGGATATCTTCTGGTGTAAATGAGCAGGAAAGAGCATCCGCACGGGTGTTCTTGTCTACTGGGCGATACCTCAGAAGGAAATTGAATCTGTTGAAAAACAACAACCAGCAAGCTTATCTGTGGTTCAAGCGTTGTGCATGACACAGATATTCGAGGTTTTTATGGTCAGTAAAAACTGTTATCTTGTGTTGAGCACCTTCGAGCCATGGGCGCCACTCCTGGAATGCCAACTTGATTGCAAGTAACTCTTTGTCTCCTATTCCGTAGTTTCGCTCGGCAGGTGAGAAACGCTGAGAGAAAAAAAGAGCATGGGTGGAGCGTATGAATATCACTGTGCTGGCTGAGGACAGCGCCAACTCCAACGTCCAAGGCATCTACCTCGACTACAAAAGGGATGATTATAATACAGCACCTGCTGCTCTTATACAAAATGGCTCACACTGGAACTTTGATACCAATTGTGATGTTAAAGAAATAAATTTACTTTTCACCACCTTTGACAGTTTCTGAGCAGACTTCCATTCTTCCCCAATCTCAGTGTACTGAACAGCTCATTTCACCTTCCAACAATAATCATTTTTGGACATTCAGCATCAGCAGGATTACAACGATGATTATAATACTGCACCGTTTTGTATAAGAACAGCTGGTGCAGTATTATAATCATCTTTGTAATCCTGCTGATGCTGTATGTCCCCTGATGAAGCCGTCCTGAAGAAACAAGGGCCTCTTGTAGGGTCATTACTGAACTTGAAAAGGAAAGGGTGATGTATGCGGAGAGAATCCATTGACAGTCAATAAAAGAAGAATTTATTATAATGCCATTGAGTGAATTGAGAGTAACTCACCATTGAAATTGTGGCCAATGGAAGACATAGGAAGATCTCAGCATTAGCTATGTTATACAATATATATGGTAATTTATTGAAAAGATATTTTTCTTGACATAAAGCATATATAAACCGTATGTTAAATATTGGGAATGATATATAAACTATAAGGGCATATAAGATTTGTATAGACATATGCTTACACAGAGTGTTTCCACACAGGTTTGTGAATCTATTTATTTTATTTATTTATTTATTTATTTATTTATTTAAAACTTTTTCTATGCCAGCATTAGTGGATACATCACACCGGTTTACATTGTAACAAAATGATTGAAAATACATATAAAAGGGTAGAAAAGAGTACGTTAGGTGGCACACTTGAGGCAGTAAGGAAGGATAGAGTAACTGCAGAGAACTTCTTAACAAGGTAAATCAGAATAAATATTAGGGGTGTGCATCCGTTTTCCACGTATTTGTGATCCGCAACGTATTTTGTCCTATCTGTTAAATACGTGGGGAGGCGAAACGCATCGCGACTCCCCACGTATTTAACGGATTTCTGTTTTATTCGGCCACCTAAATAAAAATTTAAACAAACCCTCCTGAACCCCCCCCCCCAAGACTTACCAAAACTCCCTGGTGGTCCAGCGGGGGTTCCGGGAACTATCCCCTGCACTCACACCGTCGGTGCTGGTTTCATCATGGCACCGATAGCATTTGTCACAGGGGCTACCGGTGCCATTGTCAGTCCCTGTCACATGGCTATCTTGTGCTCCTACCATGTGACTGGGGCTGACCAATGGCACCGGTAGCCCCTGTGACATAGTATGGGCAAAGGCTATCGGCGCCATTTTGAGTCCTGGCATCGGACGGCTGGCGTGCAGGAGGTTGCTCTGGGACACCCGTTGGACCCACAGGGACTTTTGGCCAGCTTGGGGGGGGCCTCCTGACCCCCACAAAACTTGCCAAAAATCCAGCGGGGGTCCGGGAGTGACCTCCTGCACGCCGGCCTTCCGATGCCAATACTCAAAATGGCGCCGATCGCATTTGCCCTCACTATGTCACAGGTACTGACGGTCGGCCCCTGTGAACATAGTAAGGGCAAAGGCGATCGGCGCCATTTTGAGCCCTGGAATCGGACTGCCGGCATGCAGGAGGTCGCTCCCGGACCCCTGCTGGACTTTTGGCAAGTCTTGTGGGGGTCAGGAGGCCCTCACAAGCTGGCCAAAAGTCTCTGGGGGTCCATCGAGGGTCCCGGAGCGACCTCCTGCATGCCGGCCGTCCGATGCTAGGACTCAAAATGGCACCGATAGCCTTTGCCCATACTATGTCACAGGGGCTACTGGTGCCATTGGTCAGCCCCTGTCACATGGTAGGAGCACAAGATGGCGCCGGTGACCATGTGACAGGGGCTGACCAATGGCACTGGTAGCCCCAGTGACACAGGCTATCGGCGCCATGATGAAACCGGCAAACGAGGGTATGAGAGTGCAGGAGATGGCTTCTGGACTCCCCGCTGGACCACCAGGGAGTTTTGGTAAGTCTTGGGGGGGTCAGGAGGGTGGGGGGTTGTAGTTAATTTTAATTTTAGCTGGGACACGAATATAACTCACCGTATTAACGCATCGGGGCGCCATACGGCCGAATGCAACACATTTGCTCCCCGATGAATCCGAATCACAAATGCAACGTATGACGTCCCTCTGCACATCCCTAATAAATATATCGATATAGGACAATTCTCAATTACCAAATGAATAGGGATAAAAGTAATTGAATGAAGTTATATACATCTGTGAGTGAAGTATGATTGACTGGAGCTATATACATAAGTAGGTAAGGTATAACTGGCATTATATAGATATGTAATTGAGGTATAAGTACATAGAGAATATCTGGAGAGGGCATTAAGGAGGGGCTTTTAGACTGGAATGTATATAGTGGGGGGGGGGGCTGTTAATCAGGGAAGGCCTGTTTGAACAACCATGTTTTGAGTTTCTTTCTGAATTTAAAGTAACATGGTTCAAGACGAAGAATAGAGGGCAAGGAGGTCCAACTTGCAAGGCCAACGATTGTGAGGGTGCGTTCTCTTGTGGAAGTGAGATGTGCTGTTTTGAAGGGGGCACGTAAGGGATCCTTTGTTGATAGATCTCGTGGGTCGATTTGGGTGTGCAGCCATGAAGGGAAAGTCGAGCCAGTTGGAATGGTGAGAGTAGATGGCTTTGTGGATGATGGTGAGCATTTTATATAGGATACGGGTTGGGATGGGGAGCCAGTGAAGGTCTTTGAGGATGTGGGTAATGTGTCTGTTTTTGCACGTTTGTTATGATTCTTGCCATGGAGTTTTGGAGCATTTGGAGGGGTTTTATGGTGGAGTAGGGGAGTCCTAAGAATAGTGAATTGCAGTAATCCAATTTAGATGAGAGAGTGGTTTGAATTACTGTACAGAAATCATGTGAGTGAAGTAGGAGTTTGAGTTTTTTTAAAACGTTAAGTTTAAAGAAGCCTTCTTTTAAGATAGAGTTTATTTATTTATTTAGCATTTTTCTATACCGAACTTCATGGTTAAATACCATATCAGATCGGTTTACATCGAACGGGGGATAGAGAAAAACTTGTAACAGAAATGGAACAGTACAAAATACTCAGAAGAGAGCAGTAAGTTACATTAAACAAGGACTATAAACTTGGAGGCTTTACAGCTTAGAAGTAAGAAGAATAGAAGGCCCAAGAAGGGCAATAACTTAAACACAAAAGTTGTAATGGATTCAGATTAAACAGGAAACAATATTATCTGAGGAGTTAGGATAATCATAATAATAGGCAACAAAATAGTAGCATGGTTCCGTAGCTCGTGAAAAGGTTGTTTGTCTATTGAGAGTCTGAAGGATCCGAGAAGGCTTGTTGGAACAGCCAAGTCTTAAGTTTTTTTTTGAATGTTAGTAGGCATGGTTCTAGCCTGAGGTCTGCGGGGAGGCTATTCCAGATGTTTGGACCTGCAAAAGAAAAAGCTCGGACCCTAGTCGAGACGAGGCGAATAGCTTTGGTTGGAGGGGATTGTAGCGTTCCTTTATGGATTTCTCTAATTGGTCTGATGGAAGTATGGAGTTTGAGAGGGAATTCAAGGTCAAGATGAAAATAGTTATGGATGGACTTATGTATCAGGGTGAGAGATTTGTGAAGGATTCTGTGGTAGATTGGTAACCAGTGTAGGTTTCGGAGAGTGGGAGTAATATGTTCTCTTCGGTTGGTGTTGGTTAAAATTCTGGCAGCAGCATTTTGAATCATTTGAAGTGGTTTGATGGATGAGTTGGGAAGGCCAGTGAGAAGAGCACTGCAGTAATCTATTTTTGCAAATATTAAGGATTGGAGAACAGTCCTAAAGTCGTGTAAATAAAGGAGGGGTTTGAGTCTTTTCAACACCTGTAGTCTGTGGAAGCAATCTTTGGTAGTCGTATTGATCATGGTCTTTAAGTTAAGGTGGTTGTCAAGGATTACTCCCAGATCTCTTACTTGAGTGAGGGTGAGATGATAACTGTGGTGTGTTTGTGGGGGGTGGTTGTCTGGGTTGGAGGAGATAAATAGTAGTTCAGTCTTAGCGGAGTTGAGGACCAGATTTAGGTTGTTGAGGAGATTGTTGATAGATTGAAGACAATTTTTCCAAAGCGAGAGAGTTTTGGTGATGGATTCTGTTATGGGAATCAGAATCTGAACATCGTCAGCGTAGATGTAATGAATGAGGTTGAGACTTGTTAACAGATGGCAAAGGGGAAGGAGGTAGATATTGAAAAGGGTGGGAGAAAGGGAGGATCCTTGGGGGACGCCAAGAGAAGAATTTGTCAATGGCGATTCTTTGTTATTGATCCTGACCCTGAAGTTTCTGTTATCAAGGAAGGACTTGAACCAGCTGTAGACTAATCCGGTTATGCCAATGTCTGACAAGCGATCTAGGAGGATGGAGTGGTTGACCGTGTCGAAGGCTGCTGAGATGTCTAGAAGGATTAGAAGAAATGAGTGTCCTTTGTCCAGTCCCATAATAATATGGTCTGTTAGTGAGATGAGCAGGGTTTCTGTGTTGCGTGATTTGCGGAAACCATATTGGGAAGAGGAAAGGATATTGTTTTCTTCTAAGTAATCTGATAACTGGGAGTTAACTACTTTCTCTGTAATTTTGGCTAGGAAAGGAAGATTAGAGATTGGACGAAAATTAGCTAGAATGCTGGAGTCTAGATTGTGTTTTTTCAAGAGGGGTTTAAGGGAAGCATTTTTTAGACTATCTGGGTACAGACCTTGTGTTAGGCAGCAATTTATGATGTTGGTCAGAGGTCCTGCGATTGAGTCTGGGATGAGTAGCAGTAATTTGGAGGGAATGTTGTCTGTTGGGTGGCTGGATGGTTTCTGCCTCTTTAGGATGGATTCGATCTCTTTTGTGGAAGTTAGTTCAAAGTTGTCGAATTTAGCTTCCTTGAGTGTGTGGTTAGAGGTGTATGAGGCTGAGGGGTTTGTCTTGGTTGGAAGAAGTGCGATAGTGTTTGAAATCTTCTGTTGAAAGAACAAGGCTAGCTCATTTGCCTTGAATTGAGCCTGTTCGTCTGGTATTGATGGAGGAATTGGTTTTGTGATTTGAGATACATATGAAAATAAAGCTTTTGCATCATATAGGAGGTCATGGATTTTATTGGCATAGTATTGTTTTTTTGCTTTTAGGATGGATGTTCTGTAAAAATGTAAGGTTCCTTTGTATGATGATAGCGTAGATGGTGAAGGGGCTTTGCGCCATCTGTTTTCTTTTTGGCGTAGTTCTTGCTTTATCCGTTTGAGTTCACTGGTGAACCAAGGTTGGTTTCCTTTTTTTGCTGGATTAATTAATTTTGAGGTTGAAGGGCACAGATTGTTTGCTACCTTTTCCGTGATCTTATGCCAGGAAAGCACGGCAGAGTTGGGGTTGGATATATCTAGGTTTGTGAGTTCCTTGGTGAGCTGCTCGCTGAGAATGTCTGAAGCGCAAGATTTTCTGAAGTGAATAGTGGAGAGATGCTGAGTGGTGATAGATTTATTCTTGGAGGAGAGGGTTGTTGTTATCAGGAAATGGTCCGACCAGGGGATGGGGGTACATGTAGGTTCCCTAGAGCAGAGGAAATTATCATTGATGAAAATAAGATCCAATGTATGTCCTGCTTTGTGGGTTGGATTATTGATAATCTGAGTGAATCCCATAGCGCTAAGAGAAGTGAGGAGGGCTTCACAATTGGCTGAGAGTGGGGAAGCATCAAGGTGTAAGTTAAAATCTCCCATAATTATGGTAGGGGAATCTGTGTTAATATGTTTTACAATGGTTTCTATAAGGGGGGAGGCGTCAGCATCAAGGGTTCCTGGGGGGGCATAAACTAGCAGTATTTGAAGGAGGTTCGATTTGAATAATCCAATTTCTATTGAAGATTTCAACTTAATAGGATATGATGTTAGTCTGAATTCTTTCTTCGTGGCTAATAGCAAGCCACCCCCTCGTTTTTTAAGTCTGGGAATTGAGAAAAAGTCGTATTTGTGAGTGGGTAGTTGGTTAATTAGTGCTATGTCCGAGTTTTTTAGCCAGGTTTCTGTGATGGCACATATATCAGGGTTACTGTCTAAAAGATAGTCGTTGAGGATATGAGTCTTTTTGGTCAAAGATTGTGCATTGACTAGAGTTACTGAGAGCAGAGTTAGTCCTAGGAACTGTGTTAGGGGAGAGATCATGATTGGAATGAGAGATCTGGGATTTCTAATTGGTAGTTCTTGAATAGGGGACATGTTGTGAAGGAGACGATGGTGTCTGATAGGGATATGTTGGTTTAGCATTTTTTAGGGTTAATTGACAGAGTTGCAAGTGAAAAAGGTTCTTAGACACTATAGCTAGGTCCCGTGGATAACTATATTGAGATTGATGAAAAATGGATTAATGAAATTAGATTGTGAGAGAAGAAAGTCTATCGGTTATTGTAACTGCAGTAAGAAGTGGCGCTGTGTGTTCAGTGGAGGCAGGGTTAGATTGGTTATTTAGGTTTGAAATAAAGAGAGACAGAGATAATGGAATCTGTACAATGATTGGTCTTAATCTTACTGTTAGTTCGAGTTCCAGAAGCGATTTGTTTTGATGAACGCTGTCTCGAAATTGTCTGCAGTTGACAAACGTGAAGTGAGCCGTGTATACCGTGTATTGAGGTTAATGTGGCTGTATTTTGATGTTTGAGCTCTGAGGCTTTATACAGGTGCTGGAGCCGCTGTAATGCTGAAGGGGTTGAAATAGGTAGCCTGCTGAGGAGGAACCGAAGACCCTGGGGTGGATTCGGGGCTCCCTAGGGGCTGAGCCGAAGGGGCGAGACAAAGGGGCAGGCCCCTTTGTCGCGCTCCTTCGGCGCGCGACGCCGGCGCGAGGCGCCTGAGGAAGGAAAATTTAAAGTCCTTCTCTGCTCCCTAATTGGCTGGTGAGGCTAGTGGGCGGGTCTTCTGGCCGCGAGTCGGGGTGGTGTGGTGGTGCTCTGCCTGCCCGATCGCTGTTCAGGCTCGCCGGGGGGAAGGGATTAAAGGCCTTACCCCGACGGGTCTGGGCGCCGATCGCGCAGGCCTCCCTCGTAGCAGCAGCAGCAGAAGAAGCGGAGGCAGCGGCAGCAGTGCTTGCAGGCAGATAGGCGCGGCGCCGGAGGAAGGAAAATTTAAAGTCCTTCTCTGCTCCCTAATTGGCTGGTGAGGCTAGTGGGCGGGTCTTCTGGCCGCGAGTCGGGGTGGTGTGGTGGTGCTCTGCCTGCCCGATCGCTGTTCAGGCTCGCCGGGGGGAAGGGATTAAAGGCCTTACCCCGACGGGTCTGGGCGCCGATCGCGCAGGCCTCCCTCGTAGCAGCAGCAGCAGAAGAAGCGGAGGCAGCGGCAGCAGTGCTTGCAGGCAGATAGGCGCGGCGCCGGAGGAAGGGAAATTTAAAGTCCTTCTCTGCTCCCTAATTGGCTGGTGAGGCTAGTGGGCGGGTCTTCTGGCCGCGAGTCGGGGTGGTGTGGTGGTGCTCTGCCTGCCCGATCGCTGTTCAGGCTCGCCGGGGGGAAGGGATTAAAGGCCTTACCCCGACGGGTCTGGGCGCCGATCGCGCAGGCCTCCCTCGTAGCAGCAGCAGCAGAAGAAGCGGAGGCAGCGGCAGCAGTGCTTGCAGGCAGATAGGCGCGGCGCCGGAGGAAGGAAAATTTAAAGTCCTTCTCTGCTCCCTAATTGGCTGGTGAGGCTAGTGGGCGGGTCTTCTGGCCGCGAGTCGGGGTGGTGTGGTGGTGCTCTGCCTGCCCGATCGCTGTTCAGGCTCGCCGGGGGGAAGGGATTAAAGGCCTTACCCCGACGGGTCTGGGCGCCGATCGCGCAGGCCTCCCTCGTAGCAGCAGCAGCAGAAGAAGCGGAGGCAGCGGCAGCAGTGCTTGCAGGCAGATAGGCGCGGCGCCGGAGGAAGGAAAATTTAAAGTCCTTCTCTGCTCCCTAATTGGCTGGTGAGGCTAGTGGGCGGGTCTTCTGGCCGCGAGTCGGGGTGGTGTGGTGGTGCTCTGCCTGCCCGATCGCTGTTCAGGCTCGCCGGGGGGAAGGGATTAAAGGCCTTACCCCGACGGGTCTGGGCGCCGATCGCGCAGGCCTCCCTCGTAGCAGCAGCAGCAGAAGAAGCGGAGGCAGCGGCAGCAGTGCTTGCAGGCAGATAGGCGCGGCGCCGGAGGAAGGAAAATTTAAAGTCCTTCTCTGCTCCCTAATTGGCTGGTGAGGCTAGTGGGCGGGTCTTCTGGCCGCGAGTCGGGGTGGTGTGGTGGTGCTCTGCCTGCCCGATCGCTGTTCAGGCTCGCCGGGGGGAAGGGATTAAAGGCCTTACCCCGACGGGTCTGGGCGCCGATCGCGCAGGCCTCCCTCGTAGCAGCAGCAGCAGAAGAAGCGGAGGCAGCGGCAGCAGTGCTTGCAGGCAGATAGGCGCGGCGCCGGAGGAAGGAAAATTTAAAGTTGACATATTTCTTAAGGTTAAGTTGTTGGTCGAGGAGTACTCCAAGATCTCTTACAGCTGGTTGGGCGAAGATGATCTTGAAGGCTGGGTCTATGGCAAAGGCCGGTTTTGGAGTAGAGTGTTGAGAGATATACAGTAGTTACGTTTTGCTGGTATTTAAGGCAAGGTGAAGGTTGGTAAGGAGGGAGTTGATCGATGTAAGGCAGATTTCCCAGTGCTTTAGGGTGTCAGAGATAGAGGTGTGAATCGGTATAATGATTTGAACATCGTCGGCGTACAGATAGAATTTCAGTTTGAGGTCTGAGAGTAGGTGGCAGAGGGGGGGTGAGGTAAATGTTAAATAGGGTAGATGAGAGGGAGGAACCCTGTGAAACACCTTGCAGAAGAGGGTGAGGGGCGGATAAGACATAACCAATCTTAACAGTAAATTTTCTGTTTGCAAGGTAGGATGTGAACCATAGGAGGGCACTGCCTGATATGCCAATCTCTTTTAGGCGGGTGAGGAGATGGTTATGGCATATGGTGTCAAATTCCGCAGAAATATCGAGGAGGGCAAGCAGGTACCTGTTCCCTTGGTCCATACCTCTGAGGAGGTGGTCAGAGAGAGTGAGTAGGAGTGTTTCCGTGTTAAAATGTTTGCGGAATCCAAATTGTGAGTTGTGAAGGATCTTATGGTCCTCAAGGTAATCCATGAGTTGCGTGTTGACAATTAGTTCCCTTATTTTGGCTATAAATGGGAGGTTTGAGATAGGGTGGTAGTTAGCAGGGTTTTTTGGGTCTAGTGAAGGTTTCTTAAGGAGGGGTTTAACTACTGCTTGCTTAAGAGTATCGGGGACAATACCTGTAGTGAGGGAGCAGTTAATGATATCAGCTATTGATCTGGCTATGGAGTTAGGGACAGATAGGAGTGCTTTGGTTGGGATTGTATCTGTAGGATGGGAGGTAGGTTTGAGTTTTTTTTAGGATAGATTCGACTTCTTTGGTGGAGATAGGTTTGAGGAAGTTTAATGATGCAGTTGGAAGGCCAGACTCAGAGAGTGGGGGGTGCATGGAGTTGGTGAATCTGGAGAGTAAGTTCAATATCTTGCTGCTGAAGTATTGAGCTAATTCCTCACATTTGTCGGGGGCTTCAGAGTCTGGTATCATGTGAGCGGTGAGTTTGGTGAGGCTTGAGACGTAGGAAAAGAGGTCTTTTGGGTTGTAAAGGTATTCGTGGATATTAGATGCATAGAAATCCTGTTTGTGTTTGTAGTGGTTCTATAGCAGTGAAGAGCTGATTTGTAGCTGGAGGTATGCTGTGGGGTGGGGTTCTTGCGCTACATTCTCTCTTTCTGTCTGAGTTTATTTTTTAGAGTTTTTAGTTCCGGGGTATACCATGGGTTCGTGTGCTTCGACTCTGTGTTTAGGATACTTTGGATGTTGGGCATAGGTTATTAGCAATCTTTAACTTGATGCTGTTCCAGGAATCTAGGGCCGACTCTGGGTTGGTACAGTCCAGTTTGGGTAGGGAGGTTGATAGGGCTGCAGCAAGCTCATCATTAGTGCAGGTCTTTCTGAAGAGTGTTGTGGAGCTTTGGGATGTTTGCTGGTGGGTGAGGTGCTGATAGAGAGATGGGTTTTGATGAGGAAGTGGTCGGACCAAGGGACTGGTGAGCATGAGGGAGTGGAGGTAGGGTGAAGGCCAGCATTGATGAATACCAGGTCTAAGGTGTGTCCAGCTTTGTGGGTAGTGGAAGCAATGATTTGTTGAAATCCCATTGCCTGTAGGGAATTGAGAAGATAGTCACAAGAAGATGTGAGGGGTTGGAAGTCAACATGGAGGTTAAAATCGCCAAGGATGATGGACGGGAGATCACAGTTAATGTTATCAGCAATGAATTCAATGAGGGGTGATGGGTTGGATTTCAGAGAGGTAGGTGGGGAGTAGATTAAACAGACTTGTAATTCTTGGGATTTGAATAGGCCAATTTCAAGTTTGGATGGGGGAACTATATGGAGGGGTTTGAGATTTAGGAATTTCTTAGTAGCCAGGAGAAGTCCACCACCTCTTTTTTTTGGTCTGGGTATGGAGAATATCTCATAAGAGGAGGTGGGGAGTAGATTTAGGAGTACAATATCGGAGTCTTTAAGCCATGTTTTGGTTACTGCACATATGTCTGGTTTGCAGTCGATCAGGAGGTCATTGAGGATGGGGGTTTTTTTGGATAGTGATTGTGCATTGAATAATATTATAGAGAGAGTGGTAAGGCCAAGGAGTTGTGTCAGTGGAGATATAAAGATAGGGATTTGTGCAGGGGTGAAGGAGAGTATGAGCGGGGGGAAGGCTGTCTGGGGAAGGTGTGGTGAATGCGAGGGATAGGGTAGGCTGCCATATTTCTGGCTGGCATGTAGGGATGAGGTGAGGATATAACGGGGTATGTATGATAGGTGGGATAAGGGGGGAGAAAAAGATGCCACAGGGGGAGAACTGAGGCAGAAAGGGGCAGGAGGGGTGGGGGTAGGATTCCTTAAAAGCAAGGGGTCTGGAAGAGGAGGATTAGCCAAGATCAGATATCACTGGGTAGTTAAGATGAGGTATTGGTCAGGGGGGCAGAGGGACGGGGGTACCAGCCTGTACTGAGGAGCACTTGAGTGATGAGAGGGGAGGAATCTAAAATACAGCTATGCAATATAACACAAAAGTACATCAAAGTAACACAATATGCAATGTATCAGAACAAGTCAGGGTAAATAGTACAATTGCATTAGCAGGGGTTAGAGGGTGGAGTAGGCGGGTAAGAGGAAGCAGGTATTATCTGTGCAGCATGAGAAAGGTGCATTATGGTGGTTTAAGGGAAGAACAGAGAGCAGAGGTCAGGGAAAGGGAAGGTAAGGGGATCACATACGGGGAGCACAAAGGGGCGCACTAAGGGGCAGGCCCATTGGTCGCGCGCGACGCCAGATGACGTCGCCTATTTTAAGATGAGGGGCGGTCCTTCCATGTGACGTCGCTCGGGGTGGGCTCCGGTGGCGAGGTAGGCCTCGGGCCTTCGGCAGGCTCGATTTAAGTAATCCGGCCGGGAGGATGGCACCCTGACTCCGATGGGTCGGCGCCGGTCACGCGGGTGCGGCTGCGTTCAATGATGAGGATGGTATTGTTTTTAAATAGAATGAGTGAGTTAGAGTGTGCATGTGTATAAAAGTGAGTGTGGTTAAGCCATCAAGACACATTTTATGTGATTGAAAAGTATTTGTTAAAATAGTTTTGTGATAATAAAGCTTGTACACTTTCTTGTATTTGTTGTATTACAATAATTGTTGTTGAAAGTGCAGATAATATCACCCAAATTGTTTACCTTTTGAATATGTACCCCATAATGTTTATTCTAACCATGTATTCTTGGAGATGTGGTATAATGACATATATATGTTTGTTCTATTCCATGCTCCTCTATGCAATGCATACAATTATACAGCTATACACATGTATCTGAGAAGCTGGCTAAGAGTTCAGTAATATTCTCCCTACCTTAAATATTCCAAATATTGGCATTCTAGGATTTTACTTTCTTTTCCCATATATATATATTCTATCGAGAGAGAGAATGTCAGTTTTTATGTCTTGCCTCCTGAAGTCTTGAAGTAATAAAATTATAAAGAAGAGAAAAATTGTCAATTTTTTAAAGGTTAAACGCAGTGAAATTAAAGTGCTTTAAAGGGCAAACTCTGTACGCATTCAATGTAAAAAGGTAGAGAGGACCAGAGGGTGAATTGAAAGATGGGTATTAAACAAAAGGATGTGGCAAGGGCAGAGAAGTGAACACTGTAGAAACAAAAGAGTTCCTATTATTTTTATTTTCAGTTTTACAGTCTTATTAAAATATATGCAGGAAGTCAAGCTTGAGACCAACACTATTGCTTAATATATATAATACTATTTCATAAACTGACCATTTGCCTACTTTAATTTATAAAACCCATCTGATTTCAGAGACACGGACAAAGAATTATGTTCCATACCACATTTATTTAGACATGTATTTAGTTACTTTTGTACAAAGTATTCTGCCTCTAAGTATTGACCAGAAATAATAATTAATTCTTTATGAGGGCACAAAGATGAACTTTATCATCAGCTCTCCATGTGCTACTAGTCACAGATACATATCCCAGGGGGACTTTTAGGTACTTGGTTTTCAGTGAACTGTATCTAATAGGAAGCTCTGAGTTCTTTAAAATGCTGGTGTTTCCTTAGGATATTGAACGGAACACAATAATATCATTGCATCTGCAGAAAGAAAGAAAATGAATGTTATTTTTTCATTTTTGTTCTTTACACTTTTATATTTGTTGCTAGATTGCTGGTGCTTACTTTAAACCTTGAAAAACCCCAAACCAAGGGAATACCACTATCATACTACTAGGAGGATTGTATAGAGACCTTCATATATTTGAGTGGGGTATTATATGGTTATTGCTGTGTTTACTTTAAGCTTTGGATACAACTTGGCAAAATATGGAACTAAAATGCCATATATCACGACTAGTGTAACTATAACTAGTACAAAATTAGCAATACTGTTAAAGCTAGATTTTTAAAGGCACGCACGTGTCCATGTAGGCTTGGTTCCTGTTGTGCACACATGGATGCACTGATTTTATAATGAGCACGTCATCGCGTGCCTGTTATAAAATACGATACCCACGTGCAGTTGCGCACATACGCGCCCAATTTTGTATCGGCGCACGCATGTGCATGTAGCTGCGATTCACATGTGTGGGGCTTTTGATTTAAAAAAAATATGGGGTACATTTTATAAAAAAGCGCGAGCGTGTACTTTTGTTCGCGCACCAGGCGCAAACAAAAGTACGCCGGATTTTATAAGATACGCGCGTAGCCGTGCATATCTTATAAATTCGGAGTCGGAGCACACAAAGTGGTGCACATTTGTGCACCTTGCGCGTGAGAAGCCCTGCGCGTGCTGCCCGTTCCCTCCGCCTCCCCCCCACCTTCCAATCCCTTCCCCTACCTAACCCACCCCACCACCTATCTACACCACCCCCCCCCTCCACCTTTATTCCCAGGTTCCAGGTTCCGGTCTTTGGAAACATTCTTGATTGAATTACAGGTTTCATGGCATACAAATAGCAGTACATTATCTCCTTTTTATCTTCAGAGGTCCAAATAACTATATCTCTGTCTCTTACTTTTTCATTAGCTGCCTCCTGTTACAGAGGGTTCGTGAGCAGGGTCACCTTGGCCTAAAGCTGTACCAGGGATATTGTTTGCACTATCACTACCATCACAAAATAAAATATTAATGATGTTCCTAAATTTCACAAGCAGCTGAAAGCATTTTTATTCTGTAAACAATGAAGATTTTCTGATGCATATCTTTGATTTTATTTATGTATTGTTTCAGTTTACTTTGTATATTATTGATGATATGTTGTTTTATATTTTAATTGTAATCCACCTAGCACAGGAAGGTGTTATAGGTAGAATAAAAATTGTTTTTAATAAATAAATAGATAAATAAATCTTCATTAGCCCTCAATTTTGGGATAATGTCTCTTTCATCATTAGCCCTAGGGGTAGATTTTTTTTAAAAAGCGCGTTCGCGTACTTTTGTTGACGCACCAGGTGCAAACAAAAGTACGCTGGATTTTATAAGATACGCGCGTAGCCGCGCGTATCTTATAAAATCCTGGATCTGCGCGCGCAAGGCTGCCGATATTGGGCAGCCGGCTCGCGCCGAGCCACGCAGCCTGCCTCCGATCCCTCTCTTCCCCTACCTAACCCACCCCCCCCGGCCCTATCTAACCCCCCATACCTTTATCCATGGATTTACGCCTCCCTCCGGGAGGCGTAAATCCACGCGCGCCAGCGGGCTGCTGGCGCGCCGAGACCCGACCCGGGGGCGGTTCTAGAGGGCGTGCCCACGCCCCCGGAACGCCCCGGGCCCAAACCACGCCCCCGGGCCCGCCCCCGAAATTCCGCATCCCACCCCCAAAACGCCGCATCGTTCGGCCCCGCCCCCGACACGCCCCCTTCAGAAAACCCCGGGACCTATGCGAGTCCCGGGGCTCTGCGCGCGCCGGCGGCCTATACAAAATAGGCGTGTCGGCGCGCAAGGCCCTGCTCGCGTAAATCCGGGCGGATTTACCCGAGCAAGGCTTTTAAAATCCGCCCACTAGTGTCTGGGTAATGTCTCCAAATGATTTAATTTTGCTCCTACTTTAACAAGAGTAAATCACTTAGAAACCAATGTATATCTTAATCTCTCAGATTCACTGTTAATGCCCTGTTAATACTAGGGATGTGAATCGTTTTTTGACGATTTAAAATATCATCCGATATATTTTAAATTGTCAAAAAATTGTTAGGGCCACGATACAATACCAATTCCCCCAATTTATCGTTAAAAAATCGTAAATCGGGGGAAGGGGGAGGGCAGGAAAACCGGCACACTAAAACCCCCTAAAACCCACCCCCGACCCTTTAAATTAAATCCCCCACCCTCACGAACCCCCCCCCAATGCTTTAAATTACCTGGGGATCCGGCGGTGGTCCAGAACGGGCGGTCCGGAACGGCCCCCTCAATAGAATCGTGTTGTCTTCAGCCGGCGCCATTTTTCAAAATGGCCGCCGCAATATGGCGGCGGCCATAGACAAAAACGATTCAACACAGGAGGTCGTTCCAGACCCCTGCTGGACTTTTGGCAAGTCTTGTGGGGGTCAGGAGGCCCCCCCAAGCTGGCCAAAATTTTCCTGGGAGTCCAGCGGGGTTCCGGGAGCGATTTCTTGCCGCAAATCGTTTTCGTACGGAAAATGGCGCCGGCAGGAGATCGACTGCAGGAGGTCGTTCAGCGGGGGTTCCGGACCGCCGCTGAACGACCTCCTGCAGTCGATCTCCTGCCGGCGCCATTTTCCATACGAAAACGATTCGCGGCAAGAAATCGCTCCCGGAACCCCGCTGGACTCCCAGGAAAATTTTGGCCAGCTTGGGGGGGGCCTCCTGACCCCCACAAGACTTGCCAAGAGTCCAGCGGGGGTCCGGAACGACCTCCTGCGTCAAATCGTTTTTGTCTATGGCCGTCGCCATTTTGCGGCGGCCATTTTGAAAAATGGCACCGGCTGAAGACAACACGATTCTATTGAGGGGGCCGTTCCAGACCGCCGCCGTTCTAGACCACCGCCGGATCCCCAGGTAATTTAAAGCATTTGGGGGGGGGGGTTCGGGAGGGTGGGGGATTTAATTTAAAAGGTCGGGGTGGGTTTTAGGGGGGTTTAGTGTGCCGGCTCACGATTTTAACGATTTTTCACGATAGTTTACACACCCAAACGGCAACAATACGATTCCCTCCCCCTCCCAGCCGAAATCGATCGTTAAGACAATCGAGGACACGATTCACATCTCTAGTTAATACATGCATTATGCCTAAAAGAGCTTCCATCTGAAATTCATATGATGCTATATGCACAGGTAGCATTTCTAGATGCACCTGGAAATTCTTTTTAATTAGGCCGATGGCACACAATCCAATAGGGATTATTTCTGATTCTTTCTACTTCATTATCTTGGTCTCTGACTGCATCATTTGATATTTGATGATCTTCTCTTTCTCCATATGATCCACTGAATAGTCACTTGGTATTGACACTTCTGTCAGCAATGCTCTTCTTGTACTTTTCCCCTTTACTACTATATCCAGATTTCTTGCATCAAGCTTTTTATGTGTTGGAATGGGAAAGTCCCAGATGATCACAACTTCTTCATTCTCTACAGTTCTCTGAAGGCCATGATCCCAATACTTTTCTGATAGTGTTGTTATAATGTTTACATAATTTCCAGTAGATGAAACATGCTATCTTATTATGCCTTTCTGAATGCAAGCTTTCTGACATCCACGCTTATTTCCTGCAATGATATATGTAACAATTTCTAATTCTTTTTTTGAGAATCTGCATTTATCTGTTTTCATTTTTTTTTTCTGTGCTGGTTATAAACCATCTTGTAGGTAATTCACTAACCTGTGTTGCAGTTATCAGTCTCTCATCTTCAGGTCTAAGCTCACCTCTTCTTAACAATGCTTCAATCTGAGCTTGATCTGTATTTCCCACTAAGTTTGTACTTATGCCAACTGATCCATGAACAGGGTCACCATGGCCTATATCTTTTACCAGGGATGTTTAATGTTTTTTTTTTTTTATTAGTTGGGCAAATGATCCAAATAAAAATGAATAAAAAATCAAAAAGAAAAAGACAAAACAAAAATGTTGGTGCTGCACATCCCAAATATTTACATTCATTGTTTGGATGCCCACAGTTTCTCAGCCCGGCCATAGGCTCCCTTAATTGGCACACTTGTGCACTGTGATGCATAGGGATTTGCTTAGCTGTTATAATAGCCTCAGAGGAGGAGCAACCTCTCATCTGGCCCAATATGGGGAGGAGTTTCCACACATTGCAGTATGGGAACAAATTTAGAGGATGGTACTACTGAAAGCCAAAAAAGAGGAGGAAGAGGCAGAGGGGGTTGGGGAGTGGATCCATTGGCAAGGGCAGACATTATATGGTCCACTAGTGTTGTCATCAGATCCACTCCTTTCTCTATTAGAGCTACATCTCTGGCCATTTTATCCACACACAGACCATTTTCCCTTGTGCCCCCATAATGGAGAAAGGTCATTCTTCAACCTTAGCAGCAGGCTCACAACATTGCCATTTTGGCTTATTGTAGACAAAAATAAACACTGAATACTGATAGCCAGTAAAGAGAAAAATCATTGAGCCCAATATTAAAAATGGTACCTATCTGGATAAGTTCTAATTACATAGCTAAGTGGCATTGCTGATTATCCGGCTACGGTCAGTGGGTTCCACTTAACCAGATAAGTCACTTATTCAGATAAGTAAGGGAATAGGAATAATTGGGAGGATTTGAGATAGCCAGATACTTTTTCTGGCTAATTCCATTATTCAGAGTTAGCCAAATAACTTATCCAGCTAAATCTGAATGGCAACAGGGCTGCTGCGTCACTGAATACCCTGGCTAGGTTAACTGGATAAGAGTATCTGGATAACTTGCTGAGCCACACAGCAGCTGAATATGAACTTCTTTATTAGTAAGCTATCTTAGGAGAACTGCAGAGTAAGGCAAACACAGATCTCATAGGTCTTGATTTTTTACAATGAGTAATATGCATCACCCATTCTAAAGTTACACACCGATAAGTTAGTTATTTCATTAACATAACAATTTTCACCTGGCTATGTCTTATATAAAATATGCTAAATACTATTATCTTAAATGATTTTTTGTAAGTTGAGCTCAGAAAGCAGAAGTGAAACTTAGTATCCTTAGTATACTTTAACATTTCTATAGCTTTGGTTATTTCCAAAAATCTGACCGGTTCAATCTTATTATGCTGTTATTATCTTTCTGCTTCTTTACTAATAACAACTGGTCTGTCTCTACATGTTGAGAACATCTTGAACATCTGTCTCTACAGAGAACATATGAACACAGCCATCACCCACCAACTTGCAAATCATGCTAAAACCCTCTTAGCACATAGCTCATCAACGAACCTCATTCAACTCACTACCAATTTCTGAATCAACTACCAACCCACCCTTCAGAATCCTCCTGTACTCTTATTTATAACCTTCTACAGTGATCACATACAATCAATTACATTTTTACACCTTAAAATTGTTAAACTTTATTAGGTTTTTCTTCGTTAAAAGTTCCTATGTATTATTGTTAAATGTTCCTATGTATTATTGTTTCACCTGCATAACATTATATGTATTGTTTTTCCTACTGTACTGTTATATGTGTACGTAACGTTATATGTACTGTTGTTCCTACTGTAAACCATTGTGAAGGCCACCTCCAAACAACAGTATATAAAAACACATAAATAAATAAATAAATCTTCAATGAACCTTTACAGTCTTATGAGTCTCATTTCACCATAGCTGAAGTCATCTTTCATCAGATAACCAGGACCAATCCCATTCAAATATTTAAAAATAATAGATACAATTTTAAACTCTATTTGCCAATAATCTGGGAGACAGCACAGATCTTCCAGAATTGGTGTAATGTGATCCATATAATTAGCCCTTGTCAGAATTATTGTAGGAGATTTTTTTATTTTATTTATTTATAACTTTTATATACCGGCATTCGTAAAAAACATCATGTCGGTTTACAGACAACTGAGAAAGGAAATTACAATGATAGGTGGAGGAAGGATAGATAGTTAAAAGGTAAATTAACTTTACTGTAGAGCCAACGGGCGCCACAGTTATTAAATGAGATTACATATGGTTAACCAAGTTAGACATAATTAATTATATACAAGAGGTGACAGTGTGGGGGATAGGGTGGGGGGAAGGGGATGAAGCGCACATGGGAGGCGAGGTGGGGTTGGAACTGTACAAGGGAGTTAGACATAATTAATTATATACAAGAGGTGACAGTGTGGGGGAAAGGGCGGGGGGAAGGGGATGAAGCGCACATGGGAGGCGGGGTGGGGTTGGAACTGTACAAGGGAGCAGGGGGTGGCGATGGGAAGGAGAGATGGTGACTGAATATCGGAAGCCATAAATTGGATGGGGGGTGGTGAAGGAGAGGGGGGGAGGTGTGTGGGGGGGGGGCAGGGGGAAACTGTACAGGGGAGGGGGAAATAATGAGTGTTGAGGAAAAGTCACATGCTAGGATTGAGAGGCGTTGGGATAGGCCTGTTTAAATAACCAGGTCTTGATTCCTTTTTTGAATTGATTAAGTGATGGTTCTAGTCGGAGCTCGGTGGGGAGGGAGTTCCAGAGGGTGGGGCCGGCGATGGAGAAGGCTCTCACTCTGGTGTTTGTGAGATGAGCAATTTTGAGTGAAGGGGTGTGGAGGGTGCCAGCAAGGGAGTTTCTGGTAGGGCGGTTGGCCTGGTGGAAGTGTGGCATATCTTCGATCCAGGGGGAGTTATTTTTGTATAGCGTGTTATATATGATAGTGAGTGTTTTGTATTGAGAGCGATAGGTGATTGGGAGCCAGTGGAGGTTTTGTAGTATGGGAGTAATATGATCAGTCTTTCTTGAGTTTGTAAGGATGCGAGCCATGGCGTTTTGTAAGATTTGGAGGGGTTTGATTGTGGAAGCTGGAAGGCCTATTAGCAGTGAGTTGCAATAGTCAAGTTTTGATAGTATAGTGGTTTGCATAACAGTACGGAAGTCATGTGCGTGGAGGAGAGGCTTAAGTTTTTTGAGGGTTTGGAGTTTATAGAAGCCCCCTTTTAGGAGTGATTTGATGTGGGATTTGAAGCTTAGTTGTGTATCTAAGGAGACTCCTAGATCTCTGACAGTGGGCGGAAGTGTGAGATTTTGTGAAGTGTTTTGTTGCATTTGGTGGATGGATAGGCTGGGTTGATTAGTAATAATAAGGATTTCGGTTTTTGAAGTATTGAGTGCAAGGTGTAGGTCGGAAAGGAGGGTGTTGATAGATGCAAGGCATGTCTCCCAGAAGTGCAGGGTTTCGTTGAGGGATTTTTGGATGGGGATAAGTATTTGTACGTCGTCAGCGTACAAGAAGAATTTTAGTCCCAGTTTAGATAATAGGTGGCAAAGAGGGAGTAGATAGTAGGGATGTGAATCGTGTCCTCGATCGTCTTAACGATCGATTTCGGCTGGGAGGGGGAGGGAATCGTATTGTTGCCGTTTGGGGGGGTAAAATATCGTGAAAAATCGTTAAAAATCGTTAAAAATCGAAAAATCGAAAAATCGAAAAATCGAAAAACCGGCACATTAAAACCCCCTAAAACCCACCCCCGACCCTTTAAATTAAATCCCCCACCCTCCCGAACCCCATCCCTCGCCGGAACATCGTTAAAAATCGAAAAATCGAAAAATCGAAAAACCGGCACACTAAAACCCCCTAAAACCCACCCCCGACCCTTTAAATTAAATCCCCCACCCTCCCGAACCCCCCCCCCAAATAACTTAAATAACCTGTGGGTCCAGCGGCGGTCCGGAACGGGCTCCTGCTCCTGAATCTTGTCGTCTTCAGCCGGCGCCATTTTCCAAAATGGCGCCGAAAAATGGCGGCGGCCATAGACGAAAAAGATTGGACGGCAGGAGGTCCTTCTGGACCCCCGCTGGACTTTTGGCAAGTCTCGTGGGGGTCAGGAGGCCCCCCACAAGCTGGCCAAAAGTTCCTGGAGGTCCAGCGGGGGTCAGGGAGCGATTTCCCGCCGCGAATCGTTTTCGTACGGAAAATGGCACCGGCAGGAGATCGACTGCAGGAGGTCGTTCAGCGAGGCGCCGGAACCCTCGCTGAACGACCTCCTGCAGTCGATCTCCTGCCGGCGCCATTTTCCGTACGAAAACGATTCGCGGCGGGAAATCGCTCCCTGACCCCCGCTGGACCTCCAGGAACTTTTGGCCAGCTTGTGGGGGGCCTCCTGACCCCCACGAGACTTGCCAAAAGTCCAGCGGGGGTCCGGAAGGACCTCCTGCCGTCCAATCTTTTTCGTCTATGGCCGCCGCCATTTTTCGGCGCCATTTTGGAAAATGGCGCCGGCTGAAGACGACAAGATTCAGGAGCAGGAGCCCGTTCCGGACCGCTGCCGTTCCGGACCGCCGCTGGACCCGCAGGTTATTTAAGTTATTTGGGGGGGGGTTCGGGAGGGTGGGGGATTTAATTTAAAGGGTCGGGGGTGGGTTTTAGGGGGTTTTAGTGTGCCGGCTCACGATTCTAACGATTTATAACGATAAATCGTTAGAATCTGTATTGTATTGTGTTCCATAACGGTTTAAGACGATATTAAAATTATCGGACGATAATTTTAATCGTCCTAAAACGATTCACATCCCTAGTAGATAGATGTTAAAGAGGGTGGAGGAAAGGGAGGAGCCCTGGGGTACGCCTTGTGAAAGAGGAATGTGTGTGGATTCGGATTTATCAAGTTTGACTAAATACTTTCTGTGGTCAAGGTAAGAGGAGAACCATGATAGGGCTGTGTTAGAGATGCCTAACTCTGCTAAGCGTGATATTAAGAGTTTGTGGTTCACCGTATCGAAAGCTGCTGAGATATCTAAGAGGGCTAGAATGTAGGATTGGCCGTGGTCCAATCTCCTCAGTCCTAGATGTAATAATGTTAAGCCCATTGGATGCAGACGGCTTTGACCACTAATGCTCACTTCTTTCTTTTCTGCAATGATACCATTGGGGAAAGTAGCAGCCTCCGCCAGCTACCGCCAACCTGTCTAGCATTCCTTGGACGGCATGGGTGCTGCCGACTGCCATCTTGTCTCCAGGATCACTTAGGCGCGTGCACGCACAGGCCAGTCTTAAGCTCATCATGGTGGGAAACTCAGGGGCGTCCCCTCCAGATGACGTCTTCACTCCACGATATTTAAGCCGGCTGGTCCTGACTGCTGATGACTTGGCAACGAGTTCCCTCATTGCTGAATCTGCTTCGCTCACTACGGACTTCCTGTTCCTGTTCCTGCACATTGGCATGATACGCTTTGGGTACCTGCTCCTCGGAAGCCCTCTCATCTCTGGATATCTGTTCCTCAGAGGGCCTTCTGCCTTGGACTGCTGCCTATCCCAATTTCCTGGGGCTTCCGCTGGAACACACTTTATTGTGAGTATCTTGACTCTACAGATGGATACCATACCATCTTTAGTCTGGGATCCTCTCCGGTGTACCCCGTGCCATGGGCCACTACCGTACCATCTCTGCAGGCCACTACCGAGTCATCGCTACAGTGAATCTCATCGGTGTACCCCGCTCTGCGGACCACTACCGGATCTCCATTACCGAGATATTCCCTCTGGGTATACTCCACCACACAGAGTCTGTGTCATCTCCTGCACTCCTCGCTTCTTGGGCAGTGCCTTTCTATCCCTCTAATAGACTCTATTCCACAGCTGTCTCTGACGTCTGCTGAGACCTCGCCTCCTGATGGTGAGGCTCACAGGGCTCTGCCCTGTGGGCGGTACCATCTCTCACCTCAGCCCAGGGCCCACATACCTACAAATCCTAACAAATAAAACTTAATAAAATGAATTACAGTAATCTAATCTGCTAGTGATTAGGGCACAAAGCACAGTTGGAAATAAGAACTTGCAAGAAATGGATTAGCTTCTTGATACAATGCAATAACTTAAAAGAGTGATGGAATAGCCTAGTGATTAGAGTAGCGGGATACAAATCAGGGAAGCTAAGGTTCAAATCATTCTCCTGCTCCTTATGACCTTGGGCAAGTCATTTCAACATCTACTGCCTCAGATAGAAACTTAAAGGTGAATTTCCAAGGGGGTTCTCCTCAGAAAAATATCATATATATGTGAGTAAGTAGCATGTACACAGGTTTATGCTATTTTATAAATGCCCAAGCATCAGGACCCAGCCTCCAGGCCGAGCCACAGCATTAAGCTTATGCCCAGGCTCTGGCCTAGACTGAGGCCCAGGTGTTGGGACTAGCCTCTGGGCCAAGCTGCAAGCATAGGGCCTGAAACCATACTCCAACCTGGGTATCGGGACCTAGCCTTTGTGACAGACTTTAGAAAATTTCTGAAGTATGATTGTTGCTGCTCCTTCCTAGGAAAATGCAACCAAAACATTTTCTTTTCATTTTAGTTTTTGTTTGTGTATTTCATTTCTTTATAGTGCACACTATCGGGTAGCTTTTGTAAGGTGCGCGTGCATGTTCATGTGCGCTGCTTCTTGGCGTGCACACATGGATGTACTGATTTTATAACGTGCGCGTCAGAGCGTGCATGTTTAAAATCTGTGCAAATCTGTGCACATGCATGCAGGTTTTTATAATGTATGTGTGCATGTGCGCAAAGCGCGCACAAGGCAGGGTAAAATACAGCAAATTTGTGCGGCGACGCATCGCGGCCTTCCCCAGTTCCCTCCCAGTTCACTCCAATTAAGGAGCACTGGGAGGGAACTTCCTAACCCCCTACCCTAACCTCCCTTCCCCTTCTCCTCTCCTTCTCAACCCCTAAATCCGACCGATTCATTTATTTTTTATTTCAGTACTCACTTCAGGGCCCAACCTGAAGTAAGTTGCGTGCGCCAGCAGCCAGCCAGCACACAAGGATCTAGGACAGCAATGAATGCCGCTGTCCCAGCCTGCCCCCCTCCCTGCCCCGGGACTGCTCGTTGGAAGAGGCCTGGCTCTTGTGCGAGTAACAGGGGTTACTCGCGTGGCCGGTCCTCTTCTTAAATGCGCATAGCGCGCGTAAGGCCCAGCCACGTGAGTAATCCCCGTTTTCCCACATTCAGGGGATTAAAAATCAGGCCTTATATTTTTGCAGTGTGCACTAATTTCTATTTAGTGTGCACTGTTTTGATTTGTGTACACTAATTCAATTTAGTGTTTACTAATTTTTTTTTGTACATTCTAATTCTTTTAGTGCACACTAAATTTATTGTGCACTAATGAAAAGAAAAAAAACACAAAAAAAGAATATCCCTACTCTTTACTTGTCCCATCTACAATTGGTTCTGCTGTGTTGGGCTTTGTATCCTCCATAAATATTGATATGAATGAGTTGAAAAAGATTAAGAACATAAGAACATAAAATATGCCATACTGGGTCAGATCAAAGGTCCATCAAGCCTAGCATCTTGTGTCCAGCAGTGACCAAACCAAGTCACAAATACCTGGCAAATACCAAACATTAAATAGATCCCAAGATCCTATTCCTTATTGATTAATAACAGTTTATGGACTTCTCCTCTTGGAACTTATTCTAACCTTTTTTAAACCCAGTTACACTGATTGTCTTAAAGACATGCATTGAGCAAAAAAGAATTTCTCTGATTTGTTTTAAATGAGCAACTTGCTAACTTCATGGAGTTCCCCCTAGTCTTCTATTATCTGAGAGAGTAAATAACTGATTTACAAATCATGATTTTGTAGACCTCTATCATATCACCCCCCCCACCCCCCCCCCCCCAGCCATCTCTTCTCCAAGCTGAACAGCCCTAACTAGTTTAGCCTTTGCTCATAGGGCACCCATTCCATGACCCTTATCATTTTGGTCGCCCTTTTCTACACTTTCTCCAGTGCAACATTGTGCAACAATATCTTTTTTGAAATCCAGCTACCAGAATTGCACACAGTATTCAAGGTGCGGTCTCATCATGGAGCGATACAGAGGCATTATGACATCCACCGTTTTATTTGTCATTCCCATCCTAATAATTCCTAACATTCTGTTTGCTTTTTTGACTGTTACCACACACTGAGCCTATGATTTCAATCTATTATCCACTATGACACCTAGATCTCTTTCCTGGGTGGTAACTCCTAAGATGGAACCTATCATCGTGTAACCACAGCAATGGTTATTTTTCCTATAGTCATTACATTTCACTTGTTCACATTAAATTTCATATGTGATTTGGAAGCCCAATCTTCCAGTCTCACAATGTCATCCTGCAATTTATCAAAATCCACTTGAGAATTAACTACTCTGCATAATTTTGAGTCATCCTCAAATTCGATCACCTCACTCATCGTATCCCTTTTTTGATCATTTATAAATATATTAAAAAGCACCAGTCCAAGTACAGATTCCTGAAGCACTCCTCTGTTTACCATTTTCTGCTGTGAAAACAGACCATTTAATCCTACTTTCTGTTTCCTTTTAACCAATTTGCTATTCATAAAAGAACATTACCTCCTATCCCATGATGTTTTAGTTTTCTTAGAAGACTCTCATGAGGGACTTTGTTGAACGCATTCTGAACATCCAAATACACCACAACTATCATTTCACCTTGTCCACATGTTTATTCACCCCCTTAAAAAAATATAGGAGATTCGTGAGGCAAGACTTCCCTTGGGTAAATCCATGCTGGCTGTGTCCCATTAAACTATGTCTATCTAAATATATTGTGATTTTATTCATATTGAGAATGAGATTGGGGGAATATTTAGTATGTTTATATATTTAACTTGCCAATGCTTATGCTTTATCCAATTTTCTTCTGTTGGATCTTTCTTATTAGTTTTTAATGAAGATCTTTTGGCTAAAATAGCCTCTTTTACCTCACTTTTTAACCATGATGTCAATCATTTGGCCTTCCTTACACCTTTCTTAATGCATGGAATACAACTGGATTACATTTCTAAGATGGTACTTTTTAACTATATCCATGCCTGTTGCACACTCTTAACTTTGTGTTCAGAATTGTGGACCCTTGGCCCGAGGTGAGGTTGTTGCTACTTGAAGGGTTGGGCCCCACAGGTCCCCACTGTGAACAGAGGCAAGCTGGACCTTCGCCTGCACCGAACCTTGTTCCCTGCAGATTGAGCCCTTGGGTGCCAGGGCTGACAGGACTTAGGAGCAGCTCTGTGTGGCTGGTCCCGGAGAGGGTAGACGAGTGGGTACAGAGAGTATCGGAGAGGATAGGCACAGTTCGAGACAGGAGCACTCTCAGAGGGAGGAGGAGAAAGAGTCTCAGGGAATATAAGGCCACTGCATATCTGAAGGGCGTAGAGCAGGACCATGTGAGAGTGGCCTCAGGATGAGGAGGTGCAGGTACAGAGACACGAACTGTAGTATGCTGAGTAAGGACTAGAGTGGGGAACCTGCAGAAGCTGATGTTCAGAAAGTAGCAGCAAAGGGGGGTGCCCTGAGGAATGGGGTGCTGAGGCACCGTCTGATGGAGTACTGTGCTGAGTCCAATCTTGAAGAGAATAGGCACTGTAGAAATCCACAAGGAGAAGTGCCGTGGTGGTCCCAAGGAGCGGAGGGCACTGTGGATGGGACTCACAATTAAGATGGTGCTGAACCTGGCCCCGAGGAGCGGGAAGCACTGAGAGGAAGTCCAGGTGAAGTAGCGCTGAGCCAGGGCCCGCGGGGCAGAAAGTGCTGTAAGAGATTCTGGGTGGAGTTGCACTGAACCTGGCCCCGAGGAGCGGGAAGCGCTGAGAGGAAGTCCGGGTGAAGTGGTGCTGAACCTGGCCCCGAGGAGCAGGACGCGCTGAGAAAAAGTCCAGGAGAAATAGCGCTGAGCCAGGACCTGCAGAGCGGGAAGCACAGAGGCAGGAACCCAGAAGGAGAGCGTAGAGATCCGAAGGCAGAAACAACTGGTCCGTGGAACAGGAACTGGCACCTAGAAGGAACCAAGGAACTCGTTGCCAAGACGGTTAGTGGTGGCTGGAGGTGAAGCTTAAGTACTCCGGGCCAGTGATGTCATCAGCAGGGGACAAGTCTGGAGTTCCCGCAGACAGATGGCGCGCGTGCCTAGAGAGGCCCAGTTTCAGAACGCTGGTCGGCGGCATCCCAGCCACCACATGGAGTGCAGGGAGCCAGAAGGAATGAGGCGGCAGCGGTGGCTGGCCACCACCATGAGAGTACCAGGGTAGAGAACCAAGCATGACATGACGTGAGTTGAGCCTGTCGTAGGCGGCCTTGGCCGACGGTCATAACACTTTGTAGCTGCATCTTTCAGTTTTTTTTAATTATTTTTCTCATTTTATCAAAGTTTCCCTTTTGAAAGTTTACTGCTAGAGCCATGGATTTACTTACTGTTCCCCTTCCTGTCATTAATTCATAATAAACTGTCCAGCTTCCTGCCATTAATTCATAAACCGTTACCTCTCTCACCAAATTATGCACTCTACTGAGAATTATATCTAAAATTTCTCCCTCTTTCATTGGTTCCTGAACCAATTGCTCCCTAAAACTGTTATTTATTTCATTCAGGAACTTTATCTCTCTAGCATGTCCTGATGTTACCCAGTCAATATTGACATAATTATTACTGCACTACTAATTTGGTTAGTTTCCCTAATTTCTCCTAGCATTTCCCTGTCCATCTCATCATTTTGGCCAGATTATTAAAAACATAAAAAGGTGTACATTAATTAGGGGATGCTCAAATAAGTCGGGCTTGTGCATGCCGAGCTGATTTTGAAAGCTGCCCAGAAACGCACATATCCCCTGCAATGCACATAGCTCCAAAGATTTCAAAAAGGGGCATGGGAATTTTAGACCATGAATCAGAGATGCGTGCTTAAATTTTATGTTCCCTGGTGCATGAGAAGGTCTCCTGCCCTATAACATTACTTCTATGGATTACATGTAATTTAAAAAAATAAAGAAAACTAGGCTGATCTATGGGGTTTTAAGGGTAGGACCTAACTGGAAGGAGTAGTCTATTAAACTGGAGGGTCTGGAGGACCTGACTCTTAACTGGGTGAACTGAAGATGAACTGGGGATGAAGTGGGGATGAACTGGTAAAACTGTAATGTTGTCAGCATGTTCCCCTTTTAAAATCCTTTGATTTATGTGGTAGAAGTGGGAATTGCATGCACATTAGGGGTGTGCATTCGTTCCCTACGAATTGGGAATCCGCAACATATAGGGCCATATTTGGTGTATTCGTGGGGAAGCAAAACGTATCACAATTCCCCACGAATATAACAAATCTTTGCCGAATTATTTGGCCGTCTAAAGGAGCCAATTTAAACAAACCTCCCACCCTCCTGACCCCCCCAAGACTTACCAAAACTCCCTGGTGGTCCAGCGTGGGGTCCGGGAGCCATCTCCTGCACTCACACCCTCGGCTGCCGGTATTCAAAATGGCACCGATAGCATTTGACCTACTATGTCACAGGGGCTACCGGTGCCATTGGTCAGCCCCTGTCACATGGACATCGGTGCCATCTTGTGCTCCTACCATGTGACAGGGGCTGACCAATGGCACTGGTAGCCCTGTGATATAGTATTTATTTATTTTATTTATTTTAAGTCTTTTCTATACCGTCGTTTGGTGGGGACCGTCACAACGGTTTACATTAAGGCACATAAAAGTAATGATACTACAATTTGTCCGTTTACATAGGTGCCATAAGGTTCGGTAACATAGTTTGTTATCAATGTTCGTTGTTAAATGTGATTAATCATGTCCATGTCTTTCCTTCTCAGTTTTAATTACAGAGCTAATTTTACAAATGTAACTTATCCGTTAGTATTGGTGTGCTATATCTTAAAAACTACACACTTAGGGGCGGATTTTAAAACCCCTGCGCGCGCCGGCGCGCCTATTTTGCATAGGCCACAGGCGCGCGTAAAGCCCCGGGACGTGCGTAAGTCCCGGGCCTTTCGAAAAGGGGAGGGAGGGGGTGTGTCCAGGGGCGTGCTGCGGCATTTCGGGGGCGGGCCCGGGGGCGTGGTGCCGGCCCGGGGGCGTGGTTGAGGCCTCCAGACCACGCCCCCGGGACCGGAGGACAGAGCGGGGCAGCCGGCGACGCGCGCAAAGTTACGCCTGCTGAAAGCAGGCGTAACTTTGCCGATAAAGGTAAGGGGGGGGTTTAGATAGGGCCGGGGGGGTGGGTTAGGTAGGGGAAGGGAGGGGAAGGGAGGGGAAGGTGGGGCGAGGGCGAAGAAAAGTTCCCTCCGAGGCTGCTCCGAAATCGGAGTGGCCTCGGAGGGAACAGGCAGGTTGCGCTGGGCTCGGTGCGCGCAGGTTGTACAAATGTGCACCCCCTTGTGCGCGCCGACCCCGTATTTTATAAGATACGCGTGGCTACGCGCGTATCTTATAAAATCTGGTGTACTTTTGTTCGCGCCACCGGCGCGAACAAAAGTACCAGCGCGCGTAGTGTTTGAAAATCCGCCCCTTAGTGAATTTCTGCAGTGGGTATGGTTGTTTAATTGTTCGTGCTTTGCCCATCCCTGGCTTCTATTCTCCCTTCTCTTTCTGGAAAGCTTGTTTAAATAGCCAGGTTTTCAAACTTTTTCTAAAGGTTTTGCTGTCTCTTTGTAGCCTTAAATCCAAGGGCATGGAGTTCCATAGTATGGGTCCTGACAATGATAGTGCCTTCTCTCTTACTTGTGTTAGTCTTGCTGTTTTGACTGATGGTATAGTCAGGAGGGCTTTGTTTGCTGACCTTAGGTTTCTGTTAGGGACGTGTACTCGGAGGGCTGTATTTAACCAGTCTGCGTTTTCGTTATGTATTAACTTATATATGGTGCACAATGTTTTGTATTGGATTCTTTGTTCGATCGGAAGCCAGTGTAGTTCAGCCAGTGTTTCCGTGATATGTTCTCTTTTGTTTTTGCCGGTTAAAACTCTTGCTGCTGTGTTTTGCAAAACTTGCAGTGGTCTTAGTGAGGTGTATGGTAGGCCTAGGAGAAGTGCATTACAATAATCAGTGCTTACAAATATCAACGTTTATAGTACTGATCGAAAGTTATCAGTTGTTAGGAGTGGTTTGAGTCTTCTGAGGACCATAAGTTTAGCGTATCCTTCCTTAACTTTCAGAGATATGTGTTGTTTTAAGCTTAGTTCATTGTCAATTATTACTCCTAGATTCCGTACTTTCTCTACAAGTAATATTTGTTGGTTGTTTTTGAGTGTGATTGGGCTTTGTTAAATTTCCGTATGTTTTCATTCTAAGTGTAGGAATTATGTCTTCTCTATATTATTAATTCCATTTAGTTTAGTAGCTGTTTGATGATATCTAGATACATGTTGGCAATGTTTAATGTTTTCTCAATTGTATCGTCAATGGGTAAGATTAATTGGATATCGTCGGCGTATATATAGTGTGTGATTCCTAGACCAGCTAGCAGGTGGCATAGTGGTAGCAGGTATATGTTGAAAAGTGTGGCAGAAAGGGCGGATCCCTGTGGTACTCCTGTTTGAAGGTTTATTCTTTTTGATATTGTGTCTTTAATGTTTAATGTGTCTTTGATGTTGTGTCTCCCTAATCCCTCCCCCCCTCCCCATTTCCCTCCCCCCCCCCTACTCACCTCCCCTCCTCTCCTCCTCCCACTGGACATACCATGTTAATAATCGCCTAGGATAAATCTCTGTTTATGTATCACTAATCATATTGTTTATTGTTTGTTGATTATATTTATCACTCTCCAGTTGTTATAGTTTATAATCTGTCCTGTCTTCCATCTCCCATGTTTTACGCTCCCTGTTTAATGTAACTTTACCTTCTACCTAGATGTTAATTGGTTTCCCCCTGTTCTATTGTAAACCGGTATGATAAGACCTGGTCTTGAATATCGGTATAGTAAAATAAGTTAAATAAATAAATAAAAAATAAATTTGTACTTGATAATATCTGTTACTTAGATATGATCTAAACCATTTGATTGTTTTGTTGTTTAGACCTATTTCTTCTAGTCTATTTAAAAGTATGTCATGATTTACCGTGTCAAAGGCTGCTGACAGGTCGAGCATCACTAGAATGTAATTTTTGCCGTTATCAAAACCTCTCATAATGTTATCTGTCAGTACCAGCAGAAGTGTCTCTGTGCTATAGTGTTTTTGAAAGCCATGTTGTGAAGGATATAGTATGTTGTTGTTCTCTGGGTGTTCTGCTAGTTGCTTTTGTATAGTTTATTCTATTAGTTTTGCAATTAAGGGTAGGTTCGATACTGGTCTGTAGTTACTCAGGTTCAGTGGGTCACTGTTTTTCTTTTTTTAAATTGGTTTTACGATGGCTCCTTTTAGTGTGTCTGGCATGGATCCTTCCTCTAAGGATAGATTAATGATCTTTGCCAGTGTTGGAGCTACAGTGTTGGCTACTTTTTTAAAGTCTACGGTTGTTATTGTGTCATGTGAATGTGGTGCGGGATTAAGTTTTTTAGCATGGATTCGATTTCTATTTCTGGTACCTCATCGAAAGTCAGCCATTGAATAACGTCTCTATCTTTCATTTTAATAACTTGTTTTATTGTATTTGGTATTTTTGTTTATAGGTTCTTAATTTTATCGTTGTAAAACATTGCAATATCATTGCATCTATTTTCTGTAAGGTTTTGTGAGGACTCTGGTGTGTCATTGGTGAGGTTTCTTACTATGGTGAATAAAGTTCTTGGGTTGTTTGCATATTTTTCTATTTTAAAGCTATAGAACTGTTTCTTTGCATTGAGAATTATTTGTTTATAGTACGCTAGGTGTTTTCTATATTTTGCTAGGTTTTCGGTAGTTTTATTTTTTCTCCATTCTTTTTCTTTTTTTCTTAGTTGTCTTTTGACTTCTTTTATCTTTTCATTAAGCCTTGGGTTTGCTTGTTTTGTGTCCCTGATATTGATAAATTTGATTGGGTTTATTTCCTCAGCTAATTTACTTGTTGTTTGCATCCATGTTGTGGTGGCAGTGCAGCAGTTGGTGAAGTCTAATTTTGTTAGATTTTCTTCTAACTTGTTTTTCAGGGTGTCTAAGTCATACGGTGAGCGGTATTTAATTTTGATGGGGTCCTTTTTTTCTTGTGTTTGGGGTTCAAAGTGTTTAATTGAGGACTGTATGAGGAAGTGATCTGACCAGGGGATGGGTGTCTAATCGGTTTTGATATGTTCCAGGTGGTTGTGGTTAATGAATGATAAATCGAGAGAGTGTGCATGGGCTTATCAGTGATTAGCGTGAATCCTAGTGCTGTCATAAAATCTAGCAATGTTTGGCACGTATTAGATAGAGGTTTTGTGTCCATGTGAAGGTTGAAGTCTCCTATTATGATGGTGGGTTTATCAGTATTTATATGTGTTGTTAAGAACTCAATTAGAGGGGAAATATTCAGTTCAAGTAAGCTTGGTGGGCAGTATATTAGGCAAATTTGTAAGTTCATCAAATCAAAGAGGGCAATTTTGTGGTTTCTTGGCGGTGCTGTGGGTATTAGTTTACACTTGAATTTTTTTTCAATTATTAGCATTAGTCCCCCAAGTCTTTTATTTATTCTGGGCAAAGGCTATCGGCGCCATTTTTATTACTGGCAGCTGATGGCCCGAGTGCAGGAGATCACTCCCGGACCCCCGCTGGAGCACCGGGAACTTTTGACAAGTCTTGGGGGACCCTCCTGACTCCCACAAGACTTGCCAAAAGTCCAGCGGGGGTCCAGGAGCGACCTCCTGCACTCTGGCTGTCGGCTGCCAGTATTCAAAATGGTGCCGATAGCCTTTGCCCTCACTATGTCACAGGGGCCGACCGTTGGCCCCATTTTGAATACTGGCAGCCGAGGGTGTGAGTGCAGGAGATGGCTCCCAAACCCCCCGCTGGACCACCAGGGAGTTTTGGTAAGTCTTGTGGGGGTCAGGAGGGTGGGGGGTTGTAGTTAATTTAATTTTAGCCAGGAAATGAATAAGAATTAACGTATAAATGTATTGGGGGGCCCCCTTGCCGAATTCAACTTATCTGCCCCCCGACAAATACGAATCCCGAATGGAATGTATGGCGTCCCTCTGCACATCTCTAATGCACATGTGCATGGCCACTTAAAATTTGGTGCACAGGAGCGTGCGGCCAGGTTACTTAATAACATATACGGCTATGCATGTCTATGTTATAAAATGGCCATATCTCTGGGCTTGGGTCGATGTATGCACGCAAATGTGTGCCTGCTTGCCCATTTAAAAGTTACCATCTAAAGGTGAATTTTAAAAGCCTGGGATGTGCATTAATTATGAAATTGCTAATAAGCCAGGCTCACATGCACCCAGCAGATTTTAAAAGCCAGCTGAATATGCATCTATCTCCCGCAGCACACGTCTCCAAACATTTCAAAAAGAGGCATGGGTGTGGTCTGGGGAGGTCTGTCTATTTTGGGGCATGAACCAGAGATGTGCTCATAAATACGTATGCGTCCTGGTGCATGTCAAGATCCCCTGCCACTTAACATTACTTCTGCTATGGATGATGTGTAAGTTAGAAAACTGGGCAGATCTTCAGGGTTTTAAGGTTGAGGCTAAGTGGGGGGAGTGAAGGCCATTAAACTAGGGGACTTTGGAGGACCTATCCCTTAACTGGGTGAAGGGATGAATTGGTAAAACTGGGAATGGCGTCGGCAAACTCCCTTTTTTAAATCCCTTTATTTACTCAGTAGAAGCGAGATTTTTGCACATGCGTGCACCCACTTAAAATTTGGCTTAAATTTGCACATAGCTAGGCTATTTTATATGTAATAAAATGGCCACATATCTCAGCACGGGCCAGCCTGAGTGCACATATGTCTGCCCGCACACCTGTTTGAAAGTTACCATCCCTGAACATAAGAAAAGCCATGCTGAGTCAGAACAAAGTCCATCAAAACCAACATCCTGACTCTGTGGCCATGTGGGTCACAAATACCTGACAGATCCCAAAAATTAAATCTATTTCTTGTTACTCACTGCTAGGGATAACACTAGATTTACCTATTCTACCTGGCAACTGACTAATAATGATTTATGGACTTTTCCTCCAGGAACTTGTTCAAACCTCTTTTAAACCCTGCTATGCTGTTCTCCTTGACCACATCCTCTGGAAACAATTTTATTTTGCCTTGAGTGAACAAATACTTTTGTCAATTTGTTTTAAATCTACTGGTAATTTGATTCATGGAGTGTCCCCTTATTTTAGTATTCTTTGAAAAAGTAAATAACCATCCTTTATCTATCTGATCCACTCCACTCATGATAAAAACCTCCGGGCTGATGCCGTATCACGATCCTTCGAGCCCGAGGACACTCCGGAAGAACCTACGCATATAATAGTCCTGGCCTGTATTTGTTTATCTGCCACTCATCCAGTTCCTGCTGGAAAGACACTCGTGCCCCGCCAATACCAGCCTTCGTTCCCCGCAGGTTGAGCCCTTGGGTACCGGGGCTGGCTGGAGTTTAGGTGGGCCTCTGTCCAAGGTCTTCAAAGAGATGATGCAGAGGTCAGCCAGGGGTCAGCAGTGGTAGAAGTTGGTGGCTGTATCTGGACGAGGCAGAGTCCTGGAGACCCAGGCACCAGAAAGAACAAGAGGCAGACAGGGTCGCCTGAGTAAGAGCAGGCCGAAGCCTGAGAGGCCAAGTCCAGAATGAGTTCAAGAGAAGCATCGTTGAACAGGCTGATGTCAGGGCAGGGGGCAGCAAGGAAGAGTGGCAAGACAGGCGTAGGTTAGAACCAGGAATCAGGCAAGGCAAAAGGTCAAACCAGGAATCAAGCAGAGTGGTAGTCAGATGAGGCTATGGTCGGGTCCAGGAGATCATCAGTAACATGGTCAGGCAAAGCAGTGGTCAGGTCCAGGAGAATCAGTCTGTAGGAATAAGCAGGGTAGACACAGGACACAGGAGCAGGAATGAATACCAGGATCAGGAACAGGAGCTCAGATGAAACAGGAACCAGGAACATGAAGGGATCACCAGAGGAAGCAACTAAGCACATGTCCAGCGTGAAGACCTGTTTCAAAGGCAAAGAAACTCTGGCTGGGCCCGACCTTATATACCAGGACCCAGTGATGTCATCATCCGGGGCCATGGGTTGGATTCCCGCCGCAGCCCCTTTAAAGAAAGAAGAGATGCGCACACACCTAGAGAGGGGCGCAGCATGGAAGCATCTCCCCAAGGACCATGCTGGGAGGCCCGCCACGGAGCAGGGACATCTGTCACGGAGTCAGGAGCACAAGGGGCAGCCCGGAGTCGAAGGCAGCAGCCCATGGCCGCAAGAGAAGTGGAGTCAGGAACTGGGACAGGAAAATGGAGGTAAAAGGGCCTGGCAATGGGCTTGCCATGGCCAACACATGCAACACTTAGCTGGATAAATAGGGACTTACTCAGCTAAGTGGCAGCCGCTGAATATCCAGCTATGTTCAGCAGCCACCATATAGCTGGATAAGTATTATCTGGCTACGTAGATAGCCGGGTATTTTGGGGGCGGGTAATCGGTGGATTGTGGTGGGGCAACTTATCTGGTTGTCTTAACTGGGTAATTGCCTATATTCAGCCTTATCCAGTTAAGTTTACTTAATAAGTTAGACCTGCTCAATAGCTGAATAACCTTCTAAATTTTCCAGATAAGTTATATATGGATAACTTAGATAACCAGATAACTCTAAATATTGGGCCCCATATATTTATTATACTTCCACCCTATGCCATCTTATGATATTGTATAGTTTAGAATCTCTGCAGGGTGTAGAGCTATTTTTCCTGACTGGTTATTGTTTGAAAATTTCAGAAATGTGTATTGGATCTGTTCCTGTTTTTCTCTTTCTCTCTCTTTCTTCTTCCTGTTGGTCCCTTGGCTCGAGGCATGCTAGGACTGTTTGTCCTAGCATGCCTCGAGGGGAGGGACTAACAGTTGTAAAAAGTCTCTTGGCAAGATAAAGCTCATCCTGAATCCTTCTCAACAAGCTCCTAAGAAACATTATTTTTCACCTGTTCATATTATTTTAATCCTATTCAACTATTCCTATTCACTGCTTTTCACTAATATCTACAGCTTCAATTTCAGCTTCAGTCCACCTCCCCCTGACTACAGGTAATCCATAGACTCATAACAGATGAACTAGGCATTGCTGTCTATACAGCTATTCTTTGTCTTGCCATTCACAGTGAGTATTGAACTATTTCATCATTCTAATAAATGTTGTCTGGTATTCAAGAACTAAATCTTCTATTATCTGAAGCTAGAAAAAAGGTTTAACTGTCTGTCTAGTCACTTAAGCTAGAGATCAATGGTCGAGAGTAGTACAACTGAACAATTTTCTGTGTCTCAGCCTAGGCCAGGGCCCTGGGCCCAAACTCAGTGCTATAACCCAGCCCAGAGACCAGATCTTGATGCCTGGCCTTGGCCCAGAGTCAGGCCCAGTCCAGGAACCCAAGCCTTGGAGCTCCTCTTCAGCATCTTCTTCTTCTTGTCTTCTTTGCAAACTGATGCCATCTGCTGGCATTGCACTGGAGTTACCTCTGGCATAATCTTCCCAGCTGAGGCTGCCATTTTGCTGTACATCAAAATGGTACCCAGAATTAATTAACTCGTGCACAACCCCAGCAAATGTCAGACCTAGTTTCGGGTCCTGGCCTAGGCCAAGATTCAAGTATTGGCAGCTGGTCTCTTGGCTGGGCCCTTACTTTGGATCTTGGTTTGTACCAGGGACCAGGCCAGGATTCAGTGTTGGATTTAGTAAGTAAGAGGAGGTGAAGTTGGGAAATTTTCTGGGCCTGGGCCTTTGCTCGGGTCTTGGCTTAGGTCCCCGCATTGGGCCAGGGCCTAGGCTAAGTCCCTGGCATCACACTCTAGTATAGGCCGCAGCTCCTTCATTGAGCCATGGCCTATGCCTAGGTGAGGCCCAAGCTTTGGGCCTAGGCTTTAGCTGAGGCACCAGATTTACACTTGGGCATAGGCCAAGGGCTCGGGTCTTAAACTATTCCCTAGGCGAGGCCCGACTGGCAACTATTCTTTTTAATGGGTTTTCAAAATGAAGCGATATTCTGACAAAAGTTCACCAGACTTTAATTCATTCCATTTTAAAAATGATCCTAAATGAAATAGGAAATTTCATCTAAGTTCTTATTTTGTTTTCCCCAAATGCCCATCCCTAAGATATATATACCAAACAAAAAATACAAGGTCTTCTCCATCCCAAGAATAAATAAGAGGTGGTGGACTATTACTAATTATTGAAAAAACATTTAAAACTAAATTACTCCCAATCAAAACTCCAACAAATCATGAAATTGCCCTCTTTGATACTAACCAATTTCAAATCTATCTAGTATACTGCCCACCCAGACTCCTCGAGCTAAATATCTCCCCACTAATAGAATTTTTCACAACTAATCTAAACCTCTCCAAACCCACCATAATTTTAGGAGACTTTATTTACACATGGATGCTTGCCCCCTATCGAATACCTGCCAAACACTGATTGACATCATGACTGCATTAGGATTTAAACTGATCACTGATAAACCAACACACAAAGCTGGACACTCACTAGACCTAACTTTCATTAACAGTACCCTTCTTGAAAACATAAAAACCGAATACACACAAATCCCACACAAATCTCAGATCAAGCACACAGGACAAATAGTAAAGCAAAACACTGAACCAGCCGAATTTTTGTATTGCCCCCCTTTCAACACAGACATTCTTAAAGACAAACTAACGGAAAAGTTAACACACATCAATTACGAAAATAGTCACAACGCCACTACTGACTGGTTAAGCAACACCACTTCATTAGTTAACGAACTAAATCCGCTAAAAACGGCTCGCTTTAAAGAACAAACGCCAAATAATCCGTGGTATAGTGATCAAATCAAAGAAGTTAAACGGATACTTAAAAAAAAGGAAAAAGAATGGAAAAATAACAAAACAACTGAGAATTTAACAAAATACAGAAAACAACTAGCATACTACAAAAAAACAATTTTAGATACCAAAAAGAAATACTACAGCGCAAAAATAGAAAAATTCACAAATAACTCCAGAACCCTATTTAACATAGTAAAGAATCTAACAAACAATAACACAAGCAATTACTTGTCTCTACAAGAAAACCAATGCAATGATGTAGCACAATTCTTTAAAGACAAAATTGAGAAGCTAAGAAAAAAAATCCCCAACACTATGAAACAAGAAATTAAGATGCCCGCTAGAGATGTCAGTATATGGTCAGAATTTGATGAAGCATCACATTCTGAAGTCGAGAAAATGATCAATAAACTAAACCCAGCTACCTACGCTATTGACACCATACCCATTCTAGAACTAAAAAAACTAGCCAACACTATAACCCCAGCACTAACTTAAATCATCAACCTCTCGCTAGATGAAGGAGTAATGCCAGACACCTTGAAAGGAGCCATAATCAAACCAATTATCAAGAAAAAGAACCTCGACCCACTAAATCTTAGCAACTATAGACCAGTCTCCAACTTACCCCTCATAGCCAAGCTAATCGAAAAACAGTGCAAAAACAACTATCAAACCACCTCGAAAATAACAACATCCTATACCCAGCTCAGCACGGATTCTGCAAACATTACAGCACAGAAACATTGCTATTAGCTCTATCAGATAATATCTTAAGAGGATTTGATACAGGAACACACTTCATCCTGGTTCTATTAGATCTCTCTGCAGCATTTGACACCGTCAATCACAGAATTCTAATCAATAGACTAAAGGAAATATGACTCACTAATGAAACAATGAATTGGTTTCAGTCATACCTAAACAATAGATGTTTCCAGGTACAAATAAAAAATGCACTCTCAGAAAAAGTCACACTGCAAACCGGGGTCCCACAGGGATCAGCCCTATCGGCAACACTCTTTAACATTTATCTCCTCCCAGTCTGCCACCTACTAGCAGGACTCGGAATCATTCATTACATATACGCTGACGATATACAACTATTAATACCCATTGTAAACACCATTGAAGAAACAATGAAACTAGCTAATATGTATCTCGAAATAATCAGACAACTCCTAAACCAAATGGAACTGGTAATTAACATTGACAAAACCGAGTTCTTACACCTTGAACGAAAGAACACTCACTATATACAACCAACACTCATAACCAAAAAAATTCAAGACATTGAGTTTGCATTAAAAACAAGAAATCTAGGAGTAATAGTTGACCCTGAACTAAACATGAAACAACACATCTCCCAGAAAATAAAGGAAGGATACGCAAAACTTATGATCCTGAGGAGACTAAAACCTCTTTTAACGACAAACAATTTTCACACTGTTCTACAAGCAATGATATTCGCAAGCACAGATTACTGTAACTCCCTGCTATTAGGACTACCTCAATCTACAATTTGGCTACTGCGAATACTGCAAAATTCCACTGCTAGAATTCTGACTGGCAAAAAAAGAAATGACCACATTACAGGAACACTTGCTGAACTTCATTGGCTTCCAATAGAACCAAGAATACAATATAAGGCATTGGGGCGGATTTTCAGAGCCCTGCTCGCGTAAATCCGCCCAAAACCGGGCGGATTTACGCGAGCAGGGCCCTGCGCGCCGGGAAGCCTATTTTACATAGGCCTCCCGGCGGGCGCAGAGCGCCGGGACTCGCGTAAGTCCCGGGGTTCTCGGAGGGGGGCGGGCCCGGTCGTCGCGGCGTTCCGGGGGCGTGTCGGCAGCGTTTTGGGGGCGGGTACGGGGGCGTGGCTACGGCCCAGGGGCGTGGCCGCGCCCTCCGTACCCGCCCCCAGGTCGCGGCCCGGCACGCAGCAGGCCCGCTGGCGCGCGGGGATTTACGTCTCCCTCCGGGAGGCGTAAATCCCCCGACAAAGGTAAGGGGGGGGGTGTAGACAGGGCCGGGTGGGTGGGTTAGGTAGGGGAAGGGAGGGTAAGGTGAGGGGAGGGCAAAGGAAAGTTCCCTCCGAGGCCACTCCGATTTCGGAGCGGCCTTGGAGGGAAGGGGGGGAGGCAGCTCGGCTCGGCGCGCGCAGGCTATACAAAATCGATAGCCTTGCGCGCGCCGATCCAGGATTTTAGTGGATACGCGCGGCTCCGCGCGTATCTACTAAAATCCAGCGTACTTTTGCTTGAGTCTGATGCACAAGCAAAAGTAGGCTGATCGCGCTTCTTTTAAAATCTACCCCATTATGTATAATCCATAAACTAATCCACGATGAAAAAGCCGACTGGCTTAACACAGCACTACACGTCCATGTTCCACAGAGAAACCTGAGATCTGCAAATAAGGCTCTTCTAACCATCCCCTCTGTCAAATCAGCACGTCTCACGCAAGTAAGGGAAAGAGCACTGTCACTGGCTGGTCCCGTACTATGGAACACCATGCCACTTGAAATAAGACTGCAGAGTAATTTGAAAATTTTCAAAACCAATCTGAAAACCTGGCTTTTTAAACAAGCGTTTTACAAAGACAAAGAGAACGAGAAAAACAGATGAGGAATAAAGACGCACCAAAGTCAGAAGCTGTTATTTTAACCTAACAATGCATTGTAATGGTAAAAGCAAACCGCCTAAATGTTCCCAACAAACAAGCTTACATACACACTTAGTTTATAATTATGAATTGTTACCGTACAATGATGGCACATAACCAAGTTTTATCTATACCACCCATATGTTTCATTGTTGTGCCCTTATGTAAACCGTTGTGATTGTTAGCTAACTTAACGGTATAGAAAAGTTTTTAAATAAATAAATAAACAAATAGATAAATAAATAAATATATAAAATATATACATACATACATATAAATATATATATATATATATATATATATAATATATATACATACATACACACATATATATATATATAATATATACATACATATATATATATATATATATATATATATATATATTTTTTTTTTTTTTTTTTTTATTTTTTTTTTTTATATAAAGAGAGAGAGAGAGGGCGAGATATTGAGCAATGTGTGTAGTGTGTAAAGTGCTCGCCTTCATTTTCTTTCTCAAATTCTTCCTTTCTTCTCATTTCTTTTCTCCTTTTTCTTTTTTCCTTTCCTTTTCTCTCCCCCTTTTTCTCAATCTTTTTTACCCATATCTCTGGTCTCCCATTAGTTGTTGTTATAACTAGAGATGTGCATTATTTTGTTTTTTTTTTTTGTTTCAGGCTTCGTTTTCAGGCCCCCGTGGGAAACTTCATTTTTCCCACAGTTCAGGGGTTTGGGTTTTTTTGCGTGGGCCCCCAATTTTCGGGTTAGTGTGCACTAACATTTTAAAATGTGTGTGCACTAATGGGAGATAGCGCGCAATAACGGTTGTTAGCATACACTAAGTCCTGTTAGTGCGCACTAACCCAAAATACAAATTTTTCCGAGATTTCAGAAAAATTATTTTCGATTTCTGTTGCCCCAAACCATGCTGAATTAGACAATTTCATTGTTTTTGTTAGGGATGTGAATCGGGCTTTGGACGATTGAAAATGTCAGACAATATTTTCAAAATCGTCAGAAATCGGAGGCTCCTGATAAGAGAACCCCACGATTTTGTTCCTGGGGTTCTCTTATTGTTTTGGGGGAGGGCAGGAAAAACAGCACACCAAAACAATCCCTAAACCCACCCCGACCCTTTAAAACTGTTCCCTTAGCTTCCCCCCCCCTCCCGAACCCCCCCAAAACTTTTTACAAGTACCTGGTGGTCCAGTGGGGGTCCCGGGAGCCATCTCCCGCTCTCGGGCCGTCGGCTGCCATTAATCAAAAAGGCGCCGATGGCCCTTTGCCCTTACCATGTGACAAGTTATCCGTGCCATTGGCCGGCCCCTGTAACATGGTAGGAGCACTGGATGGCCATTTTTAAAGATGGCGCCGGCCGTCCATTACTCCTACCATGTGACAGGGCCTGGCCAATGGCACGGATACCCTGTCACATGGTAAGGGCAAAGGGCCATCGGCGCCATTTTTATTAGTGGCAGCCGACGGCCCCGAGAGCGGGAGATCGCTCCCGGGACTTCCACTGAACCACCAGGCACTTGTAAAAAGTTTTTGGGGGGTTTGGGAGGGTGGGGAAAGCTAAGAGAACAATTTTAAAGGGTCGGGTGGGTTTTTTTGTTTATCGGCTCGGGCGCAGCCGATAAAAAAACTGCGATCGGGCCGCACAAAAAAAAATTAAAGATGTGAATCGGAACCGGAATCGGAACCGATTCCGGTTCAGATTCACATCTCTAGTTTTTGTTCCTGCAAGAAGTTTGACAGCAGGAAGAAGGTAGAAGCTCACGGTAAGTTTCACCCAGCTCAATGCATGTTCCTAATGTGTACAAGCTAGTTTCATTTTCTTAATAGTTTTGTGATTTGTTTTTCTTTGTTTTCTGAAGTTTTTTTTGTACTGAGATCATTTGCTCCTTTTGAAGGCATGCCGATGCCATATCGGGTGAAAAGATTCCCTTCAGCAACTTTTTATTTCGCTTGATTTGACAACTATATTAACTCTGGTTTTGACGCAGGTATTTTCTGTCTCATTTACTTATCTGATTGTTTCTTTTTACAATACAGTCACACACTACTTTTGTTTTCCCAGTGGCTTATTCAATAGTGGGGTCGGTCTTGGAGCTGTTCAGTTGCAGGGCCAATTCTGGTGCCGATTCCCTTATAACGTGCTTGTTCACTATTTTTGATCATCCATATACATAGTATAAATGTTGTTGAGGTAATAATTTGGTCATTTAGCCACGGACCTCCGTAGCGGCGGTCCGTGGCTAAATCGGGGGAAGGGGGAGAGCACGAAAACCGGCACACTAGATCGTGAGGTCTTCAGCCGGCGCCATTTTTCAAAATGGCCACGCAAAATGGCGGCGGCCATAGACGAAAACGATTCGATGCAAGAGGTCGTTCCGGACCCCCGCTGGACTTTTGGCAAGTCTTGTGGGGGTCAGGAGGCCCCCCCAAGCTGGCCAAAAGTGCCTGGGGTCCAGCGGGGGTCAAGGAGCGATTTCCTACCACAAATCGTTTTCCGTACGGAAAATGGCGCCGGCAGGAGATCGACTGCAGGAGGTTGTTCAGCGAGGTCCGGAAATCTCGCGAGGGTTCCGGACCTCGCTGAATGACCTCCTGCAGTCGATCTCCTGCCGGCGCCATTTTCCGTACGGAAAACGATTCGCGGCAGGAAATCGCTCCTTGACCCCCGCTGTACCCCCAGGAACTTTTGGCCAGCTTGGGGGGGGCCTCTTGACCCCCACAAGACTTGCCAAAAGTCCAGCGGGGGTCCGGAACGACCTCGCGTCGAATCGTTTTCGTCTATGGCCGCCGCCATTTTGCGGCGGCCATTTTGAAAAATGGCGCCGGCTGAAGACCTCACGATCTAGTGTGCCAGTTTTCGTGCTCTCCCCCTTCCCCCGATTTAGCCACGGACCGCCGCTACGGAGGACTCCCAGGTAATTTAATGCATTTGGGGGAGGTTCGGGAGGGTGGGGGATTTAATTTAAAGGGTCGGGGGTGGGTTTTAGGGGATTTTAGTGTGCCGCTGGACCACCAGGTAATTTAAGGTATTTGGGGGGGGGGGATTTAATTTAAAGGGTCGGGGGGTGGGTTTTAGGGGGTTTTAGTGTGCCGGCTCACGATTTTAACGATTATGACGATACTTTACACACACAAACGGCAACAATACGATTCCCTCCCCCTCCCAGCCGAAATTGATCGTTAAGACGATCGAGGACACGATTCACATCTCTAGTGCTTTTTCTTATTTCAGCTCATGCTCTACTGAGAGGACTTTTCTCTATATTAATTCCTCTGAGGTATCACATAAGCGAGCAGGACTCGGTCCCTTTAGCCAGTATTCCCAGGTAATCAGTTGAGGGCAGCTGCTTGTATATATTTTTTCTTTTTAAGTATATCGAATTTTCAAATCTTGAATTCCTTTTCTAATTTGAATGCTGTTCACACAGGTTGTATCAACATATTCATCTACAGTGAAACACTTCCTGCTGGTTCATGGATATTAGCCTTTAGCATGTATAAATTAGGTAAGATTTTCCAAGCATTGGTTGATCACAGTGTTATTTATTATTTACCCTTTCTTCTATGTATTTTCAGTTTTCTACAACACACCCTGTTCTTCACACATTTTGAAGTTTCCCATTGATACAGATTGGGAATATCCTCTTATTAATTGATCTAAGTATGGCTATCAACATGATACTTTAGGTCATTCATAAATATTTACTAATTGTTGTTTTTGTATTTTTTCTTCTGTCTTGTTTTTGTTTCAAACATTTTGGTGTGTTCTGCACCAGGGCTCCCCCTGAAGAAGCGTTCACCAATGAAACAAGGGCCTTGTAGGGGATTTTTTCATCAGACCTAGGATATAATACACTGCAGTTTATAAATTTTGTGCAGTCTATAAATTCTGATCACATGGTGTGAATGCTAGTATGAGGGTATATCCATTTTTCACAAATATAGCATCTCATGCACTCAAAAATAGCTAATATGTGTTTATGAATAACATGAATTTGTTCATTTGTATGTGATAAAGGATAGCAAACAGCATATCACCTTGAGTTTAGAATGTTTCTTGTGCATAGATAGTAAAACAAATCTAATTATTTTCATCCAGCAGAATAACCTAATGCCCAGGCATTGGTAATATATATTGGTTTCATATATTATGATGATTTATATATCTACTTGTGTAAGAGAATAACAAAATGTAATACATTATATTGCATTTAGTGAGTAACAGATTATATCCAGAACTGCACATTTATTTTAAGATTTGTATTTCAAAAATAATGTATTTTCAATTTTAATGTAAACATTTAACATTAGTACTTTTTTCCCTTTTTGGTATTGTTTTTCTCTCTCTCTCTCTCTGTTGCACTGTGATGGATGACAGCACCAGGGGGTGCTCTCCCTCATGGGACGAAATGTGTGCCCTTGCAGTGAAGCATCCTTACCCTGAGCCTCGACTGAACCTACCTCCGAGCCGCGAGAGAAGGGGAGAAAAAGGTGAAGAGGCAGCCTGTGGCTCCTGCCACAGGCAGAATTGTAACAGTATCCCCCCTTCAGGAGGTTGGAACATCAAGCAAAGACATCAAGAACAAAGATGACGCAGGCATCTCCTGCAGGTCGTGAGAAGCTCAGAAGACAACAAAAACAGGAATTCCCCCCCAAAAAATGTCTTGAGGCCAGAAACAAGTCCAGAGATGAGACCCAGGACAAGGTATCCCACCGGGCACATGGCCTTCTCAAACTATTGCGCTGCGATGGATGAGAGCACCAGGGGGCGCTCTCCAGCGCGGGACGAAATGTGTGCCCTTGCGGTGAAACATCCTTACCCTGAGCCTTGACCAAAACTGCACGCTTCCTTGAGACCACCAACACAATGGTGGTCTCTGAATGGTCTTCCAACCATTCCAAGCCCTTTCGGTCTGCCGCTAGGGAGCGGTGGGAAGTAGCAGGTCGGACAGAGGACAAGGCAGACGAGGACAAGAATAAGGACGAGGATTCAGATGATGACTCAAGGCAGGCAAAGACTCATTGAAGTAGACGAAGACTCATGTTATCGACCAGCTCCCCCAAGAGGGGAGGAGTTAGCAATTTGTTAGAGATCAGCTCCCCTGAAGGGAGGAGTTAGCAATCTGATGTCGATCAACTCCCCAAGGGACGAAGTTAGCAATCTGTTACTTCTCTGGTTAAGGAGTTAGCAGTCTGTTAATGATCAGCTCCTCCAGAAGGGAAGAGTTAGCAATCTGATCAATGCTGTACCCCGAAGGGGAGGAGCTGGCAATTTATAATACTCCGTAGGTGGAGTTATCAATCTGTAGTGGGTTGGCTCCCCACAGAGTGACAGTCTATACAATACAACTCTTGTAGTGTGGGGAAGAGCACCCAATGTAAGTTGGTGAATCCCTGGGCCGTTGGCAGATGACAACGTCCCCAGGAGGATATCCTGAGAGGGACCACCGGCTAGGCTGGAATACGGAGACAGACACATATAGTTCTTTATTTAGACAGGTAGTAGAACCACCAGAGGTGGCAGTAGTGAGCTGATATACCCGGCAGGGCTGAAGTCCCTCAGATACTGGAACTGCGATCTCTGGGTTTACTGAGCTGTAGAGAGAGACTATAGGTAGTGAGTAGACAGGGTTTGCTGGATACATAACCAGTAGATGATACACTCACAATTGTAGATATATCTGTAATGACTCCTATGCAACAGAGAGTCTTCAGTATATTCAGGATCAGGAGCCTTTAGGCGAAAACTGGTTCCTAAATGCAATCTGGAATAAGAACTCACAATATCTGGGTATGCGATGGCTTCTGAAATAGAAGAGAGTCCTTGGAGGGTTATAGAAGAGAGTCTTTGAAGGGTTTTAGGAACATGGGCCCTCGTGGAGCGAGTACCAGTTCCTATCTGCAATCTGCAATAATCACTCACGATCTCCGTACCTGCAATAATGTCTTAGACAGAAGAGAGTCTTCAGTACTAGGAACATGGGCCCTTGAGGAGCGAGTACCGGTTCCTATCTACAATAGAACTCACAGTGTTCACATCTGCGCTTGCTTCCAGGCAATAGAGAGTCTTCTGAGCATTCAGGGACGTAGGCCCTCGAGAAGCGAGTACCGTCTTAGAATATGAAATCAAGAAGAGAGAGCGGGGCCCCCCGAGGAGTGGGTACCCCATGGTAAGTTTGTGGAGGCAGAGCAGCAGAGAAAGAATTCCCCTTGCTAACTCGATTCATAGTTGCAAACAAAGACCTTTTAAGGTGGAAGCTGATGATGTCACTACGGGGGGACGCCCCTGAGGTTTGTGCCCTTGCTGGTACAAACTCTGGAGCACGCACGCGTGCCCTTACGTCATAAGCAACATGGTGGATCTGCAGTGTCAGGCAAGCCTGAGGACTCCGGAAAGAAGCAGCGAGGAGAAGCCATGGCAGCATCTGTCCTTCAGACCCGAAGGGAGTCACCACAGAGGTAGAGAGGGTGGAGCGAGAGCGAAAACAGGCACGAACGCAACAATTCAGGCATTGAGGTAAACTTGAAAGGAGTGCTGCAACAGCATGTGCCCTACACACCCCAGCCGGGATGGTCATGCACTACGTTGGAGGTGAAGCATCAAGGCTGGCATCGACTCAATTACATTAGAGTTCAAGATGCCAATAGGTACTGAAGAGAAGGACTGAAATTCAAGGAGAAGGACATCAAGACCAACAGATGAAGGTAACCGACCAAAACTCCAGGTGGCCTCATCCTGACCTGAGCCTTGGGAACCCAGCGTGATCGATGTATCAAGAAGGTCAACAGCAGGAGGATGAACCTCCGACCCGGCGCGGAAGACGCATCAAGCAGGTATCCTAAAGTAGACTTGAAGATGGACCACAGGAGGGAAGCTCTGGAACCCTGAACATGAAGAAGACAGGATGAAAGTGAAGATCCGAGATGGTACTCAGATGGACAAGGAAGATCTTCGATCCGAGATGAAGGAGACTCCAGATAGAGCACTAACATCCACAGCCAGGGAGGAGGCTGCGGTGGCCATACTGGCCCTCAGGCTGTCCACCGGAGCACTGCCCACTGGGGGCTAGGTATAGCCAGGGTCCAGAGCATCGAAGGAAGAAGACGAGTCTCCAAGGCAGGGATCCAGGCCATCTGGAACAGACTCCCCAGACACTCAATGAGGAGCAGCTGGGACAGATGAAGCGGATGTCCAGAAGACTCCAGACCCAGGAGGGACAGACAGGAACATGGGTACCCTTGGCTCCAGAGATGGAGGAATTCCACCAGTGCTCTACACATCCCAGCTGGGGTGGTCATGGACCACGAGGGACGGGAAGACGGAACCTCAGGAACCTCTGGACCAGAATGGAACATCAACTTTCCAGCCTTGATGTCTGCAACGTGGTGCAGACATCAAGGCTGGAATGAAGACATCAGGATAAAGCTGGAATGGAGACATCAGGATACTGAAGACATCACAAAAACAAGAGACCAGGAATGTAGAACATCAAAGGAGATCCTCAGGAGACCAGCTCCAGGAAGGAAGTTGCTCCTTACGAAGGCGAGGAAGGAATGACGGTGGAAGCCTTTTGTAGGCTGAAGCAGGAAACACCCTGGGAGTAGTCAGGAAGGAACCACACCTGCATTAGCCCTTTAAGAAGGGCAGAGAGGTGCGGCTTCACCCCTTAGGAGGATACAGAAGCAGTTCAGGACCCTGGACAGTAGCCCTGCTACCACACAGGCGGCTGCAAAGAAGAGGCAGGCCTCCGGGCAGGCCCCGGCATCAGGAACGACACCCTACCGCTGAAGAAGGATCACAGGTGGTTCCAGCTGCCAGGCAAGTCCAGGGATGCAGGCCCTCTCCCCACGGAGGGCCTGAGGTAGGTTTCTGGCCTCCGGGCCACATGGGAACGCTGTAGGTGGCTCCATGCTGCAAGGGAGGTGGTTCTCCGGACCGCTTGTGAAGTGGAAACAAGGCTCCTGCCGCTGCATAAGCATGTCGGCGGCCTCCAGGCTGGCTGAAGAGCAGTAGCATGACTCCTGCCGCAAGGGAGGGCTGTCAGCGGTCTCCAGACCGCATTACCAAGAGCAGCGCGGCTCCAGCCACGCTGGAAATGTCGGCGGCCTCCGGGCCACAGGGAATGGAGTAGCATGGCTCCTGCCACAAGGGAAACTTGTCGGCTGCCGCCGGGCTGCGAAGGGGAGAAACAGGTGAAGAAGCGGCCACAGGCCGAATCGTAACACTCTCTTTACATATATATATATATATATATATATATAGGTAACTCTTCCAGGCAAAAATAATTGTAACTCTTCCTGACAAAGGATTAAACTTGGAAAAATAGAGCATTTGTAATGGAACAACTTATAAATACATAGCACAGTTTCTACTTACTTCCAATATAGTATACTACCTATCATCATATATTATGAAACCCTGTAATCTAAATAGAATTTTAGAATGTCATCGCAATAAGTTTTCTAACAAATCTATTCTTTAGTATGCCAGGATTTGTGAGTGTTTGTACCAGATATTTACAAGTTCAGGGCTGTTTTTTGTAATCTAGATAATTCACCTCCCACAAATCTAAAAATGTACTTCTTTGTATGCTGACAGATGAGTTAAGAAGACTGTATATAACATGACAGAATAGTCATGTTATGCAAGCCTTTCATCAAAACTGTAGATGTGATTTGTTTATAAATAGTAGAACACACTACTATAAATTGTCAAGTGGTAAAATATGCTGGGCAGAATAACTCGAGCAAACTAATCTGTATTGGCAATCTTGCTTGTTTGCACTTAGTTCATAATAAATCATAATGCTTTAAAAGGCTAAAATAATTTTCTGTTAGAACACAACGAGGACAGAAAGAAATTGATATTCAGTTACTTGTCAGGGAACATAATACATATTAGTAAAGAAGGATGATAGTGTGTACACTATTATATTACTACCCTAAGTTTATATCCTAGTCAGAGTCTGCATGAAGAAACTTAAAGCCTGATCTTTACCGAAAGCATTGTGGTATCTCCTTCTGTACACATTTATCAAAGCTGTCACCTTCTCATCAGAAAAGAAAAATAATGAAACAGGATAATATTGTGTTTTGTCATATACAACTGGACATCTTCATATTTTTTAGACTGACCAATCCATTGGCTAAGGAAAGAACAAGTGAGCTTGTTTCATAGCATGTCATTTCAATGTAATATATGATTCCGGGTGTCAATAAATAGTAATCATTTGGAAGTTCTCTCTCACAAAATTCTACCATTGTGGTCCCTTTCATTAGGTTTGTTTAACCAAAACAATATCTAGACCAATTTAATTATGCTAATGATAGGGTTGTTTCATTTTAACAAGACAAAGCTCAAGGACTGTGCAATTTTCATTCAATTCATGGACAAAAAAATAATAGTCTAGATTACAGAGAGGCCACTCTAGTCCTTAAATTGATGCTGCTACTAAATGAGTAGACAGTTACCATAAGTGAATGGCTTTTTCTTTGCTTTTCAAAAAAAGAGCAGCAGCACCACCAATAGCAATGCACAGTAGAGTGGAATGAACTGAACTGCACATGTCAGGCAGTACTGCAACACAGTTAGTACCAGAAAACAAAGAAAATGTGTTTAAAAAGCAATAGGAATAATATTTTGGTATACTCAATTAACTAATAATAAGAAAATGTACATGCTTACTTTAGTACATTGTTTCCTAACCATCCCCTAGATGCATATTTAACCAGTTGTGTTATGATTCCTCCCGTAGCTGTGCCACAGGAGGTCTCTCACCTTTTCTCTGGAGGCCGCACCGAAGCCGGGGCCTTGTCTGGACAGTCTATCCTGGTTTTCTCCATGGCCTGGGAGGCCCCCGTTGCCATCTGGGCCTGCCTGAGGCCTGCTCTGCTTCCTCCTGGACTCTCTGGTTTGAGCCTCGCCCCTTCTTCCTAAGGGGCCGGCCCTCAGCTCTTCTCTCTAGTTATAGGGACAGCTGGGTGTGGCCCATCTAAACTCCTCCCAGGGAGTTGCCTGCTTCCTGCACTATAAAAGGACTTCTCTTTCAGTTCTGCTTTGCCTTGCATTGGAGTTACATGCTCCTGGATGTTTTGCCTTCCAGCGCTCCGTCAGGCCTTCGTTGGAGCTCCATGACTCATCTTGATATGTTTACATGTTCTGATGTCCTTGGTTCCTGATATTGCTTCCTGATGCCTTGTCTTTACCTCTGCTTCCAGAACCCCTGGTTCCTCGATGCCACCCTTTCCTGGCATGCTTATGGTACATTGCCTGTCTTCTCGTCCGCAGCTCAAGTCTCCAGAGGATCATCCTTGCCTGAAGCCAAGTCCCGTCTTGGTTCTGTTTCCTGTTTGAAGCCAAGTTCCGTCTTGGTCCTCTGTCCTGACTCTCGTTCCAGGCCTTGAATGTTCTTGGGGCTGCTCTGTCCATGCCTAAGACTCTGACTGAACCTGTGCCATTTCAGCGTTGTCCATGACCAGCCTAGGATGGGCTGTGTAGGGCATGTCTTGGTTCAGGCTTTGACCGAATCTTCGCCATGTTCCAGCTTCATCTATTCTACACCTCGTCTAGAGCCTGCTTCGCATTCTAGCGTGGTCTGTGACCAGCCCATTGGGTCTGCCCATTTACAGTGGGCTGTGTAGGGTGTGGAGCGTGGCAGCCTCAACCCAGTACTTGACTTTGTTCCTGAACCTTGATCCTGAGTCTTCGAAGTTCCTTGCCTACTAGAGTCTCTGTGTTCCAGAGCCTTCGTCTGCCCTCGTTTGTAGTCCGGCCTGCTGCTTCTTGTCATTCCTTGTGGCAGGTCTGAAAGGGCTAGGAGCGGTCGGAGGACTGTTCATTAACCAACACTATGTGTTGGCTCCAGAAGCATGCAGGTCCAGCAGAGGGTCAAACCGTCCGTCTCCACCCATGCTGGGACATGCCTCACCTACCCTCGGTGCTGCTTTGGAGTTCTCTGGAATCGTGCCGAGGCCCAAGGGCACACAATCCTCTCAAAATGGGTTTGCTGTCCTAGTGCTCCCCTTTCTAACAAGTAGAGGTTCTAGGATATCCATGATGAATATGCATGAGATAGATTTGCACAAATTGGAGACCCAGGGGATGTAAATCTATTTCATGCATATTCATTGTTGCAATCTTGCAAACCCAACTGGTTAGGTGTGCCCCAGGAGAGGATTGAGAAACACTGCTTTAGTGGGGTGATAACCTTGGCAGACTCACGCATAGTAGACTTTTCTTAACACAGAATGATGTGGGCACTCAGATATAAACAGCCACATGTGCCAGAATGCTATTAACTTACTTTTTCTTTATTTAAAGTATTTTTTCCCTGCTCCCTCCTATGTTTGGGGCAGCTTTCATAAAAACATACATAATTAAGTCAACAAAATTAGACTAGAACATCAATAATATATCAACATATTGGCACTGCTTTATAACAATTGTCCATGTTGACAGCAAAAAGTTGTAGCTATGAGGACATAATAAGTAGGCAATGGAATAACCTAATCTATAAATAAAAGCAATTTACTCTAAAGGCTTACTACTGTACTATTTTATATGACCATCATACTCAGAGGCTGACAGCACATATTTTACATATTTTATGTGACTTATGTTTAGGTGGAGTGTCAAGACTTATAATTATAAGTCATTAAATGTTACAGGCCCTATTTTTTTGGAAACTTTTTTATTTTGCAAATAAAAAGTACTTATCTGTAGAGCAGGTCATATCTACGCAGAGAGAGTTAGTGCGATGGTCAGCCGGAGTACAGTAATACTCTTTCTCACTTAAGCTGTTGGAGTAAATTGTTTCCATTTTGATTCAGTCTTATTTCTCTCATATGGTTTCTTTTTATATAAAACCAGCTCTACAAAATTAATTGTATTTGTAATTGTATTTCTATGCCATCCAAAATACAGTATGTGAAGTTAGAACATTTTATTCAGTGATGGATACATCAAATCTAGAGAAATAGAACAGGCTTCTGGCATACAAATCTCCAATTATTCCTTTCAAGGTTTGCATTTGGATTGATTATGTTTATGATCTATGAAATTATTTTGTGAAAAACATAATTTTTAAATACAATACAGATGTAGGGTCTGGATAATTAAAAGAAAACAACTAATAACAGTCACAGTTTTAAAGTTTCAAACATTCAAGGCTGCTCATGTGTTACATACACTCATAGAATCAAAACAGTAGAGCTCTTTGTCATTGAGGAGACATTCAGGGACATAGTAGCCACATCCTAAATACAGTCTGGCAGCCCCAGTGCTGCCTTGGATCAGAAATCTCCCCGTTGGAGAGCATTACCCTGGTGTAGCAGGAAGTGATCCTGTAGCAAGGACCTGCTCTCCAGGTGATGTGTTGTCCTCTCGCACTGAGGACAAGTCTCCCAGGGCTACTGCCTAGGAGGGAAGGGTTAGGCCGGCCATCATAGCTGGTGATTCAATTATTAGAAATGTAGATAGCTGGGTGGCTGGAGGATGTGAGGACCGCCTGGTAACTTGTCTGCCTGGTGCGAAGGTGGTGGACCTCATGCGTCACCTAGATAGGAAAACAGACAGTGCTGGAGAGGAGCCAGCTGTCTTGGTATATGTGGGCACCAATGACATAGCAAAATATGGGAGGGAGGTTCTGGAAGCCAAATTTAGGATTTTAGGTAGAAATCTGAAATCCAGAACCTCCAAAGTGGCATTCTCTGAAATGCTCCCTGTTCCACGTGCAGGTCCCCAGAGGAAGGCAGAGCTCTGGAGTCTCAATGTGTGGATGAGATGGTGCAGGGAAGAGGGATTCCATTTTTTAAGGAACTGGACAACCTTTTGGGGAAGGGGAAGACTTTTGCAAACGGACAGGTTCCACCTTAACCAAAATGGAACCAGGTTGTTGGCACTAACTTTCAAAAAGAAGCCAGAGCAGCTTTTCAACTAGAACAAGGAATGTATCTTTGAAGGATTATAATGAAACAGGAGAGTTAAGGCATCCCATCAGAGAGGTTCCAATAAATGCAAAAGTAGCCCATGTGCCCTTAAGTAAAGAATCACCTAAGCTAAAAAATTCTAAATTATCCATATCAACTGAAAAGAAGGTTGTTAAAAGAAACAAAAAACATACTTTGAAATGTCTGTATTCCAATGCCAGAAATCTAAGAAGTAAGAAGGGAGAGTAAGATTGTATAGCAGAGAATGATGAGATAGAAATAATTGGCTTCTCAGAGACCTGGTGAAAGGAGGATAACCAAAGGGACAATGCTATATTAGGGTACAAATTATACCACAATAATAGGGAGGATCAACTTGGTGGGGGTGTAGCACATTATGTCCGAGAGGGTAGAGTCCAATAGCATAAATATCATACAAGAGACTCAATGCTCAATAGAATCTATATGGGTAGAAATCCCATGTGTGTTGGGAAAGAGTATAATGATAGGATTATACTATTGTCTACCTGGCCAAAATGATCAGACAGATGATGAAATGCTAAGAGAGATCAGGAAAGCTAACCAATTTGTCAGTGCAGTAATAATGGGAGATTTCAATTACTCCAATATTGACTGGTTAAATGTAACATCAGGACATGCTAGAGATATAAAGTTACTCGATGGAATAAACAACTGCTTCATGGAGCAATTGGTTCAGGAACCAATGAGAGAGGGAGCTATTTTAGACTTAACTCTTAGTGGAATGCAGGATTTGGTGAGAGAGGAAACAATGGTAGAGCCACTTGCCATAGTGATCATAACAGCAAGCTAAGAAAGAATTAGACATGAAGTTGGCTGTAGAGGCAAAAACTCATAATAAAATATTTTAAAAATATATCCGAAGCAAGAAACTGGTGAGGGAGTCTGTTGAACCACTAGATGACTGAAGAGTTAAAGAGATTCTTAGGGAAGATAAGGCCATTGCAGAAAGGACAAAATTAATTATTTGCTTCTGTGTTTACTAATGTGGATGTTGGAAAAATACAGGTTATGGAGATGGTTTTCAAGGGTGATGATGCAGATGAACTGAACCAAATCATTGTGAGCCTGGAAGATGTAGTAGGCCAGATTGACAAACTAAAGAGTAGAAAATCACATGGACCAGATGGTACCCATCCGATGGTTCTAAAAGAACTCAAAAATGAAATTTCATTACTGAACTAAACCTTTCCTTCCTGCGCAGAGTTGCTAAATCAAGAAACATATTTCAATATACAAGATTCCATATACAAAATATTATCTAAACCTCTGCACAGGAAGGAAAGGTTTAGTTCAGTAATGTAAGCCCTTGGGAGGGGCTTTAGAATCATTTGAACTTTTTTTCAGTGTGGATTTGTTCATGTTGGATTGTATGTGAAAATCTTTAAATAAAGGAAGAAAAAAAAAAGAAATTTCAGATCTATTGGTTAAAATTTGTAACCTATCATTTAAATCAGTGGTCCCCAACCCTGTCTTGGGGGCCCACCAGCCAGTTCAGGATAGCCACAATGAATATGCGTGAGAGAAATTTTGCATGCTAGTGCATATTCATTGTGGCTATCCTGAAAACCCAACTGGCTAGTGGGCCCTCAGGACAGGGTTGAGAACCACTGATTTAAAACATCCATTATACCTGAAGACTAGAGGGTAGTTAATTAATGCCAATATTTAAAATGGGCTCCAGGGGCGATCCAGGAAACTATAGACTACCGAGCCTGACTTCAGTGCTGGGAAAAATAGTGGAAACTATTCTAAAGGTCAAAATCACAGAGCATATAGAAAGACATGGTTTAATGGAACACAGTCAGCATGGATTTTTCCCAAGGGAGGTCTTCTTTTTTTGAAGGGGATAATAAACATGTGGATAAAGGTGAGCCAGTAGATGTAGTGTATTTGGATTTTTAGAAGGCGTACGACAAAATTCCTTATGAAAGGCTTTTAAGGAAACTAAAAAGTCATGCGATATGAAACGCGATAGTCATGCGATAGGAGTCCTTTCATGGATTACAAACTGGTTAAAAGACAGAAACAGAGAGTAGGACTAAATGGTCAATTTTCTCAGTGGAAAAAAGTAAACAGTGGAGTGCCTCAGGGATCTGTATTTTGACCGGTGCTTTTCAATATATTTATAAATGATCTAGAAAGGAATATGACAAGTGAGGTAATCAAATTTACAGGTGATACAAAATTATTCAGAGTGGTTAAATCACAAGCAGATTGTGATACATTGCAGGAGGACCTTGCAAGACTGGAAGACTGGGCATCCAAAAGGCTGATTAAATTTAATATAGACAAGTACAAGGTGATGCATATGGGGACAAATAATCCATGCTGTAGTTACACGATTTTAGGTTTCATATTAATAGCTTCCACCCAGGAAAAAGATCTAGGAGCCACAGAAAAAAACACATTGAAATCGTCAGTTCAGTGTGCTGCGGCACTCAAAAAAGCAAACAGAATGTTAGGAATCATTAGGAAGGGAATGGTGAATAAAACGGAAAATGTCATAATGCCTCTGATTCGCTCCATGGTCAGACCGCACCTTGAGTACTGTGCACAATTCTGGTAGCCATATCTGATAAAATATATAGGTGCAAAGGTGAAGGTATAGAGAAGGGCAGCCAAAATGATAAAGGGGATGGAACAGCTCCCCTATGAGGAAAAGATAAAGAGTTTAGGGCTGTTCAGCTTGGAGAAGAGACAACTGAGGGGGGATATGATAGAGGTCTTTAAAATCATGAGAGGTCTAGATCAGGTAAATGTGAATCGGTAAGTTACTCTTTTGGATAATAGAAAGACTAGGGGGTACTCCATGAAGTTAACAAGTAGCACTTTTAAAACTAATCAGGGAAAATTCTTTTTCACTCAACGCACAATTAAGCTTTGGAGTTTGTTGCTAGGGGATGTGGTTAGTGCAGTTAGCATAGGTGGGTTTGAAAAAGGTTTGGATAAGTTCTTGGAGAAGTCCATTACCTGCTATTAATCAAGTTGTCTTAGAGAACAGCCACTGCTATTACCGGCATCAGTACCATGGGCTCTATTTAGTGTTTTGGTACTTGCCAGGTAATTGTAGCCTGGATTGGCCACTGTTGGAAACAAGATGTTGGGCTTGATGGAATCTTGGACTGACCCAGTTTGGCAATTTCGTATGTCCTTATTCCCAATGAATATAAAATGAGAAAACCTCTTGAAAAATTATTTTGAAAAATAAGGAGAGACCAACATCTCTCATAGCACCTTCATTCAAAACTGAATCAGTTATTTTGCCATCATCTCTCATCCTCTGCAAATACATATGTTTATAGTATCCTTGAAAATACCACTGTGTACCAATTTCACAAGTAAATCAACAATCCATTCTGCAATCTTTTAAAACATCATTCAAAAATATAAAATAGAAATTTAGAACATGATGACCAATATGATCCATCCAGTCTGGACATCCACATCTCCTGCTTAGCTTTATAATTTCTCCATTCCTTTAGAGATTATCTTTTTGACCAAAATGTTCTTGAATTCTGATATTGTCCTTGTCTCCACCATCGCCAAAGGGAGGCTGTTCCACGCATCTACCATTCTTCTGTAAATACATATTTCTTTATATTACTTCTGAATCTATCCTCTTTCAATCTCTTCCCATGACCCCTAGTACTAGATCCTCCTTTCTGCTGAATGAGGCTACTGTCTGTGCATTTATTTATTGCTTGGAGATTTAAATGTATCTATTATATCTTCCCTTTCCTTTCTTTCCTCCAGAGTATACATTTTTAGATTGTTAAGTCTGTCCCCATATGCATTATGATGAAGACCTTTTTAATAGCCGCTCTTTGGACCAATTCTATTTTATGTTTTTCCTTTTGAAGGTACACTCTCCAGAATTGTACACAGTATTCCAAATAAGGTCTTATACAGGCAATATCACCTCTTTTTTTTCCTGCTGGCTATTCCACTACACAAACATCCTTCTGTCTTCTATCAAAGTCTTATCCACCTATTTTATCATTTTATCACCTGCTGTAATAAGCCTGATTTGGGTATTTGCCTGTGTATTTGCAGGAGGTTTTTCCACGCTGACCCAACGCAAGTATGTAATACTGTGTGTTCTGTGCGGGAAAACCACATGCTCATACCCGGTTTAAAAGTGGTGGCTGGCGTAGCATGAGTACATGCAAATGGCATGTAATGGAGGAAATTAGCTATTCACAGGCAAAGTAGGGAGCCAAGTTAGCAGGTAGAATGATTAGTGTGGGATTTTTTTAAGTGGGCTTGTTAGCACCTGGGTTGGGGCAGGTTTTAAGCAAAAGCACCGACTCTGAAGGCCATTTTACTCCTTAGCTGACATTGGTGTGGGTGTGTGTCCATGCAGTTCTGGTGTAATGATGGATTACGTGCATTTTTCCTAATGCTCTGGTACATTTTGTGAGTCAGCAGAATAATTTCAGAGACATGTGCCTAACAGCATCACAGGAGAGAGAGATGTCAGTGAGGGAGCAGGCAGAAAGAAGGCAGATTTTTGCAGAAGAAGAGAGGAGGACCAGAGAGGAGCACTTGTTTCTGGCTCAAGTTGTTTGCATAAGTGGATGTTTCACCTGAAGTCAACACTGCTAAGGATGCTGGAGACTGATGTGGTGCATACTTAAGGGCTGAGCTCCAGGACTATTCTCTGTCTCTATGAAGAGATCATAGTGGTCATAGATCCTCTGACAGAGCATGGACTTGCCATTCCAGGTGTAGTCAATCTTCTTGGAGCCCTGCATTTTCTTGTCACTGGCTCAGTTCATAACACAGTGGCTGTGGTGGCTGGCATGCAGCAGTTAATGCTCTCCAGACATTTCAGTCAGGTACTGAGAGCCATGTTGAAACAGGACAGGCAGCATATAAATTACCCACAGTAGCATACGGAGTGACAGAAAATGAAGTGTGCTTTCTAAGACATAGCTAGTGTGCCAAATAAAATGGGTGCAATTGATTTTGCCCATTTTGTCCTCACCTCCTGTTATGATGCTGCTCACAGAGCCCATCCCGCGAGCAGCCTCTCACCTCCACTGCACCGGGCCAATACCACAGGACTCCTTCGTGCAGCCTAGGCTGTCCCCGGACTATTGCTGCTGCTCCTTGCAGCCCGATGCCGCTGTATGTGGCTGGAGGGGCCGCTGTAGCTCCTTCGCAGCAGGAGCCGCCATCATCACCACTGCCTAAACGGCAGGGAAGCCGCTACTCCTTTCATCTTTGTGACCCTGCTGCCACCGCCAGGAGGCCTCTTCATGAGGCAGGAATGCCGCCGACGCTTGCTCCTGCTTCCACGGGCCTCTAGGCGCACTCGCACACCTCTCCTCTGCATTTAAAGGGCCAGAGGTGGGAAAAGCCCGCAGCCCCACTGGATGACCTCATCAATCATCGCCTCATCCAGCCCTATAAAAGGGCTCAGCTTTCACTCCTCGGAGCTTTTGAATCAGACTTAAAAGTGGTCTATGGTCTTCTTCCAGTCAAGGTCTTCCATGGTCTTCTTGTGTCAGGATGCCTCCTTGTTAGATGTTCTATATATTCCTAGTCTTCTTTGTCCTGATGTTCCTGGTCCTGTTCTTCATGGGAGCTCCTTCATTGTCTCTTCAGTGTCCTGGTGTTCCTTGTCCTGAAGTTCCGATGTTCCATGTCCAGAAGTTCCGATGTTCCATGTCCAGTAGTTCCAATGTTCCATGTCCTGATGTTCCTGATGTTCCGTATTCCAGTCCTGGTCCTGATGTCCTTGTCTCTGGCTCTTCGTCCTGCTTCCAGGTTCCCTGCATGTCCTTCTTTCCTGGAGTGCCACCATCGTGGTCCATAACCAGCCCATGGGGGGCTCGTGGCAGTCTTCATGTCTGCAGTGCAAGTCTCCGGAAGGCCCCTTAATTCCAAGGTCTGTTCCTGAATCCGAGTTCCGCGCCTTGAATCCTGAGTCTTGAATCCTGTTCCCGGTCTTCAGAGTACCTTGTGCCTGGTTCCATCCATACCCAAGCCAGTCGTCAGAACCTGCTCCACTTCAGAGTGGTCCGCTACCAGCCATGGGCAAATGTGTAGGGCATGCCCCAGTGCATGCCTGTCCTGAATCTTCAACATTTTTCTGGTTCCAAGTCTTCACTTTCTTGCCTGGAATCTGCTTCACTTTCGGCGTGGTCCGTGACCAGCCATGGGTGGCTCTGCAGGGTGTGCTGTGGTGCAGTACTCACCCTAGTGCCTGAACCCTGAATCCTTGCCTGAGTCTTCCAAGTATCCTGGATCCTTGTCTGAGTCTTCCAAGTTCCAAGAAACCTTGTCTGAGTCTTTCAAGTATCCTGAAAACTTGTCCGAGTCTGCCAAGTATCCTGAAACCTCGTCTGAGACTTCCAAGTTTCACGTATCCTTGTCTGAGTCTTCCAAGTCCTGAGTTCCATGTCTCGTCTTGCTCCTGCCCTCAGCCTCCATCTGGCCTCATGCAATCGCCGTTCCAAGTGCAAGGTCTGGAAGGGCTGCCGAGTGGCTGGAGGGCAACTCTGGAGACCAGCATTGCATTGCTGGTTCTCACTGGTACCTGCAGATCCAGTGGAGGGCTGAGCCTGCCTTGTTCCAGTTCCTGATGTTCCAAGTCTTGATCCCGGTCTAGCCTTGTTCCAGCTCCAGCCCATGCCTGAATACTCTCATCTCCCACGGTTTGTGTCTTGGGAATCCTCCCTGAGCCACGTCATGGCCCAAGGTCTCACAATCTCTCTGAGCGACCACACCTCTGCGTTCGCAACACTGCCCCTCACATGGTAGTGAAATGGGATATCGCAACAGGAAGCATGTTCACCCCCTGAATTTTCAAGTTGTTTACAATGTGCAAATGTAGATCCTAAGTATTGTCTCCAAATTCACTGGAAGCAGTCACGACACGACACTTTTATTATCACAGTCAGCACTGGCACAAAATTTCACAGAAGGAAAATATGGTGAAGGCTGGTTGCTTGGTAAGTTAGAAAGGAAAGCCCATACAAGTACACTCTTTAAGTTGTAATCAGCACTTCAGGGTTGGGGGTGTGCACTAACACAAACAAAAGTTTAGATAAAAGTAAGTGTGCAGAGGAGGGAACCAAAGGCAAGTTAGTACATGCTAGGGATGTACAGAGGGACCACATACGTTACATTCGGTATTCGTATTCGTCAGGGGGCAGATACATTGCATTCGGCAAGGGGGGCCCCCGATCCATTCATGCATTCCATTCTTATTCGTTTCCCAGCTAAAATTTAATTAACTACAACCCCCACCCTCCTGACCCCCCCAGGACTTGCCAAAACTCCCTGGTGGTCCAGCGGGGGTCCGGGAGCCATCTACTGCACTCACGCCATCGGCTGCCGGTATTCAAAATAGCACCAATAGCCTTTGCCCTTACTATGTCACAAGGACTACCAGTGTGATTGGTCGGCCCTTGTCACATGGTAGAAGCACAAGATGGTGCCAGCCATCCAATGGCACCGATAGCCCCTGTCACATGGTAGGAGCAATGGATGGCCGGCACCATCTTTAAAATGGCGCGGGCCATCCATTGCTTCTACCATGTGACAGAGGCCAGGCAATGGCACAGATAGCCTCTGTCACATGTTAAGGGCAAAGGGCCATCGGTGCCATTTTGTTTACTGGCAGCCGACGGCCCGAGAGCGGGAGATCACTCCCGGGACCCCCCTCTGGACCACCAGGTACTTCAGAAAATTTTTTGGGGGGTCAGGAGGGTGGGGGATTCTAAATAATGAGATTTGCAGGGTAGAGTGTCCATCAAGCTAGGTTGAGAGAACGTTGCCCAAATCTCTTCTTGGAGTGAGTTTCCTCACTCCAAAGGTCATCAAATCTTCACAAGAGACCACTGTTCTGTTCGTACGTCTCATGTTGAATGTGAAAGTGGCCCCCCAACCCCCTACGCTCATACCTAATCCCCACCTCGAGTTACTAGGTGGGCCTCCCATAGGGATACAAATACCTGTGTAGGGAGTAGGATCTATAGCAAGTCTCTCTCTCTCTCTCTCTCTCTCTCTCCCCCCCCCCCCCCCCCCCCCCCCCCCCCCCCCCCCTGTGTGTACTGAAATAAGCTGTTTGGAATTGTCAAGGACTGTGATAAACCTTTACTGGCCTCTAGCGCACAATGTAACGCAAATGAAAGGGTTGTAGCTATTAGCCGTGCTAACACTGTGGCTGTTTTGCGGCACACGATAACTGTTTCCAGCTTTACATATGCTCCTATGATTCTGTAAACCACATCGGAAATTATAAACTGTTGTTATGCACGGTCACATAGATAGCTGTGTGGTTCAGGCTTTGCAGCTTCCTTAATTAAAGTTGTTATAAGTTTTCCTCAATGAGGTTTCGTTTTGCTCACTTTGCACATGGATGTCAATAAGGAAAATCACTGACAAATTCACTTTTGTCAAATAGTAAATTGACTCAGTTTTGGCATCAAAGTAATAATGGTATCGTGGCAAGATCAGGTACTTTCCAAATAGAATCATTTGGACTAACATTATTTGAGCATGTTTACGAAATCCGGGGTCAACCACACAAGCTTAAAAACAAGGGGTTTCGCTGTTTTTTAACATGGTTTTTATAGAATACTAAGTTTTGTGGATGTACGCCCATATTTCATCGAGCCTATTTGTAAATTCAATTTCGGAATATAATCACCATTTTTAATGTATGGATTCGTCCAATCACTAATGACATTGGTTTTCCCACTTATTTTATATATATATTATTTTTAGTCAAATTTTGAAGCTGCTCTAACCACAATCAAGAATTTCTAGATTGTTGGAAGAATATACAATATCTGTGTGGTTCAATGAATAGGATTAACCTGCAAACCCATTGATGATACTTAAGCGAGGTAATTATGATTTTATCCATTTTTGCACCCATCTAATTATTACTGTGTATTCTTATACTAATAGTTATTTTTTAAATTTAAGCCTGTGATGTACCTCAACGGATCGAGCTCACTTATGCCCATGCCAATTTGAATTTTATTCAGATATGTTCTTTAAGCATTGTTTTTTAATTTCAATTTTTCAATTTCCTAATTTTCATTAGTACATGAAGAGTTCGTGTACTAATGAAAGAGTTGCTAAGAATATCATAGTTAATCTTTATTAATAGTTATAAGGCTGGTTTGTCTCCATCTTGCTGTAATTGTATTTGTATCCTCCTCCATCATTCTGTTTTTTACTGTATTGCAATCAACATTTTATTCTCCTAGAATTGTGTAATTTAACTGTTCCAGTAGAACTATTCATGCGTCTGTTTTAATGATTTTTTAATTAATTTTAATTATTTATATTTCACGGTTATCAAATTGTTTAAATAATTTTATTATTTTGTCTTTATTATTTATTACCTTTTATAGCCCCTGAAGCAGCCCTTTGGTGGGCGAAACTCAGGCCTAGAGTCGGGCAATCAATAAAGGATCTTTGAAGGACTTTCGGCTAGTCTTTATTTCATTCCTCTTGTGGAGCTAGGGCAGCCAGAGCTTGTGCGAGGGTATTGGGTGTCATAGGCGAACCTTACAGCCTTGCACACACTCCTGCTCCTACCCTTCCCACAAGTAAATTAAAATTATGCATTTATAGTAACAGATTTTACATGAAAAATAATATTCAGTGTTCTAAGGTAAAATTATCACTTAAAACATGTATATTATTTACATGCACTACTGTGGTACCAACCTGAAAATTCTGCAAAAAAGACACCTGTAGTCATATGGTATTGAGACTATTGTAAAGCATGTCAGCCCTCAGAAAGTTTTAGGTAAACTTAATTACAATATAGTAAACCTCCCATACAAAAAGTGCACTAACTGCCAGCATTCAAACAGTAACAACCCTACCTATGAAAAAATAACACTTCAAATATTACACTAGGCCTAAAAACCAATACACCTGATATTAGGAAAACCAAACAAGCCAAGCTGAAACTACATGCTAGCAAAATATCTCACCTCAGTCACACATTCAGAACACGTGGACCCTCACCAAATATAGAATACAGAGGTAAGCATAACTAGAAACATGCAGACAAAAATTGAATTGTAAACCATAAAAAGATAGACTCCATATGCAGTGCAACAATGTAAAAACAGAAACATCACCATTCCTTATTAAACATCAAACAATAAAATCAAGATAAATGAACCATCAATTATAAAAGTAAAACCATAATCATAAAAAGAATATTCAAAACAGCTGATGAAAAGAATACCCAATAATTATTTTTTAATTCTTCCCAATTACCCTTAGAAACAGAATATAAAAGCAAATAATTAAAATATTTTAAAACAGAGGACATCAAATAACACCCAATTATTAAAACTTATAAGGATAAAAAAAATCCCCTGCTCTCCATGCCTGGGAACTTTTGATTTCAAGTCACCCTGAGATTGTCAGGGATTAGTTTGGGGAGAGAGTGGTACACCTTTCTCCTCTCCCTCACATACCCAATTTCTCCAACACATTCACACTTTCTTACTCACACATCCTCACACACATGTTCTCTCTTATATGCTCTTTCACATACACATATTTATGCTCTCTTTCTCACATAGATATGTTCTTGCATTCTCTCTCACACACATACATGCTCACACATTCTCTCTCATGCACAGTCTCTCTTCCCAGAACACACAAACAGAGGCTTCCTCGGGCCTGCACAGCTTCTTGCTCACATACCCATGAAGTCTTACATGCTATTTGCTCACATGCACACATGATCCTACACATGTTCACTTGCATGCTCTTTTACATGCTATTTTCTCACACATATGCTCTCTCACATACATATGCTCTCTCTCTCTCTCTCACACACACGCACAAACAATTGCGCTCTCTCTCCCCGGAACATACCAATAACAGAAACCTGCTCCTTGGCCCTTTGCAACACCTCTCACACATACATATCCATTCTGTCTTACATACTATTTACTCATACACATACTCACTAGGGGTGTGCATCCGTTTTCCACGTATTTGTAATCCGCAACTTATTTTGTCCTATCTGTTAAATATGTGGGGAGGCGAAACGCATCACGACTCTCCACGTATTTAACAGATTTCTGTTTTATTCGGCCACCTAAATAAAAGTTTAACCCCCCCCCCCCCCACCCTCCTGACCCCCCCCCCAAGACTTACCAAAACTCCCTGGTGGTCCGGCGGAGAGTCCAGAAGCCATCTCTGTATTCTCACAGCCTCATTTGCTGGTTTCATCATAGCGCCGATAGCCTGTGTCACAGGGGCTACCGGTGCCATTGGTCAGCCCCTGTCACATGGTCACCGGCGCCATCTTGTGCTCCTACCATGTGACAGGGGCTGACCAATGGCACCGGTAGCACCTGTGACATAGTATGGGCAAAGGCTATCGGCGCCATTTTGAGTCCTGGCATCGGACGGCCGGCATGCAGGAGGTCGCTCCGGGACCCCCGTTGGACCCCCAGGGACTTTTGGCCAGCTTGGGGGGCCTCCTGACCCCCACAAGACTTGCCAAAAGTCCAGCGGGGGTCCGGGAACGACCTCCTGCACGCCGGCCGTCCGATGCCAATAGGCGATCGGCGCCATTTTGTCTCAAAATGGCGTCGATCGCCTTTGCGTCTCAAAATGGCGCCAATACTCAAAATGGCGCCGATCGCCTTTGCGTCTCAAAATGGCACCGATCGCCTTTGCCCTCACTATGTGTGACATAGTGAGGGCAAAGGTGATCGGCGCCATTTTGAGTATTGGCATCGAACGGCCGGCATGCAGGAGGTCGCTCCCGGATGTTTTATCAAGGAATCCATCAGTGTTTTTACTTTTCCTGGAGTTCCATCAACGCAGGAAGTATAAAATAAAATAAAAATTAAAAAAACTTGTGAATCATGTTGCAGAGGGAGGGCATGATTGAGCAGCAGCAAGTGTTCCAGTAATGACCAAGCCAGAGTCACATGTGCACTGACGGGCCACGGGAAGGGCCCCGAAAAGAGCAGCAAGCGGCCAATGTGACAACTCAAACTGACTGAAGCGCAGGAAGGAGCCTGAGGCAGCGCACACTGTGGATTCCCTTGTTCGAACGTGGTCCATCCAGGCCTGGTATGTGGGTCAACGCATGCCGCAACCTACAGCTCAGACCTCAGTACACTCACTCCTCCCATCAGCCCAACAAGGTTGCAAGCTAAGGCGACGGTTCAGGCTCTGCTTCCCCAGGAAACTCGGCTATCAGCGGCTCCGACAATGTCTGATGGCATCTCACATGAATCTAGGGACGCCGAATGCTCGAGTGCGGTGGTCGCACCATCTTATGACCCCAGAGTCGGCTTAGGTGAGTTCGAGAACGCAATTGTGGGCTAAGCATCTGGGGTCGCATGTGAAAAATCAGGCGCAGACAAGGGTGAGAGAACTAGGAAGGAGATTAAGCAAAAGAATAAATCCAGGCGGAAAGCCCGCTCAAAGTCAAGTTACAACAATGTATCATCTAATTCCTCGAACTCAGATTCATCATCAGACGAGAACCAGGGAAGGAACAACAATGCAGCAGATTCATCACGCGGGCCTCCAGCGTTAATGACTTTATCACAGCTATGGGAGAGTGTGCCCAGGTCTCTGCAAAAGAAGGTAAAAAAGCAGACATACATAGATATTTTCAGAATTCTGGAGGGACAAAGGCAAGGAGGAGACAGGAAGGTGAATATCAAATACAACCAGGCACCCGGTGTCAACAAACAAGTTCCATGGAACATAATCAATTGGACGAGAGCATTCTTGCTGATGGCAAGCGTGGTCAGCTAGGATGATTCCTCTCAGTATGGTCCCATGCTAAGCTACATAGACACTATCTTAGAAGCCTACCGCAAGTATGATGGCTGGGCCTGGCTCAATTATGATGAGTTGTTTAGAGTTAAAATGGAGGAGAATGTCTATATGTCATGGGGTACACAGAATGTCGGTCTCCAGCTACGGCAGATGAAAAGCAAAGCAGCATATGCTGGTGCTATTAGTCAGCATTCTGGCAAGGCAAGTCGCCAAACCACACCACTCAGATAGCGCCTCAAGCAATAGTACTTGTTGGTGGTATAATAAGTCATCCTTTGGCTTTCAAGACTGCAAGTTCAAGCACACCTGCTCTGTGTGCCTCGCCCCTCACCCAGCTATGAAATGCAGAAGAAGAACAACGGAGGAAATAATAGCAGGCCTAAAGGAATAGAATTATTTTTCTTTAGCACCATCTCCCATAAACCTGGATGCTATGAGGCCATGGCTCAATCTATACCCCAAGAGGAAAGCAGCAAAGAAATTACTGGACAGTTTCAGCTTTATTTTGTTTATCATTTTTATGTATGTATTTTATTGTAAACTGCCCGAACCTTGGAAGGTGCAGTATATAAGTACTTTTAAATAAATCAATAAATTATTTGATTATTGCCTATGAAGAAAGCTAAAAAATTTACAAAGCTAAGCGGAGTTCTTAATCTGCACTTCAGTACTAAGGATTTAGAAGAAATGACATACTATCTAGGAACCTATATTCAGTGACAAGAAGATGGGAGTTTTCTTCTAAATCAGTCTGCTGAAATCTGTTCAATTATCTACCAATTTGATTTGTCAGAAGCTAAAAGTGTAGCAATGCCAACGGATGCATCTTATCTGAAGTTGAAAAGACAGGATCATCTCGAACCAAGGAATGATCAGTATAGCAGTGGGGGCACTTTTGTATGTGGCAACCACTAATTGACCAGATATTAAAGTGACAGTATCTCATTTTGCAGATGTGTTAGTAAACCTCGCCAAGGAGTTTGGAATGCCATTAAAAGAGTCATGCAGTACCTCAAGCGAATTCAAGACTTAGCTCTAAAATTGTCTGCGAAAGGTGATCTTGAGCTCAAAGAATATGATTGGGTTTCTGATGCAAGTGATTGTAAATCAATAATTGGCTACTTGTTAAACTTGGCAACAGTCTAATTTCTTGGTCTAGTAAAAAGTAAATATCAGTTGCACTATCATCAACAGAAGCTGAATACATTTCAGTGGCCTGTGCTAATCAAGAAGTTGTTTGACTGAGGCCTGGATTCACCATTTTATCGCAGAATGGTGAATCCAGCGAAAATGGTGGGCGAGGGGAGGGGGCCTGCGAAAGCTGGCAGCCATCGCACCACCGCAGTATCACTGCCAGCTTTCGCACCCAATAGCGCCACCGTAAAAGGTGGCACTATTGGGCGCTACTGGTGACGATAAATGTGGCTTACCTTATTGCTGCCAGTGAAGACATCGCGGAGTCTGCCCCTCGCCACCCCAACTCCTCCCCTCACATCCCAACTCTGCCCCTAGCAAGCTATTGCACGCGAAAAGGGACTTTTCACGTGCGATAGTGGCTTATCGCACGCGATAAGCTTTACAAAATGACCCCCTGAGTCAGTTACTACAAGATTTTGGAGATTAAGTTGTTCAGTCAACAGTCTTAATTGAGGATAATCAATGATATATATATATAAAGCTTGCAAACCGTGAGAAAATAAATGCCAGAACTAATCATGTTGATGTCAAACATCATTATATTTGAGATTTAATGGAATAAGATTTGATTGTGTTTGAATATTGTGAGTCTGTCAATATGCTAATAGATATTATGACTAAACCAAAGTTTGAGAGTTTCAGATCTAAGTTGGTACTTATTTGAGAAGCAGTTGTTGAGCAGGGTGTAAAACCTATATTTTGACTCCAATCTATTATTACAACAACTGTTCTCAGCTGTGTACTAGTGTTGAATAGAAACTGTATGATTGTCAGTGTTATGCTGCTTAATGTTTAAAAAATAGGGGGCTACTTCCTCTGCACTCTGTACATGAAACAGGAAGTTGCTCTGTCTCCATCGTTTTGTGCACACTATTAAAGGTGTTCCATGTGCTTTACAGATTCTGCTTGTCTTACTTGTATTTCTGATAACTCTTTGCTATCAAGAGGTGACCCTCTTTGTTATGGTGCACATTCCTTCCTCATTGGAGTGGTCACTTGGTAGCTAAGGCAGGGTTAGGTGAACATGACATATGATGGATTGGTCATTGGATTTTGTAGGTGTTTGCATCTTATGTGCAGCCAGATATGGATGATGTCTTGATAGCAGAGAGTTCTGAATGATTTCAATTGTTTCTCTTCCTTTTAGGAAGAGAAACAAGGGGTATGCCTGGGTTACGGGCCTTTCCTTTGTTTATTGGGCTCGTCAGAGGGCAGTTGTATGCCTTTATGGAGAACACCTGTTTTCAAATGTTCTCGTTTCTAGATTCCACTGTATGAAATAAGCTTCCCTCAGACAGCCAGGATGCTTACTCTTTCTTGCTCTCTTACCAATCTCTCTCTCTTACATCAGGGCAAAACTTTAAACCTGTCTATGCTATCTGAACTGTCCTGAGCTGTAATCACAATGCCTTTATTTTTTATTTGCCATGCTGCTTTGTATAATTTTCTATATTGTACAAGCACTATGGTAAAACATTGTGGTCCGAGCTCTATATAAGATCTGAAATTGTAAGTAGTAATATTTAAATACTGTATACATGCTTGTCTCTTGCTCGCTCTGTCTTCTTGTGTTCATTGCTCTGAAACATCACACTAAACACACAAACAATGTCTGAAAATGACGAATTGTATAAGAACTGTCCCATTGGATCTCAAATCTTTTGTTAAGCACAAATTTGAGATCTGACGGAATTTGTTTGCTGATTCACCATAAAGTACACCAATCCATTCAGACTTCCCATGAAAATAAACTGATAGCCTGATAATATTTGTTTCTCCTGATTTTTCTTCCATGTGATTTTTTATTTACTTAAACCTGCTAGAAAACATTAGCTGACATTGAAAACTACTTTAGTTGATCCTTAATTACAAACTAGGGCTTTATCTTTGTGATCAAGAGGCTGTTTTGTATATGATTCCGGTTTTTTTTCACTAACTCAACATGTATAACATTTTTCCAGTCATTAGTTACGATAGGTTGATTTCTTCAACAGAACAGAAATAATGGAGCCCGACAGCAAAATATCTCCTGGGGTTCTTTGATAGGGTTGTACTACATATAAAAATGCAAACTCTGCCAATTGTTTCAGCAGAAGTTCACAGTTGTTTATCGCTAATTAGTACTCTCAGTATTTAGAAGTAATAAAGGGATAGCAGTATGTCTTGAACTTTAGACTCTATGAAAAGAGATACTGTGTTTATATACATGACTGTTTGAACTGTAAATAATGACCTTTGGAATTCTGCCTTTCAAGTCTTGGAATCTTCTGATTTACCCAATAGTATTGCAAATGCTTTGTAACAGTAGTTAATGCAGGCTGAAAAACTGAGCTTATAGTTAATATTCTTAACATTGCCAAGTATAATGTTCTGTCTTTACAAGTCCCTATAAAATAACCCTAATTATGATAATCATAAGTTATCTTCTTCACTGAAATAAATGTTGTATAGGAATTAAGTCTAAGATATCTAGTTAGTTTTAACCAGTTATCTTTAAGAAGATTTTTTGCAGAACCTAGAAAGCTGGATTTCAGGATATTGATTTGTTTGGCTGAGGTTACCATCCTACACTTCTCCTAACGTTAGCTGAAAATCAACGCTAACCTGTGAAGTCTATCATAAGCTCCCCTCAGGAACACTCATGGAGTTTTCCCTTTTTGGTCCAAGTAAATTTGCCCCCTTTCCTTGTAATTTTAGGTGCTAAACTTAGCTGGTCAGTAGAGGAAAATAATTTCACTGGCTAACTTAATACGGTTCACCTTTTGAAAATCATAACCATAGTGGGTTTTTTTTTTATGTCAGGGCTTATTACAAAAACAGAAACCTCTGTGATGCTATATAAAGTATATGCTTTATTTATCCTTCCCATCCAGCAATTTCTTATTTTGAAAACGTTCTAGAAATAATGTTGACCTCTGTGGAATCTGGGATTCATTTTGAATGTGCTGTAGGCTGCAAGGCAGCAGGGGCAGAACATTGAGAAGGACTTTTGTGAAGATTGAGAATGTGCTCTGTAAAGGTCTGAGCTCTTTTTAGTTCTGGGCATCATGAGTGTAGCATATTTGAAAGTATTTAATGATTACATGTTTAAATCAAGAATCAGTAGATCTGAAATTAATTTTATTTTCTCTCACTTTGGACACTAGAAGGTACAACAATCTTAATTACAGAGTACTGTACACAGTAGTTTAAGAACAGAGAATGCAAATCTGAGGAAACAGTTTCAGTTTTTCAGTTTTACCAGCGTCCATTTTCCTAACCTGTGGATGTGCACAGGTTAGGAAAATGGATACTTGTAATATTGAGCATCTGTTTTCCTAACTGGCACACAGACTTGTCTCCTGGGTGCCCGATGCCATGGATGAACTAGGGATGCATACTTGATCCCTAGGGCATCCTTTTTAGCTTGGTGGCTTATTTGCCTATTGCACGGGGTGCTCAAGAGAGGTGGATATGTATGTGGTAAAAAATGAGTGGCCAGTTTGGACGCACATTTTTACACACACTTTATTGCATCGGCCTGCTTGTGCTCAAAATTAGATTGATAATAAACTCACAGTATTAGTGAATGTAACTAGGGAAATTACACAACATTGTATGCTGTATATTGATGTTGAAACACAAGTAGATGTGTGTTTTTGTGTGTGTGTGTTTGGCATGACCCAAAGAATTTCAAGTGTAATATTTTTTCTATTAGAAGTAATATTGCTAGTAAGATAAGAACATAAGAACATAAGAAATTGCCATGTTGGGTCAGACTAAGGGTCCATCAAGCTCAGCATCCTGTTTCCAACAGAGGCCAAACCAGGCCACAAGAACCTGGCAATTACCCAAACACTAAGAAGATCCCATGCTACTGATGCAATTAATAGCAGTGGCTATTGCCTAAGTAAATTTGATTAGTAGCCATTAATGGACTTCTCCTCCAAGAATTTATCCACACCTTTTTTGAACCCAGCTATACTAACTGCACTAACCGCATCCTCTGGCAACAAATTCCAGAGCTTTATTGTGCATTGAGTGAAAAGGAATTTTCTCCAATTAGTCTTAAATGTGCTACTTGCTAACTTCATGGAATGCCCCCTAGTCCTTCTATTATTCGAAAGTGTAAATAACCGATTCATATCTACCCATTCAAGACCTCTCATGATCTTAAAGTCCTCTATTATTTCCCCCCTCAGCCGTCTCTTCTCCAAGCTGAACAGCCCTAACCTCTTCTCTCTTTCCTCATAGGGGAGCTGTTCCATCCCTTTTATCATTTTGGTTACCCTTCTCTGTACCGTCTCCATTGCAACTATATCTTTTTTGAGATGCGGCAACCAGAATCGTACACAGTATTCCAGGTGCGGTCTCACAATGGAGCAATATAGAGGCATTATGACATTTTCCGTTTTATTAACCATTCCCTTCTTAATAATTCCTAACATTCTGTTTGCTTTTTTGACTGCTGCAGCACACTGAGCTGACAATTTTAAAGTATTATCCACTACGATGCCTAGATCTTTTTCCTGGGTGGTAGCTCCTAACATGGAACCTAACATCATGTAACTACAGCAAGGGTTATTTTTCCCTATATGCAATACCTTGCACTTGTCCACATTAAATTTCATCTGCCATTTGGATGCTCAATCTTCCAGTCTTGCAAGATCCTCCTGTAATGTATCACAATCTGCTTGTGATTTAACTACTCTGAATAATTTTGTATCATCTGCAAATTTGATAACTTCACTCATCGTATTCCTTTCCAGATAATTTATATATATATTGAAAAGCACCGGTCCAAGTACAGATCTCTAAGGCACTCCACTGTTTACCCTTTTCCACTGTGAAAATTGACCATTTAATCCTACTCTCTGATTCCTGTCTTTTACCCAGTTTGTAATCCACGAAAAGACATCGCCTCCTATCCCACGACTTTTTAGTTTTCTTCGAAGCCTCTCATGAGGGACTTTGTCAAACGCCTTCTGAAAATCCAAATACACTACATCTACCGGTTCACCTTTATCCACATGTTTATTAACCCCTTCAAAAAAATGAAGCAGATTTGTTAGGCAAGACTTCCCTTGAGTAAATCCATGTTGACTGTGTTCCATTAAACCATGTCTTTCTATATGCTCTATGATTTTGATCTTGAGAATATTTTCCACTATTTTTCCCAGCACTGAAGTCAGGCTCACTGGTTTATAGTTACCCGCACCACCCCTGGTGCCTTTCTTAAATATTGGGGTTACATTGGCCACCCTCCAGTCTTCAGGTACAATGGATGATTTTAATGATAGGTTAGAAATTTTAACTAATAGATCAGAAATTTCATTTTTTAGTTCCTTCAGTACCCTAGGATGCATACCATCCGGTCCAGGTGATTTGCTACTCTTTACTCTTTACTCCTGTACTCCATCTGCAAGTCCATGACTCTTTGCGCATTCCTGTAGCTCAATCTTGTTGCACCTTGCTTTGGGTGAATTCTCTTTTAAAGAGATGAATAGTAAAAGTATAGGGCCAGATTTTCAAAGACCTATGCACACCAGGCCTATTTTATAAAGGCCCGGCAACGGGCACACAGCGGCCATTGCCACTGTGTCGGAGGATCGCGTGCCGGCAGGCTGCCGGTGCACGCAACCTGTGCCTGCCTCCAGGCAGGTGCAAAAGGTTTGACAAAGGTCGGGGGGGAGGGGGAGTTAGAGTAGGGCTGGTGGGAGAAAGGTTAGGGGAAGGAGTGGAAAGGTTAGGTTAGGGGGAAGGGAAGTTCCTTTCCAGACCGCTCTAATTGCGCGCGCCGACCCCGATTTTATAACTTGTGCGCGTCTGCACACGCACTGCTTTGAAAATCTACCCCATAATGAATGAGTAAAATAATAAAGTGTGACTTAAATCAAAGCTGAAAAATACTTTAAATAGTTTCTTTAACTTATCATTCTGATAAAGTAATTATAGGGTATTTTAATCAAACATATTACAAAATTACTTTTAAGGAGATCATTTTGTAATTTGTCTTGGCTTTGAGTATTGAGAATCATGCCCTCGTAAGGAACCTTTATAAGAAGCATGAGATGTTATTAATGTTGGGCCAAGAGAAATAAAAAAATATATATATTTATGCCACAGACAACCATCTCTGTCTGGCATAACATATGTTGAAGTTATTGTGACAATAGAAGGGCTAAGAAAAGGATATAAATACTGAAGTGATTGTTTGCATTATTGCCTCTTAGTCTAGTAACATTTTCTATGCAAATACACTTGCAACATTTGTTTTACATATGCATTAAGTTAAATGGATTAAATTATCAGTGTGGGAGAAGCCAAAATGACAAAACATCTCATTCAGTTTGAAAGGGCTTGGCAGTTTAGCATTTTGTTTTGTGAAGTTAATTGAAATGTATTCATGGCCTTGAAAAACAGTGATAAACATAATAAATGAACACAATTATTCAGGGCAAATGAAAAATCTAATAGACAAATTTTATGGTGACTACAAAGCTGAGAACTTTATTGTAGCATGATTGAACGATAAAGTTATTAAACTGTGCTATCTGACAAAAAATACTTTAAACACATTTAATAACAATGTTTAACATTGGCAGTAAGTGAGAGTAGACACTTAGGTCCATTATTGAACTTTTCTTGAAGCGTTATCTGCCCACAAGCTGAAACGTGCCTTAATTTAATTGGCTGCTTTAAGACTTATATACACTTGGGGCCCAATATTCAGTGCCACTTAGCCGTATAAGTGGCAGTTTTTAAATAGTTATCTAGCAGCCACCACTTAGTTGGATTATCCAGCTAAATAATTATCAAGGCTAGCTTTTTTGCTGCCCCATGTAAACAACAATAGTACGCTGCCCCCTTCTCATTCTGTTTTATTTTTTTATGCTTAATTTGTATTTATTTTTCCAATCTGTGCCACTGCAAGGGTATTAGGCACCTTAAGTGAAGCTTACAGCTTTGTGCCCAACCCTCCCCCCCCCCCACCTCAGCCCTCTCCACGCACAATTTAAAATTATGCATTTATAATACAATAGTTTACATGAAAAAGAACACTAGAAAAAAAATAACTTTCAAATAACTGCGCACAGCAGCATATACATGGATATGTGGCTACTCATAAATTTACTATAACATTTTATAACGTGCGTATGATATATGCACACATTATAAAATAAGAGTACCTTTACCCTGAAAATTTACATGTAGATAGGCTTATGTGCGAATGCATGCAATGCATTGAAATCATGTATATCAATGCACTGAATACGGGTACTGTTCCACCTATTTTAAAAATATGCATTTGTATATTTTACACACGAAAGTAAAGTAGGCCCTACTTGTCAAAGTCCTAATTTACAGGTGTTAAGTTGATATAATTTCAAACAAGCGTGTGTCAATGAAATTACCAGTTATACCAATTATTCCACCAGTTCACCCAGTCCTTCTACAGCTCATCGAGACCCTCCTAGTTCTTCAGTTTGAACTCCCCCCAGGTCACCAAGATCTCCCACTACATGATAAACACATTTAATATCACTTACACTAGATAATACATGTATGATAATACATGGAAGTTGTACACGTGTAAGTTCCTTTTTAAAAAGCAACTTGCACCCGTAATTGTTGGCCCTGTCCAGAATGCCCCTACATGAAAATATGTGGACGTGAGGGTGAAAACATATGCATATTTTGGACTTTTACAAAATATGGAATACTGTGAGTATAAGCTACTTACATGCTCTGACATGTAAGCAGTTTTGGACTAGCCAGAGAACAGATTCAGACTGGATTCTGGCTGTTCTCTCTTTAACTTCTTTATTAATAACCAGAAAACAAAACTAAGCAGCTCTGCTTACATTCACAGTTCACAAAATAAAGTCAACAGTGTAACTCACAGTTCAATAGTATTAGCCTTCACTAGGTTTTCCTTCTCTTCCCTGGGCCTAGCTTCTTAACCCCTTCTAAGGAGAACATTTTCAGAGTAGAACTCCCTTCCTGTTCATGGCTTAAGTTTGACCAAGCTAATTGCCATGTCCTGGGCTTTTAAGGAGAGTCTAACATACACTCCTTCATTGCCATGCATAAATACATTTTTAAGTATGTGACCTTCTAAAATTCACCTTATAGTCTTTTGAAATAAAAATATCACAATAATGTGTATATTATATTTACATGCACTATAGTGGTGCCAACCAAAAACCTTGCAAAAAAACAAAAAAGACACTGGGAACACATAAGTGATTAGGCCTGGTGTAACACATGTTGGGTGTGGGCTTGGTTCGCAGAAAGCCATCAATAAACTGAATTACAATTACAATATAATAAACATTTCATACCAAAACAGCAATAACTGCCTGCAGTCAAACAGTTACAATCTTATCTATGAAAAGGTGACTCCGCAAATATTAGATCAGGCCCTAAATCTTCAACACGTATCCTATTAGGAAAACAGAACAAGCTAGAATGCTATAATAGATCCCTACATAGAAACAACACATTAGGAGTATACTTCACCTTAGTCACACATGCAGAACACAGCCAGACCCTCACCAAATACAGAATAAAATGACCATAAATCATAAAAAGAAAAATGTAAACAGAAACTGAACTGGAAACAGCAACAAGTCAAACTCTGTGTGTATTGTAACAGAGGAGAAAAAGAACCATCACCATTCCTTAGAAAAAAATCAAACAATAAAATACCCAGCCCAAAGGCCAGGTCTGGACACCTGGGCCTTGGCATAGGCCAGGGCCCAAACCCAGGCCTGAGTCCACAGTCCAGTCTGTAGACCAGGTCCCAATGCCGAGGCCTCAGCCTGGACCCAGGTCTAAGACCAGAAGTCAGCCTGGAGCCTGGCTCACGAAACATGGCCTTGGCTCAGTGGAGGGTGCCATTTTGATATAGGGAAGCCCAACTGTGCTGTCTTACATCAAATTGGTGCCCTCCACTATGGAGGATGCAGTGGATTTAATTAACTGGTCCCTCCCAAGCGGACTGTATCATTTTGGCGAAGAAGAGAGAAGACAGAAGACCGCTGAGGCCTGGACCTGGCATCCAAGCTGAGCCATGGCCTCTGGTCTGGGTCCGAACTGAGGACCAGACATTAAGACCTGGTCTCCTGGTCAGGTATCAGCATCAGGCCTGGGTCTGTACTGCAACGCTGGATCCCTGATGGAGCAGGTAAGCTTGCTTAATTTTGGGGGGTTCATCTCATTTCCTATTTAATTTTTCCTGAATGCCCATCCCTAAATTAAATTACCAAGGAGTGATTGATTTCTCTCACCTGGGTGCTTTGGTGTCAGAGTCCTATAAAAGGACATGATCCTGCATGTCCTACTCTTCCAATATGCTGATGGCCTTACAAAGGTAGGTGTTAGAAAGCTAATGTTTGTTATAGACTTTGAAGAGATTTCCTCCCTTGATCCTTCAGATGAATAACAGGGGTTTTCCAGTAAGGCTAGCCCTTGTGAGCATGGAGAGAAGTAGGCTAGTCTTAGCTCATTATTCAGATAGGTGTTTTAAGACAGGAAGGCATTGCATCTCTATAGAAACAGAACTAAAGCATTTATTTTCTTTTACATCTTAAGTCCTTGGAGCCTAGAGGGTAATTAATGGACTTTTAAGATTACCCTTACATATTTTTCACATTCGTAACATGCTTGATGAGCAGTGCTAAGAGAAGGGCAGCTGGGGGCTGGGAGTGCAGGATCACAGGGGTGAAAAAGGAGAAGGCAGATTGAAAGATTGGTGCTCTCTCCCTTCCAAAGCCTGCTCTTCTATGCCCTAGAGATACAGATCATCCATCCTCAATCCCATCTCCCCCATAAATTTCTTTGTGGCCCTTGTTTCCACTCTCCTCCCACTGGACCCAAGACCTCTAAGTCTAAACCCTATCCCTAAGGATCCCTGAGCTCCTCTGTCTTCTCCCTCCTCTGGCAGTAAAGTACAGTCCTCCTCTTGTAGCCTCAATCAGCTAGATTACCTCCACTATGGGGGAGGGGCACAGAAGCCGACTGATGTGTAGGTTCTGCTGTCCTCTGTCTCCTTGGCCATGGGTGAGGTGCCAGCAATTCAAGGAATGGTCTGTTCTTTGCCTTTTTTAAGGGTAGAAAGGAAAGGAGCTACACCACATGCTATTATCACTCTCTTCTCTCTCCTTCTCCCTCTCCCACCACACCCAATCCTGTCTCCACCCCTACTTCACTCCCTTCAAACACTTTTTTCATAGACTGCACTCCAACCTGATCTTCCCATTTATTAGAGATGTGTATCGTGTGATCGATCGTCTTAACGATCGATTTCGGCTGGGGGGGAGGGAATCGGATCGTCGCGGTTTTGTTTTTATAAATATCGTGTAAATCGTAAATCGGGGGAGGGCGGGAAAACCGGCACACTAAAACATCCCTAAAACCCACCCCGACCCTTTAAAATTAATCCCCCACCCTCCCGAACCCCCCCAAAATGTCTTAAATTACCTGGGGTCCAGTGGGGGGATCCCGTTGTGATCTTCCACTCTCGGGCGTCGGGCGCGTTGATAGAAAATGGCGCCGGCGCCATTTTGGTTCCTGTTCCCCAACGTCACGAGCGTAGGAGATCGCTCCTGGACCCCTGCTGGACCCCCGCTGGACCCCTGCTGGACTTTTGGCCAGCTTGGGGGGGCCTCCTGACCCCCACAAGACTTGCCAAAAGTCCAGCGGGGGTCCGGGAACGACCTCCTGCACTCGAATCGTGTTGCCGTACGGCCGGCGCCATTTTGCTGTACGGCAATATGGCCATATGTCCGGCGCCATTTTGCAAAGCATGTTTGTATAGATGATGAGCCTGTGTCTCAGCGCCTTTTTGGTGAAGGGATACAGATGATGGTGGAGGAGTTGAGAGGGATATGAGCAGTCCTAAGTAATCTGTTCTTTATGGGGCACTGCCACATATGGCGCCGGCCATATGGTCATATTGCCATACAGCAAAATGGCGCCGGCCGTACGGCAACACGATTCGAGTGCAGGAGGTCATTCCCGGACCCCCGCTGGACTTTTGGCAAGTCTTGTGGGGGTCAGGAGGCCCCCCCAAGTTGGCCAAAAGTCCCTGGGGTCCAGCGGGGGTACGGGAGCGATCTCCTATGCTCGTGACGTCGGGGAACAGGAACCAAAATGGCGCCGGCGCTACCTTTGCCCTGTCATATGACAGGGCAAAGGTAGCGCCGGCGCCATTTTCTATCAACGCGCCCGACGCCCGAGAGTGGAAGATCACAACGGGACCCCCCACTGGACCCCAGGTAATTTAAGACATTTTGGGGGAGTTCGGGATGGTGGATTTATTTTAAAGGGTCGGGGTGGGTTTTAGGGATGTTTTAGTTTGCCAGTTTTCCCGCCCTCCCCCTTCCCCTCCCCCTTCCCCCGATTTACGATTTTTGATGATAAATCGGGGGAATTCCTATCAAATATCGCCTCTAACGATTTTTGACGATTTAAAATATATCGGACGATATTTTAAATCGTCAAAAAACGATTCACATCCCTACCATTTATATCTGAGTTCCTCAGATCACCTAACTCACACACTGCAACACCTTTTGATAGCCTGATTCACTCTTTTCTCCTTCCCCCAGGGAGTCCATAGTCTCTCTGATCACTTCCTCATCTCCAACCCCCACCTCCAAATACCCTGATTCACTCTCTTATCCCTTTCACCTTCACTAAAGTGGTCACCAGAAGCAGAGGCAGCAGGGTCTGGGATGAGATCCTGGTAAACAGGAAGCCAGGACACCCAGGAGGTGATAAAGCAGTGGGGCGGGCAGGCATTCACAAGCTCTAAAGTTTCAGACTAATGTTAAATTAATCCCTTGGGGTAAAGTGTCTGCTTTACTATCAACCCTTCTTCTCCTGGTCCCAGCAATATAGGATGAGAGCAAGGGGAAGGGGAAGGGGAAGAAGAATGGAGGTCCTAGGGAAGATCACCCCTGCTGCTCGGCCTCTTAAGCCTGAAAAGAGGTTCTGGAAATACATTTCTGGCCATTCTCCCACTAATTAAGCCCTGCTAGGCAGTAAATAAAGAATACAAACAAGAAAAAGTTTCACAAATAATAAACTTTTTATGAGTTGAAACAAATAAATGTATAAAACATATTCACAACATAAGCAAAACATAAGCAAAACATAAAATGGGGATGGGTGGGCAAGCTAGGAAACTGAACTATTTACAGAAACAGAAAAAGGGGCAGGGAAGTAGGGAAGAGAGGGACTGCAAACTTAGGAGACTAGTTGTTATGGGGGCAGTCTCATAGAGAGAATGTGCACTTCAAAGGTGAATCACTGAGGTGTCTCACTGTGGCAGTGCCCCATAAAGAACAGATTACTTAAGACTGCTCATATCCCTCTCAACTCCTCCACCATCATCTGTATCCCTTCACCAAAAAGGCGCTGAGACACAGGCTCATCATCTATGCCAGGGGCTCCAGATGATGAGCCTGGTTGAGTAGCCAGGGCAGTAGATAATGGTGCTAGAGATAGAGGAGAATCTGAGTCTGCCTCGTCCAGCAATGGTTGACCAGTTTGAGTCTAGGTAGCCTTATTTCCCAGGACCAAAGGGAAGGAGGCTTTAATTGGATGGGGGAGAGGGTGAGTTTACCTTTTGGGCCTGTGGTATGCTGATTGGGGGTAGAGGGGCTGGACCTCCACTGCTACATCTCCCAATGGTTGCTAGGGTGAGGGAGGAGCATCATACTCCTCCCCAGAGGTGACAGCTGTGAATGTGGGGTCAGAGGCTGAGCCCTCACCACTAGGTTCCTCCTCCTCTGCCTCTTCTTGCTCCTCCTCCTCCTGCTTCTTCTCTAGTGTTGAGGTTTTGTCATCTGTGAAGAAAATGTCAATTGTGTGTCATGTTGTGTGCTGAAATTCTGCAGGGTATGATACACATGATCATAGAGCATGTTAGAGGGCATTCCTTTTCTGTGAGAACTGTAAGCAAAGTAAGTGCTCATAGCTGTGGAGCTATTACTATGTGTGGTGGCTAACCCATAGAAAGATCCCTTGATATACAGAATAATAATTTCAGTGGGATATTGTTTGCTGGAGCCTCACTTTTGCAGTGGGTTCTGGGTTAGAGTCTGTGACTGGATTTGAAGCGATGGGTTATGGTCTGCATAGCAAGACATCTATGGCTATGAGGCTGTACATAGTTATATAGGACAGAGCTCATACAATTCGATTGGAATATATATACAAGTGGGTCGAAACCCCCTAAAAGGCTCCAAGCTAGACCTGAGGGTACTTCTCAATTAACACCTCATGATAGTGCTGCCTGTGACCCAGAGAAATTTCTAGATGTAAGTATTTATTAATCAGGGTTTGTAGAAGCTGAAGGCAGACTCAGGGTCATGCAAAGCAGCAAGACAATAATGTGGTTGGTGCAAGACCTAGACAGACATTATGAACATCTCCCTGAAATGACCTCTAGTACCATCTCACCGAATTCATAGCCTGTCCAACTACTCCCTCTTCTTCTGGTGCAGCTCCCAGTCCTTCTTCTTTAGATCCTCAATCTAGACGGAGAAATAGAATGACAAAATTAAGTGTGCACTCTAGCTGTTACTGTAACCTCCATACTGGTATATCACAATGTATCCCACTGATATATGAAGTGAGTAGCATGGTTCTTTGTACTCCATTAATGCACCTAGAAGTGGTGTGCTGCCACCTGGCTCTAAAGTAGACCACAATAGGCAGCTTCCATGAAGGGCCATGATACATTATTCCTGAGTAAGCATAGTAGAGAGTAGAGACAGCTTAGTGGAATAACAAGAACCATGCAACAGGCCCTAATCTATGCCTTCTAAAAGGAGGCCATAGGTTTCCAGTGCTGTAGGTGCCACCATAAAATGTATATTCCAGAAAAAGTTGTATCTCATCATTGCATTATTTTACTTGCAACTACAGGTTTCAGTTATTCTTTGCTAACCTTGCCTACTATTTCTTTTGCAGTCTATGACATTAGCAACAAAAGTATATTCATGCTATCAATGGAATGTACAAAAGTTACAGTATCCATACCTTCCAATTGAATCTTGCTCTATTTGTAGGCCACTTTGGGACTACAAATAACCCTAGTGCCCCCCCATGCACACCCTTACTTACTCCAGCCCCTGAGCCTCCCATATGCCCCCAATGTATATCATTACTTAGACAGCCCTCCTAGTGCCCCCTATGTACACCCTTATCTCCTCACCCTTAGGGGTAGATTTTCAAACCGCGCGATTTGGCGTACTTTTGCTGTCGCATCAGGCGCAAGCAAAAGTACGCGGGATTTTAGTAGATACGCGCGTAGCCGTGCGTATCCGCTAAAATCCTGGATCGGCGCGCGCAAGGCTATCAATTCCGTATAGCCGGCGCGCGCCGAGCCGCGCAGCCTACCCCCGTTCCCTCCGAGGCCGCTCCGAAATCGGAGCGGCCTCGGAGGGAACTTTCTTTTGCCCTCCCCTCACCTTCCCCTCCCTTCCCCTACCTAACCCACCCGCCCGGCCCTGTCTAAACCCCCCCCCCCCTTACCTTTGTCGGGGGATTTACGCCTCCCGGAGGGAGACGTAAATCCCCGCGCGCCAGCGGGCCGCTAGCGCGCCGGGACGCGACCTGGGGGCGGGTCTGGAGGGCACGGCCACGCCCCCAGACCGCCCCGGGCCGTAGCCATGCCCCCGGGCCCGCCCCTGGGACGCTCCCGACACGCCCCGAAAACGCCGCACGGTTCGGGCCCGCCCACGACACGCCCCCCTCAGAAAACCCCGGGACTTACACGAGTCCCGGGGCTCTGCGCGCGCCGGTAGGCCTATGTAAAATAGGCTCACCGGCGCGCAGGGCCCTGCTCGCCTAAATCCACCCGGATTTGAGCGGATTTAGGCGAGCAGGGCTCTTAAAATCCGCACCTTAGTGTTTTTCATGTACATCCCATGAGCCCCCCCCAGTGCCCCCATGCGCATCCTTATCTACCCCACCCTCCTGAGCCCCGATAGTACCCACTCCCATGCACAACCATACCTACCCCTACTATGTACATTATCCTTACCCCACATGGGTAGGAGGTTCCCGTTAAACGTGCAGTGCACCTCATGCCATACCAGCATGCTCCTCCACAGGTTCTTCTGGATTCCTGGAATCGGGAACAGGTCTCATTCATACTCCACCACCGGGGATGCCAGGAAGGCAGTGTCCCTTCAGTGAAGTTGAGCTGCCTAGCTGGTGGCAGCATTTTTGATGACCATGTGCCTGAAGCCCTGGAAGATCCATGCTCACAGGGAGTGGGTATGTTCGTGCATGTGAATGTGCATAATATGCACAAACTTGCATGACCAATGCCAAAACACATGCAAATTTATGTGTAATCAATAAGTTTAGCTTATGCTTATTTTTTTATTGTGTGTATATATATATTTGTGTGCATGATACAAAATACGTGTGATTGTGCATGCCCATCTACATGCATTTATTGGCACACATGCAGTTCTTTTAAAGTTATCCTCTTACTGTATTACAATATATATAAAAAGAAAAAAAACAGGAATGCATTTTTTATTATAGTCATAATTCTTATTTCAAAATATCCCCTCTCCTAAGCTCTGTCTTTGCCTGTCAATACCATATTTATATGTCAGCTATTTATATGTCAGCTATTGACAGTGCTAGCAAAGGCTGAAGCTTAGCAAGGCAACACTTTGATTCACAGTCCCTTTTTCTGTAGGGTGGCAATGGTTAAGCACAAGCGCTTTCAAAACATTCAGATATATCTCTTCAGAAATGATATGAACTTCTTAATAAAAAGGGGATAGTATATTTATTTTGTTCTAATCTTTAATCACATTATTTAAATTAATCATCAGTGGAACGTAATTACTGATCAAAGGATCCTAAGGGAATAAATATCTCTGGGGCTCTGATCAAGAACATTCAAGGACAAACAGGAACTATTGGTGGGGGCTGGGAGGGGCACTTGATCCCAAATTTGCCTTCATTTGGAAATATTTTAATATTTTAAGCAAAACCAAAGTCATCTTGCTCCAGCAAAAGCAGCAGAGACTTAAAATTAGTAGCAGCCTATGAGACTGATGCATTGTACTACAAAGCTTTTTCTCAGCAGAGGTCAAAGCATGAAAAAAAACAACCCACATAAAATGAGCCTAAATGTGCAAAAACAGAAACATTATAGCATTCTACACACTTTTTCATGCCTTCATCCCTTTCATGAAAAACATCGCCGCTTCGTACATCAGCCGCATAGGCCGCTATTAACTTTAAGCCTCTGCTGCTCTTGCCGAGCAAAGACGTGCATGAAGTCAGGAGCCATCATTTTTAAAGATAGCACTGGTGGGGCAGGAGTGAATGGGGATCATTTTGGCCCACAAAACAATCCTAGAACTGTGGGGTAAGCTTATGATTGGGATGGGGTGGGGGGGGCAGTGTAAAGGAGGTGGCCTGGGGAACCTACTGATTTGTTTTGTTGGATTTTTTTAAAGGAGGCAGAGCTTATAAGTGGGAAATGTCTTGCCAAAGTACTCATTATTTGCATTTTGGGGCCTTGTGGCAGTGGGGGAGGGAAGCCTGTGCTCCATGAACAAACTAGGATTTTGCACATGAGGTGGGCTGGCACAGGTTCATGCAACTCCTTTCAACCACGATGGCTTCGAGTCTGGGAGCCGCCATCGCATGCAACTATGGATGGGAACACGTGAAGATCCTGGCTGTGGGAACGAATGAAAATTTTGCATGAGAAGAACAATTATGTGCAAACAAGTCCACTAGCCAAGTGATCCCCAACCCTGTCCTGGGGGCCCACCAGCCAGTCGGGTTTTCAAGATATCCACAATGAATATGCATGAGAGAAAATTTGCATGCACTGCCTCCATAACATGCACATTTTCTCTCATGCATATTCATTGTGGGTATCCTGAAAACCCGACTGGCTGGTGGGCCCCCAGGACAGGGTTAGGGACCAGTGCACAAGCCCATGGAAAATACACTGGCTAGTACATTGGCTTCAATATGAGTGAATCTCATATACTGCTGCTTCCTGCTGCCACATTAAAATATCTTATTGCTTTGCTATGCTATACTTATAGAGTACCTTTCATAAACAACATTCAATCCAAAGCATAAAAAAATACTTCTCTCAATTTTAGTACAAAAGCAGGAAATAGTGTATACTGCTGGAAACTAGGAACATATGATGGGAGATTACCCTCTATCTCTGTTCTTATGAGCTTTCTCTAAGCATCTGCTATTTGCCACTTTTGAATATTTAGATGCTGAGATAAATGAGCTTTTAGTTTTGGCCCAGGAAAGATATTCTTACGTATGTTGTAGGTTGGTATGCCCTTTTCCTACTGGTCATAAAGGTCTTATCCTTAGTGAAGGATCTTGAGTATTTTGTCTCATATATTCACACCCAGGCCCTGATCATTTTAAATTGTTGTCTATTTTTTAAACATTATCTTTAATCTATTAGGGATGTGCAGAGGGACGCCATACGTTGTATTCAGGATTCATATTCGTCAGGGGGGGGGGGGCAGATATGTTGCATTCAGCAAGGGGGGCTATGTTTATGCAATAATGTGTATTCGTTCCCAGGCTAAAATCAAAATAACTACAACCTCCCACCCTGCTGACCTCCCCAAGACTTAACAAAACTCCCTGGTGGTCCAGGGGGGGGGGGGGGCGGGACCCATCTCCTGCACTCACACCCTCATCTACCGGTATTCAAAATGGCGCCGATAGCCTTCGACCTACTATGTCACAGGGGTCATTTGCCACTGTGCTCGGGATTGCGGGCTGGCCGTCGGCCAGTGTGCGCAACCTACACCTGCCGGAGACAAGCACAACTGCTAGTTAAAGGTAAGGGGGGGGGGAGTTTAGGAAGGGCTGAGGGGCAGGTTAGGTAGGGGAAGGGAGGGGAAGGTGAGGGGGTGGAAAGAAAGTTCCCTCCGAGGCCGCTCTGATTTCGGAGCGGCCTTGGAGGGAACGGAGGAAGACTGCGCGGCTCGGTGCGCGCAAGTTGCACAATTGTACACCCCTTTGCATGCGCCGACCCTGGATTTTATAACCTGCGCATGGCTGCATGCACATGTTATAAAATCGGGAGTAGATTTGTGCGCACCGGGTTGCGTTCACAAATCTACACCCACTCGGAACTCTTAATATCTGGCCCATAGTGAATACACTAATACATTTAAAGGATGTTAATTAGACACATTCCTAGTCCCACAGCAACCTAAAACTTAATTAGGAATTGAACAAATTTGAGATGAATGCAGGAATCAAGTAGCAAGAGTCTTTTGCATCGAGTGTCACATGTATGATTTTTTACCCACCACTGAGATGTTGTCCATGTGCATCTGATGTAAAGAGCTTGTGTCTCTCAGAGAATGAGTCCAATCTCTGGAGGCTAGCATGCAGACCTGGAGGAGCTGAGGCAGACAGAGAGGTATATAGATGAGACCTTCAGAGACATAGTTACCAAGTCCTAACTTCAGACTGGCAGCCCTGGTGCTGCCTTGGTGGAAGAAGGTCTCATGAATGGAGCGCATCAACCTGGTACAGCAGGAAAGGATCCTGTAGCAAGGACCTGCTTTCCAGGTGGTGCATTGTCCCTTCGCACCAATAATGTGTGTCCCAGGGCTACTGCCCAGGAGGGAAGGGTTAGGTTGGCCATCATAGTTGGTGTTTCAATTATTAGGAATGTAGACAGCTGGGTGGCAGGTGGGCTTGAGGATTACCTGATTACTACCTGGTGCGAAGGTGGTAGACCTCATGCATCACCTAGACAGGATTTTAGAAAGTTTTGGGGAGGAGCTGGCTGTCATGGTAAATGTGAACACCAATGACATAGGAAAATGTGGGAGGAAGGTTCTGGAAGCCAAATTTAGACTCTTGATAGTAGAAAGCTGAAATCCAGAACCTCCAGGATAGCATTCTCTGAAATGTTCCCTGTTCCATGCACAGGTCCTCAGAGGCAAGCAGAGCTCAGAAGTCTCAATGCGTGGTTGAGACGATGGTGCAAGGAAGTGGGATTCAGTTTTGTAAGGAACTGGGGAACCTTTTGAGGAAGGGGGAGTCTTTTCCAAAGGGATGGGCTCCACCTTAACCAGGGTGGAACCTGACTGTTGGTGCTAACCTTTTAAAAGGAAATAGAGCAGCTTTTAAACTAGAGCAAAGGGGAAAGCCGACAGTCGCTCAGCAGTGCATGGTTCGGAGGGAGGTATCTTCAAAGGATACTTCTGATGCATTAGAATTAGGGCATCCCAACAGTGAGGTTCCAATAATAAGAAAAGTAGTACAAGTGCCTGTAATTAAAAACTAACTTGAGCTAAAAAATTCCAATTTATCCCTATCATTGAAAGTAGAATGAAAATGCAAACAAAAAAACACATTTTGAAATGTTTGCATGCTAATGCCAGAAGTCTAAGAAGTAAGATGGGAGAATTAGAATGATTAGCAGTGAATGATGACATAGACTTAATTGACATCTCAGAAACATGGAGGAAGGAGGATAGCCTATGGGACAGTGCTATACTGGGGTACATGTTATATCTCAATGACAGAGAGGAGCATCTGTGAGGCAGGGTGGTTCTTTATGTATGTGATGGCACAGAGTCCAACAGGATAAAGATCCTGCATTAGACTAAATGCACAATCAAATCTTTATGGGTAGAAATTCCTTGTATGTTGGGGAAGAGTACAGTGATAGGAGTGTACTACCATCCACCTGGCCAAGATGATGAGACAGACAGTAGGGATGTGAATCGTTTTTTGACGATTTAAAATATCGTCCGATATATTTTAAATCGTCAAAAATCGTTAGGAATTCCCCCGATTTATTGTCAAAAATCGTAAATCGGGGGAGGGGGGAGGGGAAGGGGGAGGGCGGGAAAACCGGCACACTAAAACAACCCTAAAACCCACCCCGACCCTTTAAAATAAATACCCCACCCTCCCGAACCCCCCCAAAATGTTTTAAATTACCTGGGGTCCAGTGGGGGGGTCCCGGTGTGATCTTTCACTCTCGGGCCACGGCTGCGTTAATAGAAATGGTGCCGGCGCTACCTTTGCCCTGTCATATGACAGGGCAAAGGTAGCGCCGCGCCATTTTGGTTCCTGTCCCCCGACGTCACGAGCGCAGGAGATCGCTCCCGGACCCCCGCTGGAACCCCAGGGACTTTTGCCCAGCTTGGGGTGGCCTCCTGACCCCCACAAGACTTGCCAAAAGTCCAGCAGGGGTCCGGGAGCGACCTCCTGCACTTGGGCCATATTGCAAAATGGCGCCGGCCGTATGGCCATATTGCCGTATTGCAAAATGGCGCCACGGCCAGGCCCTTACCTCCTTACTCCCGGACCTGCTCCCGCCTCCGGAGCCCTGGCTTGCGGTCTGTTTGGTGCCGCCGCGAAGGTGCCTGAGGACGCCCTGCTCCTAGGCGCGCGCTCCACTTGGGCGCCTTTCTAGCCCGTTTCTCGCCAGTGGTGACTCCGCCCAGTTCCTGACGTCAGACACCGAGGCCTTGATAAGCCGGCCACAGTCATCTAGTCCTCGCCTTGCAACGGGTTAGCTTCCCGGTTTCCTGTTGCGCTGTGCCCCGGAGTGACTCGCTTGGCTTCGTCGCTCCATTCCTGCTACAGTACCTGCTTGGTTCCTGCCTGCCTGCTACAGTACCTGCTTGGTTCCTGTTTACCTGCTACAGTTCCTGCCTGGTTCCAGTACCTGAGTCCTGCTACAGTTCCTGCCTGGTTCCAGTACTCAAGTCTTGCTACAGTTCCTGCCTGGTTCCAGTACCTGAGTCTTGCTACAGTTCCTGCCTCGTTCCAGAACCCGAACCCAGTTACAGTATTGCTACTGTCCTAGTCTGGTTCCAGTTACCTGTCCTGATCCACGACCCGCCTAAGTCCCAGCGGCTGGGCCCCTTCGGGCTCCTCCCGGGGGGGGGGGGGGGGGCTTCGGCTTCCAAGGGTGAAGACACCTAAGTCCCAGTGGTTGGGCTTCTACGGGCTCCTCCCGGGGTAGTACCAGCTTCCAGAGTGAAGAGCATCTACATCCCGCCTGAACATCTGCCTCCCAGCCTGCTATTCATTAGAGACATTGACCATCTATTCCCAGTCTCCAGCAGGTCGGCCCACAGGTCCACTAAACTGAGACTCCCACAACAGATTGCAAGGCCATGGACTCGGCGGATGCACCCGCTCCCTCGGATCTGCCCGGGATGGCCCAGCAGATGCTACAGCACCAGAGCTGCATTGATACTTTAGCAGCCACGGTGGAACAGCTATTCTCGCGCCTGGAGTCCTTGCCTCCTGCTAGCAGGGCCCCCGAGGGTCACGGCTCTTCGGTGACTCAGTTACAGGCACCCTCCCACTACGCTGGTGATTTAAGGACCTGCCGCGACTTCCTGAACCAATGTTTTGTACGGTTCTCCCTGTTGCCTCGGCAGTTTTCCTCGGATGTGGTGAAAGTGGCATATATCTTGTCCTTGCTCGATGGGAAAGCCTTGATATGGGCTTAACCCCTTTGGGAAAACAATGTTTCTTCGCTAACGGATTTACAACTGTTCATCACGAACTTTCGCTAGGCCTTTGATGTGCCCGCCCGAGTAGTCACGGCTACGTCTGATCTGCTGCAACTTTGTCAGGGGGCACGCTCCTTGGCAGATTATTCAATGGAGTTTCGGACTTTGGCCCAGGAAGTAGGTTGGCAAGATGGTAGTCTTAAGGCCATCTTCCTGGAAGGCCTCTCTGGATGCATTAAGGATGAGATTGCGGCTCGAGATCAGCCGGAGGACCTCAACGCCTTGATTGAGATGGCTGCTCGCATTGACCGCTGCCTACAGCAACGGGCCAAGGAGCAGCGCTCTTCTTGCCACAGTCTGGCTCGTGGGCCGAGACCTTCGCCCTCTCCTAAGAGTTCTCGCCCAGACGCTCCTACCTGCGAACCCATGCAGCTGGGATGGGCCCCGCTTTCTGCTGAAGAAAGACAACGTAGCTGTTCGTTGAAGTTGTGTTTATATTGTGGCCAGAAGGGCCACTTCTTGGCACGCTGCCAGGAGCATGCGGAAAATGCCAAAGCCTTGGAGGTCGGGAGGAGCTCCTCCTAGGCTGTGCTACAGCTCCTCAATGTACAGTTCCTGTTACTCTGGAATACCCAGGAGGATCCTTTGAGACGATGGCGTTCCTGGATTCCGGAACCGGAGGTAATTTCATCCTGCACAACCTAGTCTCCCAGTTGTGGATTCCTACGCATAGACGGTAGGTCCCGTTACAAATTACCTCTATCCAGGGGACGCTCCTTCCTGGTGCCGTCTAGATGTCAATGGCACCCATTACGGTCCGCACCGGGGCGATCCATTCGGAGGAGATAGCCTTCCTAGTGTTGGATAAGGCTGACCACCCTGTGGTGCTAGGGTTGCCGTGGTTACAGAAACACTCACCCACGATTCAGTGGGATATGCTACAGATTGTTAAGTGGAGTCCCTTCTGCCTGGCTTATTGTATGAAAGTGCCTAAGACTCCCGCACTTCCGTTGATGCACTCTGCCGTGTTTCCCCCTGCACCTTATGAGGACTTCACGGATGTATTCTCCAAGACCAAGGCAGAGATCCTTTCGCAGCATCGTCCGTATGACTGTGCTATTGACTTGCTACCTGGTACTATGCCCCCTCGAGGAAGGGTTTATCCCTTATCCATACCTGAGACCCGGGCCATGTCCGAGTGCATTGCAGAGAATTTGGCCAAGGGGTTTATCTGCCCGTCCAAGTCACCTGCAGGGGCAAGCTTCTTTTTTTCAGCAAGAAAGACGGCTCACTGAGGCCGTGTATAGACTATTGAGGCCTAAATTTGATTACCAAGCGAGACCGCTACCCGCTCCCGTTAATCCCGGAGCTCCTTGATCTGCTTCAAGGAGCGAATATTTTCACAAAGTTGGACTTACGAGGAGCATACAATTTGGTCAGAATCCGTCCCGGAGATGAGTGGAAGACCACGTTTAATACCCGAGACTGGCATTACGAGTACCTCGTGATGCCTTTCGGCTTATGTAATGCCCTGGCGGTGTTCCAACACCTGATGAATGAGATGTTACGGGACCTTCTGAACACCTGCATAATTGTTTATCTCAACGATGTGTTAGTCTACTCCCAGGACCTGCCGTCTCACCGTCAGCATGCCCGTCAAGTGCTCCAGATACTTAGGGAGCATGGCCTGTATGTGAAACTGGAAAAGTGCAGCTTTGAGAAGACCTCCCTGCCGTTCCTAGGCTATATAGTCTCTGTAGCAGGCTTTCAAATCGATCCTGAGGAAGTGGTGGCTATTAAGAATTGGCCCCGGCCGAGAGGTCTTAAAGCATTGCAACACTTCCTCGGCTTCTCCAATTTCTACCGTCACTTTATTCCCAATTACTCTCGTATTGTGGCTTCATTAACTGCCCTCACCCGAAAGGGGGCTAACGTGGTGGATTGGCCAACTTCTGCCTGCCGAGTTTTTGAGGCCCTCAAAGAAGCCTTCTTATTAGACACCTGCCTTCGTCATCCGGATCCCAGCCAGCCCTTCGCGGTGGAGGTTGATGCCTCCAATGTGGCCGTAGGGGCCGTACTGAGCCAGTACTCTGATTCTGAACAGCTGTTGCCCTGTTCATATTTCTCAAGGACATTCTCCCTGGCAGAGAGCAACTACTGTGTTGGTGACAAAGAGTTGCTAGCCATGAAACTTGCCCTGGAGGAATAGAGATAGTGGTTGGAGGGAGCCAACCATCCGGTTACGATTTACACCGATCACAAAAACCTAGCATTCTTGAGGCAAGCCCAACGCCTGAATCCAAGACAAGACCGGTGGTCACTGTTTTTTGATTGGTTTGACTTTACCTTACGCTACCGACCCGGCTCTAAGAATGTTCAAGCTGACTCGCTTTCACGCTCTTCTGAGGTCGAAGAGACTCCTGACACACCTCAGTATATCTTGGACCCCGTGAAAGTAAGTCTTGCTGCAACCTTGGTGTCCTCCCAAAGGAAGACCGTCATTCCACGTCGCTCCCAGAGAGCAGTTCTCGCTTGGGCCCATGACTCCCTCACTGGGGGTTATGCTGGTTGGAAAGGGACTTTAGACTTGCTAAACCGTTTCTACTGGTGGCCAACGGTGAGACAGGACATCCAAGCTTTTGTGGGCTCATGCCCTACTTGTGTTGTTCAAAAGCCGCTCATCGGGAAGCCCAGTGGCTTGTTGCAACCATTGCCCATCCCGGTGGAGCCTTTGACACACATCTCCACTGATTTCATCGTGGATCTTCCTGCCTCCGAGGGTAATTTGGTCATCTGGGTAACCGTGGACCGATTTTCCAAGATTGCGCACTTTGTTCCCTTGCCAAAACTACCTTCTGCCCCTGACCTGGCTAGCCTGTTCGCTCAGCATATCTTTAGACTTCACGGTCTCCCACAGGATATAGTCTCCGATCGAGGACCGCAGTTTACAGCTCACTTTTGGAAAACCCTAATCAAACGCTTCAATGTGCAACTTAGTCTTTCGTCTGCGTTCCATCCTCAGAGTAATGGGCAAATGGAACGAAGCAATCGAACCCTGAAGACTTTTCTCCATGCCTTTGTGAACGAACGACAAGATAATTGGTCCAATCTACTCCCGTGGGCGGAGTTCTCTTATAATAATCACATGCATGCTGCTACTGGACGTTCGCCGTTCCTCGTTGTTTATGGCAAGCAACTTCGACCGCCCCTATCTTCGCCCGAACCTAGGGCACTCCCGGCAGTGCAACTGTCAGTCCATCAGCTTCGGTCCTTGTGGATCTCTACCCAGGAAAAGATCCGTAAAGCCACCATGTCTGCCAAGGATTGGGCGGATAGGCATCGTTAGCCAGCACCTATCTTCCTCCCAGGAGACCGTGTCTGGCTTAGCACCAAAAATCTACAGCTACGTATTTCATCTCGAAGACTAGCTCCGAAATTCTGTGGGCCCTTTTGAGTCGCCGAACGAGTGGGAGCAGTCTCATACCATCTACGCCTACCCTCCTCCATGCGCATACATGATGTATTCCATGTGTCATTGCTGAAGCCTCTTGTGTTGTCCAGATACCACTCCCAGGCTCCTGAACCCTCGGACCCTTCAGAACCAGATGAGGTTACGTATCAAGAACGTGAAGTTTTGGATGTCCGATTCCACCAACGCCGATGGGAATACTTGCTTGCCTGGGAGGGTTGCGGACCCGAGGATAACTCTTGGAAACCGGCCCGTAATATCCTCAACAAGGACTTATTACGGCCGGTCCATCTGGATCACCCAAGTAAACCTGGACCGGCTAAGAGGGGGCGTAAGAGGGGTGGTACTGTTGCGGTCCTGGCTGCGAGCACTGCAGCCAGGCCCTTACCTCCTTGCTCCCGGACCTGCTCCCGCCTCCAGAGCCCTGGCTTGTGGTCTGTTTGGCGGCATCCCCGCTGGGGCTGTGCCACCGCGAAGGTGCCTGAGGATGCCCTGCTTCTAGGCGTGCATGCCACTTGGGCACCTTTCTAGCCCATTTCTCACCAGTTTCTCGCCAGTGGTGACTCCGCCCAGTTCATGACGTCAGAAGCCGCGGCCTTGATAAGCTGGCAGCGGTCATCCAGTCCTCGCCTTGCAACGGGTTAGCTTCCCGGTTTCCTGTTGCGCTGTGCCCCGGAGTGACTCGCTTGGCTTCGTCGCTCCGTTCCTGCCACAGTACCTGCTTGGTTCCTGCCTGCCTGCTACAGTTCTTGCCTGGTTCCAGTACTCAAGTCTTGCTACAGTTCCTGCCTGGTTCCAGTACCTGAGTCTTGCTACAGTTCCTGCCTGGTTCCAGTACCCGAGTCTTGCTACAGTTCCTGCCTGGTTCCAGAACCCAAACCCAGTTACAGTATTGCTACTGTCCTAGTCTGGTTCCAGTTACCTGTCCTGATCCACGACCCGCCTAAGTCCCAGCGGCGGGCCCCTTCGGGCTCCTCCTCGGGGGGCTTCGGCTTCCCTGGGTGAAGCCACCTAAGTCCCAGCGGTTGGGCTCCTACGGGCTCCTCCCGGGGGAGTACCAGCTTCCAGGGTGAAGAGCATCTACGTCCTGCCTGAACATCTGCCTCCTGGCCTGCTATTCATTAGAGACATTGACCATCTATTCCCAGTCTCCAGCAGGTCGGCCCATGGGTCCACTAAACTGAGACTCCCACAACATATTCCACACATTAAGAATGGTGAAAGGAAAGCAAAATGATTACTGGCATAGTTCAAAGGAGAAAGAGGCTATTTTAACCAAAAGATCTTCATTCAAAATTGGAAGAAGGATCCAACACAAAAAAGTAGGATAAAGCATAATCATTGGCAAGTTAAATGTAAGAATGAATGAATGAATGTCTAATGAATATGACAGGCTAAGAGAGAATTTGAAAAGAAGTTGGCCATAGAGATAAAAACTAACAGTAAATCTTTTAAAAATATTTCTGAAGCAGAAAGCCTGTGAAGAAGTCAGTTGGACCATTAGATGATCAAGGAGTTAAAGGGGCACTTAGAGAAGATAAGCCATCATGAAAGATTACATGATGTCTTTGCTTCAGTGTTTACTGAAGAGGATGCTGGGGAAATACCTGTTCCAGAGAAAGTTTAAATGGGTAATGATTCAGATGGACTGAACCAAATCATGGTAAACCTAGAAGATGTGGTGGGCATGATTGACAAACTGAAGAGTAGTAAACCAACTGGACATATCATATTAGTTTCATTCTTTTGGTTCGTAGTGATTTCTTAGCAGCCATTTGAAATAGGAGAATGCCATGTGGGAGTATCCATAACAAAAAACAGTCCTTTCCTGTGAGTCATAAGTGACCTCACAGCCCTATCATAGAGTGGGTCAGACAAGTTGGCAAGGAGACGAGAATGCAACCTAACAGAGCTAAGCATTTTTCTAATGCAGCCAATTGCTGCTCTCACTCAGTGCTCTGTGACGCTGTTCCTGATGATTCTATACTATTTATACATTAAGCACGCAGCATGCCATGCTCTTTCTTTGCGGGGGTGGTCTGAGTGTCCCAAATTTGTATTCAATTGTTAGCTACTTTGATAGAATTTTCCATTGAAAAATATATTTCTTCGTTTGTGCTGCTGTGTCAGCCAGGCTTTTTTTTAACTGCACTTTTTTTTTATTGAACTCAGACTGTCTTTCCCACTGAGACAAGCTGCTAGCAGTGGTATTTTGCTGCTTATTTTACCCCCCTGGGTTGCAAGCAGGATTTGGGTGTTGAGGGTGGGAGATATATTCAATTTCTAGCTAGTTTGATAGAATTTTCCATTGAAAAATATATTTCTTTTGCTAATGTGCAAGCCAGGCTTTTTTTTTAACTGCATTTTTTTTTATTGAACTCAGACTGTCTCTCTGTGCTCTTTTAAGCCAACAAGGTAGTGCACTGGGCATCTGTGGGCAATTTTGCAGACTCACATATATTGGTACAGCGGTGCTCATTTAATTTTGCAGACTCACTTACGGGCCGATACAGTAAAGTCCGTGGGAGAGCGGACGAACGCCGGCTCTCCCGGTGCGCGCGATGCAGTATGCAAATTAGGTGGCGCGGTAGAAACGTCCCTAGCACCTCCTTTTTGACAGGAGCGGCGGCTGTCAGCGGGTTTGACAGCCGACGCTCAATTTTGCCGGCGTCGGTTCCCGAGCCCGCTGACAGCTACGGGCTCGGAATCCGGACGCCTGCAAAATTGAGTGTCTGGTTTTCGGCCCGACAGCCGAAGGCCAAATTCAAATTTATTTTATTTTTTTTTACTTTTTTTACTCTTCGGGACCTCTGACTTAATATCACCATGATATTAAGTCAGAGGTCTCTTCAGGACCTCTGACTTAATATCGCCATGATATTAAGTCGGAGGGTGCACAGAAAAGCAGTTTTTACTGCTTTTCTGTGCAGTTTCCCGGTGCCGGAAGAAATTAGCGCCAACCTTTGGGTCGGCGCTAATTTCTGAAAGTAAAATGTGCAGCTTGGCTGCACATTTTGCTTTCTGTATCCCATGCGCATACCTAATAGGGCCATCAACATGCATTTGCATGTTGAGGGCACTATTAGGTGCCGCGGGTTGACGCGCGTTTTCCTCCCCTTACTGAATAAGGGGTAAGGGAAAACACGCGTCCAATAGCAGGCTGTATCGGCCTGCTATATTGTATCGGCCTGCTATATTGGTAGTAGTGCTCTTTTAAGCCAACAAGGCAGTGTACTGGGCGTTAGTGAGCAGTTCTCCAGACTCACATTTATTGGTACAGCAGTGCTCTTTTAAGCCAACAAGGCAGTACACTGGACGTCAGTGGGCAGTTTTCCAGACTCACATATATTGGTACAGCAGTACTCTTTTAAGCCAACAAGTAGTGCATTGGGCGTCAGTGGGCAGTTTTGCAGATTCACATATATTGGTACAGCGGTCCTCATTTAAGCCAACAAGGCAGTACACTGGACGTCAGTAGGCAGTTTTCCAGACTCACATATATTGGTACAGCAGTACTCTTTTAAGCCAACATGCAGTGCATTGGGCATCAGTGGGCAGTTTTGCAGACTTACATATATTGGGACAGCGGTGCTCTTTGAAGCCAAATCCCCAGTAGGCCTCTTCTGTAGTTACAAGTTTGGTGTGTGCACATACAGTGGTCCCAGTTGTAGTGTACATCCAGGCACTGCATCGTGGGCCTATGGGCAGTTTTGCAGACTCGTATATATTGGGACAGCGGTGCTCTTTGATGCCAAATTCCCAGTAGGCCTCTTTTGTAGTTACAAATTTGGTGTGTGCACATACAGCACTCCCAGTTGTAGTTAACATCCAGGCACTACATTTTGGGCCTGTGGGCAGTTTTGCAGACTCACATATATTGAGAGAGTAGTGCTCTTTGAAGCCAAATCCCCAGTAGGCTTCTTTTAGAAATAATTCTTTTAATTGAAATCCCTAGTAGGCAGTGACATTAAATCCATGATGTCAGGGAAAACTAGACATGGTCCAATGATTGGCACTGGCAGAGGAGGCACTTCAAAAGGCAGTGTCAGTCCGCCATTAAAGTTAAAAAGGGACCTGTTCCAATCTAAAATCTCTGGAAGGGCAGGCAGTTCCATCCGGAAAAAAAATGAAATTTAAAGATGATGCATCGCTACCAACTGTTTCTGACCCTGTAGTTTTGGAGGTGAGGGAAGGGGAGGCTGGTCATGCAAGACAAAAGAGCGAGACCCAAAAGCAGCAGTGTGACAGCAGACTTGACTTAGTGTTGAAAATGTACCGCAGCCACTGTTTGCTTCTGATTCCAATGTAGATTCATCTTGTATGGGATTCTCGTCATCAGAAATGGAAGAAGAAATAGCTGAAGAAGGTTTTGGAGGATTAGTTAGTTCTGTCTTAGCCTCTACTTCAGTGCTGCAGGGGAGAGATGAAACTGATGATGATGAGGAGGAAGAGCAGTCAGCGCAGGCAGAGAGAGTGACTGATGCCCCTGGCATTGCTTCTCAGGGTGCACCCACTACTTCAGCTCCAGTGCCAGCATCCACCCCGAAGGCTATAGAGAAGAGATCACGAAATAAATCTGCAATCTGGAGCCACTTTAAAGTGATGGAGGACCCATGTTTTGCTCAGTGTAATTACTGTGCCAGGGCTATTAGCAGAGGCAAGCAAATGGGACATCTAACTAATTTTGGCATGATACATCATATGCAGAAGAAACAGCTAACAGTACTGCCATCTGGGGATGGTGGCAGTACCAGTCAAGGGACCCCTTTTTCCAGGCAGAGTAAAGTGGTTGAAAAGAGCAGAGTCAACCCATGCCCTCAGCCCCTTCTAGCAGTCAGGTGGAAGGCCATCAGTCCCCTGCCATATGTTAGAAGCGACAACCTACCTTGGAGGAAATGGGGTGGTGTTCGGTAACGCTATGCTGGGTGTTGCATCTGTCGGTCTCAGACGGCTTCAACCTCTGTGCATCACCTTTCTTCCTTCTCTCTCCTCAAGTCTTGGGAAGATGGCTGCTGCCGTGTCTTCATGATGTTCTCTCCGGCGTCCCCGGATTGGCAACGGCGACGGTGTTTGCCATCATTTTCCTGAGGGCCTCCTACATGCCACCCACATGCCACCCACATTTATATCCACGTCATGGCGGGAACCTCGGGGGCATCCCCTCCGAGTGATGTCATCACATCCTGGTATTTAGCCTGCCCTTCATTTGCTAACAAACTGAGTTAGCAAGGATTGGAATGCCTCCAGTCTAAGCTGCTCTGCCGCTTCCAGCTGCTGCAGGAAGCTCTCTCTGCTCGTCGGGATATTCTTCACTAACCTGGGTAACCGCTTCTCGGGGGTCCTTCTGCTCTATTTCAGGTGCCTATCCTGGGATACCGGGTACTCGCTCCTTGAGGGCCTGCTCTCCCTAATCTGGTGCCTGCCACGGAACAACTTCTGCCTGCCAGGACTTTCTACAATACAGCTTCTGCTCAGTGAGTACTAACCTTTCAGTCTGTCTTACCTTCCGCTTCAGTGCTCAGGGTTTACATCCAGGACCTGTCCCTGCTACGCCGCACTGCCTATCACCCACTCAAATGTGAGAATGGTCTCCTCTGCTGACGACCCCTGGACTAATTCACTGGACTACCTTCACTGCTGCCCGCCCTGGGCAGTACCATCAAGCTGTACAATAAATACTACTTCTCTGTGTCTGTGTGTAGAGTCTAGCCTAGTAATGTGTTTCCTCAAGGGGCTCCTTCCCGTGGGAGTGGCCATCACTGCAGTACAAGAATCCACTCCTACACCTCATAACCATAACACTGGGGAAGGATGCAGGCAGCCTCAAAAGTTGTAACCAGGAGCATTGGGGAAATGATTGCCCTTGATTACCAGCCCTTGAGATAGTGGAGAATGTGGGTTTCAAGCATTTGCAGAAGGTCTTAGTTCCAAATTACAAAGTCCCATCCAGAACCACATTTAGCAACTGTACAACCAGTGTCGCAGTTGCATCCAAGCACTGCTAGCTAAGGCAGAGGGGAGTGTGCATTTCACCTGTGATATTTGGACCGCACTGAATGCTGTACACTCTTACCTCTCCCTGACAGCACACTGGTGGGACCTGCTGAGGCAGGGGCAGGCAGCAACGCTATTAGTGAACAAGTATCAGGATGAAGGTGGGATTTACTGCACATCCACCTGATGGATAATGCCCATACCTCAGCCAATAGTCTAGCATGCATCAGATAGATGCTGAAGGACTGGCAGCTACACTGGCAGCTACACAGGAATCTTCAGGCAGGGTTCTTTGTCACAGACAATGGTGCAAACATGGTAAAGGCAATATCCGACAGGGGTTTTCAGAACATTGGATGTTTTGCACACACTCTGCACCTGGTAGTGAAGTCAGCTCTAGGGTTGGAGTCCAAGCACCAAGAGAATGAATACCTGCAGGACTTAATACACAAGTGCAGGAACATAGAGGCGAACTTCCACAGAAGTGTGATGGCGGGGCAGGTTCTCCAACAAAAGTAGACTGATTTGGAGATGCCTCACAAGCATCTCAATCAAGTCATTGCCACCCGGTGGAATTCCACCTATATGATGCTGCAGTGGTTAGTGGAGCAGCAGACACCCCTTCATGAACTTTCTGCGGCAATGGACAGAGGTGTGCATAGTACCCTAGGGTATCATGATTGGTTAGTCATGAGTCAGCTGGTAAAAATCCTGCAGCTCTTCCAGGATGCCATGGAGGAGCTGAGTTCCAGAAGTACCACCTTGGCTGACATCATCCCTATAGTTAAACAGGAAGAGGGAATGACAGCAGAGATACTGCATTGTCTGGATGTTTTGCAGAAGCAGGTGCAAGAGAGATTAAGGCCTTTAACAGAAGACCACACATACATGCTCACCACAGTCTGTGAACTCCATGTGAAAGGGAAACTTGCCCTAAAGTATGATTGTCTCCTATTGGTGAAGCACCTGCTGTTAGTAAAAATCCGTGAATAGGAGCGCCATAGGCAGAGACAGTTTAGGCATGAAGCAGAGGAGGAAACAGCAGGCACGTCAGAGAGTAGTGCTAGCCCAATCAGGAGCAGCACTCTGTCAGTGACAGCTAGTACTTCCTCCTCCACTTCAATATGCCAAAACCATGTTGCCCATAAAGATTCATCTGTTCTGCTACGGGCTAGAGAGAAAGTAGCTGGCATAAGTGACTCTCAGCCCACCCAAGCAAAGGAGACACCAGCATAAATGTCAGTGGCACGGTATCTCTCAGAGCCCACAGAGGACATGCAGACAGATCCGCTGGCATATTGGGCACACAAGTCCACTGTCTGGCCACACCTAGCCAAAGTGGCTCAGTGATATCTCTCATGTCCACCAACCAGTGTGCCCAGTGAACGTGTATTTTCAATGACAGGTGATATCATTAGCCCTCACCACTCAAGGCTGGCACCAGAGTTGATGGAAATGCTAGTGATTTTGAAAATAAACATGCCTTTGCTTGGGCTTCCAAATTTTCCCTGTGAATGGCAAGATGAATAAAAGCAATTGAAAGCCTTGCAGCAGCTGCAACTGCCTCCTATGATCCAGATAATATCAGCACATGTACTTGACCTGAAATGCTGTGCCTGTCCGTCCACTGCCCATGCCTTTTGTCCCTATAAGGGCTTGACCTCAAACACTGTGCCTGTCCGTCCACTGTCCAGGTTTTACATCCCTACAAGGGCCTGACTTCTAGTGCTGTGCCTGTCTGTCCAGCTTGGAGCTTGGATATTTCATATGCTCAATAGTTTTCATGACTTTCATTTTCCCTAGATGTTTCTTAGGTGACAACATTGTTTATAGTGCTATAGAAAACTGGTGGTAGTGGTACTCTAGTTCATCCTCTGTATTCCCATAGTACCCTACAGAGGCACTGTAGGGTACAAAGTCAACATAGGTTGATATTGTAGATTTGGATTTGTGTAGCAGTTTTCTTATTTCTCATTTCTCAGAGCTCTTCAAGTTCCTTTGTCATCAACTGAAGTGCTTAAGTACAGTTAATAGCTTTTGTGTATTCACTAGATGCCAACAGAACCACCACACTCTAGGGGCCAACCCATTCTAGGGATCCTTTACTAAGCAAAGGAAAGGGAACTCTCCTGGGTGCTGGTCTATCTCTTAGCACCCGTTGACCCATCTTGAATGCTGTTCACATGGAAACCTCCTCCACATCGACTCGCCACGCTTGAAGACTCATGTTCCACTCAAGGAGCCAACCCATTTCAGGGAGCCCTTTCCTGTGCAAAGGAAATGGAACTCTCCCCGGGTGTAGTCAGCCTATCTCTTAGTACCTATTGACCCATGTTGAACCACTGTTCACATGGAAACCTCCTCCACGTTGACTCACCATGCTTGAAGGCTCATGCTCTACTCTAGGGCCCAACAATTCATTCTAGGGAGCCCTTTCCTATGCAAAGGAAAGGGAACTCTCTATGGGTGTAGTCAGCCTATCTCTTAATACCCGCTGACCCATGTTGAACTGCTGTTCACATGGAAACCTCCTCCGCCTCGGCCTTCAAATTTCTCATTTGTATATCTGCTACATCCACCAGATTTTAAAAGACCAACGAGAGTTCACTAGATGCCAATGGAAACACCCCACTCTAGGGGCAAACCCATTCTAGGGAGCCCTTTCCTGCACAAAGGAAAGGGAACTCTTCCTGGGGCCAGCCTTTCTTACTCCTATCAAAACCACAGAGACTTGACTACCTAAGCTCTGCCAGCCTGTCTTGTCCCTATTGAAACCACAGGGAGCAGACTACTTCCGTTCTGCCAGCCTGTCTTGCCCCTATCAACTTTTTGCCACTCTGCCTTGCTGCCATACACCAAACGACTCATTCTCCTCCTTGTGGTGTTCTTGCCACTATCATGGTTCCTCAGTGTTTTGGTGCTAGTCTTTCTGCTGATTTGTCCCTTTATCGGTGCCTTGTGTTTTTTTCTGACACTCTTTCTGTTTGCTATGTTCTCCCTTCATTGTGCTGTAGGATGTTGATGCCACATGTCTTGCCACTTTGCCTATCGTGCTGCCTTCGAGGGTTCATGCAACTGTTATCGGTAGGGATGTGAATCGTTTTTCGACGATTAAAATTATCGTCCGATAATTTTAATATCGTCTTAAACCGTTATGGAACACAATACAATAGAGATTCTTACGATTTATCGTTATAAATCGTTAGAATCGTGAGCCGGCACACTAAAACCCCCTAAAACCCACCCCCGACCCTTTAAATTAAATCCCCCACCCTCCCGAACCCCCCCCCAATGACTTAAATAACCTCGGTGTCCAGCGGCGGTCCGGAACGGCAGCGGTCCGGAACGGGCTCCTGCTATTAAATCTTGTTGTCTTCAGCCGGCGCCATTTTCCAAAATGGCGCCGAAAAATGGCGGCGGCCATAGACCAACACGATTCCACGGCAGGAGGTCCTTCCGGACCCCCACTGGACTTTTGGCAAGTCTTGTGGGGGTCAGGAGGCCCCCCCCAAGCTGGCCAAAAGTTCCTGGAGGTCCAGCGGGGGTCAGGGAGCGATTTCCTGCCGCAAATTTTTTTCCGTACGGAAAATGGCGCCGGCAGGAGATCGACTGCAGGAGGTCGTTCAGCGAGGCGCCGGAACCCTCGCTGAACGACCTCCTGCAGTCGATCTCCTGCCGGCGCCATTTTCCGTACGGAAAACGATTCGCGGCGGGAAATCGCTCCCTGACCCCCGCTGGACCTCCAGGAACTTTTGGCCAGCTTGGGGGGGGCCTCCTGACCCCCACAAGACTTGCCAAAAGTCCAGCGGGGGTCCGGAAGGACCTCCTGCCGTGGAATCGTGTTGGTCTATGGCCGCCGCCATTTTTTGGCGCCATTTTGGAAAATGGCGCCGGCTGAAGACAACAAGATTCAATAGCAGGAGCCCGTTCCGGACCGCTGCCGTTCCGGACCGCCGCTGGACACCCAAGTTATTTAAGTCATTTGGGGGGGGTTCGGGAGGGTGGGAGATTTAATTTAAAGGGTCGGGGGTGGGTTTTAGGGGGTTTTAATGTGCCGGCTCACGATTTTATGATTTTTCACGATATTTTACCCCCCCAAACGGCAACAATACGATTCCCTCCCCCTCCCAGCCGAAATCGATCGTTAAGACGATCGAGGACACGATTCACATCTCTAGTTATCGGTGCTCTCTTTTGAAGCTGTGGTGTGTTTTTGACACTCTCGCTGCTGCTTTGCACCTCTGTTAAAGCACTCTTGCCACTCCTGGTACCCTTTTGCCCCTTTACAGTGCCTTAGGCTATTCATGCCACTTTGGTGCCACTTTGCCACAGTCTAAGTACCTTGGAGCTCTTTTCTCATTCTGATGATTGCTCCTCAGAAGTTTAATCAGAATTGATAAGAAAACCCCAATTCTGCAGCCAAAAATAGGCTGCAAATACTTCCCCCATTGACTTTAATGGGAAAACGGAAAATGAATACAACTAATCAACAAATTGGTTTTCCCCCCTATGAAACTAATGCAACAAATTTGGGTCCCGGCGAAATGAAAACCAAATCGAAATGATTTTTTTTTTCTTCTGCACATCGCTACTGAATACTTTACTAATAAAATTTTCCTACGTTTCAGAATTTACTTCTGTTATTTCTCCAGCTGACTGGCAGGTCTTTCAGAGAGTCTCTTGAAGAGACGTGGTTGATTTATCATCTCAAGTTATTTCTGTGTTCTCTTAATCCTTGTTCCTCTTGGATCCTATAGTCTTGAAACAGAGGTTTGCTTTTACTTTGATTTCCTTAACTCCTCTTTAACAGAAGGTATTATTCCTGATTTTCTTAAGAAGGGCTTAGTCAGACCAATATTGAAGACATTTTCTTTATGTACCCTCTAGCTATTGTCCAATGTATAATGTAATCTTTGTTAGCAAATTGCTAGAAAAAATGTCTTAACTTAGTTTTGTGAAATTTTGGACAAAAGCCATCTGCCAAATTGTTTTCAGAGTTGTTTTTGTTGAGAGTTTAGTATGGAGACAGTGTTGGCTTCTTTACATTATTCTGTACTCAGCTAAATCAGTGATTCTTATTCTACTCAATATCTCAGTTTTTTAAATGCTTTTTATGCAATCTTCATTGATAGATTGTCTCAGCTTAGAATCATGGATACTAGGGATGTGAATCGTTTTAGGACGATTAAAATTATCGTCCGATAATTTTAATATCGTCTTAAACCGTTATGGAACACAATACAATACAGATTCTAACGATTTATCGTTATAAATCGTTAGAATCGTGAGCCGGCACACTAAAACCCCCTAAAACCCACCCCCGACCCTTTAAATTAAATCCCCCACCCTCCCGAACCCCCCCCAAATAACTTAAATAACCTGCGGGTCCAGCGGCGGTCCGGAACGGCAGCGGTCCGGAACGGGCTCCTGCTCCTGCATCTTGTCGTCTTCGGCCGGCGCCATTTTCCAAAATGGCGCCGAAAAATGGCGGCGGCCATAGACGAAAAAGATTGGACGGCAGGAGGTCCTTCCGGACCCCCGCTGGACTTTTGGCAAGTCTCGTGGGGGTCAGGAGGCCCCCCACAAGCTGGCCAAAAGTTCCTGGAGGTCCAGCGGGGGTCAGGGAGCGATTTCCCGCCGCGAATCGTTTTCGTACGGAAAATGGCGCCGGCAGGAGATCGACTGCAGGAGGTCGTTCAGCGAGGGTTCCGGCGCCTCGCTGAACGACCTCCTGCAGTCGATCTCCTGCCGGCGCCATTTTCCGTACGAAAACGATTCGCGGCGGGAAATCGCTCCCTGACCCCCGCTGGACCTCCAGGAACTTTTGGCCAGCTTGTGGGGGGCCTCCTGACCCCCACGAGACTTGCCAAAAGTCCAGCGGGGGTCCGGAAGGACCTCCTGCCGTCCAATCTTTTCGTCTATGGCCGCCGCCATTTTTCGGCGCCATTTTGGAAAATGGCGCCAGCCGAAGACGACAAGATGCAGGAGCAGGAGCCCGTTCCGGACCGCTGCCGTTCCGGACCGCCGCTGGACCCGCAGGTTATTTAAGTTATTTGGGGGTGGGGGATTTAATTTAAAGGGTCGGGGGTGGGTTTTAGGGGGTTTTAATGTGCCGGTTTTTCGATTTTTCGATTTTTCGATTTTTTAACGATTTTTCACACGATTTTTCACGATATTTTACCCCCCCAAACGGCAACAATACGATTCCCTCCCCCTCCCAGCCGAAATCGATCGTTAAGACGATCAAGGACACGATTCACATCCCTAATGGATACTATTTTAATGTGGTTTAAATATTTTCTCTCTAATAGATTCCCATAGCTGAGCTTAGCTGATTAGTCCTCTGCTTGGCAGTCTAACCATACAAGAGTTTCCCAGGGGTCTGCCTCGCCAGCAATGATGCTTAACATTTACAGTCAACCCTGGAACCACTGACTATTTCCTGTTGGATCAAATTATTTTACATCTTTTTCTCTCTTGACATTCTGTGTGGAGGCAGTTCAGAATTGGTTGTCCTGTATCAAATTGATTCTGAACTTGAAAACAAACTGAGGTTTATTGGGTCAGCTGAGACCATAAACCGGCTGAATCGCTTTATCTATGTATTTATTAATTTAAATCTCTTGTATAGCACCACCTCCAATACAAAGTCCTGTGTGGTTTACAAAAAACATTCACAAATCACAGATTATTAAAGCAACATTAAATCGTAAACAAAATAGAATAACATAAAAGCTTCTCTATAAAAGTCAGCTCCTTCAACCTTTTACTAAAATTCTTAATATCTTTTTCCTTTTTCAGTACAGCAGGCAACACATTCAAAACGCTGGGACCAACAAAAGAGAATGTCCTTAAATGTTGCGATCCCGGGACGGCCCCGGGATCGGCACTCACCTCGCCGCGGTCCCGTTCCGGTCCCCCACGCCCCGGGGCTGCAGGGACCCTGACTGCAGCGTCCCCAGCGCGTGGCCAGCTCTCCCGGGCCTGCAGGGCCCTCAGGCACTGTGTCTCGGCCTCTCCCTCGCTGCCGGCGTTCCCCGCGGTTGGCTCCGCCCCCCTAGGCCCGCGTGCGCGTCTCTGCCCTACATTTAAAGGGCCCAGCGCGGGAAAATCTCGAATCAGCCCTGGATGACGTCAGACGCTGCAGGGCTACTTAAGCCCTGCAGCTGCAGCCATTCCCTGCCTTGCAACGAGGTTCCCAGGTTTACCCTGTCTCCAGTTGCTGCGTTCCTGTGCCCTCTTGATCTCCTGTGGTTCCTGATCCTGGACTGGCTTACGGTGATTCTTGGCTTCTGACTCTGGACTGGCTTACGACGATTCTTGGCTTCTGACCCCGGTGCGGCTTACGGTGATCCCTCTGGCTCTTGACCCCGGACTGGCTTACGACGACTCTCTGGTCTCGGACCCCGGTTTGGCTTACAGCGATCCTTTGGCTTCTGATCCCGGACTGGCAAGCGACGATTCTCTGGTACACGACTCTGGACTGGTGAGCAACGACCTTGGACTCCGTCCGACTCAGCCCCCGCGGGCTCTCCTAAGTCCCAGCGGCCGGGTCCCTACGGGCTCCTCCTGGGGGGACTCCGGCTTCCAGGGTGAATCTCCTATGTCCCAGCGGCCGAACTCCTACGAGCTCCTCTCGGGGGAGGGTCGGCTTCCAGGGCGAAGATCTTCTCACCATTGTACCAGCTCCACCGTTTCATCCTTCCTTGCCATGGCCCTTGGTCGCATAGGGCTTCCCAGGATCTTCCTCCGGCCACCCACAACTCCGTCCTTGCCGCCTTCCGATCGGGACCTCCGCTGTCACCTCGCTCAGCGGCTCACCCTCTGGTTCCGATCGGTCCAAGGGTCCACGAATCCAACAGATTGCAAGGCCATGGACCCGGCGGACCTTGCCGGCCTCAAGGCTATTCCAGGCATAGCCCAGAAGCTGCAGCAACAACAGTCCTGCCTCGATACCTTGATGTCGACCGTGCAACGCCTGGCGGATCGTGTGGAAGGGGCCTCCGCCGCTCGTCCCTCCGCATCCTCGTCTCAGGCCAACGTGGGTTCCCCTGTCCCGGTACAGATGCCACCCCCGCCACGGTACTCTGGAGATCCGAAGGCGTGTCGGGGATTCCTCAAAAATGCTACATCCGTTTTGACCTTCTGCCTGCGCAGTTCTCTACAGACCGGGTCAAGACGACCTACATTATTTCTCTCCTGGACGGGAAACCCCTGGCTTGGGCTTCTTGCCTTTGGGAGCGCCAAGACTCCCGACTGAATAACCTCGTGCAGTTCGTCAAGGCCTTCCGGAGGATTTTCGACGAACCGTCTCGTGCCTCTACAGCTGCCTCAGAACTCCTCCAGCTGAGACAAGGTAATCGCCCCCTAGAGGAATATGCGATGGAGTTCCAGACCCTTGCCACCGAATTGGCATGGGGGGAGGACAGCCTGCATGGGATATTCCTGGAGGGTCTTTTCCCACGGCTCCAGGACGAACTCGCGGCTCGGGATCTTCCGGATGACCTCCAAGAGCTCGTAGAACTGGCTGGACGAGTGGACCGACGCATCCAGCGCTGCTTCCGGGAACGAAGGCCCATCCAGGGGCCGGCCGCTCATCGAACCACGCCACCTCGGGTCCGAGCTTCACCTCCTGCGGCAGCTGCCCTTCCGCCTGAAGAACCCATGCAATTGGGCCGGGGCCCTCTCTCGGCCGAAGAACGGAGGCGTCGACGCTCGCAGGGGTTATGTCTCTATTGCGGTGGTAAGGGGCACTTTCTGGCTCGCTGTACAGAGCATCCGGGAAACGGCTGAACCTAGAGTCTAGTGGGGAGCTGACTCTAGGCAGTATCTCTCCGAACTCCCCATGTACCGTCCCGGCGAGACTCTGTCTTCCTGGAGGAGGGTTCGATACCCTGGCACTGCTCGACTCCGGATCCGGGGGGAATTTTATCCTCCGAGATCTGGTACAACAACTACAACTCAAGGTCTTGCCTCAGGAGCCACCTTTGCGAGTATCATCTATCCAGGGGATTCCTCTTCCAGGATCCATCACCACCCGTACGCACCCTCTCCAGCTGCAGGTCGGGCTTCTTCATAAGGAGGAGATCTCTTTCCTCATCCTCGAGAAATCCATTCACCCGCTCAACCTAGGATTGCCCTGGCTAAGGAAACATTCCCCAGTGATAGACTGGCACTCACTTCAGATCACGTCATGGGGTTCAGCCTGCTCTCATCGCTGTCTTCCCGCTCGCCCGCTTCAGACACTTCCGCTTCTGGCAGCCCCGCTGACGGTGCCACCTCAGTACCAGGCCTTCCGGGATGTCTTTTCTAAAGAAAAAGCTGAACTGTTACCTGAGCATCGTCCCTTCGATTGTGCGATTGAGTTGCTGCCGGATACCACGCCACCTCGTGGTAGAGTCTATCCTCTGTCCCTGCCAGAGACCAAGGCCATGTCTGCCTATATTAAGGAGAATCTAGACCGAGGGTTTATAAGACCATCCAATTCCCCGGCAGGAGCCGGTTTCTTCTTTGTGGGCAAAAAGGATGGGTCTCTTCGGCCCTGTATCGACTACCGGGGCCTGAACCAGATCACCCGACAAGACTGTTATCCGTTGCCTCTGATCCCGGAACTCCTGGATCGTCTGCAGGGGGCCCGCATCTTCACCAAGCTAGATCTTAGAGGGGCGTATAACCTTGTACGAATCCGGCCGGGAGACGAGTGGAAGACCGCCTTTAACACAAGGGACGGCCATTATGAGTACCTCGTCATGCCATTTGGTCTCTGCAACGCCCCAGCCGTATTCCAAAACTTAATGAACGAGGTACTTCGCGACTTCCTTTACACTTCAGTCATAGTCTACCTGGACGACGTGTTGATTTACTCCCGGGACCTTGAGGAACATCGGCAACATGTGCGCCAGGTTTTGCTAAAGCTAAGAGAGAACCGCCTGTATGCCAAGCTGGAGAAATGCCAATTCGAGGAAGAATCGTTGCCCTTCCTGGGGTACATCGTCTCTTCGACCGGCTTCCGCATGGATCCCGATAAAGTCGCCACCATACGGAACTGGCCACAACCGATGGGAATAAAGGCGCTCCAGCGTTTCTTAGGCTTCGCCAACTTCTACCGCCACTTTATCCCGCAGTACTCCACCTTGGTGGCCCCTCTAACAGCCCTCACACTTAAGGGTGCTGATGCCCGAAACTGGACTCCCACCGCCGTGCAGGCCTTCCAGAATCTTAAGGAGGCCTTCCTTCTAGACACCTGTCTCCGACACCCGGATCCCATATGCCCGTTCATAGTAGAGGTGGATGCCTCCAACGTGGCGGTGGGGGCCGTCTTGTCCCAGATCTCCAAGGACGGCAGAGCGCGGCCGTGTTCCTACTTCTCCCGTAAGTTTTCGCCTGCCGAGAAGAATTACGGTATCGGGGACAAGGAACTACTGGTAATTAAACTGGCCTTCAAAGAATGGTGCCAGTGGCTGGAAGGGGCTCAACATCCAATCATAGTGTATACGGACCACAAAAATTTGGAGTATTTGTCCCAAGCACAAAGGCTCAATCCCCGACAGGCACGCTGGTCCCTCTTTTTCAGTCGGTTCAACTTCTCCCTTCGATACCGACCGGCGGCCAAGAATATTAGGGCAGACGCCCTCTCACGCACCACGGAGCCTGAGGACACCGCTGAGACCCCTCAGTACATTTTGGACCCGGCGAGGGTTCACTTGTCTGCCACCGAACTTGCACCCGCAGGAAAGACGGTGGTTCCTGTCCGCTCGAGGAAGAGGGTCCTAGCTTGGGCACATGACTCGCTGACGGCTGGCCATCCCGGGATCACCCGGACTCTCGAGCTACTAACCGAGTTCTATTGGTGGCCCCAGGTTAAGGAGGACGTTCGTCATTATGTCCAGTCTTGTCCCACGTGCGCGCAGCAAAAGCCCTTACCAGGCCGCCCCTGGGGTCTCCTCCAGCCACTCCCTGTACCCACGGAACCGTGGACTCACATCTCCACGGATTTCGTGGTAGAGTTGCCCCCGTCCCAGGGTAAGACTGTGGTGTGGGTCACTGTTGACAGCTTCTCGAAGATGGCTCATTTTGTGCCACTTGCCAAGTTACCGACGGCTCCTGAGTTGGCAGAACTATTTATCCAGCATATCTTCCGACTGCATGGCTTGCCCCTACATATTGCCTCGGACCGAGGGCCCCAATTCACGGCGAAATACTGGCGGGCGCTCTGCAGGAAATTCGGGGTTCAACTAGACTTGACCACGGCGTTTCATCCCCAGGGCAATGGCCAAGTTGAACGCACAAATCGAACTCTGAAAGCATTCCTCCGAGCCTTTGTAGGGGAGCAGCAGGACAACTGGGTAACCCTTCTGCCGTGGGCCAAGTTCTCTTACAATCACCATCGACACTCTGCCACGCTACAGTCTCCCTTCCAGCTGGTTTATGGAAAGGTTCCCAAGCCTCCGTTACCGTTACCAGGGTCTACCTCCTCGCCAGCGGCGCAACTGACGGCCAACCAAATTCAGCAGCTCTGGCACACCACACAAGAAAAGCTCCACTGCGCCGCCGCTCGGTCCAAAGCCTACGCGGATAAGTCCCGGCGACCCGCTCCAATGTTCCTGCCCAGATCAAAGGTATGGCTCAGTACCAAGAACATCCAACTCTGGATTCCTTCCATGAGGCTAGCGCCCCATTACATTGGACCCTTCCGGGTGGCCGAGCGAGTTGGAGCGGTCTCCTACCGCTTACGTCTTCCATCCACCCTTCGGATACATGACGTCTTCCACGTGTCCCTCCTCAAGCCGGTGGTCCTCTCTCGCTTCCGACCTCTGCCCCCGGAGCCCTCTGAGGTCGCGTCTGAGCCCGGGGCCACGTACACGGTGAAGGAGGTATTGGATGTTCGGTTCCGTCATCGTCGCTGGGAGTATCTCCTCTCTTGGGAGGGATACGGTCCCGTGAAGAACTCGTGGGAACCCTCCGCCCACATTCTGGATAAGGATCTCCTTCGTCAATTTCATGTGGCACATCCGGATAAGCCGCGGCCCCCCGGGAGGGGGCGTAGGAGGGGGGGTACTGTTGCGATCCCGGGACGGCCCCGGGATCGGCACTCACCTTGCCGTGGTCCCGTTCCAGTCCCCCACGCCCCGGGGCTGCAGGGACCCCGACTGCAGCGTCCCCAGCGCGTGGCCAGCTCTCCCGGGCCTGCAGGGCCCTCAGGCACCGTGTCTCGGCCTCTCCTTCGCTGCTGGCGTTCCCCGCAGTTGGCTCCGCCCCCCTAGGCCCGCACGCGCGTCTCTGCCCTACATTTAAAGGGCCCAGCGCGGGAAAAGCTCGAATCAACCCTGGATGACGTCAGACGCTGCAGGGCTACTTAAGCCCTGCAGCTGCAGCCATTCCCTGCCTTGCAACGAGGTTCCCAGGTTTACCCTGTCTCCAGTTGCTGCGTTCCTATGCCCTCTTGATCTCCTGTGGTTCCTGATCCTGGACTGGCTTACGGTGATTCTTGGCTTCTGACTCTGGACTGGCTTACGACGATTCTTGGCTTCTGACCCCGGTGCGGCTTATGGTGATCCCTCTGGCACTTGACCCCGGACTGGCTTACGACGACTCTCTGGTCTCAGACCCCGGTTTGGCTTACAGCGATCCTTTGGCTTCTGATCCCGGACTGGCAAGCGACGATTCTCTGGTACACGACTCTGGACTGGTGAGCAACGACCTTGGACTCCGTCTGACTCAGCCCCCGCGGGCTCTCCTTAGTCCCAGCGGCCGGGTCCCTACGGTCTCCTCCTGGGGGGACTCCGGCTTCCAGGGTGAATCTCCTAAGTCCCAGCGGCCGAACTCCTACGAGCTCCTCTCGGGGGAGGGTCGGCTTCCAGGGCGAAGATCTTCTCACCATTGTACCAGCTCCACCATTTCATCCTTCCTTGCCATGGCCCTTGGTCGCATAGGGCTTCCCAGGATCTTCCTCCGGCCACCCACAACTCCGTCCTTGCCGCCTTCCAATCGGGACCTCCGCTGTCACCTCGCTCAGCGGCTCACCCTCTGGTTCCGATCGGTCCAAGGGTCCACGAATCCAACATTAAACATGTCTTTGCAATTTATAATCCTTAGCCTAAGGTATGGCCAAGAGGGTGGTTTGGGAGGAGCATAAAACTCAAACTGGAACATACATTTTCAATTTATTAAGTAAAGCACATGATTCATTGAATATAATAATTTGTGTCTAATCAATAAAAGTTTAAAATCAGCATTCAATTTGATTGGCAGCCAATGTATGATAGGCAACAATGGAGTAACATATTTGAAATGACTTACTACAAATAAATCCTAGCAGTTGCATGCTATATTAATTATAGTGAATGAAAGTATTTCTTAGGAAGGCCTGCATATAGACTATTATTGCTTGCAAAATTGTTTGGGAAAGGGCAAGAGAAAAAAAATTTCAACAATTTAAGCATCTTTAATTTATGAAACATAATTGTTACTACCTGTCTAATCTGGGATTTAAAAGATAAATTAGAATCTAGGATAATACTTAAATTTCTGGCTTAAAAAATGATTAGCATAATAATTCCATCATATGAAAAACTCTTTAGGGTGGTTTCCCAGATCCACAATATTCCTCAAATTTAAAACCAAGTTATTACTTCCCAATCACCTTATCTATGTAGGTACACATTAATACAAAAATGCCACTGGAAACATTCCATCCTTGCCACATCATACAATATATTCTATGTTGTCTACATACAAAAATTATGTATTTGTTACTCTAAGATCTCTTTCGCTGAGTGATACAGGCTTTGGGCCTAAATCACCTGGCTTACTGTGGTGTCCTGAGAAATTGATACATGCGCTTCAGCTGGCTCAAAATGCTGCCACACGAGTGTTGACTGGTTTCTCGAGAAGAAAGCATGTCACTCCTGTTTTGCAAGACCTTCACTAGTTTCCAGTTAGGTAGAGAGTACGGTTTAGGCCCTGAATATTCCGCTCAAAATTTTTAAAAGCGACTTTCCCTGCATGTTAAGTAATAATATTGATTGGTACATTCCGAAACTGTCTTTAAGATCAGAAGGTGTTCATTTGCTGGCTATTCCTCCCACCAATAAATATAAAAGGATTCAGAAGAGAGCGCAGATTTTCATTTCTATAGTAGTAGAATAAGTTGCCATTAGAGCTCTGTGAGCAATAGGATGTAAAATTGTTTAGGAAGGGCCTGAAGACGATCTGGCTGATTTTAAAAGCCCTAAGCGTGCCAAAGCCAGGAGATATGTACATGACTCGGCCCGGCTCGCTACGTATGGATTTTAAAAACTGCAAGACTACTTGTGTTTCTCCCAATATGCACACAAAATTATTTTTCACAAAAAGGGGTGTGGCATGGGCATTGGTCTGTACCATGAAGTCTGTAAGTAAGTCCTTAACCACACAAACATACGTCGGGATTCCTTACTGCATAACTTTACTTCTGCTATGAACGGCATGTAAGCTGTGAAATAAAAAAATAAAGTAGGTTTGGGGCTAATAGGAGAAAAGGGAGGCAAATTAGCTAGGGTAGTTAGGAAGTCCTCTCCTTTACTGGGGCGAACTGGGAATGAACTGGAAAAAGAGGTAATTGCAGCAGTATGCGTGTCTAGTAAAATACCCCCACTTTCGTGAATGAGGTGGCATTTGTGTGCACTTGTGCACTTCAGTATGAAATCATGCGCACATGTCATATGAATAGGCAATTTTAAAACACACACACATATATACCCATATACACACAAATGTTTGAAAATCACCGCATCAATTTGTGCAAGTCGGCAAATGTACGTACATGTGTGCCTGCCACAGGTCTTAAAACTTGCCTCAATGAATTTGAACAGGATTTTGGGTAACTGAAATGTTTTAATTTATTTAAGTATGTAATAGGGATGTGAATCGTTTTTTGACGATTTAAAATATCGTCCGATATATTTTAAATTGTCAAAAATCGTTAGAGGCAATATTTAATAGGAATTCCCCCGATTTATCGTCAAAAATCATAAATCGTGGAAGGGGGAGGGGAAGGGGGAGGGCGGGAAAACCAGCACACTAAAACATCCCTAAAACCCACCCCGACCCTTTAAAATAAATCCCCCACCCTCCCGAACCCCCCCAAAATGTCTTAAATTACCTGGGGTCCAGTGGGGGGTTCCCATTGTGATCTTCCACTCTCGGGCCACGGGTGCGTTGATAGAAATGGCGCCGGCGCTACCTTTGTGTCCCCCGACGTCACGAGCGTAGGAGATCGCTCCTGGACCCCAGCTGGACCCCCAGGGACTTTTGGCCAGCTTGGGGGGGCCTCCTGACCCCCACAAGACTTGCCAAAAGTCCAGCGGGGGTCCGGGAACGACCTCCTGCACTCGAATTGTGTTGCCGTACGGCTGGCGCCATTTCGCAAAATGGCGCCGGCCATATTTGGATGCTCAATCTTCCAGTCTTGCAAGGTCCTCCTGTAATGTATCACAATCCGCTTGTAATTTAACTACTCTGAATAATTTTGTATCATCTCCAATTTTGATAACCTAACTTGTCGTATTCCTTTCCAGATCATTTATATATATATATTGAAAAGCACCAGTCAAAGCACCGGTCCAAGCACCGATCCCTGAGGCACTCCATTGTTTCCCCTTTTCCACTGAGAAAATTGACCATTTAATCCTACTCTCTGTTTCCTTTTAACCAGTTTGTAATCCATGAAAGTACATTGCGTCCAATCCCATGACTTTTTAGTTTTCTTAGAAGCCTCTCATGAGGGAGTTTGTCAAACACCTTCTGAAAATCCAAATACACTACATCTACCGGTTCTGATTTGTCAGGGTTTAGCATTAGAAAATAACAATTCCTGTCTCTAACATCCTGGCCACTAAGCACCAGTTTCCCCTAAAGAAAGTTCTGTACGATGAGTGGTTTAAAACATGCCATAAACCTTAGCCTGTTTAATATATTAATACTTATGGCTAAGTTAAAGTTAAAGATAATGTATATTACTGTATATAATACTTTTTGTTATTATTGTATATAATTCATTTTGGAGTGTATAATTTATGTAAGGTTATCCACAGTGTATAAGGTTATACACAGTCCCTTACTGAGTATATAATTTGCAGTGCGACTTATTATGTTCTGTTGTTTTCCATCAGGTACTGTTCCTTTTCTCCATGTTTTTCCCTCTCTTCTCTCACCCCTTCTCTCTTCCTATCTGCTCCCTGTCCCCCCACCCTGGTTTTTTGTAATTTCCTCCTTCAGTTATATTATAAACCGGCATGATGTACCTACGAATGTCGATATATAAAAGCTAATAAATAAATAAATAAATAAATAAATAAAATAAGTTACTTACCCTGGTCCCAACTTCAGGCGATATCCCTCTGTTCATCTCTGAAGCAGCTCTGGCTGCAGGTTTGGAGAATCTGGGTAGGGGAGAAGGCTGGCTTCTGACTCTGGCAGAGATACTCAGCTGCTCTCCACTCTTCACTGCCTCCGACCCCAGGCTGGGTGTCTCCACTCTCTGGTCTCTTGGCCACACCTAGTGCTCTCCTTGTTATTTACCTCCATCTTATACTTTCCAGCTGATAAATATGCATACGTTCATGCATAATCATGTGGTGGGTGGAGGGTCTTTGCTACATTGCAGGTCTTTTTCCCCTTTCCCATTTTTTTCTGGGAGTGGTCCTGCCACATATTGGACTGAAGCCAGTGGATCACTTGAACTCAGGGTCTCTGCCCTCCAAGGTGTATACCAGCGTCAGAATTTTCTCCAACTCAGACTGCCCCCCCCCTTCTTTTAAGGGTGGGGATCCCTCTGACCTCTGAACTTGCCTTGGCCAGTCCCTGACTTCATCTTATGAGCTTAAGTGGCTGCATTGTCCCTCTACCTTGGTTTTATTTGCACAGGTTCCTACAAACAGGCAGATCTTGATAAACATCCTTCAGTGTAAAGATCTCATATGGACAAAGTTTCTTCTCTTGAGCTGTGACAGTGTTTTGGGGGCCTGTCAGCCTGTTGGTCTGCCTCTTTGGCTATTATGATTCATATTAGGTGCTATCAGTAGTAAAACATGAGATATCTCCCTATAGGATGGAAAGCTCCCCAATGAAGTGAGGCTAAACAAGTTAGGGATCTTTAGCCTGGAGAAGAGATGACTGAGAGAAGATATGATAGAGGACTATAAAACCTTTGTGGGGTGGAATAAGTAAACAAAGAATAGTTACTTACCCTTTCAAATAGTACAAACATTAGATCTAGGTTATGAGCAGAAGGATTAGATCAATGTTTTTGGGATCCTGCTGCATACTTTGACCTAGATTGGCCACTATTGGAGGCAGAATTCTGAGCTTCATGAATAGAGACTTGTTTTAAGGTTTTTTTTTATTTTTCCTGAAAATTTCAATTCTACAACAAAATAGTCAGTGGAAAAATTAGTTTGTTACAACAAACAGGAGAAAAATCAGTGGAAAAGCCATTTTCCTCTGATTTTACAACATTGAAATTCCTAGGAAAAAAATAAAATAAAAACTAAACAAGAAGGTTCCTATTAATGAACCATTAGTCTGACCTAGTAAGGCATGTCTTACGTTTTCTACTTGAAGGATTCTCAGCCTGTCAGCACAGTGGACATATCATTTTCCTTCTTAACATTAGAAGACTCACTTTATTTATGTAATTTCATACAACATGATAGATTTGCCTTACATTCTATATTGTCCAAATGAAATACTTTATGTAATATGAAAGGGGATGTACACATGGCTCTTATATTCTTAGGCTTTAATAGCAAACACAAAGTAATATCAAATTAATAAATTAATATATTCATGTAAATACATATCTTTATGTTTCATTAATCTTAAGAAATGCTAACCATCTAAAAGGCAAACTTTAAATACATATACTGAAATATATATATATATCACAGCATTGCTTAAAACATGTTTTTGATTCTTCATCATTATTTTAGATGCATGATTTTAAGCTGTTACAAGATTAATGCAAAAACTATGAGTTACACTTATGGTAACTGATATAACTAAATGCATCTTTTGCCTACAAGCTTTAAACAGCTCTGTGTTCTACAATAACCTGCTTTTTAGCTATCCATATAATATTCATTTAAACTTATTCATGGAAAAGGAACTCTTTTCCTGCATATTCTATTAAAAAAGTAATAAGAATTTATGGACTGTCATTGCTTATTATGATATCCTGAATGACCAATACCCAGTGGCCTACTTTTCTGACAGGTTATGCTCATCCTCTAGTGAATTAATCTGTGCACCTGCATTTTTGAGAAATTATTCATTTTTTCTTTAGTATCCAATATACAATGTGCTTTTTTGATCTATAAATTCCTGTGTTGGAGGCAATTACCCCATCAAATGGTACAGTACTGTATCTTGTAAACTGACTGTGATTCATCAGGTAGATTTATTTTAACCCTTCTTTTAAAAAGTTTAGCTATATAGAATTTAATTGTTGCTTATCAAGATAATTTTCAATGGAGTTATGCATGCAAAATTAGAACCTATGCAAGCATCATATATTTGCATACATATTAATTTATAAATATAAAAAATATGTACATAATTTCAGTTTTAAGCACACTTTCATCTGAGCAAAAAAGGGGCAGTCTAGGGGTGCTCTGGGGAGAGGTCAAGATGTATGTGTTAAGACTAGACTGCGGTAAGGCAAGAAGTGGACCCCTGGGCCGGCCTGCAGGTCGATCACAGAGCAGACCGGGAGGCGGAGTCAGGTTTGGCAAGGTTTCACCCGGAGCCGGGAATCCCCCCGGGAGGAGCCCATAGGGACCCTGGCCCTAGGGACTTGGGCACAGCCGAGAGAGTCCAGAGAGTTCAGAGGGACCCGCTGGGCACAAGGCAGGTCGTTGCAGGCAGGCAAGTCAGAGAGGTAGGCGGAGTCAGACCCGGCGGGGAACTGGTAGGCTGGGCCGCGGGCTGACCAGGACAGGGGCAGACGACAGGCTAGCAGAGAGGTCCGCGGTGGACCGGGGTCAATGCAGACGGTTGGCTGGCAGAGAAGTCCGTGGCAAACCGGGGTCAAGGCAGGCGGCTGGCTAGCAGAGAAGTCCGTGGCAAACCAGGGTCAAGGCAGGCGGCTGGCTAGCAGAGAAGTCCGTGGCAAACCGGGGTCAAGGCAGGCGGCTGGCTAGCAGAGAAGTCCGTGGCAAACCGGGGTCAAGGCAGGCGGAGGGCTAGCAGAGAAGTCCGTGGCAAACTGGGTAAACAACCAAAGAGACAACGAGAATCAGCAAGCAGGAACAGGAACAGGAAGCAACTAGTCTGCAGGGAACCTCGTTGCAAGGCGTCTAATGGAGGACTGGATGCCGGTTAAATCAGGAGAGGGGCGTGACGTCAGCAGGCGAGGCGGAGCCAGGCTTCCGGGTGCTGTGCGCTTAAGAGAGCTCTCCTCACGCGCGCGAGGCCAGGAGGGGATAGGCCTGTAATGGCGTCTTCCTCGTGGGAACTCCTCGGGTGGGGCCCCCGCCGAGCCGGGAGTTCAGCGGAATCCTGTGGAGACTGGAGAGAAGGTAAGCGGGCCTGACCCCGAACATGAGAGGAGCGGTCGGGATCGCAACAGTACCCCCCTTTACTGCCCCTCTTCAGAGGCCCGGGTTTTTCAGGATGGTCAAGTTGAAACTGTCGAAGGAGGGATTTGTCCAGGATGTTGCGGGCAGGCTCCCAGGTATTATCCTCATTGCCGCAACCCTCCCAGGCTAGGAGGTATTCCCATCTTCGATTGCAGAAACGTATGTCGACCACTTCACGTACCTGGAACATGGGATCCTCGGCTACGGTTGTAGCAGGGGTGTCTGGAAGTCTGCGGTGGAATCGGGAGAGTATCAAGGGCTTTAGCAGAGCGACGTGGAAGACGTTGTGGATCCGCAGGGAGGATGGTAACCACAATCAGTAGGAGACGAGCCCCACCCTTTCGGCAATCCGGAAGGGGCCACAGAACTTGGGCGCGAATCTCCTTGAGGGCAACCTTAGGTGGATATTTTTAGTACTGAGCCAGACCCGGTCCCCGGGCTGGTACACAGGGGCAGGTCATCGATGGCGGTCGGCAGCTTGCTTGGCCGAGGTGGCAGAAGCGCCCAACTTGTCGTGGGTAGTTTGCCAAATGGCCTGTAGTTGTTGAGCGGTGAGTTGTGCGGCTGGAGAGGGACCGGGTGTGGCGATGGGCAGCGGAGGTTTAAGCTGTTTTCCATATACCACCTGGAATGATGATGCTCTGGTGGTCGCATGGCACTGGTTATTGTACGCGAACTCGGCCCAGGGTAAGAGCTCAGTCCAGTTGTCCTGCCTTTCATTAATGAAGGTGCGCAGGAAGGTTTTCAGTGTGTGGTTCATCCTCTCGGATTGTCCATTGCTTTGCGGATGAAAGGCGGTGGAGAAGATGAGCTGGACTTTAAAGCATTTGCAGAGGGCCCTCCAATATCGAGCGGTGAATTGGGGCCCCCGGTCAGAGACAATGTCCAGGGGGAGCACATGGATTCGGAAGATGTGCTGTGCGAAGAGAAGGGCCAGTTCGGATGCAGATGGCAACTTGGGTAGGGGCACAAAATGGGCCATCTTGGAGAAGCGAGGCATGGTCACCCAGATTAACGTCTTACGGTGTGATGGCGGTAGGTCGACCATAAAGTCCATGGCGAGGTGGGTCCATGGTTCTGTGGGAATCGGAAGAGGTTGCAGGAGGCCACACGGGGGTCCTGGACTGGGCTTCTGTTGGGCACAGGTAGGGCAAGAATTCACGTAGGTGCGGACGTCCTGCCGAAGGTTGGGCCACCAGTAGAACCGATTAAGGAGCTCCAATGTTCGCTCCCGACCGGCATGACCTCCTGTAAGAGAGTCGTGGGCCCAGCGCAGAACCTTCACTCGATCGCGTCGGGGAACCACGGTTCTATCCTGTGTGAGCACTGTCATGGCCAAGAGTCGGAATTTGTCGGGGTCCAGGATTAACTGGGGAGGCTCTAGATCTTCCTCGGACAAGGAGGACCAAGACAAGGTGTCAGCCTGGACGTTCTTCGCAGCAGGGCGGTATTGTAGAGTGAAGTCGAAGCAGCTAAAGAACAGGGACCAGCGAGCCTGATGAGGGTTCAGGTGCTGGGCTTGAGACAAGAACTCCAAGTTCTTATGGTCGGTGTATACCGTGACCGGGTTGTTGGCTCCCTCGAGCCATTGCCTCCACTCCTCGAAGGCAAGCTTGATGGCTAACAGTTCTTTATCCTCAATGGAGTAGTTCGCCTCGGCTGGCGAGAACTTCTTGGAGTAGTACGAGCAGGGTAGTAGTTGGCCCGATGTGGAGTGCTGGCTGAGGACTGCCCCGACGGCAACACTGGAGGCGTCTACCTCTACGATGAAGGGGCGTGCAGGATCCGGGTGGCGGAGGCAGGTGTCGGCTAAGAATGCTTCTTTTAAATCTGCAAATGCTTTGACGGCAGCATCGGGCCAGGACTTGACATCGGCTCCTTTACGGGTCAGAGCCGTGAGAGGAGGGTCTCGGTGGGAGTAGTGAGGGATGAAGTGTCTGTAAAGTTAGCAAACCCCAGGAACCTTTGCAGAGCCTTGAGACCAACCGGACGGGGCCAGTTCGTGATGGCAGAAACCTTCTCGGGATCCATCTGGAACCCCGTGGATGAGATGATGTATCCTAGGAAGGGTAACGATTCTGCCTTGAAGACGCATTTCTTCAGCTTGGCATAAAGGTGATTGTCCCTTAGAGCTTGTAAAACTTGTCCGACATGCCGACAATGGGACTCCAGATCCTTGGAATAGATCAGCACGTCATCTAAGTACACGATGACGTGCGAGTGTAGCATCTCACGCAAGACCTCGTTCATAAGGTTATAGAAGACTGCTGGGGCATTGCAGAGTCCAAAGGGCATTACCGTACTCGTAATGCCCATCCCTGGTGTTGAAGGCAGTCTTCCATTCATCCCCGGGGCGTATGCGGACGAGGTTGTATGCCCCTCGGAGGTCTAGCTTGGTGAAGAGTTTGGACCCTTGGAGCCTATCCAAGAGTTCGGGGATCAGTGGAATGGGGTAGCGATCTCTCTTAGTAGTGGCATTCAGGCCTCGATAGTCAATACAAGGGTGGAGTGAGCCGTCCTTCTTTCCCACAAAAAAGAAGCCGGTCCCAGCGGGGGAACGAGAGGGGCGAATGAAGCCCTTAGCAAGGTTCTCAGCAATGTACTGGGACATGGCGGCCGTCTCTGGCAGAGATAGCGGGTATACCCGGCCCCGAGGAGGTGTGGTACCGGGGAGCAGATCAATAGGACAGTCAAACGGTCGGTGTTGAGGGAGAATCTCAGCCATCTCCTTGGAGAATACATCTGCGAAGGCATGGTATGGCTCTGGTAGTAGAAGGGACGAGCAAAGCTGGATCGAAGACGGAGGACGCGGGACCTGGAGACAGTGTGTGAAGCAGAAGGGACTCCACTGGGTCAACTGGAGGGTGTCCCATTGAATCACAGGAGAGTGGCGGCATAGCCACGGCAGACCGAGGATCAAGGGATGGACTGCCCGCTCCAATACTGGCAGCGTGATCTCCTCCAAGTGGAGCAATCTGGTCTGGAGAGTCAATGGACCTGTACTGCAGGAGATGGTCCCTGGGAGCAAGGTGCCGTGGATAGAAGAGATGCACAGAGGAGGGTCTTTGGGCCGTGTGGGTAGAGATAGCTGATCCACCAAGTCTGCTACTATAAAGTTTCCCTCAGCCCCGGAGTCAATGAAGGCTCGAGTCTGAAGTTCCCCTCCGGGGTATTTGAGTTTCACCGGTATGGTGCATTGAGGAGCTGAGCCCACATAGCCTAGGAGTAGCTCCTCAGAATGACCTAGGCATGGTCGTTTCCCAGACGCTCCGGGCAACTGGTAAGAAAGTGTCCCTTTCCTCCGCAGTAGGACAAAGGCCGTGGGACCGGCGTCTCTTCTTTTCCTCCACGGACAACGGTGACCTGCTCAGCTGCATTGGCTCTCCTGGTGTGAATGACTAGGCTGGTGCCTTGGGTGCCGTGGGTCGGGCGTGACTCTGGGAAGCCGGGGGAGACCTTCGAAAGGAGCGCGTCTCCTTGTCTCATTGATGCAGCCGGCGATCCACCCTACCAGCTATATCGATCAAATCATTGAGGTCATCCGGGAGATCTCGGCCGGCCAGCTCATCCTTGATGCGGCTAGACAGGCCCTCAAAAAAGATCCCTCTAAGGCAGTCATCCCGCCAACCGACCTCCATGGCAAGGGTGCGGAAGTCTATAGTATAGTCCATCATCGAACGCACCCCTTGCCTGAGGTGCAAAGGTTCAGAGGCGGCGGTGGTTTGACGCGCAGGGTCATTGAAGGCCTGGCGGAAGTTAAGAATGAACTCCTGGAGGTTATGTAGGAGGGGTTCCCACATGGGAGAGGCCCAGTCCAGTGCTTTCCCATCCAATAAAGAGAAGATATAGGCCACCTTGACCGAGGGGAACTGTGCCAGCAAGACGGTGAACTGGACGTAGCACTGGTTCAGGAAGCCTCGGCATGCTTTGGTGTCCCCAGCATAGCGAGTTGGAGCAGGCAACTGGGTTACTGACGCAGAGCTGGGGACGGGAGCGGAAGGCGGAGCTGGAGGTAGGTCGGTGGTGGTGTCTCCAAATGGGAGACCAGCTGTTCCACGGTGGCAGCAAGGGCGTCAATGCAATGCTGTTGTTGTTGGAGGCGTTGTGCCATTCCTGGAATGGCCTGTAGACTGGGAGCCTCCGCCGGGTCCATGGCCTTGCAAACTGTTAAGGCTAGACTGCGGTAAGGCAAGAAGTGGACTCTTGGGCCGGCCTGCAGGTCAATCACAGAGCAGACCGGGAGACAGAGTCAGGTCTGGCAAGGTTTCACCCAGAGCCGGGAATCCCCCCGGGAGGAGCCCATAGGGACCCTGGCCCTAGGGACTAGGGCACAGCCTAGAGAGTCCAGAGAGTTCAGAGGGACCCGCTGGGCACAAGGCAGGTCGTTGCAGGCAGGCAAGTCAAAGAGGTAGGTGGAGTCAGACCCGGCGGGGAACTGGTAGGCTGGGCCGCGGGCTGACCAGGACAGGGGCAGACGACAGGCTAGCAGAGAGGTTCGCGGTGGACCGGGGTCAATGCAGACGGTTGGCTGGCAGAGAAGTCTGTGGTGAACTGGGGTTTAGGCAGGCGGCTGGCTAGCAGAGAAGTCCGTGGCAAACCAGGGTCAAGGCATGCGGCTGGCTAGCAGAGAAGTCCGTGGCAAACCGGGGTCTAGGCAGGCGGCTGGCTAGCGGAGAAGTCCGTGGCAAACCGGGGTCAAGGCAGGCGGCTGGCTAGCGGAGAAGTCCGTGGCAAACCGGGGTCAAGGTAGGCGGCTGGCTAGCGAAGTCCGTGGCAAACCGTGGTCAAGGCAGGCGGTTGTAGCGGAGAATTCCGTGGCAAACCGGGGTCAAGGCAGGCAGCCGGCTAGCAGAGAAGTCCATGGCAAACCAGGGTCAAGACAGGTGGCAGGCTAGCAGAGAAGTCCGTGGCAAACCGGGTTAACAACCAAAGAGACAACGAGAATCAGCAAGCAGGAACAGGAACAGGAAGCAACTAATCAGCAGGGAACCTCGTTGCAAGGCGTCTAATGGAGGACTGGACGCCGGTTAAATCAGGAGCGGGGCGTGACGTCAGCAGGCGAGGCGGAGCCGGGCTTCTGGGTGCTGTGTGCTTAATAGAGCCCTCCTCGCGCGCGAGGCCAGGAGGGAATAGGCCTGTAATGGCGTCTTCCTCGTGGGAACTCCTCGGGCGGGGCCCCCGCCGAGCCGGGAGTTCAGCGGAATCCTGCGGAGACTGGAGAGAAGGTAAACGGGCCTGACCCCGAACATGAGAGGAGCAGTCGGGACCACAACAGTATGTACTTGAGTCGCTATTTTATGAGTTTTACGTTAATACATTAGATCACTTATTCACACAGTTTTACACCTTATATCAGACTCATCTGTTTTCTACTGTTGATTGAGTGGGAGGGCTGGATGAACTGGGTGGAGGTTGGGTGAAATACTAGAAGGGTCTTGATGAACTGGAAATGGACTGTGAACTTGTGGAGGTCTCAGCAAGCTGGTATGTATGCATATTTTCAAATTTGCATGAACAAGTTATTTTTTATGTGTTTAAAATATATACATCTATACTTATAAAATAGAGAACGTATGTACTTTCAATACATTGCAAATATTTGTGCATACTGAAACATGCATGCATATGTTGAGGGGGCAGATATATATGTTTAAGGAACCATAGGTTTCCTTACCATAAGATGTGAACTGAAATCAGGGAGAGGTATAAAGAGATAAGAGAGTAGAAGTTGGGGTTTGGGATCCCCCATGTGAGAGAAGTACATCGTGTGTTCTTGAGCTTTTATAAACCTTTGCCACTATCTTAGAATATGGAATTTTAGTTAAATTTTGCCATGCTGTGGGACAGCCCTGTCTGTGCAGTCTCCACTTTTGATTATTTTTCTGGGAAAAAGGATTCTGGCGGTCTTCTTCACAGAGACCTTGGTGAAGAAGTAGAAACAGAATGCATCACCCCTTACTTTTGGTCCAGAATTTTAGACACTCTTTTGCTACTGGAAAAGGAAGTTTTTCCATATATTTATAATAATGTAGACAGTTACAAATAATAGTGAGACTGATGCCTGAATCTCCATTGCTGGACAATACCAAGTATCACCAACTTGTTAGCACCAATCTGGATGATGAGGAGTTCTAATTTGCTGATACCAGTTCAGCACTCCATGGCCTCCAGCATCTCTAGGTTGTGCTTTCTTTCACTGAACATTATTTTGTCCTTACTACTCCCTTTGCCTTTGAGGATGTTAAGGGTGGGATATTTGCAGTACTGCAACATTCAAACCCTGTTGCTACAACTGTCATATAATATGACAGAAAAAGGTAAACATTGGTCCAGATGCCTGGGCTTCAGCTTAGGCTATGGTTCAGGCCCAGGCCACAGTGCTGGGTCCTGGCTTATGTTGAGGCCCAGGTATCGGTATCCAACCTATGGGTTGAGCCCCAGCATCAGGCCTTGCTCCAAGCTGAAACCCGAGCACTGGTATCTGGTATCTGGGTAGGGCTCCGGTTTCGGGCTTGGGTCTGGGCTGTTACCCAGTCATAAGTAACAGGCCTTTGGGCCAGGCCCCTACTTTAGGCTTGTGTCGAGGCCAAGCTTCCAGTATCGGACCTGTGTCTGGGACAAGACCCTAGCATCGGGACCTGGTCTCCAGACTGGGCCACACCATTAGGCCTTAGCCTGAGCTATGGCCTAGGATGAGGCCCAGGCATTGGCTTGGGCCCCAGCATTGGGCCTGGGTCCAGGCTGAGGCCCAAGTGTTTGGAACCAGTCATCGGACCAAGCTATGACATGGCATTGGGCCTGGGCCTGATTCATGGCTGAGGCCAAGGTCCAGATGTCAGGACCCACCCTCTGAGTTAGGTCCTGTTATAAGACATGGGTCTGGGCCAAGGGTCCTGCATAGGGACCCTGTCTCCAGATTGAACTGCAGCATTGGGCCTGACCTGGGCCCATTTATCCCACTGAATATCCAAGAAAAGTTTTACCACTAACTGCACTGTAGGGATGTGCATGGGAAAAAATGTTTTGGTTTTTTTTGGCTCATTTTCTGGAGGTTTTTCTCCCATGAATTTCAGTTCATGAATTGTTTGATTTGTTTCATTCTTGAGAAACAAAAACAAATCAAACAATAACACCCCATGAAAAATGGCAAAAAAGGGAAACAAAGCCTCTCAGAGCCTGCTGCCTGCCCTCCTTGAAAAATGCCGGGGTCAGGATCCCCTCCGGCCCCTCTTGCCCTGTCTATTGGGATCTGCCAGTGAGGCATAGCCGAACCCTCGGCCTTGCATAGGTCAAGGGCATGGTATGCCTGCCTCCCACCCAAATGGACAAATGCTAGGGTCAGAATCTCCCCCGGCTCCCACTTTCCCTGTCTGGTGGGGATCTGCCGGTGAGGCACAGAGAACCCTCAGCCTTGCATAGGACAAAGGCATAGTAGGTTGCCAAGAAATCAGCCTACTCAAGGCTGATGCCTTGGCCTGGCATGGAGGCTGAGTCCCAATGGCTTTTCCATGAACTAAACCAGAGTCCAGCCTCAGCCCTGACACCATGACCAGACCCAGACCCTTGCCCAGATGCAGGCCCAACGCCGTGATCCGGCCCAGAGTCTGAATCTGAATGTCTGTGCCTCAGACTAGGTCAGAGCCGGACCCAGGCCTGGCACCAGAAATGGCCTGGATGCTGGGTCCTGATGACAGGGCCCCTGCTCGAATCTAGGCCCAACATTGCAACCCAACCCGGAGGCTGAGTCCCGACAACTTGTCCTTAGCCTAAGCCAAAGCCTAGACTCAGGCCTAATGCCATGACCCAGCCTGGTGGCCGGGTCCCTATGTTGGGGCCTCGGCCCGCATATAAGCCCAACACTGTGACCCGATCCAGAAGCCAGTTCCCAACACCTATGCCTTGGCCTAGTATGGTCCCCGGACTCAGGTCCAATGCCACTACCCGGCCTAGAGGATAGGTCTCAATGCTGGGGCTTGGTCCTAGGCTGGGGCCTGGTCCTAGGCTGGAGCCCGGACCTAGGCCCAATGCCACAACCCAACCTGGAGGCCAGGTCCCAATACCAGGTCCTCAGCCTGGACCCATTCCCAAAATTGAGACCCAACCCAGGGGCTGTGTCCCAATGCCTGGGCCTTGGCCTGTACCCAGGCCTGAAATCGGACCCTGGCCTGCACAATATCATCACATAATGCTCTAACTTTACCAACTATAATATTGGCTGCTGCAGTGCTCTCTCTCGCAGACTGTCTGGACTTTTTTCACAGCCAACACATCTCCTTCCTCATGTGTACCATCTCCTGTTGTATTGCAGTCCATCACACCATCAAATTGGCTTTGACGAGCTCCTGCCTTAGAAATAGTTCCCCCATGACCTGTTCTGCCATTCATCAATGCCATTGAGTGGTGTTCCTATTGGTGGGAAAATTATGTGGAATCCCACCATTGACCACAGAGGTGCCTGTAGAAATGTCCATTCTTGTGCCAGGTGTTGCTGCTACATCCTGGATATCTAACATGAATATATCTGGCCAGGATTAATGAAGCTTGATCATCTGACTGTCATCCATTGCAGGAGGAGGTGAAGCATCCAGAGATGCTTGCTGGTTCTCTGTGGTGAGCCCCTTTGTGGCTATTGGTCGATGGTCACCTAGCAAAATAAAAGAAGAAAAAACATATCAGAGCCAAATACTATTACAGACTTTTGAGTGTCCCTCCCCAGCCCTCTTAACCCCAGAGTTAAATTCCCCACCATACTCACCTAATTCTGCAGCCTCCATGTCTATCCTGCTAGCATGGACACCAGCAAACTAGTTTTTCTGAAGTGTCCCTCATACCAACTCCTCCACTGCGTGGTGTGTTTCCTGCCATCAGTTGCTTATACTTCTCTATCTGTGCCAGCTTGGCCTTGACATCCACCTGATGTCCCGCCATCAATGTTTCAGCTGGTCCACTGCCTAGGTAGTCACTAATTGTGTTTTGCGTTTACTGAATGTACAGCAAAAGACCCTGGTTACCCTCCCCTCTCCCCCCCCCCCCCCCCCCTCCCCCAGTTCCTTTTATCAGTTACACTGTAAAGCCCTGTTGGCTATGTTCATGTTGTATGGAAACCGATGTGATGTTTTCTTAACGAATGTCGGTATACAAAAAAAAACTTTAAATAAACAAATAAACAAATAAATAAATAAATAAATAAATAAATAACAGGCTTCTACCTTCCTTGGCAATACTGTCCCATACGTTTCTCTTCTGCCTGAAGAGAGCACTGTGCTTTTCACAGACTTGTTGCACCAGAAAATCCTTCTCTCCCTCTGTGAAGTGCACATTGCATTGATGCTGCTTCTCTGAACTGCTGACTGCTGCTTCCTGCCTACTCTTTGCTCCCTGATGATGACCGTGGTGGGTTTCTACTTTCCTGAGTGTGACTCTCTCTACCTATTCATCTCCATTCGCTCTGACCTTCCACCTGCTTTCTTTTCTCTCTCCCCTCTTCAATTGCCCCTGCTAGTTCATGCATGCCCCTCTCTTCCTGCCCCATCTCCCCTCTCTAGTTGCACTCAGTCAACTCATACTCCTCCTATCCTCTCTGTTATCACTTGCGCTCCTGTCACACTCATCTACTCCCATTCATATCCCCTCTGCTACGTTCCATTCTCTCCACAGCCACAAACACTCTGGTCTTTCAAGAACCTAAACACAAAAGTGGACAGATAGTCACAAACCAACAATCAGATGCACTCAAAAGATTCACTCAAGAACACAGACAAAAGACTAAAGGATGGGAAACAGCAAAGTTAAAACAAGCAACAGAAAAGTCACCATGTAGCATCACAAAGCACCAAGAACAACCACCACTCTTATACTAAGAAAATCTCCAATGCCTAGTCCAGAGCTCATTTAACACCACCCAACACCGACAAAATTGCCTTGGAAAATGCTGCCTTTAATTTGTATGTGAGAAGACGTGTCCAAGAAAATAGATTGACATTTGTGCGCCACCAATCACATCACAGGTCAGCATAGGTCATTTTTCTCAAATAGGGAATATTGCAACATTTCTCCTACTAGTGTCAATTTTTACTGTGTTTTTATCATGTTTTTCTGCATGTCAGTTTTAATGCCAGTTTTTGCATGCTTTGTGAGAGTATCATAGATTGTTAGCACTGGTTTAATTTGCATATCATTAGTTTATAGCATTGAGTGGGTTACTAAAATTGACTCTAAAATTTGGTGCCATTTTTATCACTGGTTTAATTGATTCTGAATAGATAATATTTGTCTATGTTCTCTGGGATTATTATATATCTATATCTATATTATAGAGATGTTGTGATTAACAAATTCCAATTCAGGTTTTTCTAATTTGCACATGTTTGTATTGATATTATGTTATTGATTAATAAGTGTATTTTTGATACTGTATTTATGAATAAAAAATATATGTAATATGATATATATATATATATATATATATATATATATATAACATAGATATCCCAGAGAACATAGACAAATATTATCTATTCAGCATCAATATACTAAAACACCCCTTCTACACACATACTCACATACTCATTCATTCATCATACACACCCCCACCCAATATTAAATAATCACGTATCAGTTTTCTGAACAGTTCTAAAGACCACACTCTGCCTCATTAACATTTGAAACCTATCATTTTAATTCATCTCACATGATTATAACTAATCCCACGCTGATTACATCCCACAAACTTTTTTTTTCAATTATCCAAATACCCTATTATCAATTCCCCACACTGGATTCTGACACTATATCAGCCAGGGTTTTCTCCACCCTATTATCAATTCCCCACACTGTATTCTGCCACTTTATCATCCAGGGCCTTCTCCATATATCTGTATCCACACAGGATCACTCCAATGCGTCCCAACAAGGATCCTTGTTTCGCCTCAGCTTCTTCAGGGGATGGCTTAGATCCAAGCCAGAAAAGAAATCAGCACCTTCTTTCTCCCCAAGAAACTCAATTACAGAAACAAAATTGAAAAACAATTAAAAAACAACAACTCCCAAAAGTATCACAATCCCCTTATTCAGTTCACAACTCACTTCCTCCAATATTCTAAAAAAAATGCAGCTTCCATTCACCAGCTTAACTTCAATTCAACCTATAATAAAGACATTATATTAAAGGTGTTTGTGCAAACATCACAATTCACAATTCTTTGTATACAATATCAATGAACTCTAACCTTCCATGATCGTTCAACATTTCTCAAAACATCTTCAGAAAATGACTCCACATCATCCGTATCTCTATCCAACTCACGTGTACCTATTCAAACACAAAGTACACAAAATAACATCCACTATAAAACTTCCAAATAGCTCAAGCTGACACAAAATTCTAGAACTCATTAATCCAATCTTACTTTTACAACTTCCCCAATTTCACTTTCCACTATACCAACCAATATCTCACTCCGACCAGAACCCGTCCTTCAATACAGCGAATCGGAATAATTCAACTCATGGTGACAGTAACCAAATGGTGTCTATCTAACTGTTATAAGAGAGCATTCATCAACTACACCCAATAACTCCACCCCACATCCAATGCACACACAAACAACCAATAAGAATAAGACTGTCTCCACTACCTCACAACGTATGTCGACGTACCCATTCACAACATAGTTTCAACAAATCCATTCATCATGCAACTCCAAAACAACCATACGTAACTTGCCTGTCTCTACTACTTCACAATGTATATCAACATACCCATTCACAACATAGCTTCAACAAATCCATTCATCACACAACTCCAACACACCCACACATAATGTCACTCAAACATACCATACACAATCTAACACTGGTGTGCCAAAGTACAACAAAACACTGACATAGCCCGTTATAGAACAGAACTCAAACATACTAGGGGTGTGCATTCGTTTCTTATGTATTTCTAATCCGCAACGTATAGAGCCATGTTCGTTGTATTCATGGGCAAGCGAAATATATCACAATTCCCCATGAATACAACGAATTTTCACCGAATTATTCGGCCATCTAAAGGAGCCAATTTAAACAACCCCCCCACCCTCCTGACCCCCCAAGACTTACCAAAACTCCCTGATGGTCCAGCGGGGGGTCCGGGAGCCATCTCCTGCACTCACACCCTCGGCTGCCGGTATTCAAAATGGCACCGATAGCCTTTGACCTTCTATGTCACAGGGGCTACCAGTGCCATTGGTCAGCCCCTGTCACATGGTAGGAGCAATGGATGGCTGGCACCATCTTGTGCTCCTACGATGTGACATGAGCTGACCAATGGCACCGGTAGGCCCAGTGACATAGTAAGGGCAAAGGCTATCAGCACCATTTTGATTACTGGCAGCTGAGGGTGTGAGTGCAGGAGATGGCTCCCAGACCCCTGCTGGACCACCAAGGACTTTTGAAAAGTCTTGGGGGACCCTCCTGACCCCCACAAGACTTGCCAAAAGTCCAGCGGGGGTCTGGGAGTGACCTCCTGCACTCGGGCCATTGGCTACCAGTAATCAAAATGGTGCCGATAGTCTTTGCCCTTACTATGTCACAGAGGCTACCGGTGCCATTGGTCGCCCGTATGACATAGTGAGGGCAAAGGTAGCGCCGGCGCCATTTTGAAGATTGGCAATACGGCCCGCGTGCAGGAGGTCGCTCCCGGACCCCCGCTGGACTTTTGGCAAGTCTTGTGGGGGTCAGGAGGCCCCCCCAAGCTGGCCAAAAGTCCCTGGGGGTCCAGTGGGGGTCCGGGGGCGATCTCCTGCACGCGTGAAGTCGGGAGCCAGGAACCAAAATGGCGCCGGCGCTACCTTTGCCCTGTCACATGATAAGGGCAAAGGGCCACCGGTGCCATTTCTCAATGCAGCCATGGCCAGAGAGAGAGGGAGATCGCGCCGGGAGCCCCCCACTGGACCCCAGGTAATTTAAAACATTTTGGGGGGGTTCGGGAGGGTGGGGGATTTGTTGTAAAGGTTCGGGGTGGGTTTTAGGGTTTTTTTGGTGTGCCGGTTTTCCCGCCCTCCCCCGATTTATGATTTTTAACGATTTTTTAAAAATAAAAAACACGACGATCAGATTTCCCTCCCCCCCAGCCAAAATCGATCGTTAAGACGATCGTTCACACGATTCACACCCCTAATGGCTACTGCTCATTCAGATATCTGTCATATTCATTAATAATTCAGTCATCTTAAAAAATCTGTCTAAAATGGAGAGTATATTTAAAATGTACTTATCTTATGCTCATATATGAAATAGCTGTTCAGAAAAGGCATTCCTAGAGTTTTTGATTTACCCAGTCAGCATTAATTTTCAACTCTAACCACTTAAATCACCCTAATAGTTTCCTTTTGAAAGCTGCCTACAAAGTACATGCATACCCAGTGTCTGCATACATTTTCAACTGCTATTGCATTAGGCAACTGAGCCAAAATCAAACAGCATGCATCGATTTGAAAATAAAATCTGCTTACATTTATTTCCTCTCTGACCTAAGCAAGCCCCTCTTTTTAATCCTGCTAAAAGTATATGCACTGTGAAAGTCCACTTGTACTTTTAGTTGCTTTGCTGACAACAAGTTTCATCCAGAGAAACCTACCCAGGCAACATTCCTGGAGAAAAACCTTTTGAAAAATTTCCTCTATTGGGTTAAATTTCAAAGTGATTTCTGCACCTTAAAAAAGAGTGTTTTTTATTCAGACTAGGCCTTTTATAAAATTGTCTAATGGATATGCAGGTAAACTTAAGTGTGTATATCTTTTCAAAGCAGATATATGTGTAAGCCTGCTTTAAAAATTGGTGTAATTTATGTACATATTTGTGGCATAAGTTATGTGGAATGTTTGAAAATTACCCTTCTTTTGTAAATGTTTAACACATTGAAAACTATCCCCATGATTCTCAAACATTCGGAAGGTTCCTGTGTTGGTTATTGTCAAAAAAACAAGTAGTGTAACCTTAATATGTTTAAATAATGCATACTATATACACAACTGGGTAGTGACCTAAGGAACAGGACTTTTTAAAAATGAATAACTTGGTCAACATAAAAGGTTCACCACTGAAACACGGTGTTAAAATGTGCTCCAGTTGAGTAGCATACTTTTTAGTCATAGGACATTTATTGTCTGCTTCTTATTTCAAATTATTTTAAAAGAGGTAATACATATTTAAGTCTAATATTCACCTGTGTAAGTGCTATTCCTTTTTTTTCAAAATTTTGATGTATTCTTTTGATATTCTCTGCTATGATAGAATGTTAAGATAATGATTTATTATCATTTAAAAATGATAAAGACATTTTAAAAAGAGATAACTAAAGGACTGAACTTGATATCCAATGATTTATTTCACTAGAAAATTGACTTCCTTCAATACTGGAACAGTATGATCAGATTTAAAAAATTCACAAATACTGCACTTATTTCTTTTCCAGAACATATAAAGTCCATTATTCTTCTTCATAAGCAAACAGTAAATACTGTGAGCAGGAATATATCTTATTTGTTAACCCCTAGTCTGTGAAAATATTATAGTATTTAGATTAGATCAGATTTTAGATTTGTATATTACTGTCACAATCCAAGGGCTTGATTTACTAAGGCTTTTCTCCCATTCTGTGTCTATAGGAGAAAAGTTTACTATTAAATCAGGCACAAAGATTTCGTGAAGCAACAACATATAATGCAATACATAATAAGGCAAAAGTAGTAAATTGCAAAAAAGTCTCATGTTTAGCCAGGAACATAACTGCCAATATCCTTCACATATAGCAGACAAGATTATATAAGACAAATCCAAATTGCCAAGTCCAATGTCAGAAAGGGTTAATTCCAAATCTCTATGAGTGAACCAGACCAATTTTCTGGTCTATTGTGCTCACATCTGACCACCGGTGGGAAATGCAAGACAGCTCAAAGGTCTTAAAAGTGCTTACTTTTCTTTCCTGAGTGAACCTGTGATGATGAGTCCATTGTAACACTGATTTTTTTTCTCACATTTGAAGATTTCTAACAGATTTGTCTGAGTACGATAGCGTTTAAAAAAATTGTCATGAAATTGAAGTATGAGAATGGTTGCAATTTTGTAAAAAAAAAAAAAAAAAGTACAAGTAATCTATCGTTCTTCCAGTTAGATCCTTATAATATTCAGTAATGGTTACTATCCTGTAGATGCATGCCATTTTTTATTAATATTCTCAAACTGGTTCAAAAACACTTTTTCTTTCATGAGTCACAATAATGACACCTGTCTACCAAAGAAATCACCTAATTAATAATGAAGCATGTCATTTGGACAGGAAGTACAAAATATGGATGGTGTTCAGAGAGTTACATTACTCAAGTGCTCAAACTTATAGTCCTTCTGATCATTATATTTTATTTTCACTAATGAAGAGTTTGCTTCTTGTTTCTTTAGGCCATCTGTGGTACATTGAACACTATCTCCAGAAATCTTGTTCAGACTGCCTATTATAAACCTTTAGGAGTTTTCTATAAGCAAAATCTGACTAGATTATGTTTCTGAGTTGCTTCATCAGATTACAGCACAATAACCTTGTCTAAGACTGATTTATTATACAATTCCTAAATAAATTGGGACTGTCTAGAATGATATAATACTCTGCAGCAGAAATCTGTGTAATTTCTTTGCAAATGATCAATATAGTAAATTCTAAAAGTACTGTATACTGCATCTGTCTTGCCCTCTATAGCAGTGTATATATCTCTTAAGAAGATTTCTGGGATGCCATTTCTTTTAAGAACTTCTATTTAAATCTATGTGAATTTATTTGAATAAATATGCAAGTGGTGTTCCATATGTTCCACTTTTTAAGATTGATTTTAATTTCTGTGTTCATTTAAAGCTATATTAATTTCTGTGAATTTAATAGAACACCATCTCAATTTTAGCAGGTAAAAAAAAAATATATGCATACATATTGGACATAGATATAGGACTATGAGAATGTTTTAATTAATTTTACCAGTAGCTCTCTCTAGTTTCTCTTAACTGGCAATATTTCACTTCTGTGATGATACATTTGTTTTCATTTATTTAGGGAATGATATTCAATGATGTCAGAAATGCCAAAGTTAAACAGGTAACTTTAACAGGCAGGGATGTAAACTTTTGAACCAGTGAACGGGCGCACATTTGCATGTGTGTGTCGGCCCGTGCCCAGGGATGCAGCTATTTTATAATTTGTGTGTGTAATGTATATGTGTGCATGTTATAAAATAGCCTGGCCATACGCACATGTGCACCTAATATTAAGTAGATTAAGTAGGCGTGTGCATGATTGTGCAAATCCTGCTTCTACCACACATTCCAGGTTTACCAGTCATCCAGTTAAAAGCTAAGTTCTCTAACCCCCCCCCCCCCCCCCCCCCCGGTTTGATAGCTTACTCTCCCCACAGTTACCGTAGACTGTTTAAACTCCTCAGAAATGGCTCGCTTCTTTTATTTTATAGCTTACTCATCATCCATTGCAAAAGTAAAGATATGAGGTAGGGGAGCATAGCACACATTGGGGCTCATAAGTATTAGAGATGTGAATCGTGTCCTCGATCGTCTTAACGATCGATTTCGTCTGGGAGGGGGAGGTAATCGTATTGTTGCCGTTTGGGTGGGTAAAGTATCGTGAAAATCGTTAAAATCGTGAGCCGGCACACTAAAACCCACTAAAACCCACCCCGACCCTTTAAATTAAATCCCCCACCCTCCCGAACCCCCCCCCCCAAATGCTTTAAATTACCTGGGGATCCAGCGGCGGTCCGGAACGGCGGCGGTCCGAAATGGCCTCCTGCTATTGAATCGTTTTGTCTTCAGCCGGCGCCATTTTGCAAAATGGCCACCGCAAAATGGCGGCGGCCATAGACCAACACGATTCGACTGCAGGAGGTCATTCCAGACCCCCGCTGGACTTTTGGCAAGTCTTGTGGGGGGTCAGGAGGCCCCCCCAAGCTGGCCAAAAGTTCCTGGGGGTCCAGCGGGGGTCTGGGAGCGATTTCCTGCCGCAAATCGTTTTCCGTACGGAAAATGGCGCCGGCAGGAGATCGACAGCAGGAGGTCGTTCAGCGGGGGTCCGGAACCCTTGCTGAACGACCTCCTGCAGTCGATCTATTGCCGGTGCCATTTTCCGTACGGAAAACGATTCGCGGCAGGAAATCGCTCCCAGACCCCCGCTGGACCCCCAGGAACTTTTGGCCAGCTTGGGGGGGCCTCCTGACCCCCACAAGACTTGCCAAAAGTCCAGCGGGGGTCTGGAACGACCTCCTGCAGTCGAATCATGTTGGTCTATGGCCGCCGCAAAAAGGCGGCGGCCATTTTGCAAAATGGCGCCGGCTGAAGACAACACGATTCAATAGCAGGAGGCTGTTTCGGACCGCCGCTCTACCCAGGGTAATTTAAGGCATTTGGGGGGGGTTCGGGAGGGTGGGGGATTTAATTTAAAGGGTCGGGGGTGGGTTTTAGGGGGTTTTAGTGTGCCGGTTTTCCTGCCCTCCCCCTTCCCCCAATTTACGATTTTTTGACGATAAATCGGGGGAATTGGTATTGTATCGTGGCCCTAACGGTTTTTGACGATTTAAAATATATCGGACGATATTTTAAATCGTCAAAAAACGATTCACATCCCTAATAAGTATTTACATTCACAACTCTTGGCCAGGCCCCAAATGCCCCATGCCTAGCCCAGCCCAGACCATGCTTTGTCCCTTTTGGAAACTTTGGAGATGTGTGCACTGCGGCATTTAAGCACGTATATGGGCACTTAAAAAAATACATTTGGCGTGCATGAGACTGACTTCATCGTGCATCTCCTAATTTTAGAGCATGCAGGGCTTTTAAAATTCACTTTTGAGTTCATCTAGATATTCAACTGTACCTAATCAGCTAAATATATGGCTAAATATCTCTATAAATACAACATTTTTGTGAATAGATTTAAATCAGTTCTTTCTTTGTACAACCATAATTATCTGGACAAATTTACACCTGGATTTATCAAAATGTGGTAAATATCGCTTAGTGATAGCTAAAGGGGTGTATTTTATGCTAATAGACAGTTTATCACAATTTGTGCTAATACCTATGTGAAGAACTAAGCACCTGTTGTATTTCCTGCATGCAACCACTGGGGGACCATTTTTGAGAGAGAGAGAAAATGAACTGAGCCATAATGTCCTCTCCCTAGATTATATCCCTATGCGAGGCCTACCTAGTAACTTGAGGTGAGGTTTAGGTATTAGTGTAGGAGGTTAGGGGCCACTTTGACATTCAAAGTGAGAAGTACGAACAGAACAGTGGTCTCTTGTGAAGATTTGATGACCTTCGGAGTGAGAAAACTCACTCAAAGATGAGATTTGTGCAATGTTCTTTCAACCTAGTTAAAAAGGCATCCTTAAGTTCTTGAAAGACCACTACATTTTTGGGGGGCCAATCCTTTGTGTTAGTTCCCTTGTAAGTGAGGACAGTGAGAGGTGGCGCCATAGTATTGGTAATAGTTAACATAGCCCAGAAACCTTTGTAGGGCACACAGTCCTACTGGATGAGGCCAATCCTGGATGCTCTTAATCTTCTCGGAGTCATATGGAATCCCTCCCTGTATATGATATACACCAGGAGGGGTAGACTCTCAGTTTTGAACAAACATTTCACAAGTTTAGCTTACAGGTTATTTTATCACAATAATTGTAGAACCATGATGGTGGGAATGGGGGTCCTTGGAGAATATGAGAATGTCATCAAGGTATATGACGACACATATTTTGGAAGACGGCTGGGGTGTTACATAGCCTGAACAGCATTACCAAGTACTCATAATGTCCATCCTGACATTATGAGTACTTGGTAATGCCAAGATGATATTTGTGCAAGGTTCTCTCAACCTTTACTAGCAGGACTGGGAATCGTACATTACATTTATGCAGATGATATACAATTACTGTTACCCATTCCAAACACCATTGAAGAAACAATGAAACTAGCCAATATGTACCTAGAAATAATCAAACAGCAACTAAACCAGATGGAATTGGTTATAAACATTGACAAAACTGAATTATTACATCTTGAACGTAAAAACACTCACCACACACAACCAACTAGGGATGTGAATCGTGTCCTCGATCGTCTTAACGATCGATTTCGGCTGGGAGGGGGAGGGAATCGTATTGTTGCCGTTTGGGGGGGTAAAATATCGTGAAAAATCGTTAAAAATCGTTAAAAATCGAAAAATCGAAAAACCGGCACATTAAAACCCCCTAAAACCCACCCCCGACCCTTTAAATTAATCCCCCACCCTCCCGAACCCCCCCCAAATAACTTAAATAACCTGCGGGTCGTTAAAAATCGAAAAATCGAAAAACCGGCACATTAAAACCCCCTAAAACCCACCCCCGACCCTTTAAATTAAATCCCCCACCCTCCCGAACCCCCCCCAAATAACTTAAATAACCTGCGGGTCCAGCGGCGGTCCGGAACGGCAGCGGTCCGGAACGGGCTCTTGCTCCTGAATCTTGTCGTCTTCAGCCGGCGCCATTTTCCAAAATGGCGCCGAAAAATGGCGGCGGCCATAGACGAAAAAGATTGGACGGCAGGAGGTCCTTCCGGACCCCCGCTGGACTTTTGGCAAGTCTCGTGGGGGTCAGGAGGCCCCCCACAAGCTGGCCAAAAGTTCCTGGAGGTCCAGCGGGGGTCAGGGAGCGATTTCCCGCCGCGAATCGTTTTCGTACGGAAAATGGCGCCGGCAGGAGATCGACTGCAGGAGGTCGTTCAGCGAGGCGCCGGAACCCTCGCTGAACGACCTCCTGCAGTCGATCTCCTGCCGGCGCCATTTTCCGTACGAAAACGATTCGCGGCGGGAAATCGCTCCCTGACCCCCGCTGGACCTCCAGGAACTTTTGGCCAGCTTGTGGGGGGCCTCCTGACCCCCACGAGACTTGCCAAAAGTCCAGCGGGGGTCCGGAAGGACCTCCTGCCGTCCAATCTTTTTCGTCTATGGCCGCCGCCATTTTTCGGCGCCATTTTGGAAAATGGCGCCGGCTGAAGACGACAAGATTCAGGAGCAGGAGCCCGTTCCGGACCGCTGCCGTTCCGGACCGCCGCTGGACCCGCAGGTTATTTAAGTTATTGGGGGGGGGGTTCGGGAGGGTGGGGGATTTAATTTAAAGGGTCGGGGGTGGGTTTTAGGGGGTTTTAGTGTGCCGGCTCACGATTCTAACGATTTATAACGATAAATCGTTAGAATCTGTATTGTATTGTGTTCCATAACGGTTTAAGACGATATTAAAATTATCGGACGATAATTTTAATCGTCCTAAAACGATTCACATCCCTACAACCAACATTCACAATCAAAAATATTCAAACCACCGAGTTAGCAACAAAAGTTAGGAATCTAGGAGTAATAATTGACCCTGAGCTAAACATGAAACAACACATCTCACAGAAAATAAAAGAAGGTTATGCAAAACTAATGATCCTAAGAAGACTAAAACCTCTATTAACGATTAACAATTTTCGCACAGTTCTACAAGCAATGATATTCGCTACCACAGATTATTGTAACTCCCTGCTGTTAGGACTACCTCAATCTACAATTCGGCCTCTGCAAATATTGCAAAATTCCGTTGCCAGAGTTTTGACAGGCAAAAAAAAGAGTGACCATATTACAGGAACACTTGCTGAACTCCACTGGCTTCCAATTGAACAAAGAATACAATATAAAGCACTTTGTATAATCCATAAACTAATCCACGATGATAAAGCCGACTGGCTTAACACGGCACTGCGCATGCATGTACCACAAAGAAACCTGAGATCTGCAAATAAAGCTCTACTAACTGTCCCCTCTGTCAAATCAGCACATCTCACGCAAGTAAGGGAAAGAGCACTGTCACTGGCTGGTCCTGTACTCTGGAATACCATGCCACTCGAAATAAGACTACAGACAAATCTGAAATTATTCAAAACTAATCTGAAAACCTGGCTTTTTAAACAAGCATTTTATAAAGATAAAGATAAAGAAAAGGAGAAAAATAGTTGAATGATAAGGATGCACCAAGCTAGAAGTTTTTAGTAACCTACATAAGCATATTAATGTTAAAATCAAACTGCCTAATTTGTTCCTAACAATCAGGTTTAATTTACACACCTAGTTTATTATTTTACATTGTTACCGTACTATGATGGCACACGAGTAATTTGTAATCTGTACCACCCATATTTCTCTTTATCGTGCCCTTCTATAAACCGTTGTGATGGTATTTAACTTAACGACGGTATAGAAATTTTTTTAAATAAATAAATAAAATAAACCTAGCTTGATGGACACTCTACCTGGGTAACATCAAGCTAGTTAGAGAGAACATTGCACAAATCTCATCTTTGGGTGAGTTTCCTCTCTCCGTAGGTCATCAAATCTTCACAAGAGACCACTGTTCTCACCTCGAGTTACTAGGTGGGCCTCCCATAGGGATACAAATACCTATCTAGGGAGAGGACATTATGGCTAGGTTCTCTCTCTCTCTCTCTTTCTCATGCTCCAGGAGCTTCAAACCTACTAAAACTGGCCTTTCAGTAGACACCACAAAATTTGCTATTACCTTATCACCCCATAATGCAAGCTATCACACAGCTTAATACTATTAAAAAAGGTGTAGTTAAAATCAGCATTAAGTCTGTGCAATAGCACTTCACAGACTGGCAAACCCAGCCCACTCCTCCTCTTTTTTGGATTTCCATCGCACCATACAATATGGTGCTATCGCATGCATTAAAGGCGTTTTCGCATGCGATAAGGGCCTATCGCATGCGATAAGCCCTTAACGCATACGAAAACGCCTTAGTGCATTTTGATAAATGACCCCCATTGTTTGGTCAGAGTTGATATATCTTCACAATGGAAGAGGTCAATGATTTGCTATAGCTGTGCTATGACATGAACATAATTATACAGTCACCAATAGAGTGAATTCATTGCTACATCACTTCTAGCCAAGCTTTTCTAGATCTAGTCCATTTGACTGTGTATGGAGGTGAACACTGGCTAGATAATGGCCATCTCACACATATGTCCATGCACCCAATATTTAGCAAACATTACGCTCTCTGGAGAAGGCAACATGTGCCATTTGTGAAGCTCAATAGTAAGGAGTTTCATGTTTGTCTTTTGCTGCTCTTCCTTGGGAACAAACAATTAGTTTTCATTTGTAAAGGCCTAGGCCACATGGTCTTGCATTTAGAAATTTGCCTAGTTGGACTGGCCAATGGCAGTCTTTCATTCAAGGTCATGTGGTTCCCAAGCCACCAACCTATTGAATCCTTAGGACAAAAACCACACAATAAAAAGACACACTCAGAAAGAAAGTTTCAAAATATGTGACCACTTTATTAAACAAAATTTGTAGTCACAACATTCAAAACAATTCAACACCTTTGGTAATCACATTCTGCAAAGACAAGATCTCAAATAGCACATACATTATAATTGAATGAACCAGCACGTTTTGTGGATACATGTACCATATTTTCCGGCGTATAAGACGACTGGGCGTATAAGATGACCCCCCCTTTTTTTATACATATTTTTAAGAAAAATAATAATTTTACACTCAAACAGGAGCAACCCTATCTATGAAAAGGCAACACTACAAATATTAAATCAGGCCCTAAAAACCAATACACCTCTTATTAGGAAAACAGAACTAGCAAGCAGCTATAGATCCCCACACAGAAATAATTGTAAAACTATACTAATAAGCAGAATAAATGTTTCAAAACAGCTATGAACAGAATAACATCCAACAATTAAAAACTCATAAAAACTATTAAACATTCTCCAAACACCAATAAAATATTTCATAAAAGCAGACACATCACATAATATTAAATAATTAAAATGGCAGTCAATCAAGAAAAATAAACTTAAAAAGCCACCTTTCCTTACCCCCTCCAGCAGCTCTCCTACTCCTCTTCCATGCAGGCCGTAGCACACACCAGAAGCAGCAGTAGTGGCTAAGCTCTATACTCATGGTCCTCTTCCTTAGGGCCCATGTCTCTCACACACACACACCATACCAGTCATGCCCCCATGACCAGTTTCTGTCTCTCACACAGCAATCATTTCCCAAACAGTCTTTGACACACACACCAGAAACCTTCCTGAACAGTTTCTCTCATGCCATACACACACACACAGGCTTCCTACTCCCGTGTTCTGCTTACCGTACATATACAGGCTTCTCACTCTCATAATCACTTTCTCTGTCTCGCACACACACACACACACACACACACACCAGTCTCTCTCTCATTTCCATGCTCACTCTCTGCGTGCACAGGCTTCTCATTCCCTGAATCACATTCTTTCTCTCACATTCACACACACCAGTCTCTTTCTCACACACACCGTCACCTTATCAACCAGTCTCTCTCTCATGCTCGCATACACACACAGCCCTCCCACTCCCATGTTCTCTCTCACATAATCAGGCTTCTTACTCCCATGCTTTCTCACATACCCAGATTTCTCACTTCCATGCTTTTTCTCTCTCTCTCTCTCACGCACTCACATACACATCAGTCATCTCTCTGAGCAGTCACTTTCATTGTCTCTCACATATACACACACATGAGCTCTCTGACCAGTTTCTCTCAATCACAGACATGCTTTCAATCAAATACATTCTCTCACTTACACACAGGCTGGCTGGCTGGCTGCTTCTCTCTCTCTCACTCACTTCCTCTCACTTCCTCTTGCCTCACCTGCCCCCCAAGCACAAATAGTAGCTGCAGCAGCCTCCTCCTCCAGCCCCCGCAGGCCAAGAAAGAAGAATCCCATCGGCTGCGGGAGGCTCCTGCTGCTGTCTCCTTTCTCGATTACCGGCTGCTTCAATTGCTCGGGGGCCGATGCTGCAGCGGCCGCTGCTACTTTATCACGCGGCACAGCCTTTCTTCTTCCCGTGCACCGCGTATCACTTCCTGTTCCGTGTCCGGGGGAGGGGGGGGAAATGCAGGCACGGGAAGAAGAAAAGGCAAGCCGCGGATGCCACAGCTTTTTTTTTTTTTTTGCACCGCTGCCGTTCCTGCTGGGCTTGAACGTGCTGATAGCCCAGCGGCAACGGCAGCAGGGAAGGAAGAGCAGCGGGAGAGACCGGGAGCATGCGACACACAGGTGAGAAGAGCTGCTCTATAAGATGATACCCGGCATATATGACGACCCCCGACTTTCGAGAAGATTTTCAGGGGTTAAAAAGTTGTCTTATATGCCGGAAAATACGGTACATACATTGTTACAAATGGCAACACTACATTTACAGAAAAATGGTGTTATTCTTTGACACAATTATGATTACAGCAAAGAATCTAGGAAGTGTAATTGGTAATCCAATTTCTACAGTATAGCTTTAATTTTAGAGCTGATGCCAGCACAACAATGTGATGGCAAGAAAAGGCCCAGATAATACATGTTGAAAGAGTGCAATGAAAAAGGACAGCAAAAGGCCATGGCAGCAAAGTTCAAGAGAAGACCCCCAACAGTCCATGTTGAAAGAGTGCACTCAAATGGGACTGCAATGGGCCATGGCAGCAACATTGAAATAGCAGGCAGCAAGACTAAGACTAGCGAGGATAGCATATAGACAGCAGCCCCAGAAGATGAGACAGCAGCATGGAGGCAGCAGTCCCAGGAGATGAGAAAGCAGCATGGAGGCAGCAGCCCCAAGAGATAAGACAACAGCATGAAGGTAGCAGCAGCAGTAGGATGAGATGAGATGAAACATAATGAGATGAGACAGCAGTAGCAGCATAAGATAAGATGAGACACCAGCAGGAGGAAGAGATGAGATAAGCCAGCAGCAGCAGGATGAGATGGATGAGAATCAGCAGAACCATGACTGCAGACCATGACAAGGACGCAGTACTATGTGTAAAACATAGAGAAGCGAATAAGAAGGAATCAGCAGAACAATACTAGCAGACAATAGACCATCCACATCAGCAAGATGGCACAGGAATTCTGTAGACAGGACGGGCCCAGCAGGCTTCTTCCATCTAGCCAGCACAGGAACTCTCTACTAGAGATGTGCATTTGTTTATCACAAATTAGGCAATTTTTTTGAAATTGCCTAATTTGTCATGGGTCGGGGGTCCCGAACCCAAAACCAGATTTTCCCGAACATCGGGGAAAATTTGTTTTTCGGGTTTGTACGGGGGGAGGGGCATATTTTATTTTTTTAAAATAAAAAACCACCCCAAGCATTAAAATTTACTATAATACAACCTCCCCCTCCCCCACCATCCCGATCTCTACCCAAGACTTACTAACATCCCTGGTGGTCCAGCGGGGTCCCAAAAGCGATTTCTCCCTCCGTGCCGGGCTATCGGGCCTGCCTCGCATCAAAATAGCGCCGATAGCCTTTGACCTACTATGTCACAGGGGCTACCGGTGCCATTGGTCAGCCCCTGTCACATGGTAGGAGCAATGGATGGCCGGCGCCATGAACTTCCTGTCCCCCACAAGACTTGCCAAAAGTCCCTGGTGGTCCAGTGTGGGTCTGGGAGCAAGCTTGCCGTCGGCTGCCAGTATTCAAAATGGCGCCGATAGCCTTTGCCCTTACTATGTCACAGGGGCTACCGGTGCCATTGGTCAGCCCCTGTCACATGGTAGGAGCAATGGATGGCCGGCGCCATCTTGTGCTCCTACCATGTGACAGGGGCTGACCAATGGCACCAGTAGCCCCTGTGACATAGTAGGTCAAAGGCTATCGGCACCATTTTGATGCGAGGCATTGTGGTCACTTTATTCACTGATGTAGCTTCTATGGTAAAGACATATGTTATGGCTGTAGTTTGCTGCTGCATAGCATGGGTGTGGTTCAGCAGAACCCTCCTCATTCAGACCAGCTACACTATTGTTACTGCACCCCCATGCATCCTCTTGATGTGGTCAAATGTGGCCTGCACAGTTGGATCAACTACTAGGGATGTGAATCGTTTTTTGACAATTTAAAATATCGTCCGATATATTTTTAATCGTCAAAAATCGTTAGAGGCGATATTTAATAGGAATTCCCCCGATTTATCATCAAAAATCGTAAATCGGGGGAAGGGGGAGGGGAAGGGGGAGGGCGGGAAAACCGGCACACTAAAACAACCCTAAAACCCACCCCGACCCTTTAAAATAAATCCCCCACCCTCCCGAACCCCCCCAAAATGCCTTAAATTACCTGGGGTCCAGTGGGGGGGGGGGGGGGGTCCCGGTGTGATCTTTTACTCTCGGGCCTCCGGTGCGTTGTAGAAATGGCGCCGGTGCTACCTTTGCCCTGTCATATGACAGGGCAAAGGTAGCACCGGTGCCATTTTGTTTTTTGTCCCCCGACGTCAGGAGCGTAGGAGATTGCTCCCGGACCCCCGCTGGACCCCCAGGGACTTTTGGCCAGCTTGGGGGGGCCTCCTGACCCCCACAAGACTTGCCAAAAGTCCATCGGGGGTCCGGGAACAACCTCCTGCACTCGAATCGTTTTGCCGTACAAAATGGCGCCGGCCATACGGGCAAAGGTAGCGCCGGTGCCATTTCTACAACGCACCGGAGGCCCGAGAGTAAAAGATCACACCGGGACCCCCCCTCAGGACCCCAGGTAATTTAAGGCATTTTGGGGGGGTTCGGGAGGGTGGGGGATTTATTTTAAAGGGTCGGGGTGGATTTTAGGGATCTTTTAGTGTGCCGGTTTTCCCGCCCTCCCTCGATTTACAATTTACACGATATTTAAAAAAACAAAACCGCGACGATCCGATTCCCTCCCCCCCCAGCCGAAATCGATCGTTAAGACGATCGATCACACGATTCACATCTCTATCAACTACTAGTGCTGCTGGTGCTGCTGATGCTGCAGGTAGTGGGGTTGTTCATTGAGGTGCCGTCTATGGCTGCAATGCTGGCATTGCTGGGCTCATGGGATTAGCTGGTTGGGTGTGCTGGACGTGTGGTGTGCTGGAGGCAGACGGTGGCTGTGCATCTTCCTCTCATGGCAGATCAGGTCCCTTCATAAAGCTGGAAAGGCTGAGGCTGGTGTTAAGGCGTATGGGAGACTCAAGGGGTTGAATTAGCTGTTTCTGCTATGGTTGCTGTTGCTACTCCTCCTTCTCCTCCTCCTCCTCCTCTTTCTCCATCCATTGCATCTCTGCATCTATTAGAAAGGGGCCACTGATACCTGGGCTGCACTGCTGGTACCTGGGGCTTCATGGCTGGGACCAGAGGTTTCCTGGATGAGTACTGTGGAAACAAAAAATAAGATATAAGTATGAATTTCTAAGAAGTGCACATGTACTGTTTGACATAAGATGTGCACTTTAGCATCTTATGCAAAAAAGTGTGGACATCTGTAGCAGACATGACATTTACAGGTGATATGACTTAATGGCCCCAGCTCATGTTGTGTCCAGGGACTCATCCATTCTCTCAAATATGTCCGGTCCCAGCCAGTGAAACAGCGACTCCTCCATCAGCATCAGGACAAATGGACAAGGGCTCCTCCTCCAGTCAGGCTCATGTATTTGTTCCTGCTTGCCACCTTATTCTTTAACTGCACTTTTATGTCCCTGTAGCGATGAGCCACCTGCTCTCCAGTCGTCTTATTGCCATTTCATCATGATATGGCCTGCACTATGGTCCACCATATCTGGCCCTTGGAAGCCCAGGAGGTCAATGCTGCCCCATTGCTGAACAGCAAGAGGTAATTCTTAGGGACACCACTGAAGAGCTGCTGATTGTCCTCCACACTGAACTTGTAGGTGCATAAACATGGATGAGTTGCTGCTTAGCTGCCGGAGGATCAGGTTGTCGCTTCCACTTCCAGAGAGATGATATCCCTCTCCTACTTCCGCCCCTCCCTTCCTCCCTCCTATACCGGCTCTGACAACTCTTCCCCTCTGTCCAGCCCTTCCCTGCCATCCCCCTCCCTCTAAACTCACTACCTATCCCCTTTCCCCTCCCATCTCCTTCTATCACTTCCCTCCTCCCTATATCTACTCCTACTGTCCCTAATCCTCCTCCTCCTCCTTATACCACTCCTGCCAGTCTCCTCCCTCCTCTCCTCCATCCTTATCTTCCTCATCCTCTTCTCATGCCTCTCTTCTCTTCTGTCCCCAAGACTTTCTCGCTCTATCATCTCCATCATCTCCATCATCTCCAACTCCTCAACACTCCTCTCCTCACCACTCCTCACTACCACTCCTCACCACTTCTCTACACAAATGGACAGTCAGACAAACAAGAAAAATGCACAACTTTTACAAAATGATAAACAAAATAGAGAAAAGTAAAAATAAGTTAAGGAGAAACAATAAACAGGACAACTCACTTAGGTAATATATAGAACTCTCCTCCAAAAATCCAATGAACCACCAACTAAACTCCTCTCCTTTCTCTCCAATGCTTGACAGACCCTCAAAGAGGCAGCTACAGGAAGCCGGTATATATATAAACAAAGAAAATAATGTGACATATATAAAATGACTCATACTGCATAAACTGATGCAAGAGGCATTAAATGACACATGACACGATACATGCGTGGTGCAATATTTCATTAATTTCCTTAACCACGCCCATCTTTTATCGCAGGACTCAAATGTACTATGTTTATGCTTTTTTTTTTATCCTGACTTGATGATTGTATTCCTTAAATTAATATAAAATTTGATAGCTTTATTCTTTATGACAACTAAATCAAAGATTTCTGTTGGAAAACCCACAACTCATGGTTTTCCACTGTTTGGAGAAATGAACTCTGAAAACTTTTGATTGCAAAACACTATTGAGGAGGAGGCAGTTCCTCCCTGTTTTTTTCTTCAGGGAAATATGCCCTTCAATTTGCCACTAAACACTCTAGATTTCACTTCATCCTGGTATTTTTCTTGCAAATAAAATCTGCAAGTGGTGTGATTTCAGTAGTTTATTTCTTATGTTGGAGATTCTTATGTTCTTCTCCACCTCCCCACCTGATTGGACAGCATCTGCATACACATCCATCCTTAGCTCTCTGCAGTTCTCTCTGCCTTCCCATTGTGAGCTTGCAATACAGTCACACTCCTCAGATATGAACTCACTCCTGACTTTCAGATAATTCTGGCCAGATTATCATCTATTTGTGGGATTGGATGAGGATCCATACAGACTGCAGCATACTGACTGGAACCCATCCTGGAAACAGATCAATAGGGAATTAATCTTATATGTGCTGAATAAAGTCATAGTCCACCCCTCCTAGTCTCTGGAACCCAAGTAGGCTGAAAAGGGCCACAGCACACTACAACTGAACAAAATTTGGGATGGGGCCCACATATACATAGTGAAAAACGGAGAGAGAGAGAGAGAGAGTATGCCCTATATACTGTATATATATATAAATTATATATATATATATATATATACATACAGTATATGTGCTATAGAAAATTGCATCTATTTTATTCTTGTAAAAATCATTGGACTAATGACATTCAATATGGAGGAAATTAACTCTAAATTTGTTATGGTAAACATTATTGCATTACTAAAGTAATTACAAGAATTATGCCTGTACTAAGGCAGTGAAATTTTGTTAATTTCAAAAAGAATTGTTTAAAAAAAAAAACAAAATTAAAGTGTAGCGAGTGAAGAAGTAGCTAAGAATTCTACTGAGGCAAGCACAGAGAAAAAGGACATTTTAATGTTCTATATATTTTATATATTCATTTCTCCAAACAGTCCAAACAGTGTGATGAAAACAGATACGGAAGGTACTGCAATATTATATTATACCAGGGGTCATACAAAATAGCTGCTGAAAAAGACAGGGACCAGCATAGAAACAGTGGTAGTCTTTATTGAATATTTGGAGGAATATGCACACACAGAGTGAGGCAACAATTGAAGAATTGAATTTGAAGAAAAATATGTATTAGTTGGGCAGACATTCTTTTAACCTTTGAAAACAGATTAATCTGGAATTAGAGATGGCTTCATCTCAAGAAGTTCTTGTCTTCTTTTGATCATGTATTGTATTTGTAGAACTAGATTTCTTCACTGCTTGGTGATTATGATCTGTATTACTTGGAAGTTCAAATTCTAAATATATATTCATGTCTTTGAAGACATGATTTATACTCTGTCAATACAAGCTATTTAATTGCTTGTATCATACTTGTGACACAAAAATAGACGAAATAAAAGGGAAACATAATATACTAGACAAATATGTTGTTGCTTGATCTATTTTTGTCTAATTTAAAATGTTTTGAATTTTCGTCTGACTAAATTTTTATAGCAGCATAGTAGAAGCCTTTTACAGTCTTTGAGACAGTGAAAGGCAGTTGACTTCTCACTCTGTAAAGGAGGGTAAATTTCAAAAGTATTTAAATGTGTAAAGCACTGTTTTAGAAAATTTGCTGCAGGTATAAAAGTATGTAGGAAGCAATTTATGTGTACTTGAAAGAGGCACTCCTGACAGTGGAGTTAGGGCAAGGAATGCATTCAATTTTCAAAAATACGGAGATAATTTTCAAGAAGTGACGCATGCAAATGTGGCATTCTATTGTAACAGGTTTTAAAAGCCCATTTACGTGCTAAAAGTGTACTTGAGCATATAAAACCTATTGACAATTTAATCGCATATACTGTAGCAATTCTCAAAAGGCCACTTACTCCGTATGTGTGGACACAATTAGATAACTTTAGATTGCTCTACACACATAGATGATGTTTTTTGGGAAAAAGCAACAGCTCTTGTTTTCCCCAAAATAGTGTTTTCAAGACAATAAGTGAAACCTGGTCTAAAAAAGAATTAAAAAGTGTGTGGTAGGCATTGCAATGGCCTTTTCACAATGGCCACTGTGCAGGTGCAGTCTAGCTCCTTTGTCATTTGTTTAACCCTGACCTAAGAATTCCATCCTTAGGTACCAGGAGGAGAAAGAGAATGAGTATTGAGCTGGGGATCTCTTCCCCCATGCCTAGGAGGAAAAAATTGGTGATTTCCCACCTGTGGATACTAAGAGAAGACAGAAGTTGGCCGAGGCCCAAGTATCTTCCCCTCAGCTCAGATCACAAGAGGAAGAAGACAGTAAGCAAGGGATTCATTGATTCCTCTGTGGGGCCTTGAAACAGGGAGTGAGCACAAATGAAATTTAACAGTCAATTCTGCAATTTTGGTGGGTTTCCATGTTATTAAACATTTTTAGGACTGGATAGAAATATACAATTTTGATGACAGAAATTATATAGAAATTATGTTTTTGTTGCGGTCCCGGGCCGTGCCCCGGGCCTTCCACCTACCTCGGGGGCGGCTCGGGCCGTTTCGAGCCTTCCCCGGGTCGGTAGCAGCAGGCCCCAGGCCTGCAGGCCTTCCAGCGCATCTCTCCTGCCGACGTTCCGACGTGGCTGGCCCCGCCCCCTGACGTGCACGCGCGGGGAGGAGCCCCATTTAAAGGGGCCAGCGCGGGAAAATCCTCAGCTGCACTGAAGATGACGTCAGACACCCTCAGGGTACAAGTACCCTGCATCTAGCTCTCCTCTGTGCCTTGCAACAAGGTTCCTGGTCTTCGGCCTGCTGTAGCTGTGTTCCTGGTTCTTTTTCTTCGTCCCGCTCCTGCCTTGCCCTCCTTGCTGGATAGCTTCTTTTGGACTTCGACCCCTGGATTGGCTTTGAACCGCTTGCTGGACTTCGACCCCTGGATTGGCTTTGGACCGCTCCCTGGACACCGACCCCTGGACTGGCTGCGGACCACTCTTTGGATTCTGACTCCTGGACCAACTACTGGATAACCTACGACCTGCTGGAGGTGCCAGCCATCCGGAACCCACGACCTGCAGGAGGCGCCTGCATCCGGACCATCTTCCACCGTCGGGGAGTCACCTAAGTCCCAGCGGCCGAGTCCCTACGGGCCCCTCCTGGGGGGACTTCGGCTTCCAGGGTGAATCTCCACAAGTCCCAGCGGCTGGACTCCTAGGGGCTCATCCCGGGGGAGTACTGGTCTCCAGGGCGAAGAGTCTTCAACTACTGGGGTCCAACGCCTGCCATCCTTCCAGGGGGTGCAGAGTTCTTGGTCGCATAGGACTCCTCCGTGGTCTAGCATCTCAAAGCACTCCGGCTTTCCGAACCACCTCCTGGTTGGGACACTTGCTGCAGACCGCAAGGTACGCCATCTTCTGTCCCAACCGGCCCAAGGGTCCACGAGTATAACAGTTTTACATTTATTAAACATGAACATGGGGACGGTAGCTTTCAAACAGCCTTGCAGGAGTATGTACATGCGTATGCTTGCTGGCTCATGCCCACATTGCCCAGACACATGGCCATTTTATAACATATGTGTGTATATGCGTGTTTGATATAAAATTGATTGTATGTGCATACATGGCTCATGCAATTTTATTATATGTGCGCAAATGCCAGCTATCCGACATACGTAGGGGGATTTGATTAGAAATGTATGCCGATGCAATTACCAGTTTCCTCAGTCTGTTCCCAGCTTATCCAGGTAAAGGATAAGACTTCCTAAGCCCCCTAGTTAATATGCCTCCCTTTTATCCTTTTAGTCCCGACCCTTAAAAGTCCACTAACTTAGTTCTTTTTTTTGTTTGTTTCATTACATACACGCCATCCATAGCAAAAATAAAATTACATAGTAGGGGAACCTGGCATACGCTTGTGCACGAAAATACTTACACACACATTTCATATTACATACCCGAACCTCCAATGTCTGACCTATGCCCCGCTGAGACCCCTCCCAGACCCCACCCCTTTTTTGCTTTTCCTATTGTGCACATACCAGGAGACATGCACATACTCGGGCACGTGTCTCCCAGCTTTGGCACATGTAGAGCTTTTAAAATTTGCCCTTAAGACCTGTGTGAAAATTCTATGTTTAAAACCATATATATTTAAGTCTTCTTTTAGAAGCAATTAATTAATTTTAAAAAAGCTGACTTTTTCCATGTTGTGTTGGTAAAGCTAAGTTGAAAATTCATGGTTGTGTACATAATTGCAAATAGTACTCAAAATAAAATAAATCACCCACAATCCAGGATAAATGTGGGTAAAATTAAAGCATCTTCAATATGATGAGTGACTGTTAAGTGCATTTTTTCAATATCTTTCTCCTTTTTTTTCAACAGTTTCTTCCTGCTCCATTGGTCTTCTAGCTCAACAAGAACTAAATCTATTAAGCAATAGTGCCATGAGTTTTCCAATCACAAAAACATGAATCACCCCAGTAGCCATATATCTACCCTACCCCTGCCCACCGAAGCTAGAAATCAGGGTCCTGCCGAACTGAGCCTGTAGCAACCCCGAAAAACCCCTTCAATTCATCACAGTTATATTTAAAGGGATAGTGCCAGCATCACTCTCCCTCTGCTCAACCAGATCCTGCCAAATTTAAATCAAAATGTGGCCTCTAGAGCTGCCTTCACTCATCCCCACCTCTTAGAACATCCAGCATACACCAGCCCAGGTCACAGTAGGCGGCTACCATGATCTGGGCTGAAAAACTCACTGTTTTAATGTTTGGTAAGGGTGAGAGGATTAGGGATGGAATGGAGTACGATCTTGGAAGTCACATTTGGCTTCCAAGATCTGGATCTGGGAACGTGTGGAAGAGAGGCCAATACCAGCCCCTTAAATTTATCTTTGATGAGATGGAGGGCTTTTGGGGAGGGGCTGCAATCTCAGTCCAACAGGGTCCTGGATATTTAGTTCAGGTGGAGCATTGAAAGGCCTATAACCTTTTTTTTAAACTCCTGCTTGGCACTTAACTGGCTTCATTCTTTTGTATATAGCCAGTTAAGGCTAAAGTTATCCAGCTATATGAGGTCAGATAACTTTAAATCCAAGAGGTGATATTCAAAAGATATCTAGTTTGGTTTATAAATATCTGGCTACAGTTAGCCAGATAACTTTAATCAGGAATATTCAATGGGACTTTTCCCCACAAATTAGCCAGGATAAATTACCCAGCTAACTGTAGCCGGATAGTTTGTCTGCTCCTTGGCATGCTTAATATTTAGCCGTTGCCTATGCCTAGATTATCAAAAGTTGGCATTTATTTGGATAACTCACAAGTTAACCAGCTAATTTTTTTCATTATGGACCTCAATGATTTTTATGTCTATCTCTAGTTTAAGTTTTGCATTAGGTAAGGAAACAAGTGAACATGTAAGAGAAGCTTGTGCAACTTTCAATAAAAAGTTCATGTATATATTTTAAGTCATTTTTTGCAACCATATAGTGTTACCAAAACAATTAATCTATGATTTATTTAGATTTTCAGAACTATTCTTCAAGGTATGCCAAATAAAAAAAATATTAATGATTTTAGTCCATTTTGAGACAGTTTGTAGCCATGTACAAACCAAAATATCCACAAAAGAAAGCATATTGATAACCAGTGCAATGCATCCACTGTCTTTTTCCATCTCTTTCATTTCCAGAATTAATTCTTAACCATTGTTTCATTTTTCCATTCAGTACTGAAACTCAGTTGGCCTTTGAACTGTATTCTATTACTAGTTTCTCTTGTGACTGAAATACAATTTATATCTACATCATATACTCCCCAGCCACTGGTTCCCTCCTTGCAATCTGTTCTCCCTCCAGTAATTCTGCAGTCTAAAATATACATTTTTTAAAGTAAAAAATATTGATTTGCATTAATATTAGTCAACCAATTTTTGCTATCTTGCATTAGTCAGATCATTAGCAAGTGCACAGTTCACAGTCCCTTTGCAATTCTCTCTGTATCTAAACTCTACAGGTCTGGTTTTAAAAAGCATTTGCTCATATAAAATTGGGTTTTACTTGTGTAAAAGCACTTCATTCTAGTAAGTGGGCTTTTGAAAATTGCTAAAATATATGCCATTGAATTGTCCATATGATTTACTCATGCAAGTGCATTTTATGTGAGTGAATGGCTTTTTTAAAATTGCTCTGATAATATGTTTCATTTACACATTTAAATCCTTTGAAAATTCACATGTAAAGCTTTTGCTCAACCCTGCAAGTTTCACACCCAAGAATGCTCCAAACTTTCCTGTCACCTACATTTTTTATCAGCTTTACTATGAAATCCATTATTAGAATTTAGTTTTCCTGTTCTGAACATAAGAGCATAAGAACATGCCATACTGGGTCAGACCAAGGGTCCATCAAGCCCAGCATCCTGTTTCCAACAGGGGCCAATCCAGGCCATAAGAACCTGGCAACTACCCAAAAACTAAGTCTATTCCATGTTACCCTTGCTAGTAATAGCAGTAGCTATTTTCTAAATCAACTTAATTAATAGCAGGTAATGGATTTCTCCTCCAAGAACTTATCCAATCCTTTTTTAAACACAGCTATACTAACTGTACTAAGCAAATCCTCTGGCAACAAATTCCAGAGTTTAATTGTGCGTTGAGTAAAAAGGAACTTTCTCTGATTAGTTGAACTTTTCTGCATCTTATATCAAAGTCCTTATTGCAGAGAATACCTTTATTAACTAATCGTAATCTGAATGCCTCCAGACTAGAAGCTGCTTTTGTACCACAAATGTTTTGCAAGTTTTTTTGTAGACAAGCTATGGGCTAGATTTTAAAAGCCCTGCACGCTGGCGCGCCTATTTTGCATAGGCCGCTGGCGCGCGCAAAACCCCGGGATGCATGTAAGTCCCGGGGCTTCGAAAAAGGGGCAGCAGGGGTGTGTCCGGGGGCGTGTCCGGGGTCAGGGGGTGGTCTGGGGGCATGGCGACGGTTCGGGGGCGGGCTGGGAGGGCAGTCCCAAGTTCCCCAGCACTGCGGCCTGTGCCGGGGGATGCGAGGCGGCGCGCGCAAGTTACGCCTGCTTCAAGCAGGCGTAACTTGCCCAACAAAGGTAAGGGGGGGGATTTAAGTAGGGCCAGGGGGTGGGTTAGGTAGGGGAAGAGAGGGGAAGGTGGGGGGGGGGGCGCGGAGGGAATGGAGGCAGGCTGCACGGCTCGGTGCGCACAGGCTGCCGATTTTGCACAGCCTTGCATGCGCCGACCCCGGATTTTATAAGATACGGGTAGCTACACGCGTATCTTATAAAATCTGGCGTACTTTTGTTTGCTCGAGCGTACTTTTTAAAGATCTACCTCTATATGTAGGATATAACTGGAATGCATGGCAGTTGTTCCAAAATTGTGACAGAACACCTAACTGGTCTGTTTTATTGGATAGCCTTAATAAATGTATGTGAAATATATTTGCATTCATTTAAGACCTATTGCATTCAAATATATATTCCATGCTGTCAACCTGGAAGCACTTGCAGTACATACCATGCTGGGAATGGTGTCTCGGGGATGGTTTATTATTAGATAAGGGAAACTCAAGCATTTCAATATTTATGGTGCACTACAGGTACAAATCAACAGGCAACTTCAATCAGCCAGTCCAAACTTCGGAGTGGTTCAGCATGTTGGGAAGGGAAGGACCAGCTTATGGGAACATTAATGCCTGCCTCTGAGCAGGCATTACATTTCTCATGGTACTGGATGTGGTAGGCAGCCTTCCCACAAATGCACCTCCTTGCATTGCAAGGTAATAGCTAATAAGGCTATTACCTGTAATTTACATCAGATACATTAAGCCTTCTGCTTTCAACATGGGCTTCTTTCAGTGCTATAAAACCCTTTTTACATATCTGGGCAATGATAGCACTGAAAAACCTACACTAAAACATGAGTAAAAGCCCACAGTAGGCTTAATACTGTTATGTTAGGTGGTCTGCGGGCTACCCTGCAAACCACTGCACTCACCTCCCCCAGCTGGGCCGGCCTTGCCTCTACTCCACATGGCAAATACTGTTGATTGGCCATGCGGCAGGATGCCGCTCTTTGCTGCATCAGGGTGCTGCTGGCAAGACTCTATCGACACCACATTCTGTACCTCCCCTAGGCATGCACGTACACTACTTGCTAGGATTTAGATAGACCGTAGTGGGGAAAGTTGTCTCAGCCCCTGAAGATTACATCATGAGCATAGTCCTACATAAAGACAGCTGTCCAGACTCAGTTCACTTCAGCAACAAGTCCAATTCAATTACTTCCTAGTAATGCATGTTGCTTCTCATCATTCCTGTCTTTGTACCAGCCTTGTCTTCAGTCTTCTTTCCAGCCTTGTTCTCAGTCTTCATAAACCTTGTCTTCAATCCTCATCCAGTTGTCTCTGGTTTGTCCTCTGTCTTTGTCTCCATGTGTTCCATCCAGGTTGCCCACCTGATCTTGTCCATGCCTGCCCATCCTGCCTATCTGTCCCTCTTCTCTTCCCTTGGATGATTACCTGGTTTGACCTCAGCCTGAACCTCAAATACAATTGAGTGCTGCCTGCCTCTGATCATCACCTGGATCCCAGATACATCTGACTGCCACCTGCCTGTGATCCAGTTTTCCATGGACCTTCATCCCTGCCATCAGGAGAGACCCAACCTAAGTCCTGGCAGCCCTGGCACCCAAAGACTCAACCCAAGAGGAATGTGGGGTGGTATAGGTGAATGTACTGACTGATCTCTGGGTCCACATGCTGATGGTGGGTACCTGCAGGACTTCTCCATGCAGCTAGAGCCAATCCAGCCTAGGGCCAAAGGTCCACAAATACAAATATTACATTGGCCGCATGAGAGGATCCAAGCAGCTCTCCCATCAACAGTGGCAAGAATACCTCAAGGTGTAGAGTGTATGCTTTTATTATATTCCCTACTTGAAATTGATCTTCCTGCTGGGAGATGTTTTGAGTTTCTTGTGAAATTGTATTTCTGAATGACATTTTTATCACAATTAGAACATGTAAACAGGCTTTCATTGATGTGGCTTTACTGATAATGTGTGTGGTTTGTTTTATTAAGAAAACTTTTCCAAAGGAACAGTAAGCAACAAAATAAAGACAAAGAAAGGTAGGACAAAGGGTTTAGATGGTGGGGAGGAGAGGAGAGGAGAAGGGTAAGGGAGGTTAGGTAGGGGGTAGGGAAGTTCCTTCCCAGTCCACTCCTTAATTGGAGCAGACTGGGAGGGAACTGGGAAAAAGGACCATTGTTTCGCCATGCGTAAATAAAAATGTACCCCCCTGCTCATGTACATCCCGGGCAGAGCATACATGCATACACGGATGTTAAAATCCGATGCATATGTGCACATGCCCCTTGTATTTTATAACATGCGCACACAGATGCACGTGTGTTATAAAATAGCCATGTCCCTGTGTGCACACTGGGAAGCGTGTAATCATGAATCCACACGTGTACATTTTAAAATCTACCCCTAAGAGAACAGAAAAAATAGGGCATCATAGTAGTGAGGTTGCAATAAATGCCAAAGGGGACCAGATGCCTTTAAGTGAAGTGCAGAAACATTCCAAATTACCTCTGTCAGCAGATAAGCAGGTTCTTAATACAAACAAGAAGTATACTTCAAAATGTCTGTTAAATAATGATAGAAGTCTAAAAAGTAAGATGGGAGAGTTAGAGTATGTACCACTAGATGAAGAGGTAGATATAATTGGCATCTCAGAGACCTGGTGGAAGGAAGATAACCAATGGGACATTGTGATACCAGGATACAAATTATATCGAAATGATAGGATGAATCAGATTGGTGGAGGGATGGCACTATATGTTAAAGAGAGCATTGAATAAAACTGGATAAAAGTTCTGCAGGAACTTTATGGATAATAATTCCAGGTGAAAAAGGGAATAAAATAGTAATGGGGGTGTATTACCATCCACCTGGCCAAAATGAACTAACAGACAATGAAATGCTAATAGAAATTAGGGAAGCTAAAAAATCAGCAGCAGAGTAATAATGGATGACTTCCATTACCCCAGTATTGACTGGGTGAATGTTACATCAGGGCATTCTACCGAAGTAAAGTTCGTAGAATAAATTAAAAAACTGGTTGATGGAGCAGCTGGTACAAGAACCAACAAGAGGGAAACTATTTTAGAGCTCTTCCTTGGTAGAACACAGGATTTGGTGTAAGAAGTTGGAGCTACTTGGCAATAGTGATCACATTATCAAATTTGACTTAATAACTGAGGGAGCACATAAAAGAAATCTACAATGACAGCATTTAACTTTCAAAAAGGTGACTATGATAAAATAAGTAAAATTGTTAGGAAAAAACTGAAAGGAGCAACTGCAAAGGTTAAGGGTTTAGCTCAGTCATAGATGTTATTTAAGTATACCATCTTGGAAGCCCATGCATTAGAAAAGGTAGAAAGAAGGCTAAATGATGACTGGCATGGTGGAGTGACTGTATTCCAATTATAAATTAAGCGTTGTTCCAACTTATGGAGTCTGAAATCGAAATCCCTTCCTCTCATGGGACATGATAACTGGACAAGGATGTCTGCCCGAACTTCTTCAATGGTATGGGATGCCTCAATCCAATCTGACTTCAAAGGAGCCTCTGCACTCTGACACCATAAACAGCCAAGATGTTCTTGAATTCTTATTCTAAACATCCGTTTTGTCTTCTTGATGTAAACTAAACCACAGGTGCACCCCATGGTGTAAACCACCCCTTTTGTGGTACATGACAAATGTTGGCAAAATCTGAACGTTTACCATGTGGAAAGACAAGTCATGTCCTTGAAAAACTGTCTCACAGATATTACACCGCTCACATGTGAAATGCCCTGATGGCAGGCTCCAAACCTGAAATATCTGGTGTCACATATTTGGAACATACCAGTTGATCAAGGAGTTTCTTAGCCCTGGTCAGAGCAAATAGGGGCGGTATATGGAATATCTCATGAACACTTAACACCTGCCAATATTTCCTAATGCAAGACTTGAGTTTGTTAGTAGAGAGTATAAAGGGTAAGGCAGAGATCAATTTTTGGTCTGTGTCTTTGAAAGAGGGCTGGAAAAAAGCTGGCAGTGAACCCATCAAGCTCTCCTATATGCCTTCTTGATGATGTTGTCAGGATATCCTCTTTTTACAAACCAGTGTTTCATGTCTGTAGCTTGCTTTTTATACTCATCTACTGAGGAGCAAAGTTGTCTATGCTGAAGAAATTGTCCCACTGGGAGGTTGTCTCTGAGATGTCTGGGGTGGCAACTAGTGTAATGTAAAAGAGTGTTGTGATCTGTTCCTTTACGGAAAATGCAAAACTCAAATCCTTCCCCTGACAAAGTAATTTATATGTCCAACAAAGCTATAGTTTAGTACTATAAGAAGAAGTGAATTGCAGATAAACATTGCAGGTATTAAGCCAAGTGAGGAATTCATCTAGTTCATCTCCATAACATCTAGTCCCACTCCATAGCATAAAAATGCCATCAATAAAATGCTTCTATAAATTGATATATGTTCGAAAGGGAGACAAAGAAAGTCATTTCTGTTCAAAATTCCCTACATACAGATTTATTAAATCAGGAGCCATGGAGGCCTCCTTTGCTGGTCACTTTATCTGTTGAAAAGCAAAAAAATAATCTTATCTTATAATGCAATAGTAGCTAACTGTAACAAGCAATTATTGGGTAACCTACTGTGCGCTTCTCTTTGTTGTAATGTGTTTCTTACTATCTCTAGAGCCTCTAGGCTGTGGGATATTAGTATACAATGCAGCTATATCTATTGTAACTAGAACATGTTATTCACAGGGCCCACAATATGTCTCTAATAGAGAAATTATATGTGCTGAAACACGAACATATGTTGGAAGAAGAGGAATAAAATCTCTCAAAAATCTATCCAAAAATTGGGTCCGATGCTCCATCAAAGATCCTTTCGAGGACACTATAGGTCAGCCAGATGGATTTTGTAATGTCTTGTGAACTTTAGGAATGGTGTAAAACACCGGACAAACTGGATGATATATTGAAGAACTGTTGTTCTTTTTGGTAATGTAACCTATGTCCAGAAGCCCATCTACTCGATATTTAAAGTCACTAGTGGAATCTCAAGGTAACTTACAGGTAAATGTGTGATCTGATAACTGATGGATTATTTCATTAACATAATCTGCTGTATTCAAAATTACCGTGGCCCCTCCTTTTTGCCAGTTTAATAGTGATGGAATGGTCATCTCTTAACTCTTGCAATGCCTGAGACTGTAACCATGACAGATTACTCCCTGCTTGAAGATCATTTCTGAGTTGACATAAATTCACTTTTTACTAGCTATCCAAAGGTTGCAATTGCCATGTCTTTTGCTCATGGGGGAACCAATAAGATGGTTTAGAAACAATTGACTGGTCAAAAGTGGTGTGATGTTCTGAAAAAAACAATTTAACTCTGAGTATCCTGATAAACCTCTAAAAAGCTTTTTCACCTCCAATTCATATACATCAAAAGATGTTTATGAATTGGTCGGAGCAAAAGATAACCCTTTGTCTAGGAGAGAGAGAGCTATGCTGGAGTTAAAACTTTCTGTGACAAATTGATAATGGAATGTGAAGTATCCACTAATGCCATCCCAGTGTCTTCTAATGGTGTCTGCCTTGTCGAGGTCTCAATTGAGGTCTCTAATTCCATCCTAGATCTCCTAATGTACCTTGAGTGTTGCTCAATTGGTGGTCCTGTTCCAAAAAAATATTGATTTCATGTAGAGGTGGAGTTGAAGGAATGGATATCTTTAGAAACCTGATGATCATGCAAAGGTTATTTTCCTCATTCAGTTTTTAGAGGAATTAGATGAAGACCACAAATAAACATTGCCACATTTATAATCTGCTTCATTTCTCATGAACTTTGTTAATTTAATTTGCTTGATTTCTTCCCAAAAACTATTCTTCTGTTTTTGAAAATCACTCAGACTTTGTGTTACGCACCCCGTCCGCGCCTGGCCCGCTCATGGGCCTGCTCACCTCCATGGTTCCATGGCAGGTCCTGGGTCAGCCTCCCTAGCAGCAGCTGCAAGCGCTTCCAAGCATTGGCGTCCTACGGCAGCGGTCACCGGGCCTTCCACTGCGCAACAGGCAGGTCACTTCATTCCCCTGCCGGGCCTTCCTTCAGCTCCAGAACTGGCAAAGCTGTTTCTGAAGAACATTTTTCGCCTTCATGGACTCCCCAAGGAGATTATCTCTGATCGGGGCCCACAGTTTGCTGCCAAGTATTGGCATTCTCTATGTAAGAAGTTTAACATTCCCTTAAGCTACACATCGACCTATCATCCACAGGTCAATGGTCAATGGTCAATGGTCAAGCTGAAAGGACCAATCGGACTCTGAAGACATTCTTCCACTCCTATGTAAATGATCAGCAGGATAACTGGTCTGATTTTCTTCCCTGGGCTGAGCTATCGCAAAATACTCATGTTGCTGCAGCCACCGATGTATCTCCATTCTCTGTGGTATTCGGACGGCAACCTCGACTGCCTTTTCCAGTTCCTTCTCCAGCGGCACAATCCATGGCTCACACAATTCATCAAGTATAGAACCAAGTAAAAGAGCATCTTTCCCAAGCCACTGAATGCTCCAATCATAACTCTGACACCCATAGACGTCCTGCTTCACTCTTCCATCCTGGCCAGAAATTGTGGCTAAGTGCCCGACACATATGACTGAGACTTCCCCCTCATCACTTGGCTCCGAAATACATTGGACCATTCTCTGTAATAAGAAGAGTGAGAGCTGTATCGTATCAGCTCCAGCTACCTCGTGCCTTGGGTATCCATATCATGTTCCATGATCCTTATTGAAGACGTTGGTCCTCTCCTGGCCCTCACATAGAGTTCCCTCTCCTCCACGGGTCTATACGGAACTTGATTCTTCTCTCCAGGTAAAAGAGATCCTTGACATTCGGCGGCGTGAGGAAAATGGGAATACCTCCTAGCCTGGGATGGTTATGGGGCCGAGGAGAATTCATGGGAACCGTCCCACAATATCCTTGATAAGGAACTCCTGAAAACCTTTCATAGGACTCAGCCTAACAAACCACGGCCATGTAGGGGGAGGCCTAGAAGGGGGGTACTGTTACACACCCCGTCCACGCCCGGCCCCCGCACGGGCCTGCTCACCTCCATGGTCCCACAGCAGGTCCCGGGTCGGCCTCCCTAGTGGAAGCTGCAAGCGCTTCCAGGCCTTGGCGTCCTGCGGCGGTGGTCACCGGGCCTTCCACTGCACACCAGGCCTCATGCCGGAGCTCGGCGTCATTGGCTGTGTTGGCCATGCCCCTACGCACATGTGTGCTGCCTGCCTTATGACTCCAGTCTGTTCCTCAACTTGCCTGCCTGCCACCTGCCTTCTGACTCCAGTCTGTTCCTTGACCTGCCTGCCTGCCGCCTGCCTCCTGACTCCAGTCTGCCTCTCGACCTGCCTGCCTGCTGCCTGCCTTCTGACCTCAGATTGTTCCTAGACTCATCTGCCTGCTGCCTGCCTTCTGACCTCAGCCTGCCTGTGACCTCATCTGCCCTCTGGAACCTGACCTCTGCTTTGCTGACTACTTCTCGGACTGACCTCTGGACTTTGACTTCGGCCTGCTTGACCACATCTCTAGATTCTGGATCTGTTCCTAGCCTTGTCATCACCTACACTATTTTGGTCTTCCTCGTTCCATCTGACCTCCAGTCTCGAACCTGACCATGCTCCCCTGCTGTTTGTGGGCATGCCGGACTTCCATCCTTCCAGGAGACCCTGTGAGGCCCACCTAAGTCCAAGTGGCCCGGGTTCCCACAGGCTCCTCCCGGGGGAACCTCGGGCTTCCAGTGGTAAAGCTTATCCTAGCCCATGTCTCCTCCAGTTCTCCGCCCCCTGGGGGCAGTTTCTTCCTGGTCCCTACCAGGGAGCCATTCTCCACTGCTCCAGGACAAGGGTCCACCCCCGATTGCAACACTTTGTGAGTATTGGACCTTTCATTTTCTGTTGGAAAAAGTTGAATAGTGGAGTGCCCTAGGGCTATGTTCTAGGATCAATGCTTTTTAATATTAATATATAATGGGAACAACAATTGAGGTTATCAAATTTGCCGATGACACAAAAATATTTAGGTTGCCAAATCACAAGAGGATTGTGAGAAATTGTAAGATGACATTGCAAAATGAGAGACTGGGCATGTACATGGCAAATGAAATTTAATGTAGACAAGTGTAAAGTGATGCACTTAGGAAAGAGTAACCCAAATTATAGCTACAAAATGAAAGTTCCACATTAGGAGTCACAACTCAGGAAAATGATCTAGGTGGCATCGTTCAAAATGCATTGAAATCTTCTGCTCGGTGTGCAGCAGCAGCTAATAAAGCAAATAGAATGCTAGGGATTATTATGAAAGGAATGGATAATAAAACAGAGAATATCATAATGCCTCTATCACTCCATAGCACAATCTCATTTTACATGCGTAGGCTTTTGAAAATCTGCCCCAAAGTGTAACAAACATGTATGTATTGTTTTCTATCAGAGGTTTCTGTCTTTCAGTGTAATATAGAAACATAGAAACATAGAAACATAGAAATGACGGCAGAAGAAGACCAACCGGTCCATCCAGTCTGCCCAGCAAGCTTCACACATTTGTTCTCATACTTAACTGTTTCTCTTGGCTCTTAGTAACCTTATGTTCTAATTCCCTTTTCACCCCCACCATTAATGTAGAGAGCAGTGCTGGAGCTGCTTCCAAGTGAAATATTAAGTTTGATTAGTTGGGTAAGCGGCAGCATAGCTCTCTGCCATGAAGCAGAGGGCAATGCTGGAAATGTGTGAAGTATCAGTTTTTCTTTTCCCCTGTCATTGAAGCAAGGAGTCATGCCGGACATGCACCGAAAGTGAAGAATGCCTTGAAAGTCACATTAACTATCATCAAATATTGAAAAGCCTAATAATTGGTAATACCTATAAGCCCATGAACCCATCCCTGTTTTTTTTTCTTTTTTTCTTTTCTTTTTTTAATTGGGAGATGGATGCCCTTCATCCTTCTACTCTGTGAAGGTGGACACCTACCACCGGCCACTGGCATCCCGCTCCGTTAATGCCTCTGTGGCTACTGCCGCTCCATGCAGTGTTTTACTACCTGCTCTTTATATGCGTCCTCTAGAACTGATGGATCCCATCCCTGGGTTTTTTTATTATTTATTTAATTGGGAGATGACAGCCCTCCATCCTTCCGCTCCGTGAAGGTGGACACCTACCACTGGCCACTGGCATCCCGCTCCGTGAATGCCTCTGTGGCTACTGCCGCTCTGTGCAGTATTTACTACCTGCTCTTTATATGGACACCTACCACTGGCCACTGGCATCCCGCTCCGTGAATGCCTCTGTGGCTACTGCCGCTCCGTGCAGTATTTTACTACCTGCTCTTTATATGTGTCCTCTAGACCTGATGGATCCCATCCCTGTTTTGTTTTTTGTTTTTGTTTTTTATTTAATTGGGAGATGACAGCCCTACATCCTTCCGCTCCATGAAGGTGGACACCTACCACTGGCCACTGGCATCCCGCTCCGTGAATGCCTCTGTGGCTACTGCCGCTCCGTGCAGTATTTTACTACCTGCTCTTTATATGCGTCCTCTGGACCTGATGGATCCACAATATTTATCCCATGCCCCTTTGAAGTGCTTCACAGTTTTGGACTTCACCACTTCCTCCGGAAGGGCATTCCAGGCATCCACCACTCTCTCCGTGAAGAAATTCTTCCTGACATTGGTTCTTAGTCTTCCTCCTTGGAGCCTCAGCTCGTGACCTCTGGTTCTGCTGATTTTTTTCTGTTGGAAAAGGTTTGTCATTGTCTTTGGATCGTTAAAGTTTTTCAAGTATCTGAAAGTTTGAATCATATCACCCCTGCTCCTCCTTTCCTCCAGGGTGTACATATTTAGATTCTTCAATCTTTCCTCGTATGTCAACCGATGAAGACCCTCCACCTTCCTGGTCGCCCTTCTCTGTACCGCCTCCAACTTGTCCTTGTCTCTTTGTAGATACGGTCTCCAGAACTGAACACAGTACTCCAGGTGAGGCCTCACCAAGGACCTGTACAAGGGGATTATCACTTCCCTTTTCTTACTCGATATTCCTCTCTCTATGCATCCCAGCATTCTTCTGGCTTTTGCAATCGCCTTGTCGCATTGTTTCGCCGACTTCATATCATTAGACACTATCACCCCAAGGTCTCTCTCCTGCTCCGTGCACATCAGCCTTTCCCCCCCCCATCGAATACAGTTCATTCGGATTTCCACTCCCCAAATGCATGACTTTGCACTTCTTGGCATTGAATTTCAGCTGCCATATCTTCGACCACTCTTCCAGCTTCCTTAAATCCCGTCTCATACTCTCCACTCCTTCCGGCGTGTCCACTCTGTTGCAGATCTTAGTGTCGTCCGCAAAAAGACAAACCTTACCTTCTATCCCGTCCGCAATGTCGCTCACAAAGATATTGAACAGGACCGGTCCCAACACCGATCCTTGCGGTACACCACTTAAAACCGCTCTCTCTTCAGAGAAAGTTCCATTTACCATCACGCATTGTCTTCTGTCCGTCAACCAGTTTGCAATCCAGGTCACCACTTCGGCACTCACTCCCAAGCTTTTTGTTTTATTCACCAGTCTCCTGTGCGGAACCGTATCAAAAGCTTTGCTGAAATCCAAGTAGATGACATCTAGCGCTCTTCCTTGATCCAATTCCTTGGTTACCCAGTCGAAAAAGTCAATCAGATTTGTCTGACAGGATCTTCCCCTGGTGAATCCATGCTGCCTCTGGTCCATCAATTCTCCGGACTGTAGATATTTCACTATTCTCTCTTTCAACAGTGACTCCATTACTTTTCCCACCACCGAAGTGAGGCTAACCGGTCTGTAGTTACCAGCCTCTTCTCTGTTCCCACTCTTGTGAAGCGGGACCACCACCGCTCTTCTCCAATCACTCGGCACCACTCCCGTTTCTAGGGATCTATTGAACAGGTCACACAGCGGACCCGCCAGCACATCTCTGAGCTCCCTCAGAATCCTTGGATGAATCCCATCAGGCCCCATGGCTTTGTCCACTTTCAGATTCTTTAGCTCTTCCCATACATTTTCTACTGTAAAATGATTTTCATCTATTCCACTACCCTCCAGCTTCTTGTGTAGAAATGGTCCTTCTCCAGGGTCTTCTTTAGTGAATACAGAGCTGAAGTATTCATTTAATATTTCTGCCATTTCTTCGTCTCTCTCCACACATTGATCATTTCCACCTTTCAATTTCACTATACCACTATGGACTTTTCTCTTTTCGCTGATGTATCTGAAAAATGTTTTGTCACCATTTTTTATCTCCTTGGCAATCCTCTCTTCCGCTTGACTTTTTGCCAACTTGATTAATTTCTTCGTCTCCCTCAGTTGAATCAAATATTCTTCTTTGTGCTCCTCCCTTTGGGATCTTTTATATTTTTTGAATGCTGTTCTTTTAGCTTTAATTTTGTCAGCCACCTCGTTTGAGAACCAGATAGGTTTCATTTTCCTTTTGCTTTTCTTTACATTTCTAACATAAAGAGTAGTTGCCTTGGTGATTGCTCCTTTTAGATTGATCCACTGCTGATCCACATCTCTCTCATTCTCCCATCCATTTAGTTCTTCCTCTAGGTACTTCCCCATTTCCTCAAAGTCTGTGTTTTTGAATTGTAAAACTCGGGTATTTGTGGTTCTTTTCCCTATTCTTTTAGTGATATTAAACCATATTGTTTGATGATCACTGGTGCTGAGGTGGGTGCCCACCTCGACATCAGAGACATTATCTGCATTAGTGAGCACTAAGTCGAGTATATTTCCTTCTCTCGTGGGTTCTAATACCATTTGTTTGAACAAAGCTACTTGCATGGCATCCACTATTGCTCTACTATTTTTAGATTCTGCAGATGGGATTTTCCAGTCTACATCTGGCATATTAAAGTCACCCACGATCACCACTTCTCCCTTCTTACCTATCTTATGGATGTCTTCAACCAGGTCTCTGTCCAGCTCTTCCTTTTGGTTCGGGGGCCTGTAAACCACTCCAATATAAATTGATGCTCCATCATCTGTTTTTAGGTCTACCCATAGTGCTTCTTCCTTGCCCCAACTTCCTTGTAGCTCAGATGCTTGGATATTGTTTCTGACATAAAGAGCCACACCTCCCCCTTTTCTATCCACTCTGTCCTTCCTTAACAAGTTATAGCCTGGTATTGCCGTATCCCAATCATGAGATTCTGTGAACCATGTCTCTGTGATAGCAACAATGTCCACTTCTGCCTCTATCATTAGGGCCTGCAGATCTGGTATTTTATTTCCCAAACTATGAGCATTTGTGGTCATAGCTTTCCAGGTACTCTCTTTAAGATTATTGCTTTTCCTGTACTCCTTATGAGACTTTAGTTGAGATTTGTTATTCACTTCACTCTTTCCTTTTGCAGTTGTGCCACTGATGCCAGAGTTATCCATCTCAATTTGCTTTTTCTTTTGGTTATGTATCTTGAAATTCTGCATGCATTGGTTTTCTCTCTTTTCTGGTAACACTTCAATGTTTTTCTCTAGGACTTCAGTTTTTAATATAGGGAAGGCTTTTTGTTCTTGTTGCATTTGATACTGTGTGTGTCTCCTAGTAACTGGTCCAATTCTACCAGAGCCCACTGTAATCCTGGTTTTTAATGATTTACTTAATGACCTGCTTGAGTGGGGGGGTATACTTGTTGGCTGCAAATCTGTCACGAATGGGTGACTATGGGACACATGTGTAATCCTACCTGAGCCTACTGTATTTCTTTTTCTTGACTCCTGGTTATTCTTTGGTATTGGGGAATTATTTTCTGAGTAATGCAATGTGGGTGTATTTTTTGTAATTAAAGCTAATTGAGCTTTAACCTCAGTCAGCTCCTTTTTCATAGAAGAGAGTTGTGCACAGATTGGGCAAGTTCTACGTTTCCAGATGTTTTCCCTCAGAATAAAGGCTCCACAACAGTTGCAAAGGATAGTTCTCATATTGGTAAAGTTTTGGGTTGGTGATTCTTAGATGGTAACAATTTACTAATTTATCTTGTTGCTAATGCTAATTTAGTCAGTCTATATTAGAATCTAAGGCCAGGGGTGGGAGGGAAACAAACAGTTGAACCTGGGACAAGCTGAGTAGAGCAGGACACTTTCTGGAACTTTATTCGTCCTTAAGCTATTAAAGATCCCTCAGCACTTCTGTGCCAATATTAAGCAGATTATTAAAGAACAGCTATACAAAATAGAAATGCAGTTATACTGGATCTTAAAAAACAGACAGTTTGCAAGGAACCAATTATAATTATTATATAATAACAGACCTAGAGAAAGGTATAAACTGAGCAGTTCTACTTCACAGAGAACTCAGATATTAATGGAGCACAGAGCAATGATCAGAAGGAAAAGTGAAAGTAAACCAGCAGGGTTTTGGGGTTTTTTTTATTGTTTTTGTGGTTTGTTTTTTTCCCCCAGAAAGACCACCACCAAAATTAAGAGTAAGAGCACTTGAAAGAAGGGAGATTGAGAGACTTTTTCCCCAGAAAGAGCACCACAGAAATTAAGAGTAAGAGCACTTGAAAGAAGGGAAATTGAGAGACTTTCCTATTACACAGCGCTCAGAGGCTAGTAAATCAAATCACCAGTAGAGGAATATTAAGAAACACTGATATCTATTATGCACAGATTCTCTACTATATATTAATTCAAATTTTAAGACAGCCTTATCTGCACCGGGAACAGAAGATTCCTCTTTTGGTCTTCCACTAAGCAGTCTGCAATGCTCTAGCCAGGTCACTAATTAGCTTCTCTGCCACACCCAGTCTGGTTTTAACCGGACACCTTTAGGAACCTTCCAGTTCTTAGATATTAAAGATCCCTCAGCACTTCTGTGCCAATATTAAGCAGATTATTAAAGAACAGCTATACAAAATAGAAATGCAGTTATACTGGATCTTAAAAAACAGACAGTTTGCAAGGAACCAATTATAATTATTATATAATAACAGACCTAGAGAAAGGTATAAACTGAGCAGTTCTACTTCACAGAGAACTCAGATATTAATGGAGCACAGAGCAATGATCAGAAGGAAAAGTGAAAGTAAACCAGCAGGGTTTTGGGGTTTTTTTATTGTTTTTGTGGTTTGTTTTTTTCCCCCAGAAAGACCACCACCAAAATTAAGAGTAAGAGCACTTGAAAGAAGGGAGATTGAGAGACTTTTTCCCCAGAAAGAGCACCACAGAAATTAAGAGTAAGAGCACTTGAAAGAAGGGAAATTGAGAGACTTTCCTATTACACAGCGCTCAGAGGCTAGTAAATCAAATCACCAGTAGAGGAATATTAAGAAACACTGATATCTATTATGCACAGATTCTCTACTATATATTAATTCAAATTTTAAGACAGCCTTATCTGCACCGGGAACAGAAGATTCCTCTTTTGGTCTTCCACTAAGCAGTCTGCAATGCTCTAGCCAGGTCACTAATTAGCTTCTCTGCCACACCCAGTCTGGTTTTAACCGGACACCTTTAGGAACCTTCCAGTTCTTAGATATTAAAGATCCCTCAGCACTTCTGTGCCAATATTAAGCAGATTATTAAAGAACAGCTATACAAAATAGAAATGCAGTTATACTGGATCTTAAAAAACAGACAGTTTGCAAGGAACCAATTATAATTATTATATAATAACAGACCTAGAGAAAGGTATAAACTGAGCAGTTCTACTTCACAGAGAAGTCAGATATTAATGGAGCACAGAGCAATGATCAGAAGGAAAAGTGAAAGTAAACCAGCAGGGTTTTGGGGTTTTTTTTATTGTTTTTGTGGTTTGTTTTTTTCCCCCAGAAAGACCACCACCAAAATTAAGAGTAAGAGCACTTGAAAGAAGGGAGATTGAGAGACTTTTTCCCCAGAAAGAGCACCACAGAAATTAAGAGTAAGAGCACTTGAAAGAAGGGAAATTGAGAGACTTTCCTATTACACAGCGCTCAGAGGCTAGTAAATCAAATCACCAGTAGAGGAATATTAAGAAACACTGATATCTATTATGCACAGATTCTCTACTATATATTAATTCAAATTTTTAAGACAGCCTTATCTGCACCGGGAACAGAAGATTCCTCTTTTGGTCTTCCACTAAGCAGTCTGCAATGCTCTAGCCAGGTCACTAATTAGCTTCTCTGCCACACCCAGTCTGGTTTTAACCGGACACCTTTAGGAACCTTCCAGTTCTTAGATATTAAAGATCCCTCAGCACTTCTGTGCCAATATTAAGCAGATTATTAAAGAACAGCTATACAAAATAGAAATGCAGTTATACTGGATCTTAAAAAACAGACAGTTTGCAAGGAACCAATTATAATTATTATATAATAACAGACCTAGAGAAAGGTATAAACTGAGCAGTTCTACTTCACAGAGAAGTCAGATATTAATGGAGCACAGAGCAATGATCAGAAGGAAAAGTGAAAGTAAACCAGCAGGGTTTTGGGGTTTTTTTTGTTTTTGTGGTTTGTTTTTTTCCCCCAGAAAGACCACCACCAAAATTAAGAGTAAGAGCACTTGAAAGAAGGGAGATTGAGAGACTTTTTCCCCAGAAAGAGCACCACAGAAATTAAGAGTAAGAGCACTTGAAAGAAGGGAAATTGAGAGACTTTCCTATTACACAGCGCTCAGAGGCTAGTAAATCAAATCACCAGTAGAGGAATATTAAGAAACACTGATATCTATTATGCACAGATTCTCTACTATATATTAATTCAAATTTTAAGACAGCCTTATCTGCACCGGGAACAGAAGATTCCTCTTTTGGTCTTCCACTAAGCATGGGTAAGCATTGGCCTGATATATCTGGCTGAATTTACCTGGGTGACTTTAGAACCTTTGTTCTCTGATCTGACTTAAAGATTAAGGGGTAGATTTTATAAAGTTGCACACGGGTGTCCATGTGAGCGCGAGGTACGTGCATGTTATAAAATCGGGGATCGGCACATGCAAGGGAGTGCCAGGCTTTTCAAATATATCTGGTTAGCATGGTATTTGGCGCTAACCAGCTAAGGGTCTCATTAACTAAGCATTTTTCCCATAGACACAAATGGGAGAAAAGCCTTAGTAAATCAGGATCTAAAATTGTACAGACAATTCAATTTGCTCAAATGGCTGTCCAAAACCTAACCAAATAACAGGTGGAGTAGAGACCGCGCATAAATGTAAGTCAGGAAAACAAGTAGTGCAGGAGCCACAGTCTTAGAATAAACTGTAGACGTAGCAAAGGGAAAAGCTGAAAGTATTAATCCAAACCATCAAAGGGTTATTTAGATCGTAATGAAGCAGTGTAAACAGAATTTACTGGAGTAACTAAATTTCCCAACATGTACATTGTATACAGGCTATTGTTGAATGATTTTGTCCTATGGTAGCAGTAATTTGTCTGTCCCAATGCATCACGTCTGCGAAACACATACATTTCGGGGGATTTAGCTACTCCAGTAAATTCTGTTTATGCTGCTTCATTACGATCTAAATAAAACCTTTGATGATTTGGATTAATAATTTCAGTGTCCCTTTGCTACATCTACACAAGACTGTGATTCCTGCACTCCTTGTTTTTTTGTTGTCCAGAATCTAACTACACATTATGCAGTTGATTTAACTGTATATTCTACTTGTAAAGTGTAGCTGCTTTTTGGGACTCAGTTAGTTAATGAGTTAACTTTGTTTGCTTTGATGCTGCTCAATATCAAACCCTAATTAGCTTGAAAGCAGTTTTACAAATTATTTTCAGAAAGCCTTGCTGCTATTATTTTAACCTGATATATTATAGATACAAAGCAGATTTTCAAACACATTGTTACTAGTGCCAAAAGATATTTTTTAACTAAAAAATAAGAATGAAAGCTAACTAGCAGGAGGATTTCACTAGCATATGTGAAATCATTGGTTTCAGTTATTATTGAGACTTAGGTGAACAATCAGTCTGAGAACAATAGATCAGAAACAAAATATTATTGTACAAAAGATACCATATATCTGTCTATACATATACTACGGTAGGATTGTATTTACCTTAACAGATTACATTGTAAACAGTAAAATGGGAAGATGGAAAAGCTTTTTTACCGTTTTTAATGGATTATTTTGCAAGTGATTATTGATTGACTTCACCAGTAAGGTATAGCTGCCATAATATATAAATTCCTAAAATAAAAATAAAATTTCTACTGATCATACTGTCTATGGCACAGACCACAAAACATGACAGCTTTCTGTGAAACTCTGTGGCTTTTCTTTCTAGGGGTTCTGAACAAAGCAATAGGGTTTTTCTATGGATGCACATAGATTGCCTGTAGATATCAACAATTTTTAGTGGTCCACACTGTATAGGGAAACAGCTACCTTAAGTAAATAAGTATATTCTGTTTACAGATAATATAAACATTGTTCAGTCATGCTGATATAATTTCAGTCCCCTCTAAGCTCTATAATTAAATATAAGTAGATGCTTTTTGCACACTAGCGTTTCATTTTTTATGTCTACAAACTTGCACTATGCTGCTAAAAATATAAGATCCCACAATGTTTTATGATCTAAGTGTTTATCAGTGTTCTAAATTCAATACAAAATAAATGTTGACAACTTAATCTGCACTCTTGAATAAGAACTGCCTATTCTGCAGAATATGTATAACCCAGGGAATGACGTCCATCATGACACTAAAATCAGCTTGCACAATGATACTAGTCATGTTCATGGTAAGCAGTTCAAATACGTAATTATTTAAATTCAATTTTACCAGCATGTTCATCATTTTGTTTATAACTTACTTCTTTAAAATGTATACAGTACTAAATGTCAGACCATATGCTGCTGTACTTTTGATGGTTTAGGATTAAAGGTTAAAGTGCTATACATATAAGTGCATTTATATTGCATATGTATCATTAAGTTGCTTGACATTTTCTTGCTTTTGTTTTTCAGCCTGTTGCTAGATAGGCTAGAACTCTTTTCCTGACCTAGAGGAGGAGTTGTTCTGCTTCTATGATCATAGCTTAGGTTCTCTCAGTGGCGGTAGATAGGCCCAGGAGGTAACTCTTACTAACATGTCAGAACTGTTTCATCATAACTGAATAATTTTTTCATGTTGTATCACATGTTCAAATTATTTTGTTTGTATGTTTGGATACCTTGTGTAAAATCCTGTGTTACTTGCTCATGAGATAGCATGGCAACTAGGACCTTTTTGTGCATGTGAGAATCAGTCAAGATGGGTATTGTACATACAATGCAAATCTTTGGGGAACAACTTTTTCAAAGCCATTTAACTGGGTAAATAGTAACTGACCTGGGTAAATTGATTTGGCTAAAAATTGCCCTCCCAGTAGAAGTGCAGAGTTTTGACAGACTTTGCAGCTAGGCAAGCTACCAAATATTTTCAGTAACCCATCTAGGTGCAACGTCCATGAACAGTTTTGTATCTGCGCACCTATTAGGCTAGTTCAAAGAAAACTATGTGCATCCTTTTTTATTTTTAAAATGTGCTTATGTGGGTGCACAATCTCAAGAGTCACCACAGACTCCACACCTCTCTTTTTTTAGTGGGCAAAGGAAAAGCAGCAAAGCTATGCACTCAGATTTGAAAATTTCATTCTGCTCTTATATTTTACTCCCCTAACCTAAACAGGCCCCTAGGAAATGCCTTTTCTTAACATAAGCAAATTCATACTTGTTGTGTAACATGCATGCACCTTTTAGCCACTCTGGAGAGCAATTTTCAGCCACAATAATTTACCTGAGTAAATGGTTTTAGATATTGTTTTCTCATGCCAAATCCATAGTTTTGAAAACCTATTCTTATTTTGCAAAAGAAACATATTTACAGAGAGGGAAAATCCATTAAGTCATCTCATTGGAGCCTCAGTTCTTATTTTGAAGGGTCAGCTGCAGGCAGAGTGGCATGTGGCATCCTTATTCTCGGTTGGGAATCTCACTGGGTCAGCTTGTGGCATTTCAGTTATCAAGAAGGCAATAACTGAAACCATGTAACATGAAAGTTTTGAGTGTGCTCTAATGAGACCCTTATTCATTTCATATCTTTTCTCACAGATGATAGAAATAGTGGATTGTAAGGAAAGACAACCAATATTAGAAGAGCCAAAGGTGAATTCTGACCTCCTTCCAACTTAGTGTACATAAAATGGATTGGCTTTGATGTACATGTTTGTGACTTCACAAGTGACCTTCATCTTTTTTGAACATTGTAGGAGATATTAAGTCTTACACAGGAGAATTTTCTGAACCAAACTAGATATAGAATAGCAAAGTAAAAGACAATGTCATTGAACAATTGCATGTATATCTGCAGTTCCAAATCAGCCACCTACATAGTGTGTGCATGTTTAATACACATGGTTCATCATGTGCCTATATTAAACAATTGCATGAGCATGTTATATAACATGGCAACACATACAGAAAGCAAGTTGAATTAGCAAAAGTTTGAAAGTTATGAGCACTGCAGTAGCACCAATAATCATGGTTTCTTAATTTTCTTGATTTTATGAACGTTTATTTGTAAACCACATGGAAATTATGATTTGAAGCATGTCCATTTTAAATAAATAAATACTATTTATATATGTTCAATTTACATCATATTTTAATAAAAGAGTTTGTCAATGTTATGAAATAATTCATTGAAAATTATGATCTAAATTGTCATGAATCCATTGATAAAGATATGGGAAGGGGAGGTATATTGAGTTTGTCAGAATTTCAGGCTGTGTCAAAGTCTGAAGAGAATTGCATTTTGTCTCAAGTAAAAGGTACACCTAGCATGCATGATCCTTGTCCAGCATGGCTGGTAAAGGTTGCAGGTCCTGCTTTAAGGGATGAAATACAGGGTATTATCAGTTGTTCATTTTTGGAAGATTATATTCCTGAAACATTGAAAAACCATCTGCAGATGATGAAACTGTTATGAATTATAGGCCTGTTTCTAATATTTCATACCTAAATACATTGAAAAGGCAGTCTTTCTAAACATGTAAACTTATATGGCAGAAAGTGATAGGTTTGATTATTAGAGATGTGCAGAGGATAAGTTAAAGTTTTGGCTCATTCATTCATTTCATAGGTTGCCTACCTTCATCTGGTTCATTCAAAATTAAAAAATAATTATTTGTTTTATTTATTAGTTTACTATTAAAAGTCAATCCGAGAAGCACCACAGATTATTTTGGGCTACAAAATTGGGTTTTCTCATCACTTCTAATGAAACAAGTAGATAGACATCCACAGAAGGGTAAAGACATTGTAGTACATCAAGGCTGTGGCAAAGTGGCATCAAAAGTGGCATAAATAGCCTAAAGCACTGTAAAGGGGCAAAGGGATACCAGCAGTGGCAGGAGTTCTCCTTTGTACAGAGGATCAAAGAAATAGTAAGCAGGGGAAGAAAACCAAAAGGCTTAATAAAAAGGCACTAAAAATAGTGGCATCAGCCCTCAAATGCAGCACAAGAGGCAAAGTGACACCAGGAGTAGCATCGACATCGTAAGGCACCATGAAGGGGATCAAAGCAGAAAAGGTAGCAGGGAAAGCCCCAAGGAACAAATAAAGAGGCAAGGAAGTGGGAACAGTGGCATGAACAAAACAAGACACCATAAAAGGTGCAATACAGGCCCCCATAATAACAAGAACTCCCAAAGTTGTAGAGTCTGGGGTATGACAGCAAGGCAGAGTGAGAGCAAGATCCTAAAGGTTCAAAGTCTGGGTATAGCAGCAATGCTTAGTGGAAGAAAAACCCCTAAGGTGTAGGAAAAGGAGTATAATAGCAAGACAAGAGGTATGAGAAATGTCTGTCTTTCTGTTGAAGCATTTGCCACTTGTCAGGTTTAGTACAAGAGGATGATCTGTCATCAGTATCACTTTTGTGACATAAGCTTTTATCATATTCCCAACTTGAAATTGATCTTGCTGCTGGGTAGAATGTTGGATTTCTTCTGTAATTTTCTTCTCTGTTTTCTGATTGCATAACTGATATCCAACTTGTTTATTCTGTACTAGTGGCTGGGTGGGACATCTGGCTAAACTGGAAGAAGTTCAAGCTGAAGAAGCAGGAAGGTATCAATGACTTGCGGAAGGACTGGGCAAACTTATGGAGGAATTAGAAAACTGATCATAACATGTATGCTTGAATGTCTTAAAAAGTACCGACTTCCGTGTATAAATTAGGTCTTATATGAGCTAATCCTTCTTTATTTTCATGATCAAAATATATGCGCACATATTTTTTAAAATTCGTAAGAAAAGCCTGAACATGCAATGCATTGAAATTGAGTCTACCCTGTAGCATATAGTCATAATCATACATTGGTGCATATGTTGCAGGGTAGACATGCATATTTTATGATATATGCATATATCAGATCTCTGTGCAGCCATATACAGTACATGCAAGTATGCAGCTATGGAGAGTTTGAAAGTTTAAGGATTTAGGATTTATAATTGATGATACATGGTTATTTGAGGCACAGATAAATGTAACAGTCCATATTTGTTTCTATTATCTGAGGCAAATCAGATTATTGTGACTATATTTAGACCCAGGAGATCTGAGTAAGCTTGTGGTGGCTTTAGTATTAAATAGTCTAGATTATGGCAATGCACTTTAAATTGAATTTTCAAAGGAGTTATGGGCCGGATTTTAAAAGAGTTTATGCGTGCTGGGCATATTTTAAAAAGGCCCGGCGACGCGCGTAAAGCCCCGGGACACGTGTAAGTCCCGTGGCTTGCAAAAATGGGCAGGGAGGGAGTGGGGCAAGGGTGGGGCATGTGCAGTCCAGGGGCAGGGCGGAGGCGGGGTCAGGTTCCCGGCACAGTGGCCATATTTGCCGCTGTGCCGTGGATCACTATTGTGTCTGTCGGTCTGACGGCTTCGAACTCTGTGCCTCACCTTTCTTCCTTCTCGCTCCTCAAGCTTTGGGAAGTTGGCTGCCACCGCGTCTTCATGCCACTCTCCTCGGCGTCCCTGGATCGGCAATGGTGACGGCATTCACCATGTTTCCTAAGGGCCTCCTAGGGTGCGTGTGTGCATGCCACCTACGTCTTTAACCACGTCGTGGCGGGAAACTCAGGGGCGTCCCCTCCGACTGACGTCAGCACATCCTGGTATTTAGCCTGCCCTTTCTTTGCTAAGAAACTGACAGATCGATCCAGTAAAGTGCGGCCGCGTTTACCCCGCTCCTAACTCGCGTTCTACTCACTTTCCGGCCGTGTTAGCCCTTCCTGCGATACACTATCCCCTTTAACCTACTCCTACCGTGTCCTAAAATCCCCGGGCAACCCCTTCCGCACGCGGCATGTATATTGCATGTAAACGATCGAATTAGCTATTCCCTACCATCCAGTAACGCGCACCCTGACTATCGCTATTTTACCCTGCCGTTTTGCCGCGCGTTTAACCTGCTAACTTACCGCCTACCCTTACCCCTGCGTTAGAGGCAGTGGTAAGGGTAGGTGGCAAACTTTCCCCCAGCCCCCGCTCTCCTGCCCTGGTCGCATCCATGGGTGCCGGTCTCCGGGGCAGCCCCAGTCCTCTCCCCAAACGTCGAGACGTCACGCCTTGAGCGGCCCAATTGCACGAACAGGGGCCACTTTTGCCCGTGCAGGCGTCCATCTTTGCGGGCAGCTGGAGGCAGGAGAGGGGGTCGTCCTCGCCGATGTCCGGAGGGGGGGCTGCAAAAAGTAAGTCGCTTCGTCACTTTACACTGCCAGTCCCCACTCCCCTCCTCCAGGAGCAAGGCTGCTTTTCGCGCCCTGCTTCGGGAGGAGAGGAGGGGGGGACTGGCAATCCCGAGCGTAGGATTGCCCGTCCTCTCTCCCCTCCTCTTGCTACTTTTTTTTTCGCTTTACACTGCCAGTCCTGTCTCCCCTCCTCCTGGAGCAAGGCTGCTTTCGCGCCTTGCTTCGGGAGGAGGGGAGAGGGCTGACAATCACCCACCCGCCGGCTCCCGCCTCAATGACAGCCCACCGGCTACCGCCTCGATGAACTCGCTCCCGCCTCAAACGCACGCCCGCCAGCTCCCACCAGTAAGTTAACTTTTTTTACACTTTTGTTTTTTACACTTTTGTTTTAATTTTCGCCTGCGCCTTGCTTCGGGAGGGGGGGGAACCATCCACTTCCTGGTACCTGTCATTTCAAATGTCAGTTGAAATGACATTTGAAATGACAGGTACCAGTGCACCCAGGATACTGTATAGGCGCTGTATTAAGCGCCTATACAGTAAAATGGGTTGCGTGGGCCTAACCCTTCGCCTAATGCTTCACAGACGTGGCTTGCATTTGCAAGCAATTTAAATAGAGTATTGAGCGGTATGTGAGGAGGACTGTGCGTGCGGGGAACAAGGGTGCTCCCGGCACTGGTGCACTCTTTCTAACGCGGCCTTGCTGTATCGACCTGCCAGTTAGCAAGGATTGGAATAGTTCCGGTCTAAGCTGCTCTGCTGCTTCCTAGCTGCCGCAGGAGACTCACTCCGCCCTTCGGGGTAATTCTACTTTAACTTGGGTACCCGCTCCTCGGGGGCCTTCCTGCTTTCTTTCAGGTACCTATTCTGGGATACCAGGTACTTGCTGCTCGAGGGCCTGCTCTCCCTAATCTGGTGTCTGCCACTCTACAACTTCTGCCTGCTAGGACTTCCAAAGATACAGCTTCTGCTTCAGTGAGAACTAACCTATCAGTCTATCTCACCTACAGCTTCAGCGCTCTACATCCAGGACTTGTTCCTGTTCACCGCGCTGTCTTCACTTACTCAAGAGTGAGATGGGTCCTCTCTGCTGAGGATCCCTGGACTACTACCGCTGGAGCTACCTTCCACTGCTGCCCACTTCCCAGGCAGTCTCACCGTGCTGTACAATAAAGATCAACTGTTCTGTGTTTTGCGTATTTAGAGTCTAGCCTGGTACTGCAATTCGTCACGGGGCTCCTCCCCGTGGGAGTGGTCATCACTGCAGTACCCAAGAATCTACTCCAACACCTCATAACCATAACAGATTGCTAACTCTTGTTGCATCCGTCGGTCTCAGACGACTTCAACCTCCATGCCTCACCTTTCTTCCTTCTCTCTCCTCAAGCCTTGGGAAGCTGACTGCCACCGCGTCCTCATGCCGCTCTCTCCTGCGTCCCAAGATCGGCAATGGCGACGGCATTCGCCATGTTTCTCCTAAGGGCCTCCTAGGGTGCACACGTGAATGCCACCCACAGCTTTATCCACGTCATGGCAGGAACTTCGGGGGCGTCCCCTCCGAGTGACATCAGCACATCCTGGTATTTAGCCTGCCCTTCATTTGCTAACAAACTGAGTTAGCAAGGATTGGAATAGCTCCAGCACTCTACAACTTCTGCCTGCTAGGACTTCCAAAGATACAGCATCTGCTTCAGTGAGAACTAACCTATCAGTCTATCTCACCTACAGCTTCAGCGCTCTACATCTGGGACTTGTTCCTGTTCACCATGCTGTCTTCACCTACTCAAGAGTGAGAAGTGTCCTCTCTGCCTAGGATCCCTGGACCACTACCGCTGGAGCTACCTTCCATTGCTGTCCGCTTCCCAGGCAGTGCCACCATGCTGTACAATAAAGATCAACTGTTCTGTGTTTTGCATATTTAGAGTCTAACCTGGTACTGCAGTTCCTCATGGGGCTCCTCCCCATGGGAGTGGTCATCACTGCAGTACTCAAAAATTCACTCCAACACCTCATAACCATAACAATTGCATGCCAGCAGTTGGCCAGCGCGAACAATTTACTTCAGCCCCAGGGCTGAAGTAAGTTTTGGAACAAAACTAAGGAAACAAATGGTAGGGGGGAAAGGGCGAGGGAGTTAGGGGAAGGGAAGGGAAGGTGGGGTGGAGGGGTAGAGAAGTTCCCTCCGAGGCCGCTCTGATTTCGGAGCGGCCTGGGAGGGAACGGAGGAAGGCAGCACGGCTTGGCCCCTGCGGTCTTTCAACGCTTGATGAATGAGATCTTCCGGGATCTACTCTACTCATTTGTCATCTTATATCTAGATGATATACTTATCTTTTACAAGGATCTAAAATCCCACCATTCACACATCTAGACAGTCCTTCAACATCTCAGGGACAATCGTCTCTATGCGAAACTAGAGAAGTGTATCTTCGAGCAAACTCGTCTACCATTCCTGGATTATATTATTTCCAATCGTGGTTTTACCATGGACCCTGAAAAGCTTCAAGGAATCTGAGATTGGCCTCAACCTATAGGCCTCCGAGCCCTACAGAGGTTCCTCAGATTTACAAACTATTACAGGAACTTCATCGCCAACGACCTTTTGATTGAACTGACCATGCTCGGATTGACCTCTGTAACTGAGTCTGCCTGGCTGACCATTCTGACTGATACTCTGGCCTTGATCACTCGGACACTCTCTTCCAGCCTCCTGCGACCTCTGGACTTCCCTGTCTGAACACCGACTGTGCACCCTTGTTCATGGTGGGCACTCCTTTGAACTTTCTCTCTCGGAGACCCTGCGAGGCCCACCTAAGACCAGGCGGCCCGGGTAACCAAGGGCTCAACCTGAGGGAACCCCGGGTTGCTACTGGCGAAGCTCCAGCTAGCCTCTGTCTCCTATTGTGCTCCGCCTCCTGGTGGCAGGCTCTCTCCGGGTCCGACCATAGGGCCATACCAATCCTGCACCAGGCCAAGGGTCCACTCCCAGCACAATACACAGATGACCATTAGATGCAAGGATGTGAGCGTAAAACCTGAGATAGGACAGGATCCATGGCATTGCATCAGGATTGGACAGACAAAATGGTCCTTTAGTCCTTGCTTGCCATCATTTTCTGTTTCTATGTTGAATTATGTCTTAGGAATATTTACATTTCAGTGCATTAGACATTACTGAATCTTAACATTTTTATTCAGTCATAAAAGTATTTTAAAATATAATTTTAGTATACAATAGAAAGCCTGAGGAATGGTAAGAACAGCAGTGTTCAAGAATCTTGGTTGCCTTCAAATTGGGAATGCAAATGTTCTGCTACCTCACCACTACTATCCTACCTATTTATATATTCAGATGCTATAATATGCATCAATATCTATTCTACTGTTTCACATACATCTTTAATGTGAGCATGAAATACCAAGGCTTTACTTTAAGCCTTAGCAGGCATAGAGTGCATATATTACAGAAAGACTGAGAAGACAAATAATACTACTTAGTTACTGTACAACAATGAATTTTTGTTCCTTTTTTATGCTGGAGTTGAATGATAAAAAAAAAATTACAGAACATTTATTCCCATCATGGAATAAGCTAATGGTTGAATTAGATCTTGAAAAAAGATAATGCATCCTTCACTTAAGTGAAAATGTTAGAAAATATAATTTTGAATTATATCCTCACAAATCTACTGTATATTCTTGCAAAATTATTCTTGGGTTTTCTTTATCAGAATTGGGTTCATTCCAAGCAACTGGAACATGCTGTTCAAAATGATTTCTGTATTACCTAAGAACAATTGAGTTGGGTCAGTGGTGTGCAGGCCTGGGTTTAGGCATAGTCAACATCGGCATGTACCATGAAGGCTCCCACAAACTGGGACTCCTCCTGCAGTTTTTTGATTTCTGGGGGGCAAAAAAAACCTCAAGCCCAGTCTTCTGCCTATGGTTGCCATAATCTTAAATCCAGCCCTGTTGGTGTGCTTCAATCGTATTATTTGTTGTAGCTATTTTCTTCCTTCTTTAATAATAACAGAATAAGGAGACTCATAACTTTTTAGTTGTGGTCACCCTGAAATTGCTATTGAATAGCAGGTTTAGGGGGTAGGAATGGAATAATATGTATCAGCTTTTTCCTTTCTACTTCCTTTCTCTCACCCACCACTATCACCTGTCTCCCCCCCCCCCCCCCCCCAGAGATGACCCCCAGCATATTTCCCCTTTCTCACTTCCTGACCCCAAGACTATCTTTGCTCCTGCCCCCTTTAAGTCACAGCTCCATGAATTGTACATTCTCTCTCTATATTTTCCTGACTGAGTCCCAAATCTGGAATCATAGCAGAATTATGAGCTTTGTGTGTATTGCAGCCCCTCTCCAGTTTCTCTCCACATACTGCTTGCAGTGTCTGCACCAGAGGTATCCCACTTCTCCTGTTCTCTGCAGGCTTACTGAAGAAGGGGAGTGGCTGAGCTCTATAGAGAGAGGCCCTGAGATTTCAACACACTACCTTGCCTCCCCCCTTTACCTGGCAGACAAAGTAAGTGTGAAGAGCATCAGAAATTAAAAGGGAGACCCCTGGCCTAGCTTTGCCTCCAGAGGTCATCCCGTTGTACGTATGAATTTGTCCCTCATTATTTGGGAGAGATAGGAATAGAAAATCTCCACAAATGAATGGAAGCTTTTGTCTTGCTGCTCTATAATGCATTTATTTTGTATTTAAATTGCCAACAAAAATAATGATTACAGTAATGTATCCTTAATAAAGGAAATGCACAAAGCATCATAAAAGCAATTAAAAGTTTGCAAGTGAGAGAGAGAGAGAGGTATGAGAGTGGGACAGAGAGCACATGAGTGAGAAAAAGAGCTCTAACATAGCCCAAGGTGCTCTAAGGATGATCCCCCTGCAGGAATAGATCCAAGAGCACCTTCCCACCCCTCACTCCAGGAGCTCCAAAGGGGACCCCCTTGGACCTTGTTACAAATGGAATCCAGCAATGTGGCTCTAGTTTAAAAAAATAAATACATTTTCTCACCTCTGCACTAAATCCAAGTCAGTCTCTGTCTCTTCTATGACTGCCTCTAGATTCAAAACTTTATTTCCCATGCTATGGGCATTACTGTATATAGTTTCCAGATGTTTCCCTTCTTCACCCATTTCTATACAAGTGTTTAATGTTTTACTTACCTGAGGACTTTTTTCACCTATCACTGCTGATTCAAGTTTAAAGCATACAAGGCTGTCTTCAATTCATTGCTTTCCAAATCCTGATTAGTTGCATGCTCCTCTCAAATCAAAATTTTTGAAGATCATAGCTGAGTGAAGACATTCTAACAGTTCATTGATTAAGCATAGGTGGTATCAGTTATAGAGTGTAACTGCATTCAAGATGTGACTGTCCACATAGCGATTCAAGGCACAAAAAAAAAAAAAAAAGAGTGCCATTCAATGGTGGTATTTCAACAATGAAATCCATTGAAAATCACTCCCAAATTCATGTTGGGAGTAGTAGTCCCTAAGGTTTTGTTTGTGGTATGTTAGATTGGGCACATATTTAACAGGAGAATATATAGAGGTCCATATGCCAAGAGATTTGTCTGACTGAGAAATTCATCAAACTGCGGAAACGGCTCTAACATGTGTTAACAACATATAACATCAAGATCCGCTACTTGTTAGCACTCATGACTCCTCCAACCTTTGAAACCATACCCTTTGACAAAATTGAAGCAGAGACTTTTGATGGATGAACTGGCTGCAGCTTTATTATAACATTAACATCATGACCAGAAACTATCGTATCATGCACGAGCTGCTTTGTACTTTTTTGACACAAACATGTCCCGGATGCTCCCTGCCGTGACCTTCTAGCAAGTGGGCCCACCCAAAAGCCTAACAATTCGGTCCCACTGGCTCTTGCACTTGCCTAAAGCTGCGACAAAATTTTTTTATACATATAAATATGACACTAAAGGGTTTTGATATACATAAACACAATAATAATTGTGAAAATAACTAACATAGCCCATCTACCTGCCACCAAACAAATATACGCACGTATCTGCCATTGAATAAAAGGTGAACTAAGTATTAAATCTAACCTCTGCCCTGATTAGGGTGGGTGGGTGGGAAATGTGGCACCAATGCCAGGGGATGGTTCCTGCCTCCGGTGGTCTTGGTACCGCAGGAGGCAGCTTCTGTAGCTGCCAAACCAATCTGCTGAGAGATGATCGACTGTGTTGACTGACTGCCTGCATCTGGCCCATTATGCCCTGCTGGTGTGGCGCCTGGCCCTGATAAGGCTGTTGAGGTGCTGGCATGCCTTCATGAGGCCAGAGAACCCCCGAGCACATAGCTATGCTCGTCACATCAATCTGTGCTTGTCGGCTTGAATCCTGCCTACATACCATCTCCTGTTCCTGTGTCTAGTCCCTGGCCACAGGACCCAATTCTATCCTCCGATGCTTCGGATGGCTTGGTTGGGTTCCAGTGTTGCGGACCGATGCTGCCAAAATAAAGCCTTGGGCAGCCATTCCCCGCGTGGTCGGTCCAGGCTCGGCCATGCTGGACTACTTATGGAACGTGGCATGCAACTCACCCTTCCCCCTTGCCCCCTGCAACGAGAAATGTAAGCAAGTGCCTCAATTGGTTCTCTCTCTCCCCTATAGACCCCCAATCTCAATACTTGCATTTCCTGCTCCCACACCTCGCACCTCTGATCACAAAAAATTGCATATCCTGCAATGCTCCAAATGCGGTGGCGATGCTAGGGGGAAAACAGAATGATTGCGATGGTAGCTGGCTTTTAATATGGGGTGTGGCATGCATCTATGATGTTGTTCCTGCTCACCAGGACACAGTTGTAATGTTCGGGCTACACATGCGCACGACCTGCATAGCTTAGGTCAGTCCGTCGCGGCGTGTGGGTGCCCAATAGTGGCCTCGCTGTTAATAGCAGGCCATCAGGCAAGGAGCATGAGCCCTTGAAATATTGCATGATATAGCCCTATCACGGCGATAATGCATGATATAAGTGTATTTTGCAAAGAATTGCCCAAATTCCCTCCCCTATTTCAATAAGCTTCTTTGCATGTGATTTGCATGCATACATTTTGAAAATCCACGCAAAGCAGTTAATTAATAGACAAACTGATATTAATAATTTATCGCAACTGACTTACAAAGATGTCAAATAATACACGGGCAATATAATAGTCCTTAACTTAGTATAATCATATATCATCAAAAGGACATGAGTGTATATTCTTAATCAATATGGTTTATATAAAGCATATGTTTCATTCATTTACCAACATGAAAACAAATATCTTATTAATACATAAATCTTTTTTTATTTTATTCAACATGTATTTCTTTCACAAACCAAGTATAAATCTAACATCAAAACATGATAATTTATTTAAAAATTACAAACATAGTATCTCTTAATATATGTGGATACCCAAACTCCCCAGTTTCCCACGTCCTACAACAACGAACAATTACCCCAACCTTAAAATACGCTGTCATTCATTCACTCATACACACATTTACCTAAAATTCCCCATAATATTGCACTTATCCCAAAAAAGTGATTTACAACCTGATGTTACAAACATAAGTTTAGAATACAGAAATATTATATATATAAAAAAATATCTTAATATTTCTGTATTCTAAACTTATGTTTGTAACATCAGGTTGTAAATCACGTTTTTGCAAGAGCCATGGTAAGGTAACAACATCTATTGAGGAAATGTTAATTAATGCAGGAGCCTTGGGAACCTAACAGGGGACTCAAGGATGCACATTACGATTTAAAGGGACATGTATTAAAACGTTTTAAAAATTGTTAAAAATAGAAACAGATGCCCTCCCCCCAAAAAATGGATCAAAATATTAAAGTGTGTGTGTGGGGGGGGGGGGGGGGGGGGGGGGCAAAGCTGGTCCCCTGTTCACCATAGGGCTAGCACTTGAGGCAGCCCTGACATGCCAAGTTAAAAAAAAAAAAGAAATGTCTTGTTAGTGCAGCAACAATGGTCCCCTTAACCCTGCAAAAATCCATAAAATGTGACTCCCCACCTCACTTTTAAATATATAATGTTCTGGCATAGTTCCTCCCTTCCTCCTACCCTTCTCCAACGATAAAAAATGATTTATTAGGGTATAGGGTCCCCAAAAATATTCCCTCTCTCTGATACCCCAAGTTTTACAAAACCTCATTATTTTCTAGTGGAAAAACAACATCCCTACCCTTTAAACACCATGAAGCCCCTCCCACAAACCCCTAACCTCAAAATAGCAAATACGCTTCAGCATTGGGGCCCGGGGCAGCCCTAGTCTTGGGCCCAGTTGGTCCATTATTCAATATGATGCTGACCTGACCTTGCCCCAGTCATATGACTAGAGCAAGGTCTGGGCACTGGAACCTAACCACATGGGGCAAAGTCAGGTCAGCAACATTTTGAAAAATGGTGCTGACCTGTCCTAAGGCAAGGGAGCACCTCAGGATCCAATGCTGGAGCCTATTTGCTATTTTAATGTTAGGGAGTGCAGGGGGGGGTGGTGTTGGGGGCATTTGGGGCTGGGGGTTGGTTTTCTACTAGAAACCAATGAGGTTCTATAAGACTTGGGGGATTGGAGGTGAGGGGGAAGATTTGGGGGAACCCTATATCCCAACAAATTGTTTTTTATCATTGGTGGGGTTGGGGGAAGGGAGGGACCATGTCAGGACATTATAGATTTGAAAGGATGGGGGAGTCACACTTTATTTATTTTTGACAGGGTGGGGGAGCATTGTCGCCACTTGAACAAGGCATTTTTTTTATATACTTGGCATGTCAGGGTCACCTCAACTGGTGGCCCTGTGGTAAGCATGGAGTTAGCTTTGATCCCATCCTCCAATATTTTCTTTTTTTTTTATCCAGGGTTTTTTGAGGGCATGGCCCTTTAAGGCAATGGCGGTCTTGTGAGGTTGGGGCTGCCATCATACCTAAGTACTTATGCTGCATTGTTTTACACCGTGCTGCTTCACGATGAGACAAAACAACATAACGATACAGCTGCTATCTGGGGGAGGACTATCCTGGTGAGATCCCCACCTCTGTGATAGTGGGACCCCCTCCTGTAAAGAAATATCTTGGCTTAGTGCATCTAGATCTAAGTTTGGACTCAGCCAAACAAAACATGGGTTTGAACCTGCGACAGAAATCACTGCTGACTTATCCAGGTAAGATTTTAGCCAGACAAAACTTGCCCAGATAAATTGGAGGTGTTCTAGGAGAATTCCAGTGTGGGGCTAACTTATCTAGATAATTTAGAATACAGGCATGGATTGTTAAGAAGATTACTAAAAAGTGGTTACTGGAAAGAAGGAAGTGTCCCCAGTAACTAGGCCTATTCACCACAGAACCCAAACTTCCTGTTCCTATATTTAGACTTCTTATCTCTGGATTTCTCCTGTGTTCTACATCTTCCACTACCACCTTGTGGTCCTGTCTAAATACCTCTGTGGATACTGTGAAAAACACTTGGCCTCAGCTTGTTGAAAATTCTGCATAGATTTCCAGCTCAGACCGGTACCATAGAGCTAAGGCCTTCATATAAATCTGAATGCAGAAACCACATACCCCAGGCCTAGGATTCAGGAACCCAAGCCTGTGATTATAACCTGATGGGAGCCTGAAAAAAAAAGCTATATTTTGTCATGCCATGCCCTTAATATTGACAGAAGGATAGGAGATAACATATCCACCCTTCACTTTTTTTATACACTCTTCCAATCTCACATAGTTATATTTATTCTGCTCAGTGTCACATGTAGTGATATCATTAGTGTCCTGATGGATGAGAAGCATTGAACAGTGGCCAAGCAACTTGGATTGCTTTGGCAATCTTTCTGCTAAAACAGAAATCTGGGTCCTAAGAACTTTGCATTTCACAAGACAGGAGTTCTGTTTGACAAATGATCCTTTTGTCCTTCATAGAAGGGAGTCATCAAAACCAAAAACCCTCCTTTAAAACAATACAGGCTGGAACAAAGCAGACAGTAGTGGAGCACTGGAAAAGAACAGATTTCCACACTGAGAAATCTTGTTTTAACTATCTAATCAGCTGATCAGCAAGTCAATTAGTTTTGTTTCACAAAGATTCCTATAAAGAAAATCAATATTGTGCTGTATTTGGCACCATAATAAAAAATGGATTTAAAGTTAAACAAATCATTTTATTGGAGCTTTTCTCTGGTGCATGATCAATTATGGAGATTGGTCAGAAACACAAAGAACAGCTGAGAGAAGGCTGGCAAACAAAAATAGGTTAAATAATGTCAAGTAGAAATAAACTGCAGACAAAACAGATGATATAGTCTTTGAGTAGCTTAGTATATAGGTAATACAAATCTTCCATGCTAACTCTGTCCCAGATTGTAGAGACCATATCTAATTTCCAGAACTGACAAAAGCAAAATAAGTTAATATATAAGTAGTGAGAAAAAGCATGTTTAGTCCATTTGGATGTCAAAGGAGGCAGTAAGTAGCTGAAGAAGGAATCCCAAATATCAAAAACAGAGGTAATTACTTTTCAGAAAACATTTGACAATGATAAGGGTTGTTGTATTCTAGTCTTAAGGTCACCTTTTCAAAAATTGCCAAATGGAAGAAGAGAAAACCAGAGAAATATAAAGTAAATAGATTTGTTGTCAACCCAGTGTTCTGCTAAAAGCAAAATAAATACTAGAAATTGTCTTTACTCTTGATATATAGGCAGATGGTTTTCTATTGCAGGAGATAATATAAAGTCATAAGGAAGTGTTTGTCAAAAACCAAACAGTAAAGAAGTAACCCTTTCCTAAACTTCTTTTATACGCGGAGCTGTTTTGTTCTACTAGCCAGCTTTATTGCCTAGATCAGAGGTGTATAATTCTTGTACTTAAATAATAAAAAGAAGTCTGTTATTAAAGATCACCAAGCAATGCAGATTAACTAGGATCTTGCATCAAATGTATCCAAATATGCTCAATGAAAATTAGTTGTGGATATCTTGAACATCTGGTCTATTTGTGATCCTCAAAGACCATGACTGTAAGCCTCTGGCCTTGAGATTAGCTGTGTCTGCAGTCCAATGCTTTTTAGAAATCTTAGTTTATGTTGCATGTGTTCCAAGTAAATAGTGAATAGGGATGTGCATTTGTTTGAAATAAATGGGTAAAATGCAAAGAATGAGAACATGTGTTTACTTTGTGGCTCCCTGAAATGAATAGTAGCTGCCCAAGAATATAAATAAAAAATGTCATTTAAGTTGTTTGTTTTCCATTCAAGTCCATGGTCCATGTACAAATGCTACAGTGGACTGATGGATTTTGTCTGAAGGTAACTATAGCAACCAAGCAATGCATATGAGATAAAAGTCTCAATGGAGCTGGGGCGGGAGAAGTAGGCAAGTAGACAAGACTAAGAACCAATCAAGGTGAAGAATTTTTATAGCTAGCCAATAGTTGATACCTAGATCTAGTGATGTTGATATTTTCCCCACTAAAAGGTTTGAGCATGTACAAATACATTCAATTTTTTCTGATAGATTTCACAGGGAAAGGTTGCCATTTTAAAAGTTCTATTAGAGTGAAAACAAATGTTCTTGATTAAAAGAAGAATGCGTATATTTATTTAATTTATTTTAATTCACTTACATGCCACATTATCTCAAACTCTAAGAGGCTCACAATAATAAATTCACACTGAGATTGGCAAAAGGCTTTTCGTTATATTCACAACTGCAGAAAAGTGTTTTAACTATAGAGATAGACATAGGTGCTGCATTGTGTCTTTTCACTAGGGCAGGACAGAAGTGACAGAGATGCAGTGAAGAGCAGTGACTTTTTTTTTTTAATCTGTCTAACTCTGCACAATGCATTGCTTAGAATGTAGACTGTAGTGAGAGACCAGAAGAGCAGACTTTCCAGACTTTTTAGTTTTTTCTCTGTTTGACTTTTTGTTTGTCTCTGCAAAAGGAGTCATTCAGCAATGCACACACTCTATATGTGTGTATGTATGTATGTGTGTGTGTGTGTGTGTGTGTGTGTAAAGAGAGAGAGACAGACAGACAGAATAAAGTTTGTGCCACTGACAAGCTGTTAACCCTGCTTGGCAGAGCTTGATAAGCATTAAAGTGAACTGTGTCAGCTTGATTGAGTGGATATGATAGACTCACACAGTATTATAGTGGTACTGGTGAGTGGTACAGTATATTAGTAAACTATATTGTGACATCAAAACCAAGTAGCCACTTCCAATTCCATCATACCATTACAAAGAAAAGAGTAGAGGAGGGAATTATAGTACAGAGAAGAATGACCGGGAAAAAAGAGTGAGTGTTCCTGCAGTGCCAGCCCAGCCCATCATAAGCACAAGCAATAGTAGCAGTGAGAAAAATTGAATCCTGCCCCTAAACCTTTATAGCCACAGAAAGCCAGGAGTGGAAGCTGGATCAAGCCATAAGAAATTAAAATTGAGAGACCATGGGCTACCCCCACCTATTCTTCTCCCTTTTGCTTTGAAGAAAGGAACTAGGCAAAATTTTTGGAAAGGGGGGGTGTCTGTTCCAAAAAACTGAGCTCTTCCTTAACCAGAGTAAAACCTTGCTGCTGGCGCTAACCTTCAAAAAGGAGATAGAATTGCTTTTACATTGGAACATGGGGAAAGCTGACAGTTGTTCAGCAGCACATGGTACAGAGGGAGGTATCTTCGAAGGATACTAAAATAACAGAAGAGTTAAGGCATTCTGAGAGAATTCCAATAAAAAGAAAACAAGCCCATGTGTCTATAAGTAAAGAACCATCTGAGTTAAAAAAAAATTATGAATTACCCCTGTCAACAGACAAGCAGATTATTAATACCAACAAAAAAACCATAGTCTGAAATGTCTATATGCTAATGCCAGAAGTCTATAAATTAAGATGGGAGAGCATGTATAGCAGTGAATGAAGAGGTAGACATAATTGGATCTCAGAGAAAGGAAGATACCAGGGTACAAATTATATTACAGTGATAGGGTGGATCAGCTTGGAGGGTGGGAGCTTTATGTTAGGGATAACAAAGAATCCAAAGGATATAGATCCTGTAGAAGACTAAATGCACAGTGCAATCTTTATGGATAGAAATTCCATGTGTGATAGGGAAGAATCTAAGTGGTGGTGCTATTTACTGGTCAAAATGAACAGATGGCTGATGAAATGCTAACAAAAATTAGGAAAGATACATTTGGCAGCACAGTAATAATGGGAGATTTCAATTACCCCAGTATTGCCTGGGTAAATGTAAAATCAGGACATGCTAGGAAAGTAAAGTTTCTAGTTGAAATAAATGATTACTTCATGGAGCATCTGATCTATGAAATGACAAGTGGGGGAGCTATTTTAGACCTAATTCTTAATGGAACACAAGAGGTAATACTAGTGGTACTGGGATTTCTTGGCAAGAGTGATCATAGTACCATCAAATTTGACTTAATGACTGGAGGGAGGTCATCTAGTAAATCTACAGCTCTAGCATTAAACTTTCAAAAGGGAAATTTTGATAAAATGAGGAAAATAGAAAAAGACTGAAAGGTGCAGGTAGAAAGGTTAAGAGTTTAAATCAAGTGTGGTCACTGTTTAAAAATAACATCTTGGAAGCACATTCCAGATTTATTTCACAAATTACAAAAAGTGGATGGAAGGCCAAATGACTATCAGCATGGTAAAATGGTGAGATGAAAGAGGCTATTTCAGCCAAAAGACTTCTTTCAAAAATTGGAAAAAGGTTTCATCTGAAGAAAATAGGGAAATGCACATTAGACATAAAACATTGATAAAGTGGAATAAAAGAAGCTGGTCTTGAAGCAAAAACTCATAAAAAAACACATTTTAAAATATATCCAAAACAGAAACCCTGTGAGGGAGTCAGTTGGATTATTAGATGATTGAGGGGGTTAAAGGAGCAGTAAGGGAAGATAAGGCCATTGTGGAAATACTGAAGGAATTCTTTGCTTTGTGTTTACTGAAGAGAATGTTGGAAAAATTCCCATGCTGGAAGCTATATTCAATGGCAACAAATCACAGTGATGCTGGAAGGTGTAATAAGGCAGCTAGACCAGATACACCCCAGATTTCTGAAAGGACTAAAAAAATGTATTGCAGATCTGTTACTAGTAATTTTTAATCTATTGGGATCGTCCATTGTAATTGAAGTTTGGAGGGTTGCCAATCTTTAAAAAGGCCTCCAAAGATGATCCACAAAACTATAGACCATGGAGTCTGACTTCAGTGCTGAGAAAAATCATGGAAAGTATTCTAAAGAAAAAACATCACAGAAAATATAGAAAGACACGATTTAATGGGACACAGCCAGCATGGATTTGCAAAAGGGAAATATTGCATACCAATCTGCTAATTTTGTTGAAGGGGTTAATAAACATGTGGATAATGGTGAGACAGTGGATGTAGTATATTTGGATTTTCAGAAGGCTTCTTACAGTGTGCCATATGAAAATTTATAAAATCACAGGATAGGAGGCAATGCCCTATTGTGGATTGCAAACTGGTTTAAAGTTAAGAATCAGAGTAGGACTAAATGATCAGTTCTCTCAGTGAAGAAAGTTAAACAGTGGAGAACCTCAGGGATATGTACTGGAACTGGTGTATTTTTATATATTTATATATGATCTGGAAAAGTGAATGATGATGAGTGAAGTGATCAAATCTTCAGATGACACAAAATTATTCAGAATTGTTAAACCATAAGAGGATTGTGAAAATTTGTAGGAGGACCTTGCAATGCTGTAAGATTGGGTATTCTAATGGCAGGTGAAATTTAATGTGGACAAGTGCAAAGTGATGCACATGGGAAAAAGTAATTACATAATGTTAGGTTCAATATTATGAGTTATCAACCATGAAAAGGATCTGGACATCATAGTGGACAACACTTTGAAATCCTTGGTTCAGTGTCTGGTGGCAATCACAATAACAAAATGAATGTTAGATATTATTAGGAAAGGAATTGAAAGTAAAGTGGCAAATGTCATAATGCCTCTCTATCACTCCATGAGTGACCAAAATGATAAAGGAGACGGGACAGCTTTCCTATGAGGAATATTATCTAAAGAGGTTAAGACTGGTCAGCTTGGTTAAAAGATGGCTGAGAAGATATATAATAAGTCTTTAAAATCTTGAGTGGAATAGAATAGGTTATTTACGGTACTCTTTCAAAAAATGCAGTGGCCCATATTCAAATTCATTTAGCTGGATATCTAAGAAGTTATCCAGCTAAATGAAAATGTGTCTACTTATCCAACTAAATTCTAGCTGGATAATTATTTGTCCAGTTATAATTTGGCTAGATAAATGAGAGGTATTCCAAGAGCAGTCCAGAGATATTCCCGGGAGTTGCTGAGTTATCTGGATAAGTTATCTGGTCAACTTCGATATTCAGAGATAGCCAGCTAACTTATCCAACTAACTTTCATCTTCCTAAAGTTAGTCAGATAAACGTATCTGACTAACTTTAAGATAGCTGGTATATTCAATGGTTTGGCTGCACCTCTGAATATACAGCACTAGTTAGGCAGCTGAATATGGAGTCCACAAAGGCTAGTAGACACATCATGAAGATAGTAAGTAGCATATGCAAAACAAATTGGAGAAAATTATTTGTGCAATTAAGCTCTGAAATTCATTGCCAGAGGATATGGATAAAGCAGTTAGTGTAGCTAAGTTTTAAAAAGTTTTGGACACATTCCTGGAGGAGAAGTCCATAAACTATTATTAATCAGGCTGTCTAAGGGAATATCCATTGCTTATCATGGTGTAGGGTTGCTAAGTAGCTCCAGATTTTCAGGACAGGTTTATGAAGTCCTGGTTGTACCCTGCTGCATGCTAGACCTTGTACTTTTTGTTTGCTTAAGAAATGTATAAGGAAGTCAGAAATACAAATCCTGTAATGCAGTGGGGTAAAACCAGAATTGGATAAACCTGTCATGAAAATCTGGAGTTAGTTTGTAACCCTATCACTGTGTGATATCAGCATGGGATTTATTTACTGTTTGGGATCTTACTAGGTACTAATGACCAAGATCAGTCACTGTTGGAAACAGGATACTGGGTTTGTGGACCCTTGGTCTGACCCAGTATGACAATTCTTATGTTCTTATGTTATGTTCTTATGACAAAAGGCAACAGTGCCATTGTGGGCTGGCATTAGCAGAGCAGTGGTAAGGACAGGGTTAGCAGATATGCAACACTCAAAATCAGCAGCATGCTCCTCTATGAGTATTGTTTCTGAGGTAATGGAGGCAGTATTTTCAAAAACTGATTACGAGGAAGAATCATGTCTCAGATTCCCTGAATCAGATGATATAAAAAATTGAGTGCCTCCAGTAAAAAGGTGGGGAGATAGATGATAGTATGATACTAACAGTGTTGAGAGCAACCACCTGGAAGAGCAGAGAATACAGTTTGACAGCATGAGTGATGCCTCTGCCCTTTTCCCCTCACAGTCCACTCTTAACTTCAACCTCAGAGCCAGGAGAAGCACCCTCTAATGATGCAAGGAGGAGATTGTGATAGATAAGTTATTGCTGATGCTTACCACTTTATTGAGAAAATAGATTCCCCTAAAACAAAAATAAGGAAGTACAGTGATCAAGAGAGGCTAGAGGCTTCACATTACTGGGGAGAAAGTGTGCAAATAGCAAACTTTTCTTTATTTCACCCAGTAATTGAGCAAGAAATAATCTCTGTTCTCTCTGACATTAAACTAGAGGACTGTTCACTAGATACTTGTTCATTTTTGTTAGGTTGTTAAAGTGCACTTGTGTGGTGTTATTTGCTAACACTGTTAACACCTCCTTTCAGAAGGGCCAGCTACCATCCTACTTATACTTAATAGTTACTAGCATTAGGTCTGTGTTTAAGACTGCAACAGCAGATGTTGCTAAGTAATTATAGACCTGTATCTATTCTCCCTAGTTTATTGAAAATTATTGAGAAATGTGCCTTATATCAATTAAATAGTTTTGGTAGGGATAGAGATGTTCTGTACCCAATCATTTTGGTTTCTGGGATAATCATGGGACTGATTTGTATTTTTAAATGATGCACTTTTGAGGGAATTGTTTTCTGAAGTGTCCTCCATTTTGAACACTGTATTCCATAGTATCTTAGGGGTCGATTTTAAGACCCTTGTGCATACATCCATGTGTGCGCAGTTCCTGGCATATGTACATGAATGCACAGATTTTATAACATGCACGAGTTGATGCTCGCATGTTATAAAATACTATATCAGTTCATGCACTAGATTTTAAAATCTGCACGCATATATGTGCAGGTGGCCTGTGACTCACATGTGCATGGGGGGGGATTTTAAAAAGCGACATGCCATGATATGAGTAGGGCTTCCCCAGTTCCCTATATCCCTATCTAACCTTTCTACCTTTTCTCCTGGCCCCAAACCCCTACCTAAGTATTAGAATTTTTTTGTTTTGTACCTTACTGCTCCATCAGAGCAGCAGAAGACTCCACATGTTGGCTGGATGCCTAGGACAAGGCCCAGGCATTAGGACCCTAGGCCGGGCCCCAGTATTGGGCCTAGGTCTAGTCTGAGGCCCTGGCATTGGACCTGTCCCCTGGGCTGCACTCTGGTATTGGACCTGGGTCCAGGCCAAGGCCTTAGCATCAAGACTTGGCTTTCTAGTTGGGGTGAAATATTAGGCCTGGGGCTGGACCTGGTCGCTAGCCTAGGCTGAGACCCAGGCATTGGGTTCTGGCCTCCAATACTGGGCCTTGCACAGAACTTATACTGAGTTCATGATGACATACTGTGGCCTAATCCTACGCAAGACCAAGGCTGAAGCCTCAGCTTGGGCTGGGACTTAGGCCTCATCTGCAGATCACCCCAGACCGGGTAAGTGAGAACTGGGGAGGATTCTAGCCCAAACATTTTTCCAAGTGGGAGGGATAGATTGGAGGCCCTGGGAGGCCCCATTTCTTTTTTTTCTTTTTTTTTATTTTTGGAGGAATTTTTTTTTTAATATTTATTTCATTTTTTAAAAACTGAAGAAATGAAATAAACATTACATGAAATGAAATTCATGGTCCCCCAAAAACAAATTAAAAGCAAAATATTTATCCCCTATCACACCCTTAAATTCTCTCTATCTCTCTCATACAAGCTCTCAAGCACACACAGGCTTTCTCACTCACATAAATATGCAGGCTGTTACATACAGGCTTTCTCATGCTTATGCAGTCTCACACACATGCAGGCTCTCTCACATTCCCATACACATGCAAACTCTCACATACACATGCAGACTCTCATATACATGTGCAGGCTCTCTCTCATATAGACATGCAAACTATCTCATATACATGCAGGGTCTCTCTCTCTCTCTCTCCGATACACATGCAGACTCTCACACACATGCAGGCTCTCTCTCACATACACATGCAGGGTCTCTCATACATACGTAGGTGCGCTCTCTCTCGCATATACATACATAAGCGTTCTCTCTCACACACATAAACTTGTGGCTCTCTCACATTTAAATGGCAAGCTCTCTCATACACATGCAGAATCACTATCCCTCTCATATAATTGCAGGCTCTCTTTCTCTCACATACACATGCAGGGTCTCTTATACATGGCGAAACCGAACGACGGTATATAAAACGTGATAAATAAATAAATAAATATGTAGGCTCACAGTCTCTCTCATACATGTATATAGGCATTCTCTCTCTCTCTCTCTCTCTCACACATTCACATGCAGGGTATTATTATTATTTAACACTTTTATATACCGATATTCATGTAAGAAATTACATATCACTTCGGTTTACAATATAAACAATATCTAGCATGTAAGAATGCTTTTACATTTAACAAGGAATAAATAACTTGGAGCAATGGAACAGGGATCAAAGCAACATTTAAATAGTAGGGTCTTTCATGATGCCAGAGATTAGCTGGCAGAAGATCTGAGAGCATATAGAAATAACTTAGGGTAAGGGATAAGGAACACAATAGGGTAGATCATCTGCAAGGTATCTCATATACATGCTGGCTTACTCTATTCCTCACATGCATACTCTCTCTGTCTCTCACACATTCACATGCAGACTCTCTCATACATGTAGGCTTTACCTTGCACATACACATGCAGACTGTCCCTCTCTCACACATAAACATGCAAACTCTTTCATGCACATGCAGGCTCTCTCTCTTCCCATATACATGAAGATTGTCTCATATATACACAGGATCTCTATCACATACACAAGCATGTCTCATATATATGCAAGTTCACTCTCTCATATACAGATGCAGGCTCTCTCTCTTTCTCAGATACATATGTAGGCACTTTCAAGCATATGCAGACTCTCTTTCTCACATACACATACCAAATCCCTTTCTCATACACACAAACACACATGCTCTATCTCCCCCTTTCATCTGTTCCTTGGGGGCAGAGTACGCACTTCACAGGCCTTTTTTCGTGTTTTAGTGGGATGGGTTCCACTACAGCTTCCTTGAGCTTTTCTTAAGGCTGTGATGGGTAGGCTCTTCCATGGCCTCACCATCCACTCTTATGGCCATGGTGGGAATGGCTCCAGTGTGGCCTTGATAAGCTATTATTTGGGCCATGACAGATGGGCTCTACCGCAATGCCATAGGCCTGTTTTTGGGTCACAGTGGGATGTGCTCCACCACAGCCCCACCAAATTGTTCTTTGGTTCGCATCAACCCTAGCAGCTAGGAGGCTGAGGAATTACATGACTAGAAAGATTAGACCACTGGGGGAACCCAATAGACTAATATGCTCCTATGTCTCTCTTGCCCTCCCTCACCCTTTTATCTCCTTTTTTCCCCAAATTTCACAACTACGATCTGGGCTGAAGACTAAACAGATTGGAAGTTACCGGGAGAAAGGGAGGGTATGGATTGAAGTGGGGAGATGTGGGATGATTTGGGGGCTTCTTGAACTTACCCATTTTTGAGAATTTCACCCGACCCAATAGCAGGAGAAGGGAGGGAAGGAGAAGAGACTGGTCCTGGTGCTGAAAATGCTAAATTTCTTCAGTGGAGGGAGATCAAGGGTGGGGGCTGCAGGCCTGACCCACAGGGCCAAGTATTTAATCCTCGGGTGAGAAAAAGAAGAGGGGTCATGTTAGGCCCAGCAGGCCCACATCTAATTTTTTCTCTCATTACTTAACCGGATATATTCTTTTGAATATAGCCAGTTATGTCTAGAGTTATCTGGGGAACACCTGCCAGATAACTTTAGACCTGCTCTCGGGCATGTGTAGATTTAGGGAAAAAAACGTATCCAATTAACTCTTAATATCAGAGTTAGGTGAGTTATTCACCTAACTCTGCCTCTCTCCGGAACACCCCCCAAATACTCCTTTCTTTTTCGGCTAATTCTTACCCAGATAAAGACTTATTCAGCTAACTTTTAGCCAGATAAAAAAGGGGAATATTCAAAACTAGCTATTTAAATTCATAACTCACAAGTTAGCTATCTAAATGACTAAATATGGACACCAGAAATGTTAGGAATTTCATGGAAAATACTACATGTTGCACATAGATTTTATGAAATTATCACACTCATATGTGGGCACACATACACACATATAACCTGTATGTGCATGAGTTTACCCAGAATGAGTGGAGGTGTACTCGGGGAGGGATTGTGGAGGGGTGTGCCATTTCATGATTACTTTAGTGTTTTGAAAAGTATGCATGCAAATTTTGTCAAAGTAATTTTGTGCATTAATTAGTAGGTGTAAATACAATATATGTGGGTTGTTGTTGTGGGATAATATGCTAATGGTAAGTATGCATGTAGTTTTCCTTTGAAAACTGGGGTAACCTAGGCGTTGTTGGATAGCCGAGTAAACTTTAGGCTGGAGACTTAAAACACACTGATTCTAGTCTTCTTTCTTAAAGATTCCAGCTTTATTTATAACAGGAACAGTATTCACAACTTGTAACCTGCAGTATAATTCACATAGCATTAACTTCAAGACAGAGATTTATCAGGAACTGCTTTCTCCCGGAGACTCGGGGCCTGTCTATTCCCCTCTGAGCCTACGCCCATATTACTGCTCACCAGAGTCCTACCCACAGAGCTACCTTCCTCGCTGGCTTTTAAGGTGGATCAGGCTAGATGCCTGTCCTGCACAGGTTAATAAGGGTTTTTAGGGACATTCCTTTACCATGTACATGTGATTGGAAATATATGCGAGTTAGTGCAATATTACTCCCATATTTTTCAATTTTCTCAGCTACTAAATAAACTGAAATTTACATTTATAGTATAACAACTTTATTTTAAGGTGGATATTGCTGATAACACCAACACAAAATACTGACATAACAATTTTGCTTAAAACAAATATTGTTGAAAATTGAGTACATTTGTAGAAAATGAAAATTTGACATCATTGCTAATGATTTTTCACAAAATACTTATTCATATTGTTACAATTCTGGCTGCTGTGCAGCCTCCTCACAACCAGAGGCCCCCCATGAGACTCTCCCCTGGCTGGCCCGGCCTTCCTTGCCTATCTGTCCCATATCCAGAACTCATTATTTAACCCCACTCAGCCCATGCCTCGGTGCTTTGGCATTGGGTTCTTTTGGGCTCCCTGCTTTAGCCATCTGTTTCTTGCCTTGTCTTGCGAGCCTTCTGCCTTGCTCTATGGCCTATGGGCCTCCTGGTAGGGATGTTCAGAGGGACGCCATATGTTACATTCGTGATTCGGATTCGTCAGGGAGCAGATACGTTGCATTCGGCCATATGGCGCCCCGATGCGTTAATACAGCGATTTCTATTCGTGTCCCAGCTAAAATTAAAATTAACTACAACCCCCCACCCTCCTGACCCCCCCAAGACTTACCAAAACTCCCTGGTGGTCCAGCCATGGTGGTCCATGGCGCCTATAGCCATGATGAAACATGGCTATAGGCGCCATGTTTCATCATGGCGCCCATAGCCTTTGTCACAGGGGCTACTGGTGCCATTGGTCAGCCCCTGTCACCTGGTCATTGGCGCCATCTTGTGCTCCTACCATGTGACAGAGGCTGACCAATGGCACCGGTAGCCCCTGTGACATAGTATGGGCAAAGGCTATCGGCGCCATTTTGAGTACTGGCATCGGACGGCCGGCACGCAGGAGGTCACTCCAGGACCCCCGTTGGACCCCAGGGACTTTTGGCCAGCTTGGGGGGGCCTCCTGACCCCCACAAGACTTGCCAAAAGTCCAGCGGGGGTCCGGGAGCAACCTCCTGCACGCCAGCCGTCCGATGCCAGTACTCAAAATGGCACCGATCGCCTTTGCCCTCACTATGTCACAGGAACCGATGGTCCTGTGACATAGTGAGGGGACCCCATGGATGTCCTGGTGGCATCTTCTGTTTAGCGCAGTTTGCATAGGAAGTGACGTAGGCAAATGTGTCCTCTCATGATGGGCCACCGATAAAAGGTTTGCAGTTTAGACAACGTCCTTTGTTGCCCAGGGTGTCCTGAGAGTTTGGAGTCGTGGGCCCAAGCCAATAGTTTTTTCTTGAGGTTCTTGTGTATGATCGTCTTTCCTGCAGGCACCGTATGGGTAACTGCCAATATGACCTTCTTGGGGTCAATGATGTGTTGCAGCTCTTCGGGTACGTCCTCGGAAAGGAAGGAGCATGAAAGCGCATCAGCTCTGATATTCTTGTCTCCTGGAGAATACTTGAGCACGAAAATGAATCTGTTGAAAAACAGCAACCATCTTGCTTGTCTATGGTTTAGGCACTGTGCGTGGCGGAGATACTCCAAGTTCTTATGGTCTGTGAAGACTGTTACTTGATGTTGCGCTCCTTCGAGCCAAGAGTGCCATTCCTCAAATGCCATCTTTATAGCCAGAAGTTCCTTGTCTCCAACTCGGTAATTTCTCTCAGCAGGAGAAAAGCAACGGGAGAAAAATGAGCATTGATGTGGGACCTTAGAATTGCCAGCCTGGCTTAGTACTGCCCCTACACCAAGGTCTGAGGTGTCGACCTCTACGATGAAAGGTTTTGAGAGGTCTGGATGTCAAAGGCATGGCTTGATCAAGAAGGCATCCTTCAGCTTTTGGAATGCAGCAATCACTTCGGGAGACCAATTAGCCACATTAGCACCTTTTCGTGTCATAGCTGTCAGCAGTACTGTGAGTGTGGAATAATTCTTGATGAAGGTCCTATAATAGTTGGTAAACCCTAAGAAGCATCTGAGAGCCTTTACCCCGGTGGGTTGTGCCCATTTCTTTATTCTCTCCAGCTTCTGTGGGTCCATTTGAAAACCTTCTTTGGAGACAATGTAGCCTAGGAAAGGCACTGATTCCTTATGAAATTCACATTTAGATAGCTTGACATAGAGATGGCTCTCACAAAGCCTCTGTAGTACTCTCTTGACATCTTCTTGGTGAGTGGTGATGTCTTGTGAGAAGATTAGGATGTCATCTAAGTAGATAACAACACATGTATAGAGGAGGTCTCGGAAGATGTCATTCTTTAAATTTTGAAAGACGGATGGAGCATTGCATAGGCTGAATGGCATCACTAAGTACTCAAAGTGGCCGTCTCGAGTGTTGAAGGCCGTCTTCCATTCATCGCCAGCTTTAATGCGAAGCAGGTTGTATGCTCCTTTCAGATCCAGTTTTGAAAAGATCTGGGCTCCTTGTAGTCTATCAAAAAGTTCTGAAATCAGAGGCAGGGGATAACAGTCCTTAATAGTTATTTCATTAAGGCCTCTGTAATCTATTCAAGGACACAATGTGCCTTCCTTTTTGCCCACAAAGAAGAAGCCTGCGCTCGCAGGAGAATTTGACGATCTAATGAAGCCCTTGTTGAGATTCTCCTGAATGTATTCAGACATGGTTTTGTTCTCTGCCACAGACAAGGGGTACACTCTGCTCTTGGGTGGCTCCGATTTGGCTTCAGACAAATGGCGCAGTCATAGGGTCTGTGAGGCGGAAGTATATCTGCGGCTTCTTTCGAAAAGATATCTTGAAAAGATGCGTATTGAGGCGGCAAGCCCGGCATTACTGGGGTGGTAGGCATGCAAGGTAATGGTTTAACCTCAGTCAGGCATCGCCTATGGCAATCTGGACCCCCAACTTGACAGTTCCAGAGTGACCCAATCAAATTGGGGCATATGCTGTTGTAGCCACGGTAATCCCAGTACTATGGGGTGCATAGCCTTCTCTAAAATGAATAAGGAGATGGTCTCCGTATGGAGAGCTACGTAGACACACTGGTTCGGTATGTAGTGTTACTTCTTCCGGCAAGGGTTCTCCATGATGGATGAAAGAAGTAGCGGAGGCGACAAAGTAGAAGTGGGGATCCAAAGATGCTCCACTAGTTGTTGAAGAATAAAGTTGCCTCCTGCCCCTGAGTCCACTAGGGCAAGAGTCTGGTACTGTAGAGGACCGCAGATGAGAGATACAGGAAGAGAGAGCGGAGGAGAAGGAGTGGTGAGACCTAAGAAGAGTCTTCCCGCAGGACTTAGGTCTGTCCATTTCCAGGACATATAGGGCAATTTTGGACAGCATGGCCAGTTTGTCCACAGGCAAAAACAAAAATGAGACAACCTTATACCGTGGAAAGATTTATTATTTGTTTTACAAAGCCTGACTCCGGCCGAGTTTCGCCAATTTAGGCTGCATCAGGGGATGATTGCTGATATCAAATAGAACTACAAAAGTAGATCCTTTTATCAAATTTCAATCTTAGTCGTGCATATAATTATCTCCGCTTCTCAGTTTATCAACATGTCACTCTCAAAATCGTACTGAACAAATCAGACGGTACATTGATGCATCCAAATATTTTGTATCAAAAGCATCGGGACAAGTCCTCATTTTTTTTTAGCGAAATGAGGACTTGTCCCGATGCTTTTGATACAAAATATTTGGATGCATCAATGTACCGTCTGATTTCTTCAGTACGATTTTGAGAGTGACATGTTGATAAACCGAGAAGCGGAGATAATTATATGCACGACTAAGATTGAAATTTGATAAAAGGATCTACTTTTGTAGTTCTATTTGATATCAGCAATCATCCCCTGATGCAGCCTAAATTGGCGAAACTCGGCCGGAGTCGGGCTTTGTAAAACAAATAATAAATCTTTCCACGGTATAAGGTTGTCTCATTTTTGTTTTTGCCTTGGCTACGTGGGACCGCCTTCCGATTTGTTTTATTGGACCTTCCCCAGTTTGTCCACAGTACTTACACAGCCCTAATTTCTTCCACGTTCTTCTCTCCTTTGACGTCAGGTAGCTGCGGCCTAATTGCATCGGTTCCTCCTCGCCGGCTTCTGGGACCATAGGGGCAGCCCTGGATGCAGTCTTGACTCGGACTTCACTCAGAAAGGGTCTCCTGGAAGCCTTGGTTTCTTGAACTTTATCTCGAAGCCGGCGATTGATTCTAGTTGCCAGTTTCACCAGTTCAGCCAAGGTTTCAGGCATCTCTCTGGCTGAGAGTTCATCCTTCAGGCAAGTGTTCAGTCCTTCGAAGAACAGCATCTTCAGGCATCTTGGGTCCCAGGATAATTCAGATGCCAGTGTCTTGAATTCAATAGTGAAGTCAGCTAGGGTCTTGTTCCCTTGCTTTAAGTGAACCAAGGAAGATCCTGCAACAGAACATTGGGCAGGGCCATCAAAAACTGATTTAAACAGTTCAAGGAATCCTTCAATGTTGTGATGGATTGAGTCCTCACGTTCCCACAGCAAAGATGCCCAGGACAGGGCTCGTCCATCTAAGTATGATAGGATATACGTAGTCTTCGCATAAGATGTGGGGAAATCTCCAAGTTGTAATGCAAAGTGCATGCAGCACTGGTTAATGATGTCTCTGCATCTCCATACATCTCCCGAGAAGCAGGTAGGAGCTGCTAGAGCTACAGTCGTCTTGACCGTCACCTCTGACGGTTTAGCCTCTTTACTTGAGGTGGAAAGTGAGTTCATCTGTTGGTGTAGCAAATTAAATGCAGCGGTCAGTCCCTCCAGCGCAGTCTGCTGTTTTGTGATCTGCTGGGCCAGGCCTGGAATGGCCTGCAATGCTGTGAGCTGAGCCGGACACATGGAGTTAGCAATCTGTTGTTATCACTTGTGTTTTAGTGGATCCTTGGGTGCTGTGGAGATGACCATGCCCACGGGGAGGAGCCACGTGAGGAGCCACAGCACTGGCTAGACTCTATACACAAAACACCAGGATTGAACACTTTATTTATACAGCTTGAAGATAGCCACCAGGTGGCAGAGGTGAGTTGTAGTCTCAGGGACCTTGGCAGAGGGAGCCCTTCTCTCCTTGTGACATCAGGAGGTTCCGCAGCAAAGGTTACTTTGGATGAGACAGATGAGATATTAGAGTACTCACTCGGTTATGGATGCAATTTCACCAAATAGTTGTTGTAGGTACAGGCACTGAGACAGGGTGAGCAGGCCATCGAAGAGCGAGTACCAGTTCCCTGAATGGAACCTGAAAATAAAACAGAGGGCCCCCGAGGAGCGGGTACCCAAGTTAGTAGTAAAACCCGAAGGGCAGAAGGAGAGCTTCCTGCAGGCAGCAGGGAAGCAGCAGAGTAGCGCAGACAGGAACAGTTCGTGACCATTCAAGCCTTTGCCAACTCAATGAGCTAGCAATCTTAAGAAGTAGATATACCCTGAGTGGCGTGACGACAGATGAGGGAACGCTCTCAAGGTTCGCGCCACTGGGCATACTTAGACGTGGGTTGCGTGCGCACGCACACCCTAGCAGGTACCTGGGAGGAGCAATGGCATACTGCTGCACCATAGCCTTTCCGGGGATGCCAGAGAAGTCGGCTTGACAATGCTGCGGTAGCCATCTTGCCCAGTTAAGCGGGAGGAGCAGAGATAGGGGTGCAACAAACGGGGCGAAGCCGTCGAAGACTGATGGACGCAACACATGCATATGTGTGCACCCTAAAATGAAACTCGACACTCACAGCCATGCACATCTGGGTATGAGCAACATAAGTGAGGGAATTTTATAACCAGCATGCATCCATACCATGATCAGTTGCACCAATTCATCCACCAGTTCACCCAGTGTAGAGCTAGGTCCTACAAGCCTCTTTGGTTTAATAGCGCGCACTCCTCCCAGTTACCCTAGATCTTTAAACCCCTCAGAAATGCTTTTATTTGTTACACCTCCTCCATAGCATCAATACATTTAGGCAGCACTGGACCTGGGCACATGCTCAGGCACATAATTATTTGCATGCACATCTCTTGGCCCCATCCCAGAATATCCATGCCCCACCCAAACAAGACCTACACCATGCCCCTTTTGGAATCAGAGTGAAATATTCACACATCGAAGGATATGCTCACATGTAGATATCTTTTAAAATCAGGTGGCTGCACACATGTTCGACATTCGCTCACCTCCCAATTTTGGTGTGAACCTGCCTTTCAAAATGTATTTCTAGATTTGTATTTCTTATCCTATTTTTTTGAGATGGAAAGAAAGGACATGAGAGTTTGTTCAAGCTTGTCAGGTACATAGTCATCTCCTCTTTCCAATTTTAATATCTTCCCACTCCTTCCCCTCACCCTCTAACTCTCTTCTCAATTATAGTTACTTAAACCATGAATGAAGCTTTCTGCATGACATTATTTGATATTGAAGAACTTTATTGGATGGACATGGCCAAGCATAGATCAAAATTATATAACCAATTCAGACATTAAACAAATGCTCTAAACAATTACATAGCAACTTAAAAAATCAATCATATTCTGTAATCCCTAGGGTGACCATTCCTTCCCTTGAGTTGTATATCTTGAATGCTTAATACATATCATGATAAATGCAATATGCCGCTGTTGGGGACACTGGACCATTGAAGCCTCACCCCCTCCACTGATCCTGAATGTAATATTCTACCATTGGAGACAAAGAGCTTTCAAAACCTCACCCTCCGATGATCCTGTAATTCTGTCTTTGCTTACTGGTAGAAGATATTCTGTGGTACAATGACACCCTGGTCCATAGCAAGAGCAGGGCTCACTTATTTAAGGCACAGTATAGCCTTTTGGGGTGGTGAGCAGGCCAATCCCAGCCATCAAAGCCAAATTCTTGACAGGCAAGTCACCTAGACTCTCCTCCACCCATGAAATATAGTCACAGCTATACCCGCTTAGTATGCTCTGCCTGACTGGCTTTCAACATAGCACTTGCAGTAAGCCCTTAGGGTGTGGTCAACCCCACCTCCTATGCCACAATTCTCCGGCATCTGCCACTCTGCCACCCTTCACTCAGCATCACAATATGCAATCTGACGTCATATGGGTGGGATGTGCGGAAAAAATTTTGAAAGAAGAGGCTAGTGGGTAGGCCAATCCAGGCTTATATTGAGCCCATTGGCATTCCCACTAGCCTCTGTCCCCACCCCAGTCTAGGAGGTAGATCACTACCATAGTCGTGGCCTCTTCTTTTTACCTGGAATTAGGGGTCAACTCCTCAAATACGTCTGATGCATACTTACCTCCTCTTTCCAGCTCAAATCTTCTCCCCTCCTTGTCCCCATGCTTTATTTCACTTTCCCAATTATAGTCACTTAAACCATGAATGACGCTCTCTACATGACATTATTTGAAAATGAAGATCTTTATTGGATAGATATGGTTGCAGCATTGGTCAAAGTTATATAACCAATTCAAACATTAAACATATTATTTAACCAGTTACAATACAAATACAACCATTAGTTATATTCTGTAATCCCTAGGGTGACCATGCCCTTACTTGAGTTGCAGTTCATACATGCTTAGTATGTATCATGATAAATGCAATATTCTTCCATTAGGGATGCCGGGCCGTTGAAGCCTTGCCCCTTTGATGATCTTGAATGTAAAATTCTGCCATTGAGACATAGAGCTGTTGAAACCTTGCCCTGTCGATGATTCTATAATTCTATCCTTGCTTACTGGTGAAACATTTCTGCTGTGCAGTGTTGCCCAGGTCCATAGAAAGAGTAGAACTCTATTATTCAAGCTGCAGTATAGTCTTCTGGGATGGTGAGCATGCCAATCCCAGCAATCAGTCAAATACTTGCCAGGCAACTCGTCTACACTCTCCTCAACTCATGACACATGGTGACAGATATACCCGCTCAGTATACTCTGCCTGAATGGCTTTCAATATAGTACTTGCCATGCATCCTAAGGATGTAGTCAACGCCGCCACTAGCCAATGGTAGCAATACCTTCCTCGCCATGAGCTCTCCATCAAGCCAGCTGTGGCCGTATCCCAATCCCTAATACTACCTGTACCTGTAAAGACCATCAATGTTCATATTCAACAACTTGGTAAGCCCAGATATTGCTGTAAACATACTACATCCTGCTGTCCCAACAACCTCCATTCAGGTCTAGTAGTATATGCTGTTTTATTGACACATGCGTGTTTATTGTCATATGCCTGTCAAGGCCTCTATCCCGAAACCTGCAGGGATTTTTATGCAGGATGTGCTATATGCAGTAATAACCAGGACAGGAGAAATATGATATCCCTGAATTTCTTGACCCATAGAGGGTCACCAGTGCACCAGCATGTACATGGTGTTACGTTTGGCCAACCATGAGGTAGACCCACGGCCAGCTGCACGTACCCCCAATGCCAATACCAGACAGAGATGGCACAGACTTCTCCTTGCAGCATGGACACCACAAGTACTCCTTTCTCCACTTTGCCACACTCCATGCCCACGACTTCCGCACTGTCATCCAAGCCACCCTATCTTCTAAAATGGATTACTGTAACTCCCTCCTCCTAGGACTCCCATACTCCACCATAAAACCACTTCAAATGCTCCAGAATGTGGTAGCAAGGACTATTACAAATGCCCGGAAATCAGCCCACATCACTCCTGTCCTTAAAGACCTCCATTGGCTCCCCATCCCTTCACATATTCTATATAAAATCCTTACCATCATCCATAAATCCATATACAGTTACAATTCTAACTGGCTCAATGATCCTTTCTGCCTTACATGCTCCAACCGCCCCACCAGAACAAACAACAAAGGAACCCTCTATGTGCCCTCCCTTAAAAAGGCACACCTCTCCTTTACGAGGGATCATGGCATCTCCATTGCTGGTCCCACACGATGGAATGCATTACCTAAAAATCTCTGACTCGAACCTTGCACCACCAACTTCAAAAAGACATTAAGCAGGCTTATCCAGATTAGTTCCCTATCACATTAATCCGAAGCTGCGCCGTCATGTGACCTGATCCCATGTGTATAGTTTTTTATATTGTTCTCCTGTTATTTATATTGATAGTTTCTGATATTTATCCTGTTATTTATATATTATTTTGTTACTCTGTGTGCTCTCTTTCTGCCTCCTCTTTTCTACTGTCCCACCCCCTCAGCCCCTGTTTTATGTATTTTCCACCTTTGGTTCGATTGTGAACCGGTATGATGTACCCACTAATGCCGGTATAAAAAAGTTTTAAATAAATAAATAAATAAATAAATAAATAAGGGCTCTGTGATGGGAAAGCCCAGTGCCGGTACTCCCTTATGATGCCATGCAGCTGGTACTTAACTTACCTCAGCAATGAATCTCCTTCCTAACAGTGTATATTTCTGTGTATTCCTTCATCTTTGCCTCATCCAGCCTTCTTCACCAGACTATCCTGCCTCATCCAGTCACACCTGCCTTGCTTCTAGCCTAACCTCAGATTGACTGCTCAGATTTACCTCTACTTGGACCAGGATTATTATTTTGCCTGCTGCCCTCCCTGACCCTTGGCCTGTACCTGGTGGCTCTCTGATTGCTCCCTGCCCAGACCTCAGCTTGGCTCCGGACACTCTCCCATTCCTTTTACTGTGGGATCATTGCCTAAGCTCTGCCGGCTGTTGGTGAGGGCCTAGGGGTTTCATTCACTAGGCTGTGCCAACTAGGGATGTGAATCGGGCTTCAGACGATTGAAAATATTGTACGATATTTTCAAAATCGTCAGAAATCGGGGGCTCCCCCAAAAAGATAGGAAAACCCCACGAAATTGTTCGTGGCAGTTCTCTTATTGTTTTGGGGGAGGGCGGGAAAAACGGCACACAAAAATAAACCCTAAACCCACCCCGACCCTTTAAAACGAATCCCTTAGCTTCCCCCACCCTCCCAACCCCCCAAAAAATGTTTTACAGGTACCTGGTGGTCCAGTGGGGGTCCCGGGAGCAATCTCCTACTCCCGGGCCGTCGGCTGCCACTAATGAAAATGGCGCCGATGGCCCTTTGCCCTTACCATGTGACAGGGTATCTGTGCCATTGGCCGGCCCCTGTCACATGGAGGGAGCACTGGATGGCCGGCGCCCAAAAATGGGCCAACTACACCACAGCACAAGGATCCATTTCTCTTACACATGAATAGCACACTACACTTAAGGAGCTGAAGTGAACTTGAGTGAACTTGAACCAAAACACTACACTTAAGGAGCTGAAGTGAACTTGAGCCAAAACAGAATGCCCTACCGAGACTGTGACACAAACGCATGAAGGCAATCCCCATCAGCAGCACAAGTTCTGAAATGAGGATATCAAGGCTGTATAATCCATGCCGAGTAATTGGAAGGCATGATATATATGTCTCCTTCTTACGAAATTCCATCATTCATTTCTTTAAACCAACAGAAACAATGCATTTCTTCAACAATCTATAAATTTGATGTTATCATTGACAAGCCAAAGGAAACACAACAGTCTTGGGGGAAAGAAAAAAGGTCACCTTTGTCCAACATAACTGAAGAAAACAATCAACACACACAGTCTACCCTATGGAAATTTTGAGACAGAAAACTGCTTTACTGCATAGGGAAAGGGATGGTCAGCAGAAAAGGAGAGGTGATATTCCCTCTGTATTTAGTCTCTGGTGAGAAGTCATATGGAATTCTGTGTACAATTCTGGAGACCGCACTCCAAAGTGTGTAAATGCTATACTGTTTTGAAAATATAAGATATGTGTGATTGCTTATGTGCATCTATATAGCTGCATATATGGTCACGCTTGAGCATATTTTAAAATTTTCTTCCCTGGTTTTTGTGACCCAAATGCATTACTCTGCATCTCTTAGCTGCAAGATTCTAGACCATTCCTCAACTTTTGCAAGATCTCTTCTTAAGGCTTGCACACTTTAGAAGGTGTTTACCCTACTGCAGACAAACCCTTCCCAATGGTCCTTCTGCAATATTGCTTTCAAAGGTTTTGAAAAATATAGTCCAAGGACCAATCCCTGTGGCATACATCTAGTAACTCCCCTCTCTTTGAAATGAACTCCATTTACCACTGCCCTTTGTTGCCTCCCACTCAACCAGTTTCTAACTCTGTCACTCATTTTAGGGCCCATTCCAAGGGTGTTCAGTTTATTTATAGATCACCTATGTAGAATCATGCCAAAAGCAAATTGCTCTGATAGTGTCTTACTGAGTTTAAAAAGGTCTGTTACCTTAACTTTCCAGCAGATGTTTGTAATCTCAAAGCTATGTAGTTCAGTATTGAGAATCTTTATATGGCAGTCCATGTAAGATTCAAATATCTGAAAATTCTCTTAAATACTTCATGCTATATTCAGTTTAAAATACCATTTTACAGTCATGATGAGGTATTCCATTAAAACAATTGATTCCACCTATTTTCACTTAAAGCTAATCCTTTTGAATGGAAATATATCATTGTTGATTTTATACACAAAACTTTTATATTTAGAAATGACATTTCATCACATTAGAAAAGATATTTAAGAGCGGTGAAAACTTACAAATGTGTGCCTTTGATGTATTCTTCTGAACTACTTATGGTACTTAATGTATATAAAATGCCATTAACAAGAGCTATGAATATTGAATCATTACCTCTGTGTATTAAATAGTTCTGTTCAGCTTTTTACCAACCAATGATTCATAAATGGTTTATGCAAGAAAATCTTTAGCTGAAGTCTCTATGATAGCAATTTTCTTTTATAATCCTCTCTATTTAAAGTTCCTAAAACTTGTTCAACTAGTTTGAAATTTGTCATGACTGTCATAACTTGGAATTACTCTGATTGTATATCATTTACGAGTGAACTTGGTTGCATGTTCTTAAAAGTGAATGGTTTTCCCTTGTTTTAAGTAAATAATTTGTTTATAGAAACATATTGATTTAACTCAAGAGTTTCTAAATACTTGACCTAGAAGTCAAACATAAATTAGGGTGCTATTCTGATGCTAACTAACGTTCTAATGCTGCTTTCATTCCTTTTAACTGGGACAACTGTGACCCCTAGCTAGCCATCCTCCATTATAATACATGTAACACAAAAAACAATCATTGAACATGTCTTTGGATATTAAGGTCTATAGCAATTTATTAGATACCTGTCAAGGGAATCTATTTTGAGTGCTCAAGCCTGACTAACAAAGCCTAAGCACTTGGGAGGACACATCAGTCTCTCTGTGAACATATTCTGCCAGTCATTCAAAGCCCTATCATTGCTATCATTCTTGATAATTCATGCTATCCCATGGGCAGGCTGACTGGGAAGACCACCGCACAGGAAACCTCCCATTCTCCCCTCTTGTTTTAGATATGTTAACCTGCCAGGTATCTTCCTGTCCCAGGCTCTAGGCCCATCATCTGTTGCTGCAATGGCTCAATGTTTCTTGCTTCAAGGCCATGACCCTAGACACATCTTCATTGAACTCTCAGGACTCTTCCCTAAGTTGAATCCCCCCCCCCCCCCCACTCTTGCTACTAGGGGTGTGCATTCGTTTTCGCCGTATTGGCAATCCGCAACGTATATTGCACTATTCGTAGTATTCAAGGGGAAGCGAAACATATCGCGATTCCCCACGAATACACGAATCTTCGCCGAATTGTACGGCCACCTAAATAAAAATTTAAACAAACCCCCCACCCTCATGAACCCCCCAAGACTTACCAAAACTCCCTGGTGGTCCAGCGGTGGGTCCGGGAGCCACCCCCTGCACTCACACCCTTGATGCCGGCTTCATCATGGCGCCAATAGCCTTTGACACAGTGGCTACCGGTGCCATTGATCATCCCATGTCACATGGCCATTGGCGCCATCTTGTGCTCCTACCATGTGACAGGGGCTGACCAATGGCACCGGTAGCCCCTGTGACATAATATGGGCAAAGGCTATCGGCGCCATTTTGAGTACTGGCATCGGACGGCCGGAGTGCAGGAGGTCACCCCGGGACCCCTGTTGGACCCTCAGGGACTTTTGTCCAGCTGGGGGGGCCTCCTGACCCCCACAAGACTTGCCAAAAGTCCAGCAGGGGTCCGGGAGTGACCTCCTGCACACTGGCCATCCGATGCCAGTACTCAAAATGGCGCCAATTGCCTTTGCCCTCACTATGTCACAGGTACCTACGATCGGCCCCTGTGACATTGTGAGGGCAAAGGCGATCGGTGCCATTCGGCCAAAAGTCCCTGGGGATCCAACGGGGTCCCAGAGCGACCTCCTGCACTCCGGCCATCCGATGCCAGTACTCAAAATGGTGTCGATAGCCTTTGCCCATACTATGTCACAGGGGCTATCGGTGCCATTGGTCAGCCCCTGTCACATGGTAGGAGCACAAGATGGCGCCAATGACCATGTGACAGGGGCTGACCAATGGCACCGGTAGCCCCTGTGACAAAGGCTATCGGCGCCATGATGAAACCGGCACCGAGGGTGTAAGAGTGCAGGGGATGGCTCCCAGACTCCCCACTGGACCACCAGGTAGTTTTGGGAAGTCTTGGGGGGGTGGGGTCAGGAGGGTGGGGGGTTGTAGGTAATTTTAATTTTAGCTGGGACATGAATAGAAATTGCCGTATTAACGCATCGGGGTGCCATACGGCCAAATGCAACGTATCTGCTCCCCGACGAATCCGAATCACAAATGCAACATATGGCGTCCCTCTGCACATCCCTACTTGCTACTCTGCTTAAGCATCAGACACCTAGAGCCCCATCTCATTCTCAAAAATTTTGCCATGGCCAGGCACCTCCCCAGCCTTTCCTTACTCCCTTCTGTAGTATCAGCCAGATGACAATGGAAGAGTGAAGCTCACTTGTACCTGATCTACATCTCAGTGCTTTAAAAATAGTGTTGATGTCCCTAAGACCTTTTTCAGTTTGGATGTGCTATTCATTTAAAATTAATGTACATCCCTACAGCTACGTCTATTAGCATTAGAGAAATAATTGGTTGTAGTGGTAGTAGTAATTCAACGTATTCAACATAGCTATGTTGAATACGTTGGAAATCGCGATTGTTGATCCTAAATAAAAATTTAAACCCCTCACCCTCCTTAATCCCCCCCAAGACTTACCAAAACTCCCTGGTGGTCCAGCGGGGAGTCAGAAAGCCATTATTCTATTCCTTTGCGAGGAGCACGTGACGTCCGCGTCACGTCGGAGTGACGCGGCCGTCACGTGGTCCATCGCGGTTCGCTCCCGGACCCCTCCTTGGACACAAACATAACTTTTGGCCAGCTTGGGGAGGTCAGGAGTCCCCCCCAAGCTGGCCAAAAGTTCCGTTTGTGTCCAAGGAGGGGTCCGGGAGCGAAAATGGGGGTGGGGGGGGCGGGCCTGCAAAAGCCGGCAGCCTTCGCACCACCATGGTAGTGCGATAGAAGCTTATCGCACGTGATAAGCCTTTGAAAATGACTCCCAATGTGTACAGTTAATACGGAATTGCTTAGGACCTTCTTCTAACTTGATATCATGATCTCTTGTCTTTAAGATTCCTTTTCTATTGAAAATATCACCATTTTATAATTTATTGAAACCTGTCAAATATTTAAATGCTTCTATAATATTTCCTTTTCCCCTATTTTCTCCTGCAAGCACATTTTGAATGTCTCAGTCCTTTCTTTGTAGAGTATGTGTTGCTTAACAGTATCATTTTAGTAGCTCTTCTCTGAATGATTTCCATGAAGCAGAGTTGGGTGTAGGGGGCGAGCTATTGCCATAGATACATTGCAAGTTTATTTTTTTTTAAGCAATGCACTGCCTCTAAGGGTGGTCAGGGATGAGGATGGAGCGGGGGGGGGGGGGGTGTCCAAGTAGAACCCCAGGGTCTAACTTCACTTGGGAGTCATCTCGGGGTTGAGCAGCCCCTTTAAAACTAGGCCAGGGGTGCCCCAGGACACACATTAATGTCCTGAGGCATCCATGGGAAATTAACAACTCTGGAGTTCTTAATTTGAAGTCAGTAATGCAGTTTGCGAAAGTGTTGGCAAACTGCGTTATTTGGTTTATATATTTTAGGGTAGTAATGAGCTCATTATCATGTGCTTTTATTGTAATGAGCTCATTTAAATATGATCCGTGCCAGGCCTACAATAAAGCAAGGTGTTTGAAATATCTAGCAATATCCTTGCATTAGACCATTTATTGCGTGAAAAACACTTTTTTCATGCATTTTAAAGGCTTAATTCAGTCTACTGAATGAGGCCATTTGTTAGCTTTCCCTGTTGCTTTATTACATTGACTAGCTATCTTCAGGTCATCTGAGTTAATTAGTCCCAGACAATATTTTGTTCAACAGTTTCCAGTTGGTGCCCACCCTAATGTAATGTAGCTAGTAGATATTTGCATCCCAAATGCCTAATTCTACCCTATGATTCACTGAAGCACATTTTCTAAACATGTGACTATTCTTCCAGTTTTTGCCTAGCCCCTTTTTTTCACTCCTTCCAGTGTGTCTACTCTACTACAGATGTTAGTATTACCTGAAAATAAGCATATTTTCCCTCCTGTCCCTCTGTAATATCACTAATACAGATATTGAAAAGAGCCAGTCTTAGCACTAAGCCTAGGTTTAATCCACAGGTCACTAACTTCACTAGAGTGAACTCCATTTCTCACCATTCTCTGCAATCTGGCACTCAATCAATTCTTATCCATATCCAATTTGCAACATTTTGTCCTATTCCCATACTCTCCAGCTTATTTACCAGGTTTCTATTAATTACATAAATTTTTGTTAGGTTTCTAAGAAGAAACCTTTCATTCATATCTTTTTTTCCTATTTTCAAAGCTCTCACCACCATTAAACTTGTATCAGTATGACTTTAGTACAAGTTTTTCAAAAATCTCTGTGTGATATATCTTTGATATACTTATAGCACTGACTACGAAATCAATGTCATTTTATATGACTGACAAGTTGACTATAGTTGAAAATAGAACTGTGTATAGTTTCATGGTAATTAATGAGCCCAAGCTGGATTTTCTGCAGCCTGTTACAGTAGTGGAGCAAACCTACTATGTGCTTGCAGCAGAGAGAAGGCTAGCTGGAGGTTGACTGAAACCAGGCATGACTTGTTGCAGCCCCAGAGTTTATTCCAAAAAGGAGGAAAGCAAAGCTTCAGGACCCTTAGCAATTGAACATGCAAACACATTTGGACTCTAGTAAGTCACTCTCCAAAACAGGGGGGTTGTTCCAACAAAAAATAACTATACAAGGTCCAACATTTTCAACATAAATTATATGATATACTGTACAACACATTAATGATGAATCCATGTTTAATGTTTCAACCTCACAATCACTCTGTTTTATGATCACCTTGTTTTGTTTTGTTTTTTTGTCTTTTGTTTACTGACTCCAGGTGCTCCTACTGAATGGCTCTGAGAGCTCTTCAACTCTATGGATACCCCTGATACCTGTTTTCAAATTATCTGATCTGTTCTGATTTCCGTATGCCTTTTTGTGCTACTAGTGAGCAATCCCTCCTCCATCACTCTCCAGTGTGATGCTGGGATATGCTGGGTAAGTAACTCAGGGAGCAACTGGAAAGTTCCCAGTTTACCAACATTTTTTGGGTATTCAACATAATTATTTCCTCCAAAGGCCAAGTATCCCTAAAGATAATGGCTATCATCCAGAAATAGAAAATCTTTAATATTTAAACAGATTTGAAAACGCTGAACTATGACTCCAAAACTGGAGATGAATGGTCATAGTATCTTCCTTCCTTGAGTGAGGTAAAAACAAGGAGAAAACAACTGACCAACCCATTGTTTTAGGTCAGTAGCTTTTCTCCAACATACACCGTAGATCGTATACTGTTAGGGTACTTCCTGCTTGTCTATTCAGGGGAGAGAGAAAATGATCATACCTTTTCTGCTTCTTCACTCATTCTCCTATTCTAAACTGTTCTCAAAAACTCTAGGAGTCCCAATATTAAAAGCTAAAATGTTCTACTGTGGCACCATCTATAAGGGGCTCTAACAAATGGTTTAGTCCACTTACCTATACACTGCCTAGACATGTCCTTTGAAAAAGGACATGTAGATTAGTAAAGGATGTGTTGAGTCTTAGACTAGAAACATACATTTATGACTATTAATTATAGCAAATGAAAAGATTACTACAAATCTAAAATGGTAGGAGAAGCCAGCAAATCTTTATATATTTATTTCTCTCCAGGAATATAGGAAAACTGAAAGAAGAAGGAATCTCAATAGTTGTCTTTGTTTTTATTCCAGTACATTATTATTTTTTGAAGGTAGTAATGGTGCTTTAAGTGCAGGATAATATAGAAAGAAACTGCAGACAATAAAATCAGGTGTAGACAGAGGAATGCCATTGCTCAATGACCTTTACCAAAATTATCCCTGAAAGGCCTATTGAGTCTGCCCTTGGAGTCAATTACATTGTTAATGTTATTTCTGTGATTTGTCTATTTAATCTTGGAAAACAGAGTGGACTGAGTAATGAATTGAGCCACAACCACAAATATTTTTTAATAAATAGTTTGAAGATGCTTTCATTTAATGAATCTCTGAAGAGCACTTTCAAATAACTACTTTATATTGTTTGGGGTTTCTCTCCCATTGAAGTTAATTAAGCTCACAAACTTCAAGAAAATTGTTTCTTTTGAAAGGAAGACTGGTCACCAGATGGGTTGCTCTAAGATCTCACAGCTTTAACTTAAACATTTCATGACTAAACAACAGCTGTTTAGGGAAAAGTTCATCAATCAGAGATGAGCAACTTTTGCCATCTCAGAGACATGACTAATCCCTTAAATAAGCTCAATGGAGATATCACAAGTAAATGAAAGCAATACATACTACATCCTCCATGTAGTGTTATTGAATATTGAATAGCCTCCATGTAAATGTGGACACTTATAGCCCATGTACATTGCAGCCAGTTTTAAAGAGCACCTACCCACATGGTTTGCCTCAGAAAATTATCAGCAAAAAATATACCTGATAAATGCACTCATGTACTTTGATATTTCCGAAAGTGGTCAACCTGGGACAAAGTAACACACTGTTTTACTCACCCATCCTAAACACAACCAATGGAATACTCTTTTACAATTCAGCTAAAAGTAGGCACACTGTTTTCCTTTTTATGTCTATTTAACTTTTTAAAATATTATCGACTAGATAAACATTTTGAATGAAAATCACGAGTACTGAAAAAAGATAGCAAGAAAACATTTCCAACTATCTAATGACATTCAAAAATTAAAACACAAAGGAAATCAACCAATGTTCCTTGTAAAAACAAGTCCATAAATAATTAGGAAGATCAAGTCATAAGTTGTGATGAAGGAAAATAAAAAGAAAAATAAACAACAGAATAACCAAAATCAAACAAATCCACATGTATCTAGGCAAGCTAACTCCTCAAACACACCAAACATCTGCACTAATCAGGGGGGTAATTAATAGGCTAGATCAAGCAGGTTAGCGTTCAAAACATTTTGCAGTTAAAAAGAATTTAAAAAGATACACCAAGGGCACCAGGCGTGAACAAAAGTATGCGGGATTTTAATAGATACGCGTGTAGCCGCTCGTATCGATTAAAATCCGGGGTCGGCGTGCACAAGGCTGCCCAAAATTGGCAGCCTGCGCGCGCCGAGCCGCGCAGCCTGCCTCCATTCCCTCCGAGGCCGCTCCGAAATCGGAGCGGCCTCGGAGGGAACTTTCCTTCACCCTCACCCCCCTTCGCCTACCTAACCCACCCCCCCGGCCCTATCTAAACCCCCCCCACCTTTGTCGGCAAAGTTAAGCCTGCTGGAAGCAGGCGTAACTTTGCGCGTGCCAGCCGGCTGCCCCGCTCTGAGTTCCGGTCCCGGGGGCTGGTCCGGAGGCCGCGGCCATGCCCCCGGAATGCCCCCGGGCCGAAACCACGCCCGCGGTCCCACCCTCGAAACGTCGCGTCACTCCGGGCATGCCCCCGACACGCCCCTCCATGCAAGCCCCGGGACTGATGCGCTTCCCAGGGCTTGCGTGTGCTGCTGAGCCTATGCAAAATAGGCTCGGCGGCACAGTGTTCTTATAGGAAGTAATTTCCAGAAGGTTTTCATTCATCTGTAGAGATATGCTGTCTGAAAACTACCCCCACCCCAGTGTTGAAAAAGGTGTGGCATGGTGGACCAAGCCACGACTGTCCTGGCAAAGTACATTTGCGGATTTTATATTTAAACCCCCAAGTTTCTATATGTAACATCAACATTGTTCTCTGTTTCAACAGCAGGAGGTAACGGGGACTTGGACTCAGCAGAAACCAACAAGGGCCTTGACTTTGACAGTCTGGGAAACTGATAAGTATGGGGGTGACTTGTACGACATGACAGAAACTGCCGTTGGCTTGCTGGGCAGACTGAATGGATCATTGGTCCTTTTCTACCATCACTTCTATGTTTCTATGTTAAGCATTGAGCAATATATTTTTATGGGAAGCCTCCATAGATAGTTTCCCTTTGTAAATTATATTGCAGACCTGTGGATTCAAAGTACCCATAGGTCTGCAAACTCATGAGCAACCTGAAAATTGCCCCAATGGATAGACTTTTGCATGGAAATTTAATCAAGAAATGAGTCCCAGGGAGGATAAGTTTAAAATGAGTACATGCGCGTCTATATACATGCATGTGTGGCTGTGAATGCATGTGCATAGTGTTTTCTAGGGATGTGAATCGGGCTTCGGACGATTGAAAATACCGTCGATATTTTCAAAATCGTCAGAAAATGGGGGCTCCCCCAAAATGATAGGAAAACCCCACGAGATTGATCGTGGGGGTTCCCTTATCATTTTGGGGGAGGGTGGGAAAAAACTGCCCACAAAAATAACCCCTAAACCCACCCCAACACTTTAAAAGTAACCCCTTAGCTTCCCCCACCCTCCTGACCCCCCCAAAACTTTTTTACAGGTACCTGGTGGTCCAGTGGGGGTCCCGGGAGTGATCTCCCATGATCTCCCACTCCGGGCCATCCTCCGGCTCTCGGGCCGTTGGCTGCCACGAATCAAAATGGCGCCGATGGCCCTTTGCCCTTACCATGTGACAGGGTATCCGTGTCATTGGCCGGATCCTGTCACATGATAGGAGCACTGGATGGCTGGTGCCATCTTGTGCTCCTACCATGTGACAGGGGCTGACCAATGGCACCGGTAGCCCCTGTGACATAGTAAGGGCAAAGGCTATCGGCGCCATTTTGATTACTGGCAGCTGATGGCCCGAGTGCAGGAGATCGCTCCCGGACCCCTGCTGGACCACCAGGGGCTTTTGGCAAGTCTTGGGGGACTCTCCTGACCCCCCCAAGCTGGCCAAAAGTTCCGGTTGGGTCCAACGAGGGTCCTGGAGCGGACGCGCGGTGAGTCACGTGACGTCCGCGTCACTCCGACGTGACGCCGACGTCACGTGCTCCTCGCAAAGGAATACAGGAATGGCGTCCTGACTCCCCACTGGACCACCAGGGAGTTTTGGTAAGTCTTGGGGGGGGGGGATTAAGGAGGGTGAGGGGTTTAAATTTTTATTTAGGATCAACGATCGCGATTTCCAACTTATTCAACATAGCTATGTTGAATAAGTTGGAAATCGCGATCGTTTTCGCCTCATCACTTTTTTCAGTTAAAAAAAAAAAAAAAAGTTGCGTTTTACATATGCGGTCAAAACGAATGCACACCCCTAAAGGAAAGTAAAACGATTACTGACATGGTTAAAAGGTGAGGTGAAAGAGGCTATTTTAACCAAAACATCTTCATTCAAATATTGAAAAAAGGATTCAATAGAAAAAAAATTGGATAAAGCATAAGCACTGGCAAGGTAATGTAAGACAATGATAAGACAGGTTAAGAGAGAATTTGAAAAGAAGTTGGCCGTAGAGACAAAAACTCACAGTAAAAACTTTTTCAAATATATCTGAAGTTGAAATCCTGCAAGGCAGTCAGTTGGACTGTTAGATGATTGAGGGATTAAAGGGCCACTTAGAGAAGATAAGATCATCATGGTAAGATTAAATGATTTATTTCCTTCGGTGTTTACTGAAGAGGATGTAGGGGAGATACCCGTTCCGGAGAAGGTTTTCATGGGTAATGATTCAGATGAATAGAACCAAATCTCATTGAACCTAGAAGATGTGGTAGGCCTGATTGACAAACTGAAGATTAGTAAATTACTTGTACCGTATTGTATACACCCCAGAGTTCTGAAGGAACTAAAAAATGAAATTTCAGACCTATTAGTTAAAATTTGTAATGTATCACTAAAATCATCCATTGTACCTGAAGACTGGAGGGTGGCTAATGTATCCCCCATATTTAAAAAGGGCTCCAGGGGCAATCCGGGAAACTAGTAGACTACTGACCAGTTAGCCTGACTTCAGTGCCAGGAAAAATAGTGGAAAGTGTTCTAAAGATCAAAATCACAGAATAGATAGAAAGACATGGTTTAATGGAACAAAGTCAGCATGGCTTTACCCAAGGCAAGTTTTGCCTCACAAACCTGCTTCACTTTTTGAAGAGAGTTAATATACATGTAAATATAGGTGAACTGGTAGATATAGTGTATTTTATTTTCAGAAGGCATTCGACAACCTTCCTCAAGAGAGGCTTCTAGGAAAAGTAAAAAGTCATGGGATAGGTGCAGATGTCCTTTCAAGGATTACAAGGTGGTTATAAGACAGGAAACAGAAAGTAGGATTATATGGACAATTTTCTCAGTGGAAAAGAGTATACAGTGGAATGCCTCAGGGATCTGTACTAGGACCTGTGCTTTGCAATGTATTTATAAATGATCTGGAAGGGAATACAAAAAGTGAGGTAATCAAATTTGCAGATGATGCAAAATTATTCAGAGTAATTAAAGCACAAGCATTTTGTGATAAATTGCAGGAGGACCTTCTGAGACTGGAAAATTGGGCATCTAAATGGCAGATGAAATTTATCTCATATCTCAAAAAAGATATAGTTGTGATGGAGAAGATACAGAGAAGGGCAACCAAAATGATAAAGGGGATGGAAAAGCTCCCCACTTGAGGAAAGGCTGAAGAGGTTAGGGTTGTTCATCTTGGAGAAGAGACGGCTGAGGGGGGATATGATAGAGGTCTTTAAGATCATGAGAGTTCTAGAATGAGTAGGTGTGAATCGGTTATTTATACTTTCGAATAATAGAAGCACTAGGGTTTGTTGCCCATAGGGTAACACTACTTGATACTGTACAAAGTTTAAAACACGTAAAATGTTTGTATACCTTTGGATTTTCTGTAAACTCAATAAAAAAAAAAAAAATAGAAGCACTAGGGGACATTCCATGAAGTTAGCAAGTAGCACATTTAAGACTAATTGAAGAAACATCTTTTTTCACTCAATGCACAATAAAGCTCTGAAATTTGTTTCCAGAGGATGTGGTTAGTGCAGTTAGTGTAGCTGGGTTCAAAAAAGATTTGGATAAGTTCTTGGAAGAGAAGTCCATTAACTCCTATTAATCAAATTTACTTAGGGAATAGCCACTGCTATTAATTGCATCAGTAGCATGGGATCTTCTTAGTGTTTGGGTAATTGCCAGGTTCTTGTGGCTTGGTTTGGCCTCTGTTAGAAACAGGATGCTGGTCTTGATGGACCCTTGGTCTGACCCAGCATGGCAATTTCTTATCTTCTTAATGTGGATAAGTGCTAGGTGATGCATATAGAGAAAAATAACCCTTGCTGTAGTTACACAATGTTAGGTTCCATATTAGGAGCTACCAGCCAGGAAAGAGATCTAGGCATCATAATAGGTAATACTTTTAAATCATTTGTTCAGTGTGCTGTGGCAGTCGAAAAAGCAAACAGAATATAAGGAATTATTAGGAAGGGAATGGTGAATAAAACAGTGGATGTCATAAAGCCTCTGTATCGCTCCTTGGCGAGACCACACCTTGAATACTGTGTACAATTCTGGTCGCCGCATCTCAAGAAAGATATAGTTGTGATGGAGAAAGTACAGAGAAGGGTGACCAAAATGATAAAGGGGATACATGCTCCCCTATGAGGAAAGACTAAAGAGGTTAGGGCTGTTTGGCTTAGAGAAGAGACGGCTGTGGGGGGATATGATAGAGGTCTTTAAAATCATGAAAGGTCTAGAACAGGTACATGTTAATTGGTTATTTACTCTTTCAGATAATAGAAGGACTAGGGGGCACTCCTTGAGGTTAGCAAGTAGCACATTTAAAACTAATCTGAGAAAATTATTTTTCACTCAACGCACAATTAAACTCTGGAATTTGTTGCTAGGGGATGTTGTTAGTGCAGTTAGTGTAGCTGGGTTTAAAAAAGGATTGGCAAGTTCTTGGAGGAGAAGTCCATTACCTGCTATTAATCAAGTTGACTTTGAAAATAGCCACTGCTATTACTAGCATCAGTAGAGTGGGATATACTTAGTTATTGGGTACTTGCCAGGAACCTATAGCCTGGATTGGTCTCTGTTGGAATCAGGATGCTGGGCTTGATGGACTCTTGGTCTGACCCAGTATGGCAATTTCTTATGTTCTTATGTTCATTTTTCTCTCTCTAGATGCAGAAAAGGTCTTCTGCAGGGTTGAATGGCCCTTTGTATGTGCTACTCTACAGAGAATAAACTTTGGAACTAATATTCTCAAATGGTTTGCCAGCCTGTATATCGAGCCCAGAGTGGTAGTTAGAGTTCAGTTAACAGAGTGGTTTCAGCCTTCTTTAAGTAGGGGGACTACTACTTAAAGAAGTAGTAGTCCCCCTCAAAAGAGAGTGGAGAAGTTCATCTCTCCACTCTCTTTTGTTCTTTTGTTCAAGCCTTTTGCAAATATGATACAGAATAATTGTGATATAAAGAGGTTAGGGGGGCACATATGAACAAGAACAACTTTTCTTTATTTGCAGACTACATTCTCCTTTTTGTGCAAGATCCCCTAATCTCACTACATGAAATCACAAGAGAGCTTTCTGCTTTTAGTAGTATATTCGGTTATAAGGTTAACTTAAGTAAGATGGATAAACTTGATTTGAATTTATCTAAATTAACAAGGGATGAAACCTAGAACACTTTCCCTTTAAAACTGACTTCCAGGTACTTGAAACATCAGGGGATCCTTATCTCGATATAATCTACATTCTTTGAATTTTGCCTCCCCTTTGAAAAGCCATGCATCAAAATTTAAATAAGTTAAGTGGTTGCCATTTCAATTATCTTGGATGGGTAGAACTTCATATATTAAAATTAATTTTTTCCTAGGCTACTTTTTGCATTTGAGATGCTTCCTATCAGAATTCTAGCTCCTTCTTTAGCAATCTCAATTCTGCTGTATGTCATTTCTTTTGGAAGAAAAAATGAGAGAATGTCCACAGGAGAACTCTGATGGGACTCATAAGCAAGGGATGGTTAAATTTACCTGACTTTGACATGTACCAGAAGGCCATTCACTCAAAGATGATTCTAGCATGATGGAATTCTCTGGAGGGGAAGCATTGGGTGGAATTAGAAAGAGATATGATTGAAAGCATACATTCCTTGGGAATATAAATCCCAACTTGGCCTTGCTCAATCACACCCTTTCCTTTCAGGCATCCTTAGCTCATGGCATGTAATTTATAGGAAAGGAATAATCACTTCTCATGCATCCCTCCGACTCCTTTATGGAATAATCACATTTTTCCCAGTTTCTTAAGGGAATCCATTTTCAAGTGGCTGATTGAGGGAAGAGTCAAATATGTTAGGCAGTTATTCCAAGAGGGTAAATTTCTCACTGTCCATCGGCTCCAGGAAACATTGCAAACTGTTTCAGTACCAATTTTTAAACTTCTGCAACTTTAAGGCCTTTTAAACAAGAGAAAGGATAAAAGTAGAAAACTGATGGCCTTCAAGAATGTACTCATGAACAATGCAGATAACAGAGGAATCATTTTGCAAATGTATCATATCCTCATAGGTGAAGAAGAGGACACATTAGAGACTATCAGATTTAAATGGAGAGAGATCTTGGCAGGGATTTGGAAGATTATGACAGGGACCAAATGGTAGACAAGCTCAATTGTGGTAACTCGCTCTGTGTGACAAATAAAGAGTGTGGGTACAAACTATTTTTTCACTGGTATTTATTTAACACTGGCCCAGCTTAAGAGAATAAAAGTAGTTTCATCAGATAAGTGTTGGAGAGGTTGTAATAATATAGGCAGTAGGCATGTCCAAATTATGCCTTATTGGAAGGAAATAATCTCATGAATACATAAAATCACGAAGGTAAAATTGGTGGAAGATCCATTGATGACTGCTACTTGGTCTCCAAAACCCGGATGAACCTTTAATTAGTAAGTACCTTATAACTGGGGCACCGTGAATTCTTCCCCTCCCCCTGGACCCAACCCCCATTTCACCTCAAGAGACAATGAGACATAAAGAAGGGGCAGACATGGAATTCACTTTGGAAATGTATGGTCACAGCTTTATTAAGGAAAACTGTAAACCAGGTGCTGAGCTTCAACAAACGCCCCCTTTTTTCTCCACCCCTACCGACTATTCTCTCCCCCCCCCATACTGTGCTGGACCAGCCAGAGTCTCTTGTCCCACCTCTTGGAGCCACTACCAGGGCCAAAAGCTCTGAACCACCGTGGGCACTACCCACTTTCCCATGCCCAGCAATGAGGCAGAACCTGCTCCTAAGTAGGACTTCCAAAGCTTGCCATGTCTCGCAAGGCCTTGCTGGTGGATTGCCAAATCCTAGTTTGCCTTCATGCTCCTAGAAAGGTGGTCTGAACAGATCCAACACCAGTCTGACCAGATGATCCTCCCCTCTCCTTTTTGAGGCTCAGACACTCACTGCGACTTGTATCACTAATACAAGTATAGTCTATGCTACTACAGTACACACATGTATATCTATGATGATCTTGCTGCTCGTGAAGGGCAGGGTGGGCAGGATGCAGGAGGTTCGCAGGTGGCAGTAGTGATTGCCGCTGCCTCCACCTGAGTTTAAAAGTCCCCTGATGTCCCACCCTGATGCAGCCAGTCCCACCAATCATCACCTTGCCGGCAGTGCCAGCATCATCGCGTGGCCATGCAGGCTGCAGGGAGATATCCTGGCATGTCCCGCTCCATGCAAGGCTGCCACCGTGATGCCATACTATGAGGCAAAGGGGGGGTAAAGGGACCAGAATGCAGCCCCTGAAGATTGGCACCCCAACCAAGCCCATGACAGCAACCGAAGCCTGGGATAAGCATGGGGTCCCACCCCTGACTCCTCCACTCGCTGCAGGCAAGCGGCCTTGTGGCCTGGCTGATGCATGGGGTAAGAGGGGCAGAAGCAAGTCAGGGCAGAGGGAGCACTGCCTTCAGGTTAGGAGAGGCACACCAGTCTCCTGTTATCGGCAGCACCCGCCCACCTGCCGTGGACCATATCGGAGGGGGGTGGGCTGCCCGCCCATAAGTTTTACTAAAGCATCTTCTACTTGTGGCTAAAAAGAATTTAGCACAACATGGGAAATGTATAAAGCCCCAATAAACAGCTGATTTAGATCCCTGTGGAGAATCTTTAATTTAGAATTGTTAACATTTTATGTAAAAGAGAAAAACCAAAGAGGTAGATTTTATAAGTGTTGCTCATACAAAAATGCCCACATATGCGCATGTGTGCACGAGCAAAGTTAATGTTAAAAAGCTGTGAAGTACACAAGTATATCCTGGTGTGCCCGTCAAAAATAAGAGGGTGGAAAGGGGCGGGTAATGGGCGGAGCATGTGCATTCCAAGGAGACCGGAGACTGCAGTGCGTGTCAGCTTGTTATCTGCGTAAATTTACTGATGCGCCAGATGAGGAACAAGTCTGTAGATCTCATGTTTTAGGGCTTACAGGACAGGGTGAGGGTCTGGGTCAATTGAGGAGCATGCAGGATGGTCTGGGGACCTTGATATTAACTGGGCAAACTGGTGGACTAATTGGAAAAACTGGGTTGTCACTCGCACGAGCATATTTTAAAATCCACCTACATATGCAAATAAAAGCCAAAAAAGTCCTATGGAAGAGACACGCTCTAGCTCTGTTCAAGTAATCTCTGAAAATTAGGGTCATACTTATGCAGAGTCAGGATATATATATATTTTTTTTACAACATCCACACTCAGGTGCATGCACAATTTAAAATTCCAGTGCATCTTTGCTCGCACGCAAATACAGGCATAATCGGGCACGTGCACATTCATTTTAAAATTAGCATGAAAACATTTTGTTGAAGATATGAGGTCGTCTTTTAAAGTTTGCTCATTCTTAAGGGCAACAGACATTTGTTCACAATGAAATTTTTGCAATAATGCTATGGAAATTCGTCACTTTAGGGATTTTCTGGTGAAGGTTCTCATCTGGAGGTGCATTTTGCAACTGCTTGTGAGTTGCTCGTCTCTTTCTCTAGCTCAGATCAAATTAGTGCAGGAATTGTTAATATGTTTTTTATGGTACTTTTTTTTCCCCTCTAGATGAGCTTCCCTCAATGTGTATAATATATACTGCGTTAAGTAGTTGCATTATTTTTGTACCTATGCCTTTTCAATAAAGTTGAAAAATGTTTTAAAAAATATTAGACTGTAATAAAAAGTAGGTAATATTCTGGTGCAATAATGCTGGCATAGTAGAAGTAATCAACAGGCAGAGGACCAAGTGCTTTAAGGTTTCAGAGTTTTTAAGAAAGTTTGTGCTATTGTGCCTGACTTTGAATATGATAGATTGAGCTAGACACTTGATGGGTTTGAAGAATCTATTAGCTGTCTTTTTCATTTCAAGTAGATGAAATTATGTCAGCTGGAGCCAAAAGTGGATCATCATGGGACCATAGTTCCCAATTGCCTGCGACTTTTAAACATGAAGATGTTTGGACCCTGTAAGCTTCATTAGCTCTGTCAATCTGAGTGTCCTATGTTAGGGGAAGTAATCAGATCACTACATTTAACAGGTAAAAGGAATGTGGAGAGGGGGCAATGATGATGGATTCATTGTGGAATTTATACTTAGGTACTCCGAGGAAGTGTAGTTGTCTAGGGTAATTGTGAGATCATGTTTCATGGGATTTTCCTTCTTTATGAAGGAGTGGAGTTGGGATAATCTGATGGCATAATTCATGAGGCGGCAGATGTTGGTGTTGGGGGGAGTAATCCGAGGTTCATTCATTGTTCAGAATGGGAGACAATCAATTTGTTATTCGTTGTTTCAGGAGATGTTGGGGGGCATCGTTGTTGTGTCTGTCAAGCTACAAAGTTATGTTATTTAGAATGATATTTTTGTTTAACTTTTTTGAGGCATTTAGGGTGAATGAATTGGTGGCAACATCAATTAAAAAGCAGAATAAAAATACAATCAAAAAACAAACTTTGAAATGTTTGTATGCTAATGCCAGAAGTCTAAGAAGTAAGATGGGAGAACTAGAATGTATAGCAGTAAATGATGACATAGACTTAATTGGCATCTCAGAGACATGGTGGAAAGAGGACAACCAATGGGACAGTGCTATACCGGGGTACAAATTATATCGCAATGACAGAGAGGAGCAGTCGGGAGGAGGTGTGGCGCTTTATGTCCGGGATGGCATAGAGTCCAACAGGATAAACATCCTGCATGAGACTAAATACAAAATTGAATCTTTATGGGTAGAAATCCCTTGTGTATCAGGGAAGACTACAGTGATAGGGGTATACTACCGTCCACCTGGTCAAGATGGTGAGATGGACAGTGAAATGCTAACAGAAATTAGGGAAGCTAACCAAATTGGTAGTGCAGTAATAATGGGAGACTTCAATTACCCCAATATAGACTGGGTAAATGTATCATCGGGTCACGCTAGAGAGATAACGTTCCTGGATGGAATAAATGATAGCTTTATGGAGCAATTGGTTCAGGAACCGACGAGAGAGGGAGCAATTTTAGATCTAATTCTCAGTGGAGCACAGGACTTGGTGAGAGAGGTAACGGTGGTGGGGCCACTTGGCAATAGTGATCATAATATGATCAAATTTGATTTAATGACTGGAAAAGGAACAGTGTGCAAATCCAAGGCTCTCGTGCTAAACTTTCAAAAGGGAAACTTTGATAAAATGAGAAAAATTGTTAGAAAAAAACTGAAAGGAGCAGCTACAAAAGTAAAAAATGTCCAAGAGGCGTGGTCATTGTTAAAAAATACCATTCTAGAAGCACAGTCCAGATGTATTCCACACATTAAGAAAGGTGGAAAGAAGGCAAAACGATTACCGGCATGGTTAAAAGGGGAGGTGAAAGAAGCTATTTTAGCCAAAAGATCTTCATTCAAAAATTGGAAGAAGGATCCAACAGAAGAAAATAGGATAAAGCATAAACATTGGCAAGTTAAATGTAAGACATTGATAAGACAGGCTAAGAGAGAATTTGAAAAGAAGTTGGCTGTAGAGGCAAAAACTCACAGTAAAAACTTTTTTAAATATATCCGAAGCAGAAAGCCTGTGAGGGAGTCAGTTGGACCGTTAGATGATCGAGGGGTTAAAGGGGCACTTAGAGAAGATAAGGCCATCGCGGAAAGATTAAATGATTTCTTTGCTTCGGTGTTTACTGAAGAGGATGTTGGGGAGGTACCCGTAATGGAGAAGGTTTTCATGGGTAATGATTCAGATGGACTGAATCAAATCACGGTGAACCTAGAAGATGTGGTAGGCCTGATTGACAAACTGAAGAGTAGTAAATCACCTGGACCGGATGGTATACACCCCAGAGTTCTGAAGGAACTAAAAAATGAAATTTCAGACCTATTAGTAAAAATTTGTAACTTATCATTAAAATCATCCATTGTACCTGAAGACTGGAGGATAGCAAATGTAACCCCAATATTTAAAAAGGGCTCCAGGGGCGATCCGGGAAACTACAGACCGGTTAGCCTGACTTCAGTGCCAGGAAAAATAGTGGAAAGTGTTATAAACATCAAAATCACAGAACATATAGAAAGACATGGTTTAATGGAACAAAGTCAGCATGGCTTTACCCAGGGCAAGTCTTGCCTCACAAATCTGCTTCACTTTTTTGAAGGAGTTAATAAACATGTGGATAAAGGTGAACCGGTAGATATAGTATACTTGGATTTTCAGAAGGCGTTTGACAAAGTTCCTCATGAGAGGCTTCTAGGAAAAGTAAAAAGTCATGGGATAGGTGGCGATGTCCTTTCGTGGATTGCAAACTGGCTAAAAGACAGGAAACAGAGAGTAGGATTAAATGGGCAATTTTCTCAGTGGAAGGGAGTGGACAGTGGAGTACCTCAGGGTTCTGTGTTGGGACCCTTACTGTTCAATATATTTATAAATGATCTGGAAAGAAATACGACGAGTGAGATAATCAAATTTGCAGATGACACAAAATTATGCAGAGTAGTTAAATCACAAGCAGATTGTGATAAATTGCAGGAAGACCTTGTGAGACTGGAAAATTGGGCATCCAAATGGCAGATGAAATTTAATGTGGATAAGTGCAAGGTGATGCATATAGGGAAAAATAACCCATGCTATAATTACACGATGTTGGGTTCCATATTAGGTGCTACAACCCAAGAAAGAGATCTAGGTGTCATAGTGGATAACACATTGAAATCGTCGGTTCAGTGTGCTGCGGCAGTCAAAAAAGCAAACAGAATGTTGGGAATTATTAGAAAAGGAATGATGAATAAAACGGAAAATGTCATAATGCCTCTGTATCACTCCATGGTGAGACCGCACCTTGAATACTGTGTACAATTCTGGTCGCCGCATCTCAAAAAAGATATAATTGCGATGGAGAAGGTACAGAGAAGGGCTACCAAAATGATAAGGGGAATGGAACAACTCCCCTATGAGGAAAGACTAAAGAGGTTAGGACTTTTCAGCTTGGAGAAGAGACGACTGAGGGGGGATATGATAGAGGTGTTTAAAATCATGAGAGGTCTAGAACGGGTAGATGTGAATCGGTTATTTACTCTTTCGGATAGTAGAAGGACTAGGGGACACTCCATGAAGTTAGCATGGGGCACATTTAAAACTAATCGGAGAAAGTTCTTTTTTACTCAACGCACAATTAAACTCTGGAATTTGTTGCCAGAGAATGTGGTTCGTGCAGTTAGTATAGCTGTGTTTAAAAAAGGATTGGATAAGTTCTTGGAGGAGAAGTCCATTACCTGCTATTAAGTTCACTTAGAGAATAGCCACTGCCATTAGCAATGGTTACATGGAATAGACTTAGTTTTGGGTACTTGCCAGGTTCTTGTGGCCTGGATTGGCCACTGTTGGAAACAGGATGCTGGGCTTGATGGACCCTTGGTCTGACCCAGTATGGCATTTTCTTATGTTCTTATGTTCTTAGGATTAATGGCTGCTCAGCATGCACGGGTATTTTATGGATTCATTTGATTAAAAATGCGTAGGTCAAAGGTGAATCAGCAGTCTTTTGGGCAATGAGTAATGTTGTGCAAAAAAAGGGATCAGTTATGCTGCTAACTATTGAGTGCAAAGGGTTATTTGCAGGTGAGGCCAGTCAGTAGATAGCAAATTCTAATTCATCAGTCTTCAAGAGGATTCTGGAATAAATGAGCCATAACATTTTGGAATTTGATGTGCATTGAGGCAGTGTGTATGCAGATCTCTCTCATGCATATTCATTAAGGATATCCTGAAAAACCAACTGGTTTGCAGCCCTCGAGGACCGGAATTGCCCACCCCTGCTCTGAGGTGTGCTAAGATTTTTTATCAACGTATTGCCAGTTGTAACTACATAGTTTGCCTGGCTAGGAGCAGAACACAGGCTAATTAAACAGGCTGATGTTTCTTGTAAAATAGCTGGTTTGGTAGCTGTGCACAGGGGGTGGCAAGCTTTGTCTGGGGGTAGTAGGCTAGCAATACAGGGGCATTTCCACCATCCTGGTTTAGGAGTGTTACAGTTCAAGCATGCTTGGTATACTGAAACATTTTTCTTCTTACAGCTACTGCATGCCCAGGATTTCTGATCTGAAAGCTGACAGGCTAGACAGTCTTGGTAATGTGGGTAATTCAAGGTTTGACATTGAGTATAGGTAAAATACTGCTGAGTATCAGAAAAGTTGTGTAGAGCAGAAAAATAAGTTGACTCACTGAACTGATGCAGACTCCTGTCCCTATATCTGGAGGTGGATGGCTTCGTCATGCTGTTACGGTTTTGGGCTGTAGCCTGGTGTGATGAACACCACCTGCAGGAGTGACACAGTACGGGAGCAATAGCAGGTAATCTGGTGAGGCTGGGTAGAGTCTCCGGAGCTGGGTGCAGGATGATAAGGATTCCTGGAGTTGGGTCTCTGCTGAGAAGACCCTCTGCAACTGGGAGCTGGATGCTGGTTGAGAAGAGTATCTGGTGCTGGGCACTGGCTGCTTGAGTAGCACATTTAAGACTAATCGGAAAAAAAATATTTTTCACTCAATGCACAATTAAGCTCTGGAATTTGTTGCCAGAGGATGTGGTTAGTGCAGTTAGTGTAGCTGGGTTTAAAAAAGGTTTGGATAAGTTCTTGGAGGAGAAGTCTATTAATCAAGTTTACTTAGGGAATAGCCACTGCTATTAACTGCATCTGTAGCATGGGATCTTCTTGATGTTTGGGTACTTGCCAGGTTCTTGTGGCCTGGTTTGTTGGAAACAGGATGCTGGGCTTGATGGACCCTTGGTCTGACCCAGCATAGCAATTTCTTATGAGAAGAGTCTCTGGTGTTGGGTGCTGGCTGAGAAAGGTCTCTGGAGCTGAGAGCATGATGGTAAGGGTGAACTTCAGGAAACACTGGAACAGCATGTGGGTACACGTGAATGTGAATGCAGGTAAGAGTGGACTTTTACACTGGAACTGAGTGCAAGTATGGGTGTAATCAGGATAGCATGCAGGTAAGTATGAGACTGGAGGAGGGGAACCAGGGCAATTAAGACAGACAATGACAGGACTAGACCAACCAGGAAAAGGACTACTAGGGGTGTGCATTCGGATTGACCGCATTAGTAAAACGCAACTCATATTTTTTTTTTACTTAAAAAATTGATTTGACATAAACGATCGGATTTCCCACATATCGAACATAGATATGTTCGATATGTGGGAAATCGCGATTGTTGAGCCAAAAAAAAAATATAAACCCCCTCCCCCTCCTTAACCCCCCCCCCCCCCCCGACTTACCACAACTCCCTGGTGATGGAGCGAGGAGTGAGGACGCCATTTCTGCAATCCTTGGCGAGAAGCATGTGACGTCGGCGGCACGTCGAGTGACGCCGGCGTCACGTGATTCCCGGCTCGTTTGCGCCGGACGGCTCGTTCGGCCCAAAAGAACTTTTGGCCAGCTTGGGGGGGCCTCCTGACCCCCTCAAGCTGGCCAAAAGTTCTTTTTGGGCCGAACGAGCCGTCCGGCGCGAACGAGCCGGGAATCACGTGGCGCCGCGTCACTCAGACGCGACGTCACGTGATTCCCGGCAAGTTCGCGCCGGACGGCTCGTTCGGCGCGAACAAGCCGGGAATCACGTGACGCCGACGTCACGTGATTCCCGGCAAGTTCGCGCCGGACGGCTCGTTCGGCCCAAAAAGAACTTTTGGCCAGCTTGAGGGGGTCAGGAGGCCCCCCCAAGCTGGCCAAAAGTTCTTTTTGGGCCGAACGAGCCGTCCGGCGCGAACTTGCCGGGAATCACGTGACGTCGCGTCTGAGTGACGCGGCGCCACGTGATTCCCGGCTCGTTCGCGCCGGACGGCTCGTTCGGCCCAAAAAGAACTTTTGGCCAGCTTGGGGGGGTCAGGAGGCCCCCCCAAGCTGGCCAAAAGTTCTTTTTGGGCCGAACGAGCCATCAGGCGCGAACGAGCCGGGAATCACGTGACGCCGCGTCACTCGACGTGCCACCGACGTCACATGCTTCTCGCCAAGGATTGCAGAAATGACGTCCTCACTCCTCGCTCGATCACCAGGGAGTTGTGGTAAGTCTGGGGGGGGATTAAGGAGGGTGAGGGGGTTTAATTTTTTTTTTTGCACATATGTACATATACCCAACTCATTGGATTTTTTTTATGTCCATATTGGCCGCAAGTGGGACCCCCTTTCGGACATAAAAAATATGAACATAAAATTTTGCTCTGCACATCCCTAAGGACTACACTGAACATGAAACCACAAAATGCTGAAGGCAGCAAGGCAAGGAAGCAGGAGAGTAATGGGGCTGCAACAGAAAGGGATTCAAGGACAGAGGGGACAAGAAGGCTGGCAAGGCTAGAATTCCTACAGAGCAAGGCCGGGAAGCCCGAAGACACACAAAGCAAGGAATAGAAGGCAAAAGCAGGGAGCCCAAAGGAACTCGATGCCGAGGCATGGGCTAGGAAGGGTTTAACAGGGAGTTCGTGACATGGAGCAGATAGGCAAGGAAGACAGGGCCAGCCAGAGGAGCATGCTCATGGGAGGCCTCTGGGGGTGAGGAGGCTGCACAGCAGCCATATTCAACAAACTTTGTCATTCGCTGCCATCACCTTCACAGTGTTAACACTATCATTTACTATTCAAATCACATTTAATCGGATTCAATCGTGTAACCTTGTAAATAATTTGCTGTAAGTTATATCCCCCTCTTCTCACCTCTAACTCCCAGTTATTTATTTCCTTGTTTTATTGTAACTGTCACTCTCCTTACAATGCTCTTGTTACAGTTGTTTTGAGTTATCACGTTTCTTGCACACTTTGTTAAATGTAAACCGGTTTGATGTGATCCATGTCATGAAAGCCGGTATAGTAAAAAAGAATAAATAAATAAATAAATAAATATTCATAACGCACGCTTTTGCTGACTAGAACTTGATGGTATTAATTATTGTACCACTTATTTGTTTACATTTCTTACCAGGCACTGGCCATCCCCTCACGCATACCATATAGTACCCAGTTGCCTTTCTCTCAGCAGTCACTACCCTAGCCAGTTTCTCACCTACCTGTCACCCCATACAGTGACCCTAGTTACCCACCCTATCATCGGTCACTGCCACATCCACCAGAGGAATGAAACATATGTGTTTTCCAAAATGCCTAGTTACATGTAGACCAGTGTGAGGCAGTAAAGTTGAGTGTAGTAGGCTGGCCTGAAAGGGGCTGGACTCAGGGATGGCATGGTCTGTAGCATGCATAAGAAGAAGATACACACAAAAGTTAAGTAATATAAATCTTTTATAAAATTACATAAACTTTTTAAAAACAAAAATGAATTAGGGGTTGGAATATCTATTTGCATAAATAAAATGCCCTAGGATCCCGAGAAGGACGTGACCTGAAAAGTTTAAGCTGCTGTTAGCTGTGATGGTTGTCTCATGCCCAGCAGTCAAGGGTGCCATGTGGCTTTCTTGAGCCTGCACCATCTGCTTGAGGTGCCGTGCACATCTCACAGATATCTTCTCCATCATCTGGCCAGCAACCCCCACAGCCACAAGAGCCTGGGCCTCAGTTTACAGCTGTATCTGCAGCTGTAGAATCAGACTCTCTAGCCATAGGGTGCTGGCCAGATTCAAGGGAGGCTGCCAGTGAGAAGCTCAACCCTCTCTCAGAAATTACTGGCCATGCAGACCTGCATTCTTAGGTCCAAGGTAAAGGGATGAAGACCCTATAGGGTTATTTATGAGAAGGGGAGGCTGCTGAGGCATCAGTCCAGTGCCACTAGATGAGGGGTGTTGGCTGGCATGCAACTGCAGGTTGTCCTCAGGGTGTGGCTGCTGTTTATGCTTCAGCATGAGGGGCCAGGTCAGGAGCTTCTTCCTTACCTTTGGAGCTAGTTCTTTCTGCAAACAGAGAAAAAAGTGTGTGGCAAGCCTTCAGCTGGTGTGCACTGGGGTGAGGTATGCAGCATCATGCAAACTGAAGAAGTGCATTCCATTTATGGGAGGGGGTGAAGGAATCTGTTGTGATCCTAGCTGTGAAACTCCTATCTGCTACAGGAGGTTGCAAGGCCATATATATATAGGTTCCCTCAGAAATGCATTCTTCTGTACATCTGCCCTTTACAGGGCAATAGTGGGGCATGTAATGGAAGCAGCAAATAGAAAGACTATATTGACATCTTCCTGATGGGTGATTTTGGAACTTACCTCTATCCTTCTTTGGTCTGGCATACAGCTGCTGCAACCAGTCCCCCTCCAGTTATCACAGCTCTCAGGCATTCTTCTTGAGGTCCTCAATCCACATAGATGTGAAGTTGGCACAAAAGTTAGGTTCTGTGTCTTACTCATTGAAATGTTTGCATTCTAGCCAGCTAACCTCTGACCCTCTCTAACAGTGGCTCTTCACTGTCCCTTGTGACATCAAGATGTGCTGTTCTGCTTTTGGGCTCACCTACCCCATTCCTCTTCACCCAACCCCAATCTCTGCCACCAAATCTTGTCAAAGCTATTGATGCTTTAATGCTAAAAGGTATAGCCTTGGATGCCTTTTGACCTTGCTGGGCTATGTTTCTCCAACTGTGGTGGTAGAACTGCACCTAGCCCCAGTGTGGCCATGTGTAAGGATGTACCTTAACATGTGCAACATTTTTCTAGGCTTCTGTTCAAAGCTGCATGCAGAGTGCAAGAGCCTGCATCAAGTTCATTTAGTTTTGCACATTAATGTAGCTGGGTTCAAAAAAGGTTTGGATAAGTTCTTGGAGGAGAAGTCCATTAATGGCTATTAATCAATTTTACTTAGGGAATAGCCACTGCTATTAATTGCATCAGTAGCATGGGATCTTCTTAGTGTTTGAGTAATTGCCAGGTTTTTGTGGCCTGGTTTTGGCCTCTGTTGGAAACAGGATGCTGGGCTTGATGGACCCTTGGTCTGACCCAGCATGGCAATTTCTTATGTTCTTATGTTCTTATCCTGGTTACCTGCTTTTATTTTTGACCTCCTAGTTGGTAGGGGTAGGATCATGGTTGAACACTGCTGCAGGCCCTACCTGGCCTACTGCATGTTACAGGCATTCCTTTTGACCCTTTAGATGGGGAACAGGATGCCCTCATTTGCCAGCACTAAGGAGGCCAACCTAGTCATGACCTTGATGATGAAGGACTGTCTTACTGGGGTGGGTCATTTTGGAGTGATTCCACCCCAGTTAAAACAGAACTGTATGTGGATGCATGAAAAAGTTCCGGATTATATTCTAAATTTTGCATGTACTGAAAAGTGCCAGCATAGTTTAGGGGCAAGAGGTATGCATATTTTAAACCCTAAGCTGATGGATCTGCACAAGTTCTAAAATACTAGAACAGGGGTCGGGAACCCATGGCTCGCGAGCCAGATATGGCTCTTTTGGGGGCTGCATCTGGCTCACAGACAAGTGTCGCCACACTTTCCCGCTGACCCAGCTGCTCCCCGGTCCTCCTCCGCCCGGGCTTAAAATGCTGTCAGCCCGGGCGGAACGCAGCAGGACAGCTGGAGTCAGCGGCACCGGCGTGCTCTCTTCTTCCCGCCCCCCCCCCCCCGCGGCCCGGAAGAGGAAGTGGAGAGTATCGGGTGCGTGCGCGGCAAGAAGAGGCCACGCTAGTGCGCTCGGCATCAGCCCGAAGAAAAGAAGACTGCAGCACGGCTCGGAGGAAAATGAAGAGCTTCAACCGCGGCCGATGGGACTCCACCTCCGCGAGGGCTGAAAATGAAGAGGTTAGCGTTGGGAGAAGGCTGCTGCTGCCGCGAGTTCCCGGGGTGGGGGAGAGAGAGAGTGAATGAGCGAGCAAACGGTTGAAGCTCTTCATTTTCCTCCGAGCCGCACTGCAGTCTTCTTTTCATCGGACACTAGCGTGGTCTCTTCTTGCCGCGCATGCACCCGATACTCTCCACTTCCTCTTCCGTGCCGCGGGGGGGGGGGGGGGGGGGCTGTGTGTGTGTGTGTGATTGCATGTATGTGAATGATTGAGAGCCTGTACATGTGAAAGAGAGTATGTCTGTGATTGAGAGCCTGCCTGTGAGAGAGAGAGAGCATGAATGTAAGTTTACCATTGGGAACCTGTATGTGTAAGTTTGTGATTGAAAACCTGTTTGTGTGAAAGAGTATGTGTGTATGATTGAGATCCTTTGTGTGTGAGAGAAATCATGTGTATGTATGATTAAGAGCCTGTGTGTATTAGTAAGAGAGAGATCATGTGTGTCTATGTGTGATTGAGAGCTGGTTTAGGTGATGGAGCATGTGAATATGTGATTGAGAGCCTGTGTTTAAATGAGAGAGAGAGACCATGTGGGTCTGTGTGTGATTGAGAGCTGATTTAGGTGAGGGAGCATGTGAGTATGTGATTGAGAGCCTGTGTGTAAATGAGAGAAAGAGAGGACATGTTTGTAAGCATGTGAATGAGAGTCTGTGTGTGAGAGAAAAAGACAGCATGTATTTATGTGATTGAAAGCCTGTGTGTGTGTGTAAGCGTGAAAAGATAGACAGCATGTGTGTAAATGTGTAATTAAGAGCCTATATAAGTGAGAGAGAAAAAACATGTGTATATGTGAGTACTGAGAGCATGTGTGTATAGGTGTGTCATTGAAAGCCAGTGTGAGAGAGAGCGCTGGTATGTGACTGAGAGAGGAGAAAGTTCCAAGCAAACCACCCCACCTCCTGCTAATTCAGAACAATCTCAGGACACCTGGATATCAAACGTTCCCAGGTATGCAGAGCAAAAAAAATTTTGTATCCTTATTATTTTTCATTACTGGGTCTTTGTGTCTGCTATTTTGAAATATTTTGTTGGTATCTGGAAATGTTTTATATGAGTTTTTAATTATTGGATATTCCACTCATCAGCTGTTTCGAAATATGTTCTTTTTGTTCGTACAGTTTTACTGCTGATGATTTTATATTTCTTGATTTGTTTTATAAGGTTGGGTGATGTTTCTTTTTTCCTTTGTTACACTGCATACAGAGACTCTGGCTTGTTGCAGTTTCCAGTTCAGTTTTTTCTGCATGCTTCTTGTTATGCGTTTTGGTCTCTTTATTCTATATTAGGTGAGGGACAGCACGTGATTCAGGTGAGGTTTTCTGCTGGCGTGTAGTTTCTGTGTAGGACTCTATAGCAGCCTGACTTGGTCCGTTTTCCTAATAGGAGATGTATTGGTGTCTTAAGGCCTGGTGTAATATTTTCAGAGGCTTATTGTACTTTAAAAGTACATAAAATGCACACATTTACTTGTATTTAGTTTTAAACATATTGTATGGCTCTCATGGAATTACATTTTAAAATATGTGGCGTTTATGGCTCTCTCAACCATAAAGGTTCCTGACCCCTGTACTAGAACAATTGTCCATGGATTTTTATACATGAGTATATGAGGCTGCATGAAGATGTTTGAAAGTTGGATTCACTACTTTCAAATAGTGCACATTCAGGCCGATACAGTACAGCGAGCTCTGGCGGAGCGCACTGTTAACCCGTGTTTGGACAAGCGTTTTCGATGCGCTAGCTTTACCCCTTATTCAGTAAGGGGTAATAGCGTGTCAAAAACATGCGTCCAACCCCCCCGAAACTAATAGCGCCTGCAACAAGCAAATTCATGTTGATGGCCACCCTATTAGTTATTCCAGCGTGATTCAGTAAAATGTGCAGCCAAGCCGCACATTTTACTTTCAGAAATTAGCGCCTACCCAAAGGTAGGCGTTAATTTCTGCCGGCACTGCCCTCTGACTTAATATCATGGCGATATTGAGTCGGAGGTCCCAAAAGTTAAAAGTAATTAAAAAAAAAAATTAAAATTGGCTCGCGAGTTGAAAACCAGACGCTCAATTTTGCCGGTGTCCGGTTTCTGAACCCGTGGCTGTCAGCGGGTTTGAAAACCAACGCCCGCAAAATTGAACGTCAGCTGTCAAACCCGCTAACAGTCGCCGCTCCTGTCCAAAAAGAGGCGCTAGGGACGCGCTAGTGTCCCTAGTGCCTCTTTTTACCGCGGGCTCTAATTTGAATTTTTTTTTTACTGGATCGTGCGCACAGGAGAGCGGGCACTTGCCCGCTCTCCCGCAACTTTTACTGTATCGGCCTAATTATTTGCAATAGCAAGCACTATTTAATTAGCACATATATGAGTGAGTCTATAGGAAACTCCCTCAGATCACCTTAAAGGACTGGGCACAGCTGTCTTACCCAGCCTTTTTAAGATCCAGACCAGCAAGAAATCCTGGGTGAAGAGAGGAGTCCCCTCAGGGCCTAGAAGGGTTACAGAGATCTTGTTGAGCAGACATCTACCCATTCTATGCAAAGATTTGCTATGTGTAATGTCTGTGTGCTACCTGTACTTAAAGTGAGCTGCATTTGTTTGTTTGACTTTTCTTTCACTGTAAATAAATTACACATAAAGGAAACAGCCAGTCTGCCTCCTTATTCCTTCTTGCGATTTCCCAAGCCATTATCGGCAAGTTACCACAACATAATATTTGCAACTAGTGTGTGATGTTCAGAAATATTGCCAGGAAAAAAAAGTGAAAAAGCCTACAACAAAACAAAATTTGGAAAAGAACCCTCCCCCCTAACAAACCATAACAAAATCAAACATAATTTTTTGGCTTGTACACTATTACTACAGGTTGAGACAGGACTAAAACATCTATATAGAGGGAGTTTAAATTACTTTTCCAGGACTTTGGAGACATTTTTTATAGTAGGTTTGATAATATTTATTTACAAAAGTCAAGAAATAACTTTTGACTATAAAGTTTTATAGGTCATAATTTTGGTGAATTGAGTCCATTGTGACCATGATAGACTTGGCATTTAAAGTATGCTACAATTTCATTTCTTCGCTCTTTCAAATACTCAGATTTGTTTATTTTCTTTTATTGAAACCTCTCAGATTTATTACAAGATGAGAAAAATATCTCAATGTGTAGAAACGAGTGCTAGATGAAAAGTGACCACAGTATTAAACAGAGCATGCCCTGACATTTTCTTTTAGAAAATCCTTTTTATAAAATATATTTTTTTCCATAAAGTTCTGAATGCTTTCAAATGAAACTTCAAAATAGCAGGAAAACATGAGGTATGTGACAGTTAAATTCATAATGTAGAATGTCTACTCATACTGTTTTGTAGACATCCTGCTTTTTTAAAGGCAAAATTTCCTAGAAATCCCCTGAATGAAAAAAATGAATGTAACCTGTTCATCAAAATATATTTGTGATATTAGCCATGTACACAACCCACTGGGCTGGTTAGAAGGTAGATGTATAGTTTTTTTTAAATGAATTTGAGCAAGTTCTATTTTCCAAAAATATGATCTAAAAGTGTTTTCCCAACCAGTGTGCTCTCTGTCCCTCATAGCAACAAGATAGACCAGCAGTAGCTCTTATATATTCAGGAGCTTCTTTCTGATAACTTGCACAATCATGCATGCCTCTTCTTCCTAGCTACAGCATGAGATCATGAAAGTGGTAATCAATCAATGGGCAGGATGCAGGGTATGAATAGCTGAACCCTGCTTTGTGCAGCACACTCACTGCACACATCTCCTCTTACTCTTCCTGAACATCTCCTTTCAGTCCTTCTAGGCTTCTCTTAACCCAAGCTGAGAAAGGCAGAGTCAGTACACACTGATGTGACAAATGGCAATGAAGATGATTAATAGAGGCAGCAGCCTGCACCATACCAAATTATCCCTGCATTTGAATTTGTTGCCAGAGGATGTGGTTAGTGCAGTTAGTATAGCTGTGTTTAAAAAAGGATTGGATAAGTTATTGGAGGAGAAGTCCATTACCTGCTATTAAGTTCACCTAGAGAATAGCCACTGCCATTAGCAATGGTAACATGGAATAGACTTAGTTTTTGGGTACTTGCCAGGTTCTTATGGCCTGGATTGGCCACTGTTGGAAACAGGATGCTGGGCTTGATGGACCCTTGGTCTGACCCAGTATGGCATTTTCTTATGTTCTTATATAAGTTCACAGGTGTGTCTGCCTTTCTCTCCCTTGGTTTTAAAAATTTCAGACACCAGTGTGGCTTTCAATGCTTCTCTAGCTCTTCTTTTGGCCATATGAGTTCTCTCCATGTCTGCACTGCTGGCTCCATGGATGCTGGTGTGCCACACCTTTTTGTTAACATAGATATCCCTTGGGCTTGAAAAGGTTGGGAAATACTCATCTAAAAAACAATGTGATCCATATGAATGGTTCATGTTATGTTAGTTAGCATACATGGATTTAATTAAAAAAAAAGTGTCTTTTATCCAAGCACTAAGAAAACAAACCATTAAAAAGACCATAGGACAGGTTCATTTGATAGGAGAGGCATTCCTTGGTGGTAATTATTGAATTTGCTTACACTGAGCAGAGCATGAGAATCTGGGAATTAAAAACTGCATCAGTTGCTCATTGATGCTAATAGCACAGTAGAGAATTTGGTAGAGGAAATGAAAGATAAGTGTAAGAGATACATAAGAATATACAGAATGCCATACTGAATCAGACCAAGGGTCCACCAAGACCAGTATCCTGTTTCCAACAGGGGTCAATCCAAGTCACATGTACCTGGCAATTACCCAAACATAATAAACTGCTTATTAACTACCATCATAGCAGTTTATGGATTTAACCTTTAGGAACTTATCCAAACCTTTTTTAAACCCAGTAACACTGATGCTGAAACCACATCCCCTGGCATGAATTCCAGAGTTTAATGATATGCTGAGTGAAGAATAATTTTTCTTCAATTTGTTTTAAATGAGCTACTTGCTAACTTCATGGAGTGCCCCCTGGTCCTTCTATTATCTGAGAGAGTAAATAACTGATTTACATTAACTTGTTCAAATCCTTTCAAGATTTTTTAGACTTCTATCATATCCCACCCTCAGTCATCTCATCTCTAAATCAAACAGCCCTTACTTCTTTAGCCTTTCCTCCAAGGGCAGCTGTTCCATGCCCCATATCATTTTGGTCACCCTTCTCTGCACTTTCTCCAGTGCAGCTATATTCTTTTTGAGATGCAGTGACCAGAATTGCACACAGTATTCAAGATGCAGTCTCACCATGGAGCGATACAGGGGCATTATGACATCCTCCGTTTTATTTTCCATTCCCTTCCTAATAATTCCTAACATTCTCTTTGCTTTTTTGATCACTACAGCATACTGGGCTGATGATTTCAATGTATTATCTACTATGTCGCCCAGACCGCTTTCCTGGGTGGTAGGTTCTATCTTAGGAGCTAACATTGGGGGTCATTCTCTAATGCTATTGCACACGATAGCTAGCTCAGAGCGGAATCAGCCCCGGAAGAGGAGGAGTCGTGGCAGCACCGGGACCAATGCTGTGAACACATCGCTGGCAGCGAAAGGTAAGATTCCTTATCGCCGCCAGTTTTGTGCCGAATAACTACAATGGATGGCCGGCACCATCTTAAAAAATGGTGTGGGCCATCCATTGTTCATATTAGGTGACAGGGGCCAACCAATGGCAACGATAGCCCCTGTCACATGGTAAGGGCAAAGGGCCATTGGTGCCATTCCTGGATCCCTTTTTAAACATTGGCCATCTTCCAATCTTCAGGTACATCGGATGATTTTGGCAATAGGTTACACATTTTAAGTAATAGTTCTGAAATTTAATAAAGGGATGAAGAAATGTTTTTTATTTGTGATATTATTGATGTATTTTATATACTGATTATTAATTATTGTCACTGCTTTGATAGCTTATGGGAATTAAAAGTGGTTTATAAGAATTTTTCAATAAATAAATTAGTTTAATAGGATGAAAAATTCTATAAGGAAATATAAATGTAATATACTGTAAATACAACACACTTTCATCAGGAAACAAACTGTGAATTAATGATCAGAAAATGATTGCATTGTTAGATTCCTGTCTGTATCTGCCATTCCAATTCTGTTGAAGTTTCAGTGCTTTCTTTTAAGCAGAAATGGAGAGTCAAAATATATTTCATATTGAATGATCAAATCAGTTCAAATTCATGGATATTAGTCACTGTGAGCAAACTTTCAGCATTTGACAGCCCCCACCTACTCCAATCTGAGGTATACAGACCACATTTATCCACCTAGATTTTGATAATAGGTAGGTAATTTTTGTTATAATAACATGTGTTTTGTGGATCCTTGGGTGCTGTGGAGATGACCACACCCATGAAGAGGAGCCCCGTGAGAAGCCACAGCACTGGGCTAGACTTGTACACACAAAACACAGGATAGTTCTTTATTAGACAGCTTGAAGATCTCCACCAGAGGTGGCAGTAGTGAATCAGTCTGTGATTGTAGTCTCAGGGTCCTCAGCAGAGGGAGCTCTTCTCTCCTAGATGAAGTCAGGAGGTTCCACAGCAGATCTCCCAGTGAGGAGATACTGTGGATGAGATAGAATGAGAATTAGAGTACTCACTAGCTGTTAGCTGTTGGTATGCGATTCTACCAGATATGTTGTAGAAGGTATAGGCACCGAGGCAGGGATAGCAGGTCCTCGAGGAGCGAGTACCTGTTCCCTGAAAGGCACCTGAAATAAATCAGAGGGCCCCCGAGGAGTGGGTACCCAGGTTAGCAAATACCCCAAAGGGCAGATAGAGATAAATTCCTGCGGCAGCACGGAAGCAGCAGAGTAGCGAAGACAAGAACGGATTCAAGTCCTTGCTAACTCGGGGAGCTAGCAAATTGATGAAGGTAATATACCCGGATGGCATGAGGGAAGGCCCTCGAAGTTCGCTCCAAGGGTGGTACAACGACGTGGGTTGCGAGCGTGCACCCTAGTAGGTACCTGGGAGGAGCAATGGCGGGAGGTTCCACCATAGCCGTTCTGGGGATGCCAGAGAGGTCGGCTTATAGACACGGCAGTAGCCATCTTGCCCAGGTAAGCGGAAGGAGCTGTGAATAAGGTGAGGCAAACTGAGTGAAGCCTTCGAAGACCGGACGCAACAGTACCCCCCTTCAAAGGGCATCCACGCTGTTTCCTACCAGGTCTTGTTTTTTGAGGATGCAAGTGATGGAAGTCCTGTAGTATCTCTTTATCCAGGATATTAGACATAGGTGTCCAAGAGTTTTCTTCAGGGCCTATACCCTTCCCATGACAGGAGGTATTCCCATACTCTGCCTCATCTTAGCACATCGAGAACTGCGTCTACTTTGTATTTGATGTCTTCTTCTGCATCTATCGGTGTAGCTTCTGGTACCTTTTTGGAGAACTCACTAAGGATCAATGGCTTCAATAGTGAAACATGGAATGCATTGTGGAGCTTTAATGTAGATGGTAGCTTCAGACTGTAAGTGAGATTGCTCAGTTGTCAGAGAATGGGAAATGGTCCAATGAAACGAGGAGCGAAGCAAGCTGAAGGTAGTTTAAGTCTTAAGTGCTTCGTGGAAAGCCAGATCATCACCAGGCTTGAAGTCTGGAGCCTTGCAGTGATGAGCATCATATCCTTTCTTTGCTCGAAGTCCTGCTTTGGTAAGCATCTCTTTTGTCTGAGTACAAAGTTGTTGGATATCTTTGGCAGTAGATTGAGCTGCTGGGGACAACACTGATAACGGAAGTGGCAGAGGTGGTGGTGGTAGTCGTCTGTAGACCACTTCGAATGGTGTCAATCCAGTGGATGTTGCTGGATGAGAATTAATTAGTCTTCAACCTCCAAATGTCAAGGAAACCCCTTGATATGTGGTTTTGTGCGGTTGCTATTAATGGACCACTGTGTGGCTGGCCTGTTTCAATAGCTCCCATCTTTTATTCTTTATTTACTTTTTCAAATTTTTAATTTTGCAATTTTTCATAATTCAATTGTTTGTGCTTTTATTTTCCCAATGCACGGTCTGACCCACCAATCACCTGTAAAAGTCCTATTTCAGGTATTTATCTTCAAAAATTTGATTGCTGCCGCTGTTTATGAGTTCAGCTCCGCTTGCCCGACAATGGCCATGTTTCGGCAGTACTCTGCCTGCTTCAGGGGCCACGGGAAAAAACCTCTTGTTTTCACGTGTTAAGTCTTTAATGTGAGCGGTGCCTTCATGTATGGATGAAGTCGAGAGAAATATTAAACTACTTACATAGTGCCTTCCAGAAGTTAGCTGTGAATTGGGCTCCTCGATCAGAGACTATGTGATTAGGTAAGCCATGCAGGCGGAAAATGTGCATAATGAATAGCTTGGCGAGCTCCATGGTGGTGGGTAAGCCTGGGAGAGCCACAAAGTGAGCCATCTTCGAGAACCGATCTACGGTTACCCAAATAGTGTTGTTTCCTCCTGATGATGGTAAATCTACCACAAAGTCTGTGGCAATATGTGTCCTTGGTTCTTCTGGCACTGACAAGGGAGTAGACCCCATGGATGACCCGGCAGTGTCTTCTGTTTAGTGCAGTTTGCGCAGGAAGTGACATAGTAGAATGTGTCTTCCTTCATGGTGGGCCACCAATAATAGGATTGAAGCTTAGACAGGATTCTACATTGACCAGGATGTCCTGAAATTTTAGAGTCATGGGCCCAAGCCAATAACTTCTTTCTGAGGTTCTTGGGTACGATAGTCTTTCCTGCAGGTACTAAATGGGTAGCTGCCAATATGATCTGACTCTCCCAGGTTAAAGCACCATTAAGCTTTAACCCGTACGCCCTATGGCATCACTTCATATTTATTTCCTGCCTTATCTTCTTTCCAGCTTGTTGCAAGCTTCCAAGTTCTCTTCCCTGTTGATTGTAACTTTGACTCATTCCTACTTACTGTTTATCTTTCGTTTACTTGAATAGTTACCCCAGTTTTTTATTCTTGTTAATTGTAAACCGATCCGATATGGTTATTTACTATGAAGGTCGGTATATAAAACTGTTAAATAAATAAATAAATCTTCTCTGTGTCAATGATGTGTTGCGGTTCTTCAGGTATGTCCAAGGAGAAGAATGAGTGAGATAGAGCTTCAGCTCTTATATTCTTATCTCCAGGGCAGCACTTGAGCACAAAGTTGAATCTGAAAAACAGAGACCATCTCGCTTGTCCATTATTAAGGCACTGTGCATGGTGGAGGTACTCCAGATTTTTATGGTCTGTGAAGACTGTTACTTGATGTTATGCTCCTTCGAGCCAAGGGCACCATTCTTTGAATGCCAACTTTTATAGCCAGAAGCTCCTTATCTCCTATTTCACAATTTTTCTCTGCAGGAGAGAAGTGGCGGGAGAAGAATGAGCATGGTTGTGGAACTTTTGAATCACCAGCCTGGCTTAATACGGTCCCTACGCCAATGTCTGAGGCATCGACCCTACGATGAAAGGCTTGGAAGGGTCTGGATGTTGAAAACATGGCTTGCTGGCATCTTTTAGTTTCTGGAATGCAGCTATAGCCTCTGGAGACCAATTAGCAATATTGGAACCTTTCTTTCTCATAGCTGTAAGCAATACTGTAAGAGAAGAGTAATTCTTGATGAAGGTCCTGTAATAGTTGGTGAAACCTAAGAAGCATCTGAGAGCTTTTAACCCGGTGGGTTGCGCCCATTTCTGGATACTCTCCAGCTTCTGTGGATCCATTTGAAATACTTGATTGGAGACGATGTAGCCTAAGAAAGGCACTGACTCTTTGTGAAATTCACATTTGGATAGCTTGGCATAGAGATGGTTCTCCCGGAGTCTCTGTAGTACTCTCTTAACATCCTCCTGATGAGTGGTCATGTTTTGCGAGAATATCAGTATGTCGCCCAAGTAAACAACAACACACTTATAGAGAAGATCCCAGAAAATGTCGTTCATTACATTTTGAAAGTCAGCCGGGGCGTTGTACAGGTCGAAGGGCATCACTAGATATTCAAAGTCACCTTCCCGAGTGTTGAAGGCCGTCTTCCACTCATCGCCATCTCGAATGCGAAGTAAATTGTAGGCTCCTTTCAGATCCAGGTTCCTTTCAGATCCAATTTGGAAAATATTTGAGCTACTTGTAGTCTGTCGAATAACTCTGAAATCAGAGGCAGGGGGTAACGATCCTTTATTGTTGTTTCATTGAGGCCCCTGTAGTCTATACTTGGACGTAATGTACCATCCTTTTTGCCTACAAAGAAAAAGCCTGCACCAGCAGGGGACATGGATGGTCTTAGGAAGCCCTTTTGGAGATTTTCCTGGATATATTCGGACATGGCTTTATTTTCTGCCATGGACAGTGGTTACACCCTACCCTTGGGTGGCTCCGTATTAGGCTTTAGATTAATAGCGCAGAAGTACATCTGTAGCTTCTTTTGAAAAGACATCTTGGAAAGATGGGATTGACTTCCACAGCCCCAGCTTCCAGAGGCAGTAGAGGAGGAACGGAAGCGAGCACCTAACGGCGCACGAATCTCAAACCCTTCCATTAACTGAGTGAAGATTAATTTAACGATGGTTAAAGAGGATTGGTAAGTATAGCTTCAGAAATTTTTGGGCTTATAAAAGTTTGGTGAAAGGTGAAATTAAGGATAGAGTTTGTGTGTGTCTGAGGTAATAAGCAAGCCAGAGTCTTATCTAAATCATACTATTGTATCAGCCCTTATTGAAAGTTTAATCATCCCCTTCCCCTTGTAGGACATTAGCTGATTAATTAGTAAATTCACCTGTAAATTTAAAGTACTCTCATTACAACTCCCTTAGTAAGCTAAATTTAACTAGGAACTCAATTAAGATGAAGGCAGCAGTCCAGCAGCAAGAGGGGGGCTTTCCAGTCTTTTGCATTGAGTGTAACATGTATGATTTTTTACCCACCGGTGAGAGATTATATGTGTGCAATCTGTGCAAAGAGCTCCTGGCTCTCAGGGAATGAGTCCAATCTCTGGAGGCTAGAGTAGCAGACTTGGAGGAGCTGAGGGAGACAGAGAGGTACACTGATGAGACCTTCAGGGACATAGTAACCGTCCCAAATCCAGTCTGGCAGCCCCAGTGCTGCCTTGGATCAGAAAGGTCTCCCAGTAGGAGAACATCACCCTGGTATAGCAGGAAGTGATCCTGTAGCAAGGACCTGCTCTCCAGGTGATATATTGTCCTCTCACACTGAGGACAAGTCTCCCAGGGCTACTGCCCAGGAGGGAAGGTTTAGGCCGGCCATCATAGATGGTGATTCGATTATTATAAATGTAGATAGCAGGGTGGCTGGTGGACGTGAAGACATCACTCCAAGATGAGATTTGGGCAATGTTCTCTCAACCTAGCTTGTTGTTACCCAGGAAGAGAGTCCATCAAGCTACCCCCTACACTAATACTTAAACCTCACCTCGAGTTACTAGGTGGGCCTCCCATAGGGATACAAATACCTGTCTAGGGAAGGGACACTATGGCAAGGTTCTCTCTCTCTCTCTCTCTCTCTCTCTCTCTCTCTGCAATTGCACAACATACAGTGCAGCTGTTTCACAGCACACAATAATTCCTTCCTACTTTACATTTGCTCCACCCACCCTGAATACAAAATTAAAAATTTGCATGCATTAACTGCAGTTTGTGGAATTATCACATACGGTAACTCCTTGGAACATGAGGCCCTTAGATAACGATTACCTAGGCAAAAGGGCTTTAAGAAAATTGCCAAGCTAAAATCATCTAAAAGTATGCAAGGTTTATAGGAAAAGTTTGCTTGTACTTTCCCTTTGAGAACTAGTGCAAAGCACATATGTTTAGAATACCCATGGTTTATACTTTTGCACCAAAATGTATCATTTTTAAAATTGCTTCAATACTTTATTATATAAATGATGTCTTTTTATCAAACTTTTCAAGCATGTTTACAATTTGCAACCTAGCACATTATAGTATGTAGTTAAACTTTCATAAATATTAAACTTTCTTCCATATATTTACATACAGATATATATACATATTTAGAAGTGAATTTTAAAAACCGTTGCGCACATCAGTCTGGGAATGCGCAAATATGTCAGCTCATGTGTGCCGACCGTATTTTTAAAAGCGCACAGATACACATGTAAATGCTGCAGCATACACATCCTGAAAGTTTTCAAAGAGGAGCAGAGCATGGGCATTGTCTAGTGGAGCATGAGCATTTTGGGGCATAAATCTGAAATGTGCACATAAACACTTATACTACTCGGCATGCGCTGACATCCTCTGCCCCTTAACTTTACTCTGCTATGGATGCCATGTAAGTTACAATTTAAAGAAAACTATTCAGATCTGCAGGGTTTTAAAGGTCAGGATTAACTTCTCTCACACCTGGGGGGAATCGAAGAATGTATCTTTTAACTGGATAAACTAGGGATGAACTGGTAAAACTGGGAATGGTGTCAGCATGCACCTTTAAAATCCTCTGATTTACATGGTAGAAGTGGGATTTGTGCGCAGAAGCACGCCCCACTTAAAATTTGGCACACGTGCGCATGGCCAGGCTATTTTATAACATGCATGCATATGTGTGTGTATGTTATAAAGTGACTGTGCTCTTGGGTGCAGGCCTATAAATGTGTGCACGCGCTCCAGTATGAAGTTACTGCCATATAATATTTATCATACAAGTGTGTTTTAGAAGGCAGCATCTGATGAGTATGTGATTTGGAGGGGTAGGCTGCTAGAAAAATAATACATACAATTTATAAATTTAAAAGAAATCCACATCACACTGTAGGAAAGTTGTCTCTGAAATGCCAGCTTTGGGTGTACTGAACTAGGATGTTTTCTCTTCCTATTCACCATACAAAACATTATTTTTTCACCTCGGGAAAAATGTCACACACTCCTCTGTTACTAGTAGGCTGTTGTAAAGTAATAAAAAGCATTGCAAAAAATCACTTGGAATCTATGTACTGTAGAAAATCTGCCATACCAAAACATTTAATAACTGTTTAAACTTAAAAAGCAAAACTGAAAACTCAACCACAGAAGGTGACCTACATGATTAATATCATAGCCTGAATAATGCAACATTAATAGATAGGGTCATTAAATAAAAATGCATATTTTTTGAGCACTTAAAAAGTTTTACATAGGTCATTTTTTTCAATAAGAATCAGTTTTTTATAAATATAAATTGGATGGAGGTTGGTGATTAATGATAAAAAAGAGAGTGTGGGATTGATTACTGGGTGGTAACAATGAAATCCTGTATATGAAATCAGAACCGATTCCATAAAACACATTTTCAAAAAAATATTTTTATTAATTTTCCAGTTAATTTTTTTTTCTGAAAACTAAAAGATGTTTTTATGAGAATTAAAAAACAAATTCAAATAAAAAAAGAAAATATTGTATATAATTTTTTTTTATGAATAGGTAGGAGGGTGAGATTTATTTTTATATTAAACTCAAACAGCAACATCTATGAAAATGCAACAATACAAAAGAACAATATTACTATTCTTCCCAATATGGAAAAGGAGTGGCCTAGCATGGGTGTGCATGGATGAAATTTTATTTGAGTCATTTATTTGTTTCATTCCTTTTATTCATGTTTTCAATTTTGATCCTAATTTTCAAATGAGTCCATGTGGGAGCATAGAGAGCAGACTATTTTTCAGGTGGCTGAAGAGGATTGATGAGTATTGTTTTGCTGGTTAATATTGTAACAAAGTGCAGGAAAGTGAAATTGTAGGGTAAATTAATCTTTGTTTGTGTGCTTAATTAAAAAGGAAAGGAATATATTTCTAAGTGTGTTTGATAAAAGAAAAGAAAGGCAGGTAGTTTTTAATGTGTTTGCCTAATGAAAGGAGTGTAGTTTTGTGTCTTTCTTTCTCTCACATCCACTCCCAACTCCCATCCATCCCCTAAGCACATGTTTTGATTTATAATCTCTTATCCCATTTAAGAGGTCAAAAGACATTTTTTTACAACAAAAACTAATTAGGGACAAGGAGTGTCCAAGCCCTTCTCAATAGATTAATTATTGTCCCCTTGTAGGTAATTGCAAAATGATCATTAATTACACCACTTAAATTTAAAGAACATTATTTTATGCATCCCTACTCTCTTAGCAATATAACTTAACTAATAACACAACACTATTAAGATGCAGACAACAATCTTGCAGCAAAGTGGGGGATTTCCAGTCTTTAGCATGAATGATTATCTATCAGTTGGGAAGAAGTTGTGTATGTGCATCTGGTGCAAAGAGCTTCTGCTTCATAAAGAATGAGTCTTATGTCTGGAGGCTATAGTAGCAAACCTGGAAGAGCTGAAGCAGACAAACAGGTATATAGAGGGGACCTTCAGGGACATAGTATCCAAGTCCAAACTTCAGTCTGGCAGCCCTTGTGCTGCCTTAATGGATCAAGCTTACCTGGTTGGATGGATAGCATCACCTTAATGTAGCAGGAGGTGATCCAGAACCCATGACCCAAGTGATTCATTATCCTCTCTCATTGAGAATGGGTCTCCACTCTCCAAAGGCCTGTGCCTAGGAGGGAAGGGTTAGATCAGCCATTATAATTGGTGATTTGATCATTAGAAATGTAGATAGCTAGGTGGCTATGGACATAAGGATCACTTTGTAACTTGCCTGCCTAGTAAGATGGTGGCAGACTTCATATGTTACCTAGATATGATTTTAAACAGTCCTGGGGATAATTTGCTTCTCAGTGTACATGTGGTCACCAATGACATAGGAAGGTGTTGGAGGAGATTTCTGGAAACCAAATATACACATTTAAGTAAACATTTGAAATCCAGAACCTCCAGGGTATCAATCCTGCCTGTTCTATGCTCAGGGCCTTTGATGCAGGCAGAGCACTGCAGTCTCAATGCATGGCTGAGACAATAGTACAGGGAAGAGGACTTTTTAGTTTTGTTAGGAACTGGACAACATTTTGGGGAAGTGGGGGATTGTTTTCGAAGGGATGGATTCCACTTTAACCAGGGTGAAATCAGGCTTCTTGCTCTAACTTTTATAAAAGAAGTAGAGCACATTTTAAACTAGAACAAGGAGAAAAGCCAACAGGCACTCAGCAGTGCATGGTTTGGAAGGAGGTATCTTCAAAGGATACTAAAATAATAGGGGATTTAGAACATTTCAATAGAGAGATTTCAATAAAACCAAAAGTAGCCCATATGCCTATAAGTTAAGAACAGATTGAGTTAAAAGATTCTAAATTATCCCTGTTTACTGTAAAGAAAGAAAGATATAAATAAATAGGGATGTGAATCGTTTTAGGACGATTAAAATTATCGTCCGATAATTTTAATATCGTCTTAAACCGTTATGGAACACAATACAATACAGATTCTAACGATTTATCGTTATAAATTGTTAGAATCGTGAGCCGGCACATTAAAACCCCCCTAAAAACCCACCCCCGACCCTTTAAATTAAATCCCCACCCTCCCGAACCCCCCCCCAAATAACTTAAATAACCTGCGGGTCCAGCGGCGGTCCGGAACGGCAGCGGTCCGGAACGGGCTCCTGCTCCTGCATCTTGTCGTCTTCAGCCAGCGCCATTTTCCAAAATGGCGCCGAAAAATGGCGGCGGCCATAGACGAAAAAGATTGGACGGCAGGAGGTCCTTCCGGACCCCCGCTGGACTTTTGGCAAGTCTCGTGGGGGTCAGGAGGCCCCCCACAAGCTGGCCAAAAGTTCCTGGAGGTCCAGCGGGGGTCAGGGAGCGATTTCCCGCCGCGAATCGTTTTCGTACGGAAAATGGCGCCGGCAGGAGATCGACTGCAGGAGGTCGTTCAGCGAGGCGCCGGAACCCTCGCTGAACGACCTCCTGCAGTCGATCTCCTGCCGGCGCCATTTTCCGTACGGAAAATGGCGCCGGCCATACGCGTATGGCCGGCGCCATTTTCCGTATGAAAATGATTCGCGGCGGGAAATCGCTCCCTGACCCCCGCTGGACCTCCAGGAACTTTTGGCCAGCTTGTGGGGGGCCTCCTGACCCCCACGAGACTTGCCAAAAGTCCAGCGGGGGTCCGGAAGGACCTCCTGCCGTCCAATCTTTTTCGTCTATGGCCGCCGCCATTTTCGGCGCCATTTTGGAAAATGGCGCCGGCTGAAGACGACAAGATGCAGGAGCAGGAGCCCGTTCCGGACCGCTGCCGTTCCGGACCGCCGCTGGACCCGCAGGTTATTTAAGTTATTTGGGGGGGGGGTTCGGGAGGGTGGGGGATTTAATTTAAAGGGTCGGGGGTGGGTTTTAGGGGGTTTTAGTGTGCCGGTTTTTCGATTTTTCGATTTTTAACGATTTTTAACGATTTTTCACGATATTTTACCCCCCCAAACGGCAACAATACGATTCCCTCCCCCTCCCAGCCGAAATCGATCGTTAAGACGATCGAGGACACGATTCACATCCCTATAAATAAATATACCTTGAAATGCCTGTATGCTAATACCAGTAATCTAAAAGGTAGGTGGGAAAGTAAGAATGTATAACATTGAATGAAGGGATAGACATAATTGGCATCTCAGAGACTGGTGGTAGGAGGATAACCAATTGGATAGTGCTATACCAGGGTAGTTATAAAGGGTGTGCAGTTTTTTGGATTTTATTTTATTTTCATTTCATGTTATTTTAGGCTTGATTTTGTTTTAAAAATAGTTTGTTGAGGGCTTTTTTGTTTTTCTCTAATTTCATTGTTAGTACTCACTGATCCCTAGATTCATCAAAATGCTATAAATATAGGAGAAATAGCACCCACAATAAAAAACAAAATGGGCATGGTTATGCAAATTCTAGACTTACCACATTGACAAATATCGCAACACATGGTACACTATCACGTCACACATTATTTGTTTTATCATGCAACCACAGCCATTTATAGTGTGGGGAGAGAGAAAAAAGAAAGAACTTTAAAAAGGTGAATAGGACACTCAGAGGAATTAACTGTAAATTTGATATCACTGAAGAATTTCTATCATTTGAATCGATGAAAAGTACAAGAGGAGTTAATTTGTACAATGCAGTCTCTTTTTGTTGTTTCATCGATTCAAATGATTGTGTATAAAACACCACCCATTCTCGCCCTACCCCCCCAACCCACTCTGAGTTGAATGTGCCCATCCACAGTGCTACTTATATATAGATTCCTATTTCCCCTATTAAAGTTCTCTCTCTCTCTCTCTCTCTCTCTCTCTCTCTCTCTCTCTCTCTCTCTCTCTCTCTCTCTCTCTCTCTCTCTCTCTCTCTCTCTCTCTCTCTCTCTCTCTCTCTCATAACAGCTGTGGTTGTGTGATAAAACATTTTTGCACCAACAACACAAAGATAAAAGGTGTAGTTATTTCAGATATGGTCCTTTTACTTAGGGCTCACAACCAGTCGCCCACAAACATCCACACACACCAATTAGACCCCAAGACCAGTATTTGTCTCTTATATACTAGTGACCGCCCTAACCAGTCTCTCTCTATCACCAGTCACATCTCTGACCAGTTTCTTTCTCTCTCTCACACACACAGAACAGTCATCTTCCTGACCAATCTTTCTCTCTCGCTCACACTCACCAGTAACCTCCCTGACTAGTTGCTGTCCTTCACATACATACCAGACAGCTGCCTGACTGGTATGTCTTCCTCAGAACACACACACAAACACACACACATACAAGTCATCACTCTAACCAGTCTGTCTCTCTCTCCTTCATAGAATCACATCACCACCCTTAGCAGGCTCTCTCTAAATCACACATTTGCTCTCTCACACACTTACACACATGCTCTCAATCACACACACATGTACTCTGTCCCTCTAGCTCATTCTCAGTCATGACTCCCCCTTCCTCCCCAACACAAATGACAGCTGCAGTAGCCTCCTTCTCCAGCTCTCGCAGCCCAAGAATGAAGAATCCCATCAGATGGGGTGGATAACTCTATTCTTTCTCCCAACGCTGATCACCGGATGCACTTCATTTTGGTCTGGGCCCAATGCTGATGCCAGTATTTTATGCAGCAAGGTTTTTTCTTCTTCCATATTGTACATCAGTTCCTGTTCCAGGCTGTGGGATTGGGAAGAAAAAAGGGATGTTGCCAGCTATCACTAACACTGCCATTCCTGCCTGGATGAAGCGGCAACGATGTAGAAAAAAGGCAAAACAATTACCGGCATGGTTAAAAGGGGAGGCGAAAGAAGCTATTTTAGCCAAAATATCTTCATTCAAAAATTGGAAGAAGGATCCAACAGAAGAAAATAGGATAATGCATAAGCATTGGCAAGTTAAATGTAAGACATTGATGACAGGCTAAGAGAGAATTTGAAAAGAAGTTGGCCGTAGAGGCAAAAACTCAAAGTAAAAACTTTTAAAAATATATCTGAAGCAGAAAGCCTGTGAGAGAGTTAGTTGGACCGTTAGATGATTGAGGAGGTTAAAGAGGCAATTAGAGTAGATAAGGCCATCGTGGAAAGATTAAATGATTTTTTAGCTTCAGTGTTTACTGAAGAGGATGTTGGGGAGATACCCGTATCAGAGGTTTTCATGGGTAATGATTCAGATGGACTGAACCAAATCACGGTGAACCTAGAAGATGTAGTAGGCCTGATTGACAAACTGAATAGTAGTAAATCACTTAGACGAGATGGTATACACCCCAGAGTTCTGAAGGAACTAAAAAATGAAATTTCAGACCTATTAGTAAAAACTTTTTAACCTATCATTAAAATCATCCTATGTACCTGAAGACTGGAGGATAGCTAATGTAACCCCAAAATTTAAAAAGGGCTCCAGGGGCAATCCGGGAAACTACAGACTAGTTAGCCTGACTTCAGAGCCAGGAAAAATAGTGGAAAGTGTTCTAAAATATCAAAATCATAGAACATATAGAAAGACATGATTTAATGGCACAAAGTCAGCATGGCTTTACCCAGGGCAAGTCTTGCCTCTCAAATCTGCTTCACTTTTTTGAAGGAGTTAATAAACATGTGGATAAAGGTGAACCGGTAGATGTAGTGTACTTGGATTTTCAGAAGGCATTTGACAAAGTTCCTCATGAGAGGCTTCTAGGAAAAGTAAAAGTCATGGGATAGGTGGCAATATCCTTTCATGGATTATAAACTGGCTAAAAGACAGGAAACAGAGAGTAGGATTAAATGGACAATTTTCTCAGTGGAAGAGAGTGGGCAGTGAAGTGCCTCAGGGATCTGTTTTGGGACCCTTACTTTTAAATATATTTATAAATGATCTGGAAACAAATAGGACAAGTGAGGTAATCAAATTTGCAGATGATACAAAATTGTTCAGAGTAGTTAAATCACAAGCAGATTGTGATAAATTGCAGGAAGTCCTTGTGAGACTGGAAAATTGGGCATTGATATGGCAGATGAAATTTAATGTGGATAAGTGCAAGGTGATGCATATAGGGAAAAATAACCTAAGCTGTAGTTACACAATGTTAGGTTCCATATTAGGTGCTACCACCCAAGAAAGAGGTCTAGGCATCATAGTGGATAACACATTGAAATTGTCGGTTTAGTGTGCTGTGGCAGTAAAAAAAGCAAACAGAATGTTGGGAATTTATTGGAAAGGGAATGGTGAATAAAACAGGAAATGTATTGCTCTATGGTGAGACCGCACTTTGAATACTGTGTACAATTCTGGTCGCCACATCTGAAAAAAGATATAATTGCAATGGAGAAGGTACAGAGAAGGGCGACCAAAATGATAATGGGCAATGGAACAGCTACCCTATGAGGAAAGACTAAAGAGGTTAGGACTTTTCAGCTTGGAGAAGAGATGGCTGAGGGGGGATATGATAGAGGTGTTTAAAATCATGAGAGGTCTGGAACAGGTAGATGTGAATCGGTTATTTACTCTTTCAGATAATAGAAAGACTAGGGGGCATTCCATGAAGTTAGCATGTGGCACATTTAAATCTAATCGGAGAAAGTTCTTTTTCACTCAACGCACAATTAAACTCTGGAATTTGTTGCCAGAGGATGTGGTTAGTGCAGTTAGTATAGCTGTGTTTAAAAAAGTATTGGATAAGTTCTTGGAGAAGTCTATTACCTGCTATTAATTAAGTTGACTTGGAAAATAGCCACTGCTATTACTAGCAACAGTAACATGGAATAGACTTAGTTTTTGGTACTTGCCAGGTTCTTATAGCCTGAATTGGCCACTGTTGGAAACAGGATGCTGGGCTTGATGGACCCTTGGTCTGACCCAGCATGGCATGTTCTTATGTTCTTATGTTAGTGGAAGAATAGCTGTATCTTGCTGTGATGGAGACAGAGGGAATCACAACCAGTGCATTGAGACACCAGGAATCCACGACACACATGCTTGATGACACACTGGTTGAGAATCGCTGCATTAGACAATCGAGAAATTAAAAAGGTACTTGGAGGAGACAAGGCCAAAAAGGAAAAACTAAATGCTTTATTTGCTTTGATGTTTACTGAAGAGGATGTTCAAGATATTTCCACGCTGGAAATGGTATTTAATAGGGATGTGAATCGTTTTAGGACGATTAAAATTATCGTCCGATAATTTTAATATCGTCTTAAACCGTTATGGAACACAATACAATACAGATTCTAACGATTTATCGTTATAAATCGTTAGAATCGTGAGCCGGCACATTAAAACCCCCTAAAACCCACCCCCGACCCTTTAAATTAAATCCCCCACCCTCCCGAACCCCCCCCCCCCAAATAACTTAAATAACCTGCGGGTCCAGCGGCGGTCCGGAACGGCAGCGGTCCCGGAACGGGCTCCTGCTCCTGCATCTTGTCGTCTTCAGCCGGCGCCATTTTCCAAAATGGCGCCGAAAAATGGCGGCGGCCATAGACGAAAAAGATTGGACGGCAGGAGGTCCTTCCGGACCCCCGCTGGACTTTTGGCAAGTCTCGTGGGGTCAGAAGGCCCCCCACAAGCTGGCCAAAAGTTCCTGGAGGTCCAGCGGGGGTCAGGGAGCGATTTCCCGCCGCGAATCGTTTTCGTACGGAAAATGGCGCTGGCCATACGCGTATGGCCGGCGCCATTTTCCGTACGGAAAATGGCGCCGGCAGGAGATCGACTGCAGGAGGTCGTTCAGCGAGGCGCCGGAACCCTCGCTGAACGACCTCCTGCAGTCGATCTCCTGCCGGCGCCATTTTCCATACGGAAAATGGCGCCGGCCATACGCGTATGGCCGGCGCCATTTTCCGTACGAAAACGATTCGCGGCGGGAAATCGCTCCCTGACCCCCGCTGGACCTCCAGGAACTTTTGGCCAGCTTGTGGGGGGCCTCCTGACCCCCACGAGACTTGCCAAAAGTCCAGCGGGGGTCCGGAAGGACCTCCTGCCGTCCAATCTTTTTCGTCTATGGCCACCGCCATTTTCGGCGCCATTTTGGAAAATGGCGCCGGCTGAAGACGACAAGATGCAGGAGCAGGAGCCCGTTCCGGACCGCTGCCGTTCCGGACCGCCGCTGGACCCGCAGGTTATTTAAGTTATTTGGGGGGGGGTTCGGGAGGGTGGGGGATTTAATTTAAAGGGTCGGGGGTGGGTTTTAGGGGGTTTTAGTGTGCCGGTTTTTCGATTTTTCGATTTTTCGATTTTTAACGATTTTAATGATTTTTCACGATATTTTACCCCCCCCAAACGGCAACAATACGATTCCCTCCCCCTCCCAGCCGAAATCGATCGTTAAGACGATCGAGGACACGATTCACATCCCTAGTATTTAATGGTGATGATTAGGAAGAATTGAAACAAATCCATAGTGAACCTGGATGATGTAATAGGGAAGATTTGCAAAGTAAAGAGTATCAAATTGCTTGGACTAGATGGTTTATACCCCAGAGTTCTGAAAAAATTAAAAAATGAAATTAATGATCTATTATTTATTTATTTTCAACCATTTCTAATCCACATTTAAATTGAACCTCTTGTTAAGTGGAAACATAACAAATACAATTAGTAGAATCATTTACTATAAATGGGCTTTGATCTGCTTCCAAAATGTTTTATAACCTTAAATGGACTGTAAACTCATTGGGCAGATCCTTCCACAGGATTGGACAACTAATGAAAAAGCCCTATTCCTAACAGCCTGTAAATGATACAATTACACTTAAATTACTATTTGAAGACTGCACGTTAGACTTAACAAATTATTATTTAAAGAATGCAAACTCCAACCAGGAACATATAGAACTATCAACTCAGCAATAAAAGAGACAGCAGATCCATGTAAAGCTTTATAAATTTTTGTCAAAAGCTTAAATTTAGCTCATTGTTCTATAGGCAACTAACGAAATTTTCACACCGGTGAAATATGATCATGCAAAGCACATGACTATACTAACCAAGCAGCAGCATTTTGTAAGACCTGAGGGTTTTCAAATAATATTTAGGTAAATCAGTATAAAGCAAATTAGCATAATTTAATATAGTCAAAACAGGCTTGTCCTACTGAGCAAATGTCCTCTTTAGGCAAGATATACTTTAATGATCTAAGTATAGAAAGCTTATAAAAGCTAGACCAAATAACTATTGCCAACTGAGTTTTCACAGATAGCTGTTAATCAAAATAAATCCCAAGTCCCTGATAGATTCTGTAAAAGGGAACAGTGTTTCATCAACTGTCAGTTGGTAAGCTCTGCAGATATATCACCCTTACCCAACCATAGGTTTAGTCTCATTCAGAAATAAATTATTTTGTCAGTGCCACTGTTTTAACAGTATTCAGGCAGCTAACAATCAAAGGGACAATAGAATCTATAGAACCTTGTACCAGGAACAAAAACTGTGGCATCATCATATATTTTAAAATTAATGTTAAATGGAGCCATAAGTGCACATACTGGAAGCAGATATAAATCAAATAACATAGAGGAGAGTGATAACACTGAGACACCCCTTATATAATAGACTTCAATGATGATAACTGTTTACTAATCTGAATCCAATGATGCCCTCCCAATAAATAGGAACAAAAACACTGTAATACTCTATTACCAATTCCCATATAAAAAAGCCTTGATAGTAAAATAGCATGGTCCACCATTCCATTTCAAAGGAAGATGAGGTATCTAGTGATATCATCTCAACCAATACACCCTGGTCAAGATAATATGACATATAATCCTGTGAAGAGAGAAGTAGTTTCAGTATTCTCTGAAAACCACACTGCTGAGGAGTTAAAATGTGGTTGTTTTCCAAGAACGTAGTAAACTGTGACAAAACACCTTTTTCCAGATATTTTGCAAGAGTAGGGAAATTAGAAATAGTATCTCTAATTTTAGACCTATCTCCTCAAAGATTATTGCCCTTTGGAAATGGGACAACTAGGGCTTTTTTCAGAGAGCTTAGAATAGCACCCTCCTGCAGCAATAAGTTGACAGTATTGGTAGCAAGCTGTAAAAAAGACGCAGTTATAACCCAAAAATGACAGGGATCAAGCAAACAAAAAGATGACCAAAACTTATAAAGAATCTCAGCAATCTATTTGGTAGGCACATAATCAAACATCCCCCAGTATATCAGGCCATCCTCTTTCAGAAATTCAGGAACATTATAAACCCCAAACAACTCAGTTACTGTGCAACTGCTCAACTTTCTCAAATAGAAAAGTGGCATACTGTTCACTATCAAAATTTATTCTAATACTGCTCTTACTTGCCACCTATATTAATTGCTTTACTATGTCAAACAATTGTCTAAACTGATTTAATGACAGTTGAAGCTGCATAGTATAATATTTATGGTTTACCTTAACAAACCAAATTCAAAAAAATCCTATCAAATAACTATATCATTTGATGCAATAAAAATGTATTGTATATGTCTTAGCAAGATCATCATATTGAACAGGCATTCATGTTTTGCTGCAAATTTATCTGCAACTATTTTTCACCTGAGCATTTTTAAATCACCTGTTTGCCCACCTACCTACTCTATTTTTTTAATTTTTCTATTTGCAGTCTTAAAAACGTAATATTAATCAAAATTTTAGTGTAATAAAAAACTTATCTTGAGCATTCATAGTAAACACCATGCTGGATTATAGAAGATTGACTCCAGATGAAAAGACCCTCATCCAGTGCAATCCACATTTCGCAAGTCCTCCCCTTCCTACTTTAGGGAATTAGATCAATGGTCTATGGAAACTTTGTCCAACAAGCATTCTCTATATCTATATCCAATGATGTTTAATCTGTCTTGTAGGCTTCCCACTCTTTGTTGTTACCATTCCATAATGGCGCTTCCTCTAAAAATGGTGTGATGTCATACTAGCTTTTATAATCCAAACATGCATCATGATATTTTTCCTCCAGCTCCAATGAACAGATCTTGTACCACATGCACTCTATTGTCTGCATCATAGATTTCTTATGACTATGCTTCTGAGAAAACCATGGCACAGGGTGCAGAGGATGCATACTCATACTTTACCACAGTCAGGCAACACTGAATCATTGAAGGAAGATTGGAATTGTAAAAGTCGAACTAGCAACTCCATAGTCTTATGGTCTAAGGTAAGATGCTTAGCTGTCCATTCAGACTCTAGTTTTTTGTTTTTTTTGTTTTGTTTTTTTAATCTATCAGCCCCTAAAAGTGTTTTTTTCTTATCTGAATTATCAACATCCACTCCCAACACCATATTATCATTAAAATCAAATTTAATTTAAAAAATGATTCAACCAAAGTACTGGCCAGATAAACAATGCCTTAATACGAATCTCTTCAAGCCAAGAATTGGGCTTAATTAACAAGCCTAAAATATTCCCTGCCTTATGCGTTGGCTTCTGAATAATCTGAAATAAATTAAATGCTGCAAGTAAATCAATAAACACAATATAATGGTTCATTAGAGTTACCTGAGTGCACATTAAAATCTCTAAGAATAATTAACTTCTCAAACCTAACCATTAATGAGGTAATTCAATCAGTAAAAACTATCAAATCAGAGTACACCATGGAGGGGGGACAATAAAATAAACACAAAATCCATGACTCATCTTTAAGTATTATGCATGCGCACTCATTAACAAAGTCAAAAGGATGCTGAGAAATCTACCACTACTCCTCCCTCACACCTTTGTTGCCTACACTAATGTACATAAGTTTAACCCAACAAACAAAACTGATTCAGAACAGCAGTATCAGCTTCAAAATGTCACGTTTCTGTGAAACAAAAAACATCAGGCTTTTCATCAGTTAAAAAACACAAGTAATACATACATTTTGCTATTTATTCACTATGTGTTGATATAGGCCACAGAACTATAACTATCATAAACATTATTAAAGAAATTACAATTGTTCATTTTGTTGTGAACAGGATACACTAGAATTGAATCTGGACTTTTAACAACCACCCTCAACAAACTGCTCATCTTGTTAAAGAGGAGAATATCTTCTTTATCACCGCACAGTGGGAATAGAAGAAGCATTACAAACAGTGGCCACAATACCAGTTATGCCTAAACAAACCAATACGCAAACAGCCTATAAAAACACATAATCTTAATAAAAACAAAGCCATGCAACGTCTTGCAAAGGAGCAAGCAAAAGCTAATTGCCCTTTACAGTTGGTTATTGCTGGTAGCTTGCTGCTGGCAAGTGGCTCTTTTTAACAGCTGATAAAGTTGCCACTCTGTTGATGCCACTGCTGGTAGGTAGGGCTGGCATGCACCATTGGCATCAAGAGTTACACAGCCCATAATCAGAGCTTGGTGCAGCTAGCACAACATGATAGTAAGCTGCTTAAGTGGGCAGATAGTGGAAATCACACTCTGAGTTCAGGTGGGTCCTTTAAACAGCTGGTAGAGTCACCACTCTGATGATAAAACTGCTGGTAGACAGAGCTAGTAGGCACGGTTGGCGTCAAGAGTTATTAGTAATTTGTAACATAACATTAAATTGTCTATTGTACCTGCAGGGTGGTCAATGTGACTCTGATCTTTAAAAATGGTTCCAAAAGTGATCCACGAAACTATAGACCAGTGAGTCTGACTTCAGTGCTAGAAAAAATGATAGAAACTATTCTAAAGAAAAATATCACAGACTATATAGAAAAACATAGGAAACAGCCATCATGGTTTTACACAAGGAAAGTCTTGCCTCACCAATCTTTTATAGTTTTTGAAGGGGTTAATAAACATGTGGATAATGGTGAGCCAGTGGATAGAGTGCATTTGGATTTTCAGAAGGTGTTTGACAAAGTGCCTCTTGAGAGATTCCTAGGAAAAATAAAAAGCAATGGGATAGGAGACAATGTACTATTGTGGACTGCAAACAGGTTAAAATATAGACAACAGAGAGTAGGACAAAATTGTCAGTTTTCTCAGTGGAGAAAGGTAAAACAGTGGAGTGCCTCAAGGATCTGTACTTGGAATCCAAATGGCAGATGAAATTTAATGTGGACAAATGCAAAGTGACGCACATAGAATGGAGGTGCGACCTAGTGGTTAGAGCTGTGGGCTACAAACCAGGCAAACCAGGGTTAAAATCCTGTGCTGCTCCTTGTAACTTTGGGCAACTCACTTTACCCTCCAATGCCTTAAGTACAAACTAAGGCCTAGATTCATTAAGCTGCTATATTTTATTGCAGGAGGGGCCTAATATCACAGGGTGCATGCTTCCTTGATATTTTACCCATTCCCAACAAAATATTGCAACAGTATCACAGTATTCTTTTGTCTCATAGAAAAAGACAAAATAACATGGCTTAAGTGTAGTGAAAGCGGAATGGTGGCCTCTAATGCATGAGGCCACCATCACCTCAAAGGGACAATGGGCACTTGTCCACATTAATCCCCGGAGGAACTGACATTCCCCCAGAAGTCAAAAAAAGTCACTGGGGTTCTTAATAGACTTCCCGCCCCAAACCCCAGTGCTGACATTTGTCGGTTCAGCCAAAAAAAGTAAAACAACAAGAAAAGAAGAAATGTAGTGCATGCCAGTGACAACCCCCCCCCCATTAGCAAACCCCATCCATAGTGAATAACCCCCCCCCCCCACAAGAGTTAACCCTCTATCTCCCCCCCCCCCCTTATATCAAAATAATAGTGCATTAATGGCTCTTCCTCACCCTTCCTAGCCTCCCTAACTACCAACTCTTACAAAAGAATGCTGGTGGTCTAGTGGGCTATCATCCCATCTGGATCCCCTTGGACTCCTCTCCCACAATCCATTACCTTTAAAGCATCATTGATGGACAGGGTAAAGGCCAGGGATGCCCCATATTCCTGGGCCCAATGGCAACATTTCCAAAATGGTGCAGATTAAGGCCTTGCTCCTGTCATGTGACCGGGACAAGGTCCTGGGACTACATCATATACATGTGGCCATGGTCTGTTCACCAGTACTTGCCCCTGTCCTTTGACAGGGGCAAAGCCTAGTTAATGCTATTTTGGAGAATGGCACCAACCAGGATCAGGGTTGAGGGGCATCCCAGGCTCTTACCCTGTCCACCAATGCTGTTTTAAAGTTAATGGGGTGTGGAAGAGGGTCCAGAGGGGTGGCCCACTAGACCACCAACATTATTTTGTGAAAGTTGAGGGATGGTTGGGAGGGGGGCTCCATCTGACACAATGTGGCAATTCTTATCTTCTTATCACCTATATATGTGCAGTTTTGAGCAAGTATTGTGGAATATTCTCTAAGCTATCTATGCAGGTTTTAAAATACACTTATCTCCATCCCTTGGTTAATGCTTGTACATTTCTGTAAGCACATATTTTGTTTGTACTCTGGGATTTCAAATAAGTGCACACTAATTCACGTATGCATACACACTTCTGGTTTTGCTGAGGTGGACTCATTTCAAAATGGCTTTACCTGTGCCGAAGCCCAATTTCTCGGCCACAAATTTGGCCAGATTGGCCACATTAATTGATGGAAATGAGGACCTCCTCATGCCCATCAGAGGGATTCATAGAAATGCATAGAGAATGAGCCAGGTCTGGCAGAGCTTGTGCCTTAAGTTCAATTGTTGAGCCTCCTATCCCACTGAGGTACATTTCTGAGGGAAGTAAGGGGCCAAAAATCAAATAAAGAGGGGAAACCTGGAAGCATGTGCAAAACAACATGAAGTGGGTGGAGACTCATGCTCTCTGCATGCTGTTTTGCACATAAACCATGAAAAATTATATAGATTTTAAGGAGGTTCTTAAAATGTTCCCACTGTGGCTGTGTGCAGCATCATATCCAGAGCTGAGTGAGAAGCACAGCCTGCAAGTAGCTTCAGAGGATAGCACTAGTGTCCTTTTGCCACTAGGAAAACTACAAGTGTAGTGACTCTGGGTAAAGGGCAGCCAGGCTACAGCTGTTAGTATAAAAATATAATTTTCCGTGACAAGATTTAGGAGAAGGGAGCTGGAATGTAGCAGCATACATAGATGCCTTGTGAATTAACAAAATTGCTGGGCTCTGGATCATTGAAACTGAAGCTAAAAATTTAAGTTTTCAATTTTTGCTATTTTAAGATTGATGACCTATGAGATTGATTTTAAAGTTGTTGCAATGAACATATGGGGAGATTTTAAAAGCCCGGTGCATGCAAATCCAAGGAGATATGTGCATGGTCTGGCTGCGCTTGCTGAGCGCATTTTCAGAGCAGACAGGCCACGCATGTATCTCCCGGTATGCACAGAAGTGCTGGGCCTTTAAAAAAGGGGGGCCGGAGGTTGGGTCTGGGTGGGGGATGGCCGGGACTGCGCCATTTTGCGCTGTCCCGTGAAGTGTGCTCCAGCAGCTGGCCGGCACGTGGAACTTACTCCTGCTCTGAGGAGCGGGTATGTTCCAAAACAAAAAAAAAATGAGTTTAGTTAGGGTAGGTTTAGGGGTCAGGGAGGGCCCATGTTCCTAATCTCTAAGACTCCCTTCAGTCTAAGACTTTATCGCAGGTACGGAGATCGTGAGTTACCATTGCAGAATAGGAACTGGTACTCGCGCCACAAGGGCCTATGTTCCTAATAAATTTCTCAGACTCTCTTCTTCCTCAGAAGATATCTCATACCCTGTCTACTCTCTACCTATAGTGTCCCCTTACGGCTCAGCAACTCAGAGATCGCTATTCCAGTATCTGAGGGACTTCAGCCCTGTCGGGCACATCAGCTCACTACTGCCACCTCTGGTGGTTCTACTTCCAGTCTAATAAAGACCTATCTGTGTTTGTCTCAATACTCCAGCCTAGCCGGTACTTCCTCTTGAGGGCGCTGTCATCTGCCATTGGCCCAGGGATTCACCATTTCTATTAAAGTGTTATTCCTTACACTATAGAGTGGTATTATATCAACTGCCACTCTGTAGGAGCCAACCCACATCAGATCACTAACTCCGCCTACGGAGTATCATAAAGTGCTAACCCCTCCCCTTGGGGGAGCAGCATTGAACAATGACATCCACTGTTTTATTTGCCATTCCCTTCCTAATAATTTCTAACATTCTATTTGCTTTTTTGACCACCACAGCACATTGAGCCAAAGATTTCAATGTGTTATCTGCTATGATGCCTAGATCTCTTTCCAGGGTGGTAACTCCTAAGATAGCACCTAACATTGTGTAACTACAGCAGGGCTATTTTTCCCTAAATGCATCACCTTGCACTTGTCAACATTAAATTTAATCTGCCATTTGGAAGTCCAATTTTCCAGTATCACAAGGTTCTCCTGCAATTTATCACAATTCACTTGAGATTTAACTACTCTGCAATAATTTTGTGTCATCCACAAATTTGATCATCTCACTCATCATATCCCTTTCCTGATCATTTAAAAATGTATTAAAAAGCACCAGTCCAAGTACAGATCCTTGAGGCACTCCACTGTTTAACTTTTTCCACTGTGAAAACATTTAATCCTAATCTCTGATTCCTGTCTTTAATTAGTTTACATTCCACAAAAGGACATTGCCTCCTATCCCATTGTTGCGTCCATCGGTCGCAGACAGCTGCAACCGCTCTGCCTTACCTCTTTTTCTCCCCTTTCTCTCTCTCTGGGCAAGATGGCTGCCTCTGGTGCCGAGGGCCTCGAAGTTTCCAGACCAGCATGGGTGTCCCCATCCGCCATGCTCACTCCCGTGGCCTCCTAGAACATGAGCATGCACATCTCCTACGCTCAAATACACGTCATGGCAGGAACCTCAGTGGTGGCCCCAATGTATGACATCAGTACCTCCGAGTATATCTAGCCTCCACTTTCACTTTCACTTTGAGTTAGCAAGGACTTCAATTTAAGCTACTCTGACCGCTCTAAGCTACTTGCTTAGATGCTACTTCTCCAAGAGCCTCGTTCCAGTAGAAGCTCAAGATACCCGCTCCTCGGGGGTCTCTCGCTTCCAACTACCCTACGGGGTCCTCCCTAACTAGACAACCACTACTCGGGGGTCTTTCTCTCTTTTCTACATTTCAGGATATCGGATCATTGGGTACTCACTCCTCGAGGGCCTACCACCCATTATATCCTGCACCACTGACCTTTGGTCCCAACTTTACACCATCAGGAAGACTCCATTATTCCTGTGAGTACCTCTACAATCCGGTGCTCCAGTTCCACCCACCAGCTGTGGGCCATCATGAAACATCTGGGTGAGATTTCACTTCTGAACCTGTTGAAATTACTGACACTTCTGGGATCAGTGTCTTACCTTCCTGCTTTACCATCTATCTACAAGCAGTACAATAAAGCTTCTATCCATACTATGTCTGCTAACTGTGTTCAGCCTATCGCAGTGGTTCCCCATGGGGCCCCTCCCCGTGAGTGGAGTTGTCTCCATTGCGACCAAGGGTCCACAATGCCACAAACCCAACACCCATGACTTTTTAGTTTTCTTAGAAGCCTCTCATTAAGGACTTTGTTGTATGCCTTCTGAAAATCCAAATACAGTGTATCTACTAGTTCACCTTTGTCCATATTTAATTCACCCATTCAAAATAATGTAGGAGGTTTGTGAAGCAAAACTTCTCTTGGGTCAATCCATACAGGCTGTGTCTCATTAAACCATGTCTATCTAAATGTTTTGTGATTTTATGCTTCATAACTGTTTCCACAATTTTTCCCAGTTCTTAAGTCATGCTTACTGGTCTATAGTTTCTCTAATCACGCCTGGAGCCCTTTTTAAATTTTGGGGGTTACATTGGCCACCTTCCAGTCTTCAGGTACAAATGGATGATTTTAATGATAGGTCACAAATTAATTGATATAAATCTGACATTTTAGTTCTTTCAGAACCCTGTGTTGTATGCCATCTGGTCCAGGTGATTTACTACTCTTCAGTTTGTAAATCTGGCCTACCACATCTTCCAGGTTCACCATGATTTGGTTCAAGTTATCTGAATTGTCACCCTTGAAAACCATCTCTGGAATGGGTATCTCCCCAACATCATCTTCAGAAAACACCAAAGCAAAGAATGTGTTTAGTCTTTCTGTAATGGCCTTATCTTCCCTAAGTGCCCCTTTAACCCCTATATCACCTAACGGTCCAACAGACTCCATCATTGCTTTATGCTTTTGATATATTTTTAAAAGTTTTTATTATTAGTTTTTGTGTCTATGGCCAACTTCTTTTCAAATTCTCTCTTAGCCTACCTTATCAATATCTTTACATTTAAATTGCCAATTCTTTATCCTATTTTCTTCTGATGGATCCTTCTTATAATTTTTGAATGAAGATCTTTTGACTAAAATATCCTTTCACCTCACTTTTTAGCTATACTGGTAATCATTTGACCTTCCTTCCACCTTTCTTAATTCATGGGATACATCTGGACTGTGCTAGTAAGATGATATTTTTAACAGTGCCCATGCCTGTTGCACACTCTTAACCATTACAGCTATACCTTTCAGGGGTTTTTTTTTTACAATTTTTCTAATTTTATCAAAGTTTCCTTTTTGAAAGTTTAGTGCTAGAGCCATGGATTTATTTACTGTACCCCTTCCAGCCATTAATTCATATTTGATTATATTATAATCATTATTGCCAAGCTGCCCTACCACCATTACCTGTCTCACCAAATATTGGCTCCACTGAGAATTAGATCTAAAATTGCCCCCTCTCTCATCATTTCCTGAACCAATTGCTCCATAAAACTGTCCTTTATTCCATCCAGCAACTTTATCTCTCTGACATGTCATGATGTTTCATTAACATAGTCAATATTGGGGAAATTGAAATTTCCCATCATTACTGCACTACCAGTTTGGTTAGCTTCCCTAATTTCTCTCAGCATTTCACTGTCCATCTCATCATTTTGGCCAGGTGGACGGTAGTATACTCCTATTGCTACACTCTTCCACAACACACAAGGGATTTCTATGCATAAAGATTCTATTGTACATTTAGTCTTTTACAGGATCTTTATTCTGTTGGATTCCATATCATCCCGGACATAAAGCGCCACCCAGCCATGAAGTTGCTCTTCACTATGATTGTGATATAATTTGAACACCGATATAGCACTATCCCATTGGTTATTCTCTTTCTACTATGTCTCTGAGATGCCAATTAACCCTTGTCACTATTCAATGCTATACCCTCTAACTCACCCATCATACTTCTTATATTTCTGGTATTAGCATACAAACATTTCAATGTGTGTTTTGTTTGTATTAACATTCTGCTTTCCAGTTGACAGGGATAAATTGGAATCTTTTAGCTCAGGAGAGACTTTAATTATAGGCACTAGGAAACCTTTTCTTATTATTGGAACCTCTGATGGTAGGGATGTGCAGAGCAAAAGTTTATGTTCATATGTACATATGTCCAAAGGGGGTCCCATTTGCGGTCAATATGGACATAAAAAAAATTCAATGAGTTGGGTATATGTACATATGTCGCCCATTAAAGTCAATGGGGGAAGGATTTCCAGCCTATTTTTGGCTGCAGAATTGTGGTTTTCTTATCAATTGGCCCAGGAGAGAGTTCCCTTTCCTTTGTGCAGGGAAGTACTCCCTGGAAAGGGTCCACCCCTAGAGTTGTGTATACCCGGTGTTTACATTGGTGTCCAGTGAATATCGTTGGCGTCTAGTGAATTCCATTGGCGTCTAGTGAATTCAGACGGTACTTACGCACTTCAGCTGATGACAAAGGAATTGGAGGATCTCTCAGAAATAAGAATACGTGTGGGAACACAAGGTCTGGATGAACAGGCAGGCACAGCAATGGAGTTAAAACAGCAGTAGGAACACAAGGCTTGGATGAACAGGCACTTCATTCGAGGACAGAGGTCAATCCCAGCTAGGGACACAAGGCCTGCATGAACAGGCACAGGAACTAGGTTAAAACACTGGTAGCTCGCCAGCATCTTTCTGATGCATGCTAGAATATTGGCAGCGGTATGGGCATGGTCCGTCAGGTGGGTGTGCAGTAAAGCCCACCTCCACCCTCATGCTTGTTCAGGGAAGGACTCCCTGGAACGGGTCCACCCCTAGAGTTGTGTGTACCCGGTGTTTACATTGGCGTCCAGTGAATATCGTTGGCGTCTAGTGAATTCCGTTGGCGTCTAGTGAATTCCGACTGTACTTACGCACTTCAGCTGATGACAAAGGAATTGGAGCCTAGGATCTCTCACAAATAAGAATACGTGTGGGAACACAAGGCCTGGATGAACAGGTACATCATCCGAGGACAGAGGTCAATCCCAGCTAGGGACACAAGGCCTGCATGAACAGGCACAGCAACCAGGTTAAAACACTTGTGGGAACACAATGCCTGGATGAACAGGCACAGCCACTGAGTTAAAACACCTGTGGGAACACAAGGCCTGGATGAACAGGCACCGCCACTGAGTTAAAACACCTGTGGGAACACAAGGCCCGGAAGAATGGGCACAGCAACTGAGTTAAAACACCTGTGGGAACACAAGGCCTGGATGAACACGGATACTCGGATAGTAATTATGTGTTTTTTTAATGTTTTTATATTCTTATTCGAAAACGTTTCTAGCACGTCATACTTGATTACACTCAGGTACTGTAGGTATTTCCCTATCCCCAGAGGAACACAAGGCCTGGATGAACAGGCACAGCCACTGAGTTAAAACACCTGTGGGAACACAAGGCCTGGATGAACACGGATACTCGGATAGTAATTATTTGTTTTTTTAATGTATTTATATTCTTATTCGAAAACGTTTCTATCACTTCATACTTGATTACACTCAGGTACTGTAGGTATTTCCCTATCTGCAGAGGAACACAAGGCCTGGATGAACAGGCACCGCCACTGAGTTAAAACACCTGTGTGAACAAAAGGCCTGGATGAACAGGCACCGCCACTGAGTTAAAACACCTGTGGGAACACAAGGCCTGGATGAACAGGCACCACCACTGAGTTAAAACACCTGTGGGAACACAAGGCCTGGATGATGAACAGGCAGGCACAGCAATGGAGTTAAAACACCAGTAGGAACATGGATGAACACTGATACTCGGATAGTAAAAAAATTTTTTTATGGATTTATATTCTTTTTTTAAAAAGTTTATAGCACTTCATTTATTTTTATATTTATTTGTCATTTTTATATACTGACATTCTTGTATTCAATGCAAATCATACTTGATTACACTCAGTTACTGTATGTATTTCCCTATCCCCAGAGGAACACAAGGCCTGCAGGAACGGGCACAGCAACGGAGTTAAAACACTTGTGGGAACACAAGGCCTGGATGAAGAGGCGCAGCAGTCGAGCACAGAGGTCAATCCCAGCTAGGGACACAAGGCCTGGAGGAACAGGCACATCATTCGAGGACAGAGGTCAATCCCAGCTAGGGACACAAGGCCTGGAGGAACAGGCACATGAACTAGGTTAAAACACTTGTGGCAACACAAGGCCTGGATGAAGAGGCACATCATTCGAGGACAGAGTTCAATCCCAGCTAGGGACACAAGCCGCGGAGGAAAAGACACTAACCAGGATCCTCCAAGCCCTCATTTTCTCCATATTAGACTACTGCAACTCTACATTTCTTGGACTCCCTTCCTCATACACAAAACCACTCCAAATGGTTCAAAACGCAGCAGCCCGTCTACTAACAAACACTAGGAAAAGAGACCACATTTCCCCAGTCCTAAAAGACCTCCACTGGTTACCAATTCAGTTCAGAGTCATTTAAAAATCCATCACCTTGATATAAAAAATCATTCACCAACACACCATAATCGACCTACAAATTCCTCTCCGTTTATACCCACCAAAACCACTAATCACAGCACCTTAAGAGATCGAGCCCTTTCCACAGCAGGCCCACCGTTATGGAACTCCATCCCCCCAGATCTCAGAAATGAACCTTGCCTCCTAACCTTTCGGAAAAGACTCAAGACATGGCTTTTCAGGCAAGCCTTCCCGAACTCCACCGAACACGCACCATCAATAAATTCTCAGCTCAGAAGCTGTATATATTGGACTCCATATTTATATTGTACTCTTGTATATTTATATTGTACACATGTATATAATTAACCTCCTCTATCTCTCTTTATTTCTTACACTCCCCGTTCATTAGCCCCTGTTAATTGAAATTGCATCTCTTCACCACGTGTATTTATGTTTTAGGTTGTTTTCTTTGCACCCCTGTTTTCTGTAAACCGACATCATGTGAACGATTTCATGAATGCTGGTATAAAAAAACCTTAAATAAATAAAATAAATAAGTAAGTACCGCAAGGGAAAGTTAAAAACAACTTTGAAGAGGGAGTTCAAGAGGGCGTGAAATTGTAAAGAGGTAAATGGGTGGGGTCCGTGCAGTCCGCCCGCAGGATTCAACCCGGCGGGTTCGGTCGGACCGGGGTTTCGGCGGATCCCCCACCCCTTTCGCGGGGGGCGGGGAACGCCTCCCGGACGGCCCCGGCCCCGTCCAGGAATAAATAAATTAAATAAATAAATAAAATCAATAAGTACGTAAGGGAAAGTTGAAAATAACTTTCAAGAGCGAGTTCAAAAGGGCGGGAAACCGTTAAGAGGTAAACGGGTGGGGTGCGTGCAGTCCGCCTGGAGGATTCAACCCGGCGGGTTCGGTGGGACTGGGGTTTCGGCGGATCCCCCACCCCTTTCGCGGGGGGGTGGGGAACGCCTCCCGGACGGCCCCGGCCCATCCAGGAATAAATAAATTAAATAAATAAATAAAATCAATAAGTTCGTAAGGGAAAGTTGAAAATAACTTTCAAGAGCGAGTTCAAAAGGGCGGGAAACCGTTAAGAGGTAATCGGGTGGGGTGGGGTGCGTGCAGTCCGCCTGGAGGATTCAACCCGGCGGGTTCGGTGGGACTGGGGTTTCGGCGGATCCCCCACCCCTTTCGCGGGGGGGGTGGGGAACGCCTCCCGGACGGCCCCGGCCCATCCAGGAATAAATAAATTAAATAAATAAATAAAATCAATAAGTTCGTAAGGGAAAGTTGAAAATAACTTTCAAGAGCGAGTTCAAAAGGGCGGGAAACCGTTAAGAGGTAATCGGGTGGGGTGGGGTGCGTGCAGTCCGCCTGGAGGATTCAACCCGGCGGGTTCGGTCGGACCGGGGTTTCGGCGGATCCCCCACCCCTTTCGCGGGGGGCGGGGAACGCCTCCCGGACGGCCCCGTCCAGGAATAAATAAATTAAATAAATAAATAAAATCAATAAGTACGTAAGGGAAAGTTGAAAATAACTTTCAAGAGCGAGTTCAAAAGGGCGGGAAACCGTTAAGAGGTAATCGGGTGGGGTGGGGTGCGTGCAGTCCGCCTGGAGGATTCAACCCGGCGGGTTCGGTCGGACCGGGGTTTCGGCGGATCCCCCACCCCTTTCGCGGGGGGGCGGGGAATGCCTCCCGGACGGCCCCGGCCCCCGCAGGGCGCATTTCCTCCGCGGCGGTGCGCCGCAACCGGCTCCGTGTCGGCTGGGAAGGCCCAGGGGGGGGCAGGTGGCCCGCCGCTTCGGCGGCGCGTGTTATAGCCCCCCCTGGCAGCAGGTTCGCCGTTTCCCCCGCCGTTTCCTCCTTCCCCTTTGCCAACTGTTAAGTAGTCTTAACCTCATTCACTACATCTATGCAGACGATGTTCAGATTCTTATTCCCATAACAGAATCTATTAACAAATCCATCGCACTTTGGAACAACAGCTTACAAGCCACCACTAATCTCCTCAACAGTCTAAACCTGGTCCTCAATGCCTCTAAGACTGAACTCCTCTTCATTTCCTCCAACCAAGAAAACCTCCCATCTCAGATCCATCACAAACACCTTCTCACCCACACTCATGTGAGAGACCTTGGAGTAATTATAGACAACCGTCTTCACCTAAAGAATATGATCCAAACCACAACTATAAGATATAAGATTATATCTTAATGGGCCTCGACAAAGGAAACTCTTTCCTATTGATCTTGTTAGACCTTTCCGCAGCGTTCGACACGGTCAACCACGCCATCCTCCTAAACCAGCTTTCGTCCATAGGAATCAGCGGCATCGTCCTATCCTGGTTCAAAACGTTTCTCAATAACAGAGGTTACAAAGTTAAACTCCAAAACAAGGAATCCTCAAGATTTGACTCTGTCATAGGAGTCCCTCAAGGTTCTTCATTATCTCCGACCCTATTTAATATCTATCTTCTTCCTCTCTGCCAACTTCTTACCGACCTCAATCTAAAGTACTTCCTTTACGCAGATGATATTCAAATCATCATCCCTATCAAAGACACATACTCTAAAACTCTTGACTACTGGGAAACATGCCACCAGAAAATCAAACAAGTACTAAACAACCTACACCTCATCTTAAACTCATCCAAGACAGAAATCCTACTCATCTCTCCTGAAAACAATATCTCCAACACTACTCTTCCTACCAACCTACCTACCACACAAGTTAGAGACTTAGGAGTGATAATAGACAACCGGCTAAACTTCAAGGCACATATCAACAACACAACCAAAGACTGCTTCTATAAACTCCAGGTTCGGAAGAGGATAAGACCTCTTTTCCATGCTCAAGACTTCAGAACGATCATCCAAGCAGTCATTTTTGCAAAATTAGACTACTGCAATTCCCTATTGCTAGGTCTGCCCTCATCCTATTCCAAACCACTACAGATGGTTCAAAATTCAGCAGCCCGATTACTAACAGGCGCAAGAAAGAGAGACCACATATCTCCCATTCTGAAAGAGTTACATTGGCTACCCGTCCACTTCCGTATCATGTATAAAGCCATATGTGTCATCTTCAAAACTATTCATCAACACATCTTATGCACTTCAGCTGATGACAAAGGAATTGGAAATTCTCTCAGAAATAAGAATACGTGTGGGAACACAAGGTCTGGATGAACAGGCACATCATTTGAGGACAGAGGTCAATCCCAGCTAGGGACACAAGCCGCGGAGGAAAAGAAACAAACCAGGATTCCCTCAGTAACGGCGAGTGAAGAGGGAAGAGCCCAGTGCCGAATCTCCGCCACTCCGGGTTCGGGGATCTGAACCCAACTCCCTTTCGATCAGCCGAGGACGACGGAGGCCATCGCCCGTCCCTTCCGAACGGCGCTCGCCTATCTCTTAGGACTGTCTGACCCATGTTGAACTGCTGTTCACATGGAACCCTTCTCCACTTCGGCCTTTAAGAAGAATGCTTAGTCTGTTTAAAAAAAGAAAATAAATGGACCCACTCAAGGACCATGCTCAGTCTGTTTAAAAGAACCAAATTAACAGAGACACTCAAGGACTATGCTCAGTCTGTTTAAAATAACAAAATTAACAGACCCACTCAAGGACTATGCTCAGTCTGTTTAAAAGAACAATATTAACGGACCCACTCAAGGACCATGCTCAGTCTGTTTAAAAGAACCAAATTAACAGACACACTCAAGGACTATGCACAGTCTGTTTAAAATAACAAAATTAACAGACCCACTCAAGGACTATGCTCAGTCTGTTTAAAAGAACAAAATTAACGGACCCACTCTGAAGGTCAATGCTCAGTCTGTTTAAAATAACAATATCAACAGACCCACTCTGAAGGACAATGCTCAGTCTGTTTAAAAGAACAAAATGGAACAGACCCGCTCAAGAAGAATGCTCAGTCTGTTTAAAATAACCAAATGGAACTGCCCAGCTAGGGACACAAGGCCTGGAGGAACAGGCACATCATTGGAGGACAGAGGTCAATCCCGGCTAGGGACACAAGGCCTAGAGGTACAGGCAGGCACAGCAACGGAGTTAAAACACTTGTGGGAACACAAGGCCTGGAGGAACAGGCACATCATTGGAGGACAAAGGTCAATCCCAGCTAGGGACACAAGGCCTGGAGGTACAGGCAGGCACAGCAATGGAGTTAAAACACTTGTGGGAACACAAGGCCTGGAGGAACAGGCAGGCACAGCAATGGAGTTAAAACACCAGTAGGAACACAATGCCTGGAGGTACAGGCAGGAACAGCAACGGAGTTAAAACACTTGTGGGAACACAAGGGCTGCACAGTAGATGCCGGTCAGGCACAGCGATTCATGTCAAGAACATGTGCTGCAGTGCTTACATTATCTTGAGCATAGGAGGCAATTGGAACTGCTGCAAGGCTCCTTTCAATAGCTTTTATTCATCTTGCCATTCACAAGGAAAATCGGGAAAGCCAAGCAATGGCAGGTTTACTTTCAAAAACACTATTTATTTATTTATTTATTTAAGTTTTTTTATATACCAACATTCAGGACGATAGTCCCATCATGCTGGTTCACAAGAAACAGGGGTGTAATAATAATAAAACTTTACAATTTGAACAATAGTGCAGAAAAAGCAGTTACATATAACAAGGAAATCAATAACTTGGAGTGAGAAGGAAAATGAAGATCAGATAATTATATATAAGTATAGATAGCATTGAATAAATAACATTTATTAACGTTATTACTAGCGAAACGTGTTGATTGATGGGAGATTAAATAATGTTGGAGTTAGGAAATGCCTGCGTGAACAGCCACGTCTTGAGTTTTTTCTTGAATGTTGAGATGCTGGGTTCCACTAGCATTCCATCAAGAATGCTGGTGGAACCCAGCAATTCATCAAGAATACTGGGTTCCACTAGCATTTCCATCAAGACCGGTGACAGCCTTGAGCGGTGAGGGCTCATGATATCCCCTGTCATTGAAAAAACACGTTCACTGGGCACACTGGTTGGTGGACATGACAGATATCCTTCAGCCACTTTGGCTAGGTGTGGCCAGACAGTGGACTTGTGTGCCCAATATGCCAACGGATCTGTCTGCGTGTTCTCTATCAGCTCTGAGAGATACCGTGTCACTGACAGCTCTGCTGCTGTCTCCTCCTGTGCTTGGGAGGGCTGAGAGTCACTCAATCCAGTTACTTTCTCTCTCGCCCGTTGCACAACTGATGTATCTTTATGGCCAACATGCCTTGGGCGTTCTGATGTTGAGGTGGAGGCACTAATAATAGTATCTGTCACTGACACAGTCCTTCTCCTGCCAGGGCTAGCAGCAGCACAACTCTGTGACGTGCCTGCTGTTTCCACCTGTGCTTCAAGCCTAATCTGTCTCCGCCTATGGTGCTCCTGTTCACGGACCTGTGCTAACAACAGCTCCTTCACAAATGACAGACAATTGGTCTGTAGGGCGAGTTTACCTTTCACACGGGGATCACAGACAGAGGCGAGCATGTATGTGCTGTCCTCTGTTAAAGGCCTTAATCTGTCTTTCACCTGCTGCTGCAAAACGTCCACACACTGCAGCACCTCAGCAGTCATTCCCTCTTGCCGTTTAATGCCTTCCAAATGGTCATCCAGGAATTTCACTATAGGGATGATGTCAGCCAAGGTGGAACTTCTGGAACTCAGCTCCTCCGTGACGTCCTTGAAGGGCTGCAGGATTTTTAACAGCTGACTCATGACTAACCAATCGTGATGCCCTAGGGGATTCTGCACACCTATGTCTATTGTACCAGAAAGTTCATGAAGGGGTGTCTGCAGCTCCAGTAACCTCTCCAGCATCATAAAGGTGGAATTCCACCGGGTGGGAACGTCTTGAATGAGACGCTTCTCAGGCATATCCAAATCAGTCTGCTTTTCTCGGAGAACCTGCCCCGCCCTGACACTTCTGTGGAAGTGTGCTGCTATGTTCCTGCACTTGTGTATTAACCTACGCAGGTATTCAGTCTCCTTGTCCTTGGACTCCAAGCCCAGACCTGACTTCACTACCAGATGCAGAGTGTGTGCAAAACATCGGATGTTCTTAAACCGCCCATCGCTTATTGCCTTAACCATGTTTACACCGTTGTCTGTGACAAAAAAGCCTGCCCGCGTTTTACTGTCTCGCTGGTGTACTTGCCAGCTCGCCAGCATCTTTCTGATGCATGCTAGAATATTGGCAGCGGTATGGGAATGGTCCGTCAGGTGGGTGTTCAGTAAAGCCCACCTCCACCCTAATGCTTGTTCAGTAATAGAGCTGCTGGCTGCCCCTGCCTCTGCCATGTCCCACCAGTGTGCTGTCAGAGAGAGGTAAGAGTGTGCAGCATTCATGGCGGTCCAGATATCGCAGGTGAAATGCACTCTTCCGTCTGCCTTACCTAGCAGTGCTTGCAAGCGACTGAGACAGTGCTTGTACAGGCTGGGGATGACCTTTCTACTAAATGTGGTTCTGGAGGGGACTTTGTAATTTGGAAGTACGACCTTCAAGAAACGTTTGAAACCCACATTCTCCACTAACTGCAGGGGCTGGTCATCAAGGGCAATCATTTCCCCAATGTTCCTGGTTACAACTTTTGAGGCTGCCTGCCTTCTAAACCCGGGATAGCGTTACCGCACTCCACCCCATTTCCTCCATGGTGCATTGTCGCTTCTGCCACATGTCAGTGGGTTTCTGGCCTGCCGCCTGACTGCTAGAAGGGTATGAGGGCGTGGGCTGACTCTGCTGCTTTCCTACCACTGCACCCTGGTTGGAAGGGGAAGGGGTCCCCTGACGGAAACTGCCACCATCCCCAGATGGCAGTAATCTTGTTGGGTGTTGCCTCTTAATATGATACTCCATGCCAAAATTTGACAGATGTCCCAGTTGCTTGCCTCTGCTAATATCCCTGGCACAGTAATTACACCGAGCATAACGCCGGTCTTCTGTCACTTTAAAATGTGCCTAGATCGCAGATTTCTTTTGTGATTCTCCTCTCTTTCCCGCCCTGGGGGTGGATGGTGGCACTGGAGTTGAGGTACTACTGGGTGTGGGTGGTGCACCCACTGCACCCGGCGAAGCAATGCCAGCGGGGGCAACAGTCACCCTCTGTCTCCCTTCTGACAGCTCTTCCTCCTCCTCGATATCAGTGGAATGTCTCCCCGGCCGCAGAATTCTGGAGGAGGAGGCTAAAACAGGAGTAACTGACAATTCTACCGAAGATTCCTCAGGTATTACATCTTCCGTTTCTGATGAGAATCCCATCCAAGAAGATTCTTCTTCTGAATCAGAAGCTTACAGTGCCAGAGCTACCTTGTCACCGCGAAGTTTTGCTGGACACTTCTGTCCCCTGGCTTCTCTTGGGTGTGTAACTTTTGTCTGGCTAGACTCTGCCTCATCTTCACTCTCCTCCAAAACTGCAGGGACAGAAACACGTGGTGGCGATTGCAAAGTTTCATGGTCTAATTTCTTTTTTTTTGCCATGGAACTGCCATCCCCTACAAAGACGTTTGATTGCAACAGTTGCCTTTTTAGCTGTACTGGTGGTGTTGCACTGGTGTCTTTTGCGGTGCCTCCGCTGCAATTCCCACTAAGTTGCTTGCATCTCTCTTTCCCTGACATTATGGATTTAATGTCAATGAGTACTAGTGGTAACACTGCCCACTGTCCCACAATAATAATGTTCAGTCTGTTTAAAATAACAAAATGAACAGACCCACTGAAGATGAATGCTCAGTCTGTTTAAAATAACAGAATTTAACAGATCCACTCAACGACAATGCTCAGTCTGTTTAAAAATAGCAAATTGAACAGACTCGCTGAGGGCCAATCTTCACTCTGTTTATGCCCACTGCCTGCCTGGCAATGCACGGAATGTGTCTGTCTGTGTGCACTGCAGTGCACATAGAACTAAAGTAGATATGAGGCAGGGTACTCCCAGCCCTGGAACTGCTGCCCACCCAGCACTGAACCACTCAAGGAGAATACTTTTAAGTCTGTTTAAAAATAGCAAATTGAACAGACTCGCAGAGGGCCAATCTTCACTCTGTTTATGCCCACTGCCTGCCTGGCAATGCACGGAATGTGTCTGTCTGTGTGTGTGCAGTGAGTGCACAGAGAACAAACTTCCTTTTAAGTAGATATGAGGCAGAGTACTGCCAGTGCCAGCCCTGGCACTGCCCACCCAGCACAGAACCAGTCAAGGACAATGTGGTTAAGTCTGTTTAAAAATAGCAAATTGAACAGACTCGCTGAAGGCCAATCTTCACTCTGTTTACAATGCCCACTGCCTCACTGCCTGCCTGGCAATGCACGGAATGTGTCTGTCTGTGTGCACTGCAGTGCACATAGAACTAAAGTAGATATGAGGCAGAGTACTCCCAGCCCTGGAACTGCTGCCCACCCAGCACTGAACCACTCAAGGAGAATGCTTTTAAGTCTGTTTAGAAATAGCAAATTGAACAGACTCGCTGAAGGCCAATCTTCACTCTGTTTATGCCCACTGCCTGCCTGGCAATGCACGGAATGTGTCTGTCTGTGTGTGTGCAGTGAGTGCACAGAGAACAAACTTCCTTTTAAGTAGATATGAGGCAGAGTACTGCCAGTGCCAGCCCTGGCACTGCCCACCCAGCACAGAACCAGTCAAGGACAATGTGGTTAAGTCTGTTTAAAAATAGCAAATTGAACAGACTCGCTGAAGGCCAATCTTCACTCTGTTTACAATGCCCACTGCCTCACTGCCTGCCTGGCAATGCACGGAATGTGTCTGTCTGTGTGCACTGCAGTGCACATAGAACTAAAGTAGATATGAGGCAGAGTACTCCCAGCCCTGGAACTGCTGCCCACCCAGCACTGAACCACTCAAGGAGAATGCTTTTAAGTCTGTTTAGAAATAGCAAATTGAACAGACTCGCTGAAGGCCAATCTTCACTCTGTTTACAATGCCCACTGCCTCACTGCCTGCCTGGCAATGCACGGAATGTGTCTGTCTGTGTGCACTGCAGTGCACATAGAACTAAAGTAGATATGAGGCAGAGTACTGCCAGCCCTGCCTGGCACTGCCCAGGATAAAATGTACAGACTCACTCAATAACAATGTTCTTTTTTTTTTTTTCCCTAACAAAGAATCTGTTCTGTGTTGTCTATCAAATCTGGTTCTGTTCTGTGTTGTCTATGAAATCTGGTTCTGCTATCTTGTCTGCCTCAGCCTGCCTGAGCCCACCCTGCACGATCCCGATCCCACCTCCCCACACAATCGCTGAAAATGTCCGTGAATCCTCGTGCTGCTGCTGCTTTTATAGTGCTGGCTCATCAGGAAATCCTCAGAGAAGCACTGAATGACAGCGCGATTCGCTGCATTCAGTGCTTCTCTGAAAAGGTGAACGCAGATTCGCTGCGTTCCGGTATCCATGCCGACCTGTCCCACCCTTTCCTGTGAGTCACTGAGACTCACAGGACAGGGTCAGACAGGTTGGCATGGTTACCGCAGGGGCGCCGCCATTTTCAGGTAATCCGGGGCTCCGAGCTCGCAGCTAATGGCGGCGAGAAAGCGCGCGCATGGCGATTCGCCGTATCCAACATATCTATGTTCAATATGTCGGAAATCTGCTCGTATACGCCCCATCTTTTTTTTAAGTTAAAAAAAAAATATGAGTAGTGTTTTACATATGCGGTCAATACGAATGCACACCCCTATCTGATGGGATACCCTAACTCTAATGCTTCATTAGTATCCTTTGCATATACCTCCCTTTGAACCATGCACTGCTGAGTGACTGTCAGCTTTCCTCTTTGATTTAGTTTAAAAGCTGTTCTATCTTCTTTTTAAAGGTTAGCACCATCAGCCTGGCTCCAACCTGGTTAAGATGGAGCCTAACCCTTTGAAAAAGACTCCCCCTCCCACAAAAGGTTTCCCAGTTCCTTACAAAACTGAATCCTTCTTCCTTGCACCATTGTCTCTTCTATGCATTGAGACTCTGGAGCTCTGCCTGCCTTTGGGGATCTGCGTGTGGAACAGGAAGCATTTCAGAGAATGCTACCCTGGAGGCTCTTGATTTCATCTTTCTATATAAAAGCATAAATTTGGCTTCCACATCCTCCCTCCCACATTTTCCTGTGTTGTTGGTGCCCACACATACCATGGCAGCTGGCTCATCTCCAGCACTGTCTAACATCCTATCTAGGTGATGCATGAGGTCCAACATCTTTGCACGAGGTAGACATGTTACCAGATGATCCTCACATCCACCAGCCACCTAGCTGTCTACATTCCTAATAATTGAATCAACAAATATGATGGCCGACCTAAGCCTTCAATCCCAGGCAGTAGCCCTGGGAGAGAAATCCTTGGTGAGAGAGGACAATGTACCACATGGAGAGCAAGTCCTTGCTACAGGATCATTTCCTGCTGCACCAGTTGATGCTCTCCAATCAGGAGACCTTTCTCCTCCAAGGCAGCACCAGAGCTGCTATATTGGAGTTAAGATTTGGCTACTATGTCCATGAAGGTCTCATCTTTTGTGAACGGTGTTTTTTAGTGTGCCCATGGGCCTCAGCCCGACCCAGAACTTCAGGGCTGCGCCAAGGGTTGACGGTGGCTCCATGTGGCTGAACAATCTGCCCTCGGCCAGGCCGGCAAGCTCCCATGGCCAACATCCAAGGATGATGGAAGGTGAATGGTCCTCCGACCATTCCGGGCCCTTTCGGACCTGCTGCAAGCAACATGGAGCAGCAGGCCTGGCCTGAGGTTGAGGGCAGATGGACCTTGACACGAAGACTTGGGTTGATGCGACGGCATCACATGGCACAAAGACTCGGAGTTGATGTGACGGCATCACATGGCACGAAGACCCAGGGTTGATGCGACGGCATCCATGGCGAAGATTTGGGTTGATGCGACGGCATCACATAGCACAAAGACTCAGGGTTGATGCGACGGCATCCATGGCGAAGACTTAGGTTGATGCGACGGCATCACATGGCACGAAGACTCTTAACATCCACAAAGGCAACTCAAGGCATGGACATTGGCACTGTCTCTCAGGGTGCCCTACTCAGGCCACCCGCGGCACTGAGTCATGAACCACCCTGTCCCAGTACGCGCCCTACACAGCCCCAGAGGCTGGTCACAGACCACGACGGGAGCGGGACAGCACAGGAACACACAACCGGGACTTGACGGCTCAGGAGCACAGGACAACTGTCCACCAGCAGGCTAGTCCACTCAAGAGTACTGCATCTGAGGGACCCCCGGCCTACCGGACAAGAAGGCTCGAGAGCGTTGAAGGCGAGAAGGAGGAAGGAACATCTAGGAAGGCAGGAACACCAGGACGTAGAAGCACGAGACACCTGGACAAGGACCTCAGGCATGTAGACATGACATAGTAGAACAAAAAGACATCATGATGAGAAGCTCCACAAGACTAGAAGACCTTACATGGGCTCTGGCAGGCCGGAGCCTCCAGAGTGAAGACTCCACGATGATGCAAGGCCAGGAACAACAGACGGAGCAGCCCTTTATAGGGCTGAGGCAGGAAACAGTCATCAAGATGGGGCCAAGACACTTCCTGTGTCTGGCCCTTTAAATGAAGAAGGAAGACGCGGCCGCGCACCTAGAGAGAGTGCAGGAGCTGTGCAGGACGGCGGACAGCGGCCTGCACCAACGTAGTACGTCAGAGGATGCAGGGCTGGCCTGGGATGCAGGCCCGACGTCGGCAGCGGCTCCAGCCACTGCAGGAGGCCCCGGGAGCGGATCCAGCCACCACTCCAGCCCGGGGTTGCAGCCTTAGTGCCGCGAAGAAGAATTTAGTGTCGGGGGCGGTCTCAGCCCTGAAGAAGGCTGTGGCTCCAGCCGCGGAGCCGAAGAGGATCCAGGGCGGTCTCCGGGCCGTGGGGGCAAGCCGATGGTGGCGTCCTGCCACGTCGGTGAAGATAGCGTGGTGAGACAGTGAGCCTGCTCGTGGGGGGACCCGCAGGCAGCGTTCATAACATCATCTATATACCTCTCTATCTGCCTCAGCTCCTCCAGGTCTGCCACTCTAACTTCCAGAGATCAGACTCACCAGGTGCAGAAATACAACTTCTTACCGGTGGGTAAAAAATCATACATGTGACAATTGATGCAAAAGACTGGTAGGCCCCCCTCTTGATGCTGGAGTGCTGCCTTCATCTTAAATTTGTTCAGTTCCTAGTTAAGTTTAGGTTGTTAAGGGAATAGGCATACGTACTATTAGGGTCCTTTAAATGTATTAGTGTATTTACTATTTACCTGGTAGTGATCTTCAAGTGAATGATTAAGCTCTTGATAAGGCATGATGAATTTCTGAATTTAAGTTAAAAGGCTGATTATTATTTTTTTATGTGAGAAAGTGTCACTTGCCTATAAAGTAAAGGATGAGCTAGAGGTGGGGTGGGAGACGGGTGAGAGGGAGGGAAAGACAAACACACAAACTACTGGCTTTGGTCTGCCCTCTGACTAGTAGGGATGTGCAGAGCAAAATTTTATGTTCATATTTTTTATGTCCGAAAGGGGGTCCCACTTGCGGCCAATATGGACATAAAAAAAATCCAATGAGTTGGGTATATGTACATATGTGCAAAAAAAAAAATTAAACCCCCTCACCCTCCTTAATCCCCCCCCCAGACTTACCACAACTCCCTGGTGATCGAGCGAGGAGTGAGGACGTCATTTCTGCAATCCTTGGCGAGAAGCATGTGACGTCGGTGGCACGTCGAGTGACGCGGCGTCACGTGATTCCCGGCTCGTTCGCGCCGGACGGCTCGTTCGGCCCAAAAAGAACTTTTGGCCAGCTTGGGGGGGCCTCCTGACCCCCCCAAGCTGGCCAAAAGTTCTTTTTGGGCCGAACGAGCCGTCCGGCGCGAACGAGCCGGGAATCACGTGGCGCCGCGTCACTCAGACGCGACGTCACGTGATTCCCGGCAAGTTCGCGCCGGACGGCTCGTTCGGCCCAAAAAGAACTTTTGGCCAGCTTGGGGGGGCCTCCTGACCCCCTCAAGCTGGCCAAAAGTTCTTTTTGGGCCGAACGAGCCATCCGGCGCGAACTTGCCGGGAATCACGTGACGTCGCGTCTGAGTGACGCGGCGCCACGTGATTCCCGGCTCATTTGCGCCGGACGGCTCGTTCGGCCCAAAAATAACTTTTGGCCAGCTTGGGGGGGTCAGGAGGCCCCCCCAAGCTGGCCAAAAGTTCTTTTTGGGCCGAACGAGCCGTCCGGCACGAACGAGCCGGGAATCACGTGACGCCGGCGTCACTCGACGTGCCGCCGACGTCACATGCTTCTCGCCAAGGATTGCAGAAATGGCGTCCTCACTCCTCGCTCCATCACCAGGGAGTTGTGGTAAGTCGGGGGGGGGGGGGGGATTAAGGAGGGTGAGGGGTTTATATTTTTATTTTGGCTCAACAATCTCGATTTCCCACATATCGAACATATCTATGTTCGATATGTGGGAAATCCGATTGTTTATGTCGAATCAATTTTTTAAGTAAAAAAAAAATATGAGTTGCGTTTTACTAATGCGGTCAATCCGAATGCACACCCCTACTGACTAGCTATTTAATACAAACACACAAAACGCCCGGTTATTTTGCCTGTCCTCTGACTAACTATTTAATACAGACATAAATACACTAAAGAATATACCCCAAATAATTTAGTTCTCCCCAAAACCTTTAAGTTCTAAAATTTCCCCAAGCAGTACTTACCATTGCCAATTCTTTTCAGCCACCAGCAAGGTGATCCTTTCCTCCCAGTGCTCCTGCTGGATTTTACAGTATTTTATTTTGGATATGTATAGAGAAGAAAAGAGAGCTGTCAAAGATGACTACAAGGTTACAGGCTAAGAGGACTGGGGAAATTATAGTGTTATCTACAGAAACAGAGAAAGGAGGAAGAGAGGATATTGGTTTGGAATAAAAGCTAAGGAGCACTGTCTTGGCCTTGTTAAGTTTAAGGTGGCAGTGGGTCATCTAGACAGCAATGTCAGAAAAGCTGAGATATGGAACTTGATTCCTGATTAAATTTCTGTAGAGCGATAAATCCCAGAATCATTTAAAGTTGGTACTGAAAGCCATGAGAGGAAATTGGAGCACCAAGGGAATTAGTATACAAAGAAAAGAGAAGAGGCTTAAAACAGAACCCTGAGACACACCAATTGATAGTGGGATGGCAGTACAGAAGGATCTGCCAGGGTAGACAAAGTGTGATGGAAGAAGTAATAATAGAACCAAGACAGGACAGACTCAAAATATCCAAGTAAGGACAGAGTATCAAGGAGAAAGTGACTACTCAGGTTTGGATCCAAGATGGCCGAACTGGCAAGATGCGCTTGAGACAGGTTCCATCAAGTTTCTGAATTTTTCATAATGCCACACTCTGGCAGGAAGTGAAGGGCCAGAGAGTGAGAGCTTTTACCTCTTTCTTTAATATTGGGCCTGATGGACGCTCATGTGTGGCGGGGATCCTTGGCTTCGGGAGTCGGTTCATTGGAGAGTGTTTGGGATGAAGTTGTACCTGATACTCCCTTTGAACATTCTATATCTTAATCCCCGGAGGAACAGACTGCCCCGGCTAATCCTACCGAAGTAAGATCACTGGGCCCGCTAGAGGGGGCAGCATCACACAGAGATGATGGTGATACTGAAACCCATGCTGTGCTTGTGAGTCCTGTGGGATTTGCCTCTGAGCCTTCTGACACACTTTGAGCCACCAGGAGCATGGCTGGAATTGCTGCTTTGTTGCAATATGGAGGAGAAGCTTCATAGATTCCTTCTTTTCACATGGCTGAGTTGGTGAGAACTGTTTTGATTACCCTCGATATTATTTGGGATGTGATTCGATCTTTAAACATCAATGTTACCATCCAGATAAAACCTTTTGTTAGTTATTTGAGATCTTTGGACAACTGCGTGAAATTGGCTGAGAATGGGATTTCTAATAATAAAAATGCCTGTGAGTCTCTATAAAAGGATATTAGTAATCTAAAAGAAATTCAACATTCTATGTTAAAAGAGAATATTGGGATAAACAATAAGATGGAATTAATGGAAATCAAGTTTGTATGAAGAATCTCCACCTTATTAATTTCCCGAAAGACCTATTAATATCTCCTACAGATATGAGGAAGAGATATTTAATTGAGTCTCTTAAGATTCCTGAGCAAATTCTTTTTCTTTTTTCAAATTTTTATTATATTCTGCCTTTTAAAAAAGATAATGAAGATCAACAAGGTGTCCAGGTTCTTACTACTATTGATTCACAGTTGGATCTTGCAAATTTGGAAACTACTCAGAAGGACTTGATTACCCCTGCTACTCTCATTGTTTGTTTCTTTTCTTTTGGAGTGTGATAGAGAATGGATTCTCAAGATGTTTTTCCATCATCGTCCAGAAAGTTTTCTGGACTTGAAAGTTTGTGTTTTCCCCAACTTGGCTAGACAGACCCAAAGAAAGAGGAAGCAGTTTTTGTTATTAAAGCCTAGGGTATTAGAATTGGGTGCATTATTTTTTCTTAAGTTTCTCTGTAAATGTGTAGTAAAGTATTAGAGTGCCTCGTATTTTTTTTTTCTGCCATCACAACTCTCCTCTTTTTAGAGTGATAAATTACAACCTGTTGTAAGCTCTTCTATTGCTTAACTGGAATGTAGGCTCTAGGATTGTTTCTGTTCACATAGCATATAGACTCACTTTTGCCAGTTTATTTTTGCTGTTTATCAATAGATTTCCTGAGGTTGTGGGATTGGATCCTTGTATTGAGGATGAGGATATAAGAGATCTTATTTTAATTTGTTCAGATACTTTTGTTTTGACTTGCATTCATTTGTCTCAAAGTTTGCTATTCAAGTGATCTTTTGAAATGTATTTGAAATGCATATATATATAAAAAAAGAAGAAGGTGGTGATCAACAATGTCAAAAGCAGCAGGCAGGAAAATGAGGATAAGGAAGGAGTAAAGTCCTTTGCTTTTAGCCATAAACCGTCATTGGAGACTTTGGCAAGGGCTGTTTCTGTGAAATGAAGAGGTCAGAAACCAAACCGGAGTGGATTAAGAATGGCTTGAAATGAAAGAAATTCAAGACAGTGTTGGTGAGCAGCACATTTAAGTAATTTGGAAACATAACAGAGGAGGGCATGGAATAGCATGGAAGGTAGGGTCCAATGAGGGATTTTTGAGGAGAAGTGTGATCACAGCATGTTTAACGGCATCTGGAACAGTAATAGTGGAAAGAGGTAGATTGAGGATGTAACAGATGGAATGGGATATCTGCAATGGAAACTGAGCTGAGGAACTGGGTAGGAATAGGGTCAGAGAAACAAATAGTGAGTTTGGAAGAGGAGAGAAGATAGACAGGTCCCTCCACTGTGACTTTAGAAAAGAAGGGAAGAGTGGCAGAAGCCAGTGGAAAGGGTAGAACAATGAAGTGTAACTGGATCCCCCAGTCTGCCACTTTAAGTCCTTAGTTTCATTTCTAGATATTTAATACCTCTTGAGCTATCCAACCCTTTGTTTCCTCATCCTACTTAGGAGAGCTGGGATTGGTTGCTCCTTGCTTTATAACCTGGTCATTTTGTAAATTATGGTGTGACTAGAGTCAGTTCAGTGTCTCCTCGCCTCATCAGGTTTTTGCTTTTGGAGAGGGAACTCCTCTGTGCACACCCTGCCAGATGGTCTCTAGGAATTTAGTTTCAGTAAGGACCTATTTGTGCTAGAACCCCTGCGAGACTCCAATTCCATTACTGAAGACCAGTGAGCGCATTCATTCTCTGAATGAGGCAAGCAACTGTGACAGGATTGACTGTGTTAGATGTTTGAAGGTTAGGAGAAACCTATTTTTAGAAGGGACTAACTCTTCTCCTTTGAAGAAAGTCATCCTCATTGGCTGGACTCAGAGTGCGGGGGCTGAAAACCAGTGAGCCCATTCTCCCCATGAATGTGGCAAGCACCTGTGACAGCAAAACGACCAGACTAGGAAAGTGTTATATTTCTTGTTTGTGAGGAGGTTTTAAGCCACCCCTCCTCACTGGGAACTTGGCTAAATCAGTTGGTTCCTGACCACAGACTTTTCAATCTGAGGAGTCCCCTTTTCAGAACATCGACAGTGAGTCAAGCAAGATCAAGGAGATACCACTCGGATTTCCTCCTACATGGAAACAGGATACAGGTCTGGGTGATTGGTGAGAATCTGGAGATTGAGATAGGATGAGTTTTGCTATGTTAGAAGGGGACCCCTGACATAGGATTCCTGGGCAAGTTACTGGGAGAACTTTAGTGTACATTTCACATCCTCAACTGGGAAGCTCAACCAGTCTGCTGAAGGAAAAGATACCTACCCAGAATAAAACACCCCATCTGTACTAAGATCAACTGTAACTGCACACTAATTTAGAGATGGACTTTAGTTTGACTTTAACCAATCAATAAATTATAATTTATTGATTGGTTAAAGTGTAACGCCCTATTGTGACAGTTTTGTTCTATGTAAACCGACCTGATTCGATACCTGTATTGAGAACGTCGGTATATAAAACTCTGAAATAAATAAATAAATAATTTAATACCCAGTGCCTGGTCCTGCCTATTTTGTTACAGCAACTCCCTCCAGTGGTTGCCACAGCTACCAACACACACAAGGGATAAAATCACAACACTGTCTGGGCCATAGATAAGTCTCTCCCCATCAAAAGAACCTGCCTTTGGGATATAGAGCTTAAAAGAAGAGAGAGGTGCTACCTGGGAGAAGCCTCAAAGAGTAATACATTTGTGTGTCCTGGGACTTAAAGAACCCCAAAAATGGTTACAGAAGTGAGGAAGAGGGAGATAGAAGTGAACAGACTGAGAACTCAAGATTATTTTTGTGAATCTTGTCATGGAAGTAGTCAACCATAGTATGGGCAGAAAGTGAAGGAAAGAAGGGAGGCAAAGGAAATTTGAGGAAGGAATTGAATGTGGCAAAAAGATGGAAATGGTTGGATCCAAGAGAATTTGTCAGAGATGCAGTAGTCTTAATTGGCAAGTGCAATAGCAGATTGGAAGGAGGTCAGCAAGAATTTGAAAAGTATGAAGTTGGCATAGGCATGGGATTTTAACATAAGAACATAAGACATGCCTTACTGGGTCAGAGCAAGGGTCCATCAAGCCCAATATCCTATTTCCAACAGTGGCCAATCCAAGTCACAAATACCCAGACTTTAGATAGATCACAAGCTACTATTGCTTATTAATTGCTGTCATAGCCAGAGACATGCTACAGAGTGGGCACAGGAATATAAGAAGCAGATTCTAGGGGTCAGCCAAGGCTGGGTTTTGGTGCATCTTACAGGACACATAAGGGGAGGGGAAAGAGTATCTAAATCAGAAGATAGTATAGTATTATAAGAAGAAACTGCTTTGTCAACTGACTCAGACAATTTAGTGGAGAAAAAAAAGATGAAACATTAGTTGAGAGGATACATGGCTCAATAATCTGGAGATTCCTGAAAGTTTAGGTGGTGATTGGACAAAGTAGTGGGGGAGTTTGGTTTTAATGAGAAAGTTATCAGATGAAGATCTGAGAAAGGAAGAACTGAAGTTGAGAAGTCTGAAAGATGACAGTTGGAGGAAATCATTAGGTCAAGTCAATGGCCATGCTTGTGAATAGGAGCGGTAGAGCTGATTTGGACATCAAATAAGGAGGTTAAGAAAAGAAGTTTTGAATCATAAAAGTCAGAGGGGTCATCAACATTTAGGGTTAAAGTCATCAAGAATAAGGGAAGAGGTATTATGGACCAAAGAAAAGGAAAGACAGGAATCAAAATCAGTAAGAAAAGACTAGGGGGATTTAATAGGGGTCAATAAATGAGAGCTACCTAGAGAGGTAGTGGGATGAAGTGGGCTTCAAAAGAAGAAAGAGAGTGGGGGTGGAAGAAGGAGTTGAAACCTACAGGAAAGGAGAGCATCAGTCCAACACTACCACCGCTGCTTTCTATGTGAGATATATTGGAGAAAAGATAACCTCCATGACAGAGAGCAGCAACTGAAGCAGAGTCCTCAGGGGAAAGCCAAGGCAAGGAGATGAATAATATGAAAGATAAAGAGTTCATAAATATAGGGAAGCTTATTGGAAATAGAGTGACCATTCTACAGAGAACAAGAGAAAGAAGGAGAATAATATTACATCAACCTCACAGTTCAGAGCTGAGGTTTAGACATAAAGTAATGGATGGGATATGCACAGGTGGGATGAAAGTTGCCTTGGAGGGCCAGAATTGGGATTGATATCCCTGGCTGAGACTAGTAGTATAAGGAGCATCAGGAGATTACTTAGAAGAAAGGTATAGGTGTGGTCACAACAATTAGAATGAGATACTGTCAGGGAGAATGGAGATGGCAGGATGACAGGAAGAAAACTTTGAAGCTCAAGAACTGTGAACAGTGCAGACAACAGAATGGCAGGTGAGGTGAAGAATGTTGGGAATGGTGAAAGTGGATTTAGTGTTAGTAGTAATTTGCAGCAAGGATTAAGACTGGGGAGAGTTAGTATCAGGATGAGAAAATGTTGGGGAGCCATAGTAAAAAGTCTACAACCACTCCAGTACCTGGCCAGTTGCTCAAGTAATGTAGACTGGGAGCCGCTAAGGACTGAAGTAGCTTGCAGTGTTCTCCAGAGTCAACTACCAAGGCAGTTAGAAGAAGTGTGCAGATGGGTTGCAACCTCCCCAGTACCTGACTAGCTGCTTGAACAGCATGGAGTGGGAGCAACTCAGGCCCAAAGTGGATTGAAGTGACTTCCAGAGTCAGCCACCAAAGCAGCTGGGAGAAGTATACAGATGGGTTGCAACCTCCTCAGTACCAACATTCCCAGTGAGAAGAAGCACCACTGATGAAGATTCCATTTGGTCCTATGACAAAATGTCCTGCTTTTCTAATAACAGCCTGCTTCCATTCTCCTCTGCAGAACCTCATTGCACCATTTGTCTTCCATATTCCACTATCTCTTTGCAGCTTTGGGCATCTGCCTACTTGCATAGCTCTGATTTACAATCAGTATTGCTTATGTCCACTAGTCTTGCAGGGAGGAGGGATAGCATCTGCTCCCTTTGGCTTCAGTGTCCAAGATGGGTGGGGGAAAAATTGAGCTCCCTGCACTGCTTAAGGATATTCTGGGGAAATTCTTAGTGGATGTACCACAAACCGGTCTATAAGTCCCATTTCCCTTGACTGGATGGTGAGGGAATAGGTCTGCTGTCTACCCTTGCATTTAATTGTTTTAAAATTAGAGGAAATAAGGAGAGTGAAAAAAGAAACAGGGCTTGAAGCAGAGCTATGCTGCACTAACTATATGGCTAGTGTCCTGCCATGTTACTCCCCCCTTCTCCCCCCATTTTTATACACTTCCTTTTGTAATTGTGCAGTATTAACTGCATTGCTGATGAGTGCATTAAAATCAGTGCATTCACCTGTGTTAATGGCTTACTTTAATATACCTTATTACATCAACCTCACAGTTCAGAGCTGAGGTTTAGACATAAAGCTGCACATAATCCTAAAATTATTTAATTTGTTAATCTGAAGTAATGTATTTTGAAACATCTCAAATGCAGATTAGTGTGACTTTTATTTTCAGAAAGTTTTCTAAAAACACAGTTGGTCACTTCTGTCATGATTGTTTCTCAGTGGTATTTCCATCTAAAAATTGAGTAATGTAGTATTCTCTTTACTAAGGAAACCACATTCATAAGGAATTCCATGTTTTTGAAATATTTATTTGATCTTTTATTACTATAAAAACGATCATCTGAAGAAGCAGAAGGACTTGTTTCAGAGTTTTATTTGATACCACCTTCCCCATGGACTCAAAAACTCATATAGTATTGCAACATACGATTTCATTTTTTGTGCCAAGCCCAATATAACATATCATAGTGCAAAGAAAGGACTGTTAAAGAGGTAAAGCCAAGGTGACAAGGAGAAAGGAGGAACGCCAAGGATAGAATTGTAAAATTGAAATTTGTCAAGGAGCAATGTGTGGAGAGAGATATGGATAAAGCAAAATTAAGTACATTCTTCAGTTTGGTATTCACTAAAGAAGAACCTAGAGGAGAACCACTGTCAGTTGGCAAGAATACAGAAGAGTATAGGGAAGACACTACTCCATTTAGAGAGCCTTTGGGTGGAATTAGGAAAACTGAAAGTAGATAAGGCCATAGGGTTGGATTAGAAACATTCCAGGATATTAAGGTAGCTCAGAAAGGTGCTGGCAGGTTAGCTCAAGAATTTATACAATAGATACTTGGAGACAGGAGAGGTGCCACAACTTTGAAGAAGTACAGTTTTGGTCCTGTTTAACAAAAGTGAAAGCAGAGAGAGGTTGGAACCACAGGCCAATCAGCTTTACCTCAGTTGTGGAAATATTAATGGACACAATGTTAAAGGAATGGACAGCAAACTATGTGTAATCCAGTGAGTTGCAAGATCCGAGGCAACATGGTTTTACCAGAAGAAGGTGGTGCCAGACAAATCTGATTTTTTGGAATGGGTAAGTAAAGATTTGAATTGGGACAGGCACTTCATGTGGCTTACTTTGATTTCAGGAGACCCACAGATGATGCTCATGAATAAAATGAGCAGCCACATGACTGGATTCCCAATACTCATGTTAATGAGTTAGAATCTCTCCTCTACTTTATTACTAATATTGAATTGATGACAGATCAGCTAGAGCATTAAGGAATTCACAGAAAATAAGTCATTAATAGAAATTCAGTACACTTTTTTACACAGATCCTATATTTCCTAAAATAGGGCATGTAAAACTACATTTGGAAATACAGATAGATGTGTTAAATGCAAAGTAGATAGGGGTACTTCTGGCAAGTAATTATGTATCCCCTTCCTCTCAGACCCTTCAAAATTCAGTAATACGTAGGTTAGGTAGAAGCCAGTTTAGTTAATTCTTTTCAGCTGCAAAGTGTCTGTTCAAAGTTGTTGCCTTAAACACACAGAGTGAGAAACAGCAAAGAAAGTGCATCACGCATCCTATTCAAACCTCTCGCTATCATATACAAATCCATCCACATAAATAATTAGGGATGTGAATCGTTTTAGGACGATTAAAATTATCGTCCGATAATTTTAATATCGTCTTAAACCGTTATGGAACACAATACAATACAGATTCTAACGATTTATCGTTATAAATCGTTAGAATCGTGAGCCGGCACACTAAAACCTCGCTGAACGACCTCCTGCAGTCGATCTCCTGCCGGCGCCATTTTCCGTACGGAAAATGGCACCGGCCATACGCGTATGGCCGGCGCCATTTTCCGTACGAAAACGATTCGCGGCAGGAAATCGCTCCCTGACCCCCGCTGGACCTCCAGGAACTTTTGGCCAGCTTGTGGGGGGCCTCCTGACCCCCACGAGACTTGCCAAAAGTCCAGCGGGGGTCCGGAAGGACCTCCTGCCGTCCAATCTTTTTCGTCTATGGCCGCCGCCATTTTTCGGTGCCATTTTGGAAAATGGCGCCGGCTGAAGACGACAAGATTCAGGAGCAGGAGCCCGTTCCGGACCGCTGCTGTTCCGGACCGCCGCTGGACCCGCAGGTTATTTAAGTTATTTGTGGGGGTTCGGGAGGGTGGGGGATTTAATTTAAAGGGTCGGGGGTGGGTTTTAGGGGGTTTTAATGTGCCGGTTTTTTCGATTTTTCGATTTTTAACGACCCGCAGGTTATTTAAGTTATTTGGGGGGGGGTTCGGGAGGGTGGGGGATTTAATTTAAAGGGTCGGGGGTGGGGTTTTAGGGGGTTTTAATGTGCCGGTTTTTCGATTTTTCGATTTTTCGATTTTTAACGATTTTTAACGATTTTTCACGATATTTTACCCCCCCAAACGGCAACAATACGATTCCCTCCCCCTCCCAGCCGAAATCGATCGTTAAGACGATCGAGGACACGATTCACATCCCTATAAATAATTCCTCTTGGCTCAGCGAACCGCTCCGATCCACACAATCCACCCGCCCCACTAGAGCAAATCTCAAAGGCACCTTACAAGTCCCACTCCTCAAGAAGGCCTGACTCACAGCAACAAGGGACCGTGCTCTCTCAATTGCTGGCCCAACTCACTGGAATGCCCTACCCACAAAGCTCCGCCTGGAGCCTTGCCATACTAAATTCAGAAAAATGCTAAAGACTTGGCTCTTCCACAAGGCATTTCCAGACTAACTCCACGTATCTCTCTCACCCTCTTCTCCTGCTTCTCTGTTGTCTTGGACTCGCTCCAAGTAATTTGCATCATGTAAATATGTTACCTCTCGAGTTATTGTTACTTCTCTAGTTCAATTTTCAGGCTCCCCCTAGAGCCTCCTGCCCTCGAGTTTCTACTGTTGTCCCTCTCCCACCCCTGTTCATTGTATTTTCCACCTACTGTTGAGATGTAAACCAATATGATGTGCATTCTAATGTTGGTATAGAAAAGCTGCAAAATAAATAAATAAATAAGTGAGTGGAGAGACACATAGAGTGATGCCAGAATGGGTTTAACTGACATGAAGACTCACATAGATTGAGGCAAGGGAAGGGGGTAGGGAGGGGGAGGGGGTCACAATGCCCCCCCCCCAAAATTCAGTTCTGGCTACACCAGTGAATTGAAGATAGAGTCATCTGGGAAATAGCTGGGGAAGTTGTAATGCTATTTTTTTTCTCACAGGATTTCATTCTGTAGCTGTCTCAAAGTTTGAAGGACAAATATGGTAAGTTAAAACTTGACATGTAGCAAACACTATTAGAAAGTCACTAATGACTTTCTCTGATTTCATGCCCTGAAAGCATACATGTACAGGCAGGAAAGAAAAGTCATAACACAGAGGAATGCATATGATGAAATTAGGTCTTCTTCATTTAGTCATGTTTTTCACTAATATAACTGAAGATAATTGCATAGTTATGTACAGGTCTATGCTTCTTTGACTATGCATTATGGAAAACAAATCACAGGCCTTTTTTATAAATAGTTATAGCAGGTATAATTTAATTATTGCTTCAGTCTGTAAAATTGTGTGTTTTTTATATTTATAATACTGCAGAAATGGAAGACGCAGTGAAAGACACTAATTGCACTCAGGATTAAAACTCTGGCCATAAGCCTTATGGGAAGAGCACAACATTTAAGTATTCATAGACATAGTAGTTTGTAGCATAATTGCCTTCACCCTTGGGTCAAGCTCTCTCTCAGGGAGAAAGAAGCCTCTTTAAGAATATACATCTCTATTTATCCCAGTCAGGTTTCAACAATTTGTAGAATTTATTATATTTGAAAGTTCACATACAAAAAAATAAACAAAAAGAAACACCTGACTTCTCTTTCAATTCTATCTAGAATTACATGAGTGAATCCCATCTACCCTTCAGGTCAGGACAAAACAAAGCTTTACTTTAAACACTGTTGATTACAGCCACTCCAACCCTCAAGACCTTTTTCTCCAGCAGCCAGGTCTTAAATTCAGCAGGAGCTGTCTGGAACTCTTCTCCAGCAAATAGTTTCTCTAACTATGCAGGCAGCGGTAGTGAGCATGTTCAGGCTCTTTGGGCTGACTGTGCTGATCTTGTGATATATGAGCCAGCTCAGCTGGCCTGCAAGTTTTGAAAATGTTTCTTCAGTGCTGACATATTGCTATTATTATTAATAAACATTTATATAAAATTAATTGATGTACACACAACACTACAGACATATAGAAGAGAAAGGACCATCTCCATTGAGTTTACAAGCTGGTTTAGATACACAGACAAGACAAAACAAGGGGTTTTGGAAACTTTAATATTATAGAAACTTGACAAAACAGGGGCCAGGGAGAGCCAGTTTCAGAATTTAAATCTGCTTCAAAAGGTAGGATTTTAGGTAGGATTTTGCTGGGTCACTTTAACTGAGCAAAATGTCTCTGTCTTCTAAGTCTAAATGGCAGTTGGATGGATGGATATGGGACAGGGAGGGAGGGAAATTTAGGAGAACAGAGTAATGTTTCAAAACTTTCATTAACTGCTTTGTAAACAGAGAATCAACAAACAAAAAGACACCTGTAAAAGAATGCGATGCCAATTTGTTAGACTATACAATTATAAAATAATACATATTTTCTCACTGTCCTAAAACAGGAAGCAACAGTAGATCCAATCCTGACTGTCCAGTGATCAAAGAAAGGTATTCACAGATCAGTGACTCCAATTTGCGTATAAACTGTTAACTTCTAAGAACTACTTCAGTTACCATGAATAAAACTTATACATGCTTAAGATAGATTAGCATTTCAAAGTCAGCATTAACTACTTTTTTTTTTTAATTTACAATTTTTATATACCGATGTTCATTTCAAAAAGAGATATCACATCGGTTTACAATAAGGTACAATAGGTAATTCACTATCCCCTAAAAGGGCTTACAATCTAAAATTTTTGTACCTGAGGCTAAGAGATTACAAAAATAAAACCATCAAAATCAAAGTTCTTAACAATTAAGCAAAATGTATAACAAGGAGCATATTAAACAAATAACACAAAGGGGTGCACAAAGATCAGCACTGGAGGGTAGCCCTCCCCATCACAAGCGCCTGCTGGCTTGGCGCCTTTCAGACTGCCCGGATCCATTTGCGATGATGTCAGGGGAGGGGGCGGGTCTCAGAATCATGGCTTTCCCCACAGAAATCTCTTCTCAGTTTCAAAGGCAGTTTTTTCAATTTTTTTTTGCCTTTTTACCTTGGATGTTAGCTGTTACAAGGTGATCAGCACTTGAGGAAAGCAACAAAAAATATAGTAAATTATCTACATGTCATCCAGCCTTCTAGGTCATGGTGGCTTTTCTGAATAGCACCCAGATACCATCAACCTGCCTGCAACGATCCAATTCATTTCTGGGAAATTGTAGCTTACTGGTACAATTCAGCTACCCTATAATTAGCTTGAAGTATAGTTAGGATGCTAATGAGTTCGTAAGATTACCAGAAAACTGAGGGAGTAAATTTTAATAGTGCATTGCATCGGATCCATGGTTCCACATCCTTGAAATCAGCCAATAGCTATAGATAGGCTATCTGCAACATAAAGAGAATTTTAAAAGAAACAGTAGAATGGAAAGAAGGAATGTGACTTTAAAGAACATGTTTATGATCGAATTTGGACTCCACCCAGCTGGGGCAGATGAGACAAGGTGCAATTAGTCCACCAGGTAAGCAGAGGGTACTGCAAAGAGGAGAAAGTGATGCCATTATAGCTAGGAAGTTGTTGGGTAATTGTGATGGGGTCTACAGATACTATAAATAGAACAGGAGGGAGAGGAAGAGGGAGCCAGAGAAACATCTGTAAGCAGCAATGCAACCACTGGAAGAAGGACAGAAGCCAACATTTTGTAACAAAAACAGAAGGGGAGGGAAAATATCATAGTGAAAGGTCAAGGGGATGGTGTCCTGAGAAAAAGGAGGGCTGGGTCTTCTATTATGTACCTGATGAGAGAGTCATTTTAAAAAGCTAGGTGTGTGGGATTGGAGCATGAAGAGGACGGTAAGAGATTTTCTTTCTTAAGAACATAAGAAATTGCCATGCTGGGTCAGACCAAGGGTCCATCAAGCCCAGCATCCTGTTTCCCTCTGCATTACTGGAGAGGGTATAACCAGCAGAGTGGTTATCTGTGTGGGGCTAGCTGATAAAAAGGCAGAAAGATTGGAGAAAAGGATCTTATGAAGAAGCTGACAAACAGGAAGCAGTATTGTTGTTCAAGCAGCAAAGACTTTTGAAAGTTACTTGCTGAAGAAAACTGGCACTGTTTACTAGGCATGTGCAGTCACAAAATTTGTTTTGGTTTGTTTATTTGTTTTGTAGATCACAGTCATTCATTAGATTTGTTTCAAATGAAAAAAAAGTTCTCATTTCATTTGTTTACCATTATAGTCAATAGGAGAAGCAATGCAGGCTATTTTGAGCTTCCAAATAGGGATTTTCTAATCAGTTCTAATTAAATTAGTCAGTAGATATCATCAGAAGGATGAAGGCATGCCAACAGATCATGACCATGTCAACATGATACCAAAAATGCATGAAGAGCCCAAAAACCCATAATGGGGGGAAACAGTACCAGCAATGGTGTGAGTTAACATCAAAAAAGCAAACTAGCAATAACAATAGCCAGATCACCACAAGGCTGCAAAAGTGGAGCAAAGGGCATCAAAAACAGAGTTCCCTGTACGTACCCAGATCAGTCCAGACCGTGGGTTGAGCCTCCTGTCCAGCAGGTGGAGACAGACCAAAACTGAAAGGATATCCTATATCAGGACAGAGCCTACCGTGCAGCCCTTCAGTATTTGTCTGTCTCCAGCAGATGGATCAGCTCACCCTGCAGTCTCCTGATCTGGGCTACTCAGCCCTTGTTTTCTTTCCTTTTCGGATCAAGCAAGTAGTACCGTACTTTTAACATTAATTTAATCTTTGGTCCAGTCACTCACACCCCCTCCCCCCTCTGCCTGCCTTGAGGGCTCCATGCTCTCCCGTTTCTTCTTTGTCCCTCAGCAAAAAAAAAAGAAGAAACAATAAATTTTATTTTAATATAGTAGACTTACAAGAAGGGGGAAGGATTGCTTAAATCTTAAAGTTTTACAAGCCGGCAGCCAGACCTAGGGGAGCATGTAGGGTTCGTTCTCCTGCCTCCGCTCCTTACCGGCACTTCAAAGGCTTCTGCTTCTCAGCTGTTTTTTTTTTTTCTTCTTTGCTGATCGCGGCTCCCCTTCAGTGGGGATGCCGCGTCCGAGTGCCTGCCTTGCATGTGGGGAGCCCTCGGCGCGCTTATCACGTGAGGGGCTCTGCTCATCGTGCCTGCCGGGTGAGGATGGGCCCTCCTCGGCAGCGCTGACAAATTTACCCCGCGTTCGCGCCTCCCTCCACATGGCTAGGCCGTTCTTGGGTCGGCAAACCATGGGAACGGCGGACATTTTGGGTATTTCGACAGCTCCCAATTCGAAGCTGCCAGGGGCTGGGGAGGCGATTTTTACGGAGATTCCCTCCAATTTAAGTCCCATGTCGCTACGGGATGAGGTCCCTGACCCCCCATCCCCCTCCCCCTCCCCCCCTCCGGCAAGACTAGGGCCCATTTTTCGTCAGAATTTGTGCTGCTCCTGCACAAATCCTATTTTGCCAGCTTGCAGGAGGAGGAGGACCCCTCACCTGGTCCCCTGCCAGCAAAAATCCCTCGTCCGACTCTAACGCCTGTCCTCCTGGCCCTGGAGCCGCAGGGGCCCGTTAGGGTGCCGGTGGTCCCGGGGGTATCCACCATTCCTGACACCCCCTCTGCCCCGGTGCCCCTAGTCACACAGGATCTGGATCCCACCACAGATTTGGTGGGGGCACTCCTCCCCTTGGAGGGGGAAGACCCCCAGGTTCTCCGCATGTTTCAAAAAGAGGAGTTTCCTGGCATGTAGCCATATGGACTCAGAACCAATGGGATAGTATCCGCGTGCTAGCAGTTGGAGACGGATCTGACGTCAGCACGGGGTATATAGCCCCACAGGAAGCGCAGCGATTCAGTAATTTCCGTCTCCAAAGCAGTTTGGAGTGCCTACACGCTGGTTCAGCGTGCTTTCCAAGCCTACTTTAATTTTCTCTTTTTCTCATTCTAGATTCTACTTTTCTTCTCTACAAACGACTATCGAGCCCCGCGCTCCTCAGGGGACGTTTCTGTCACTCCCCCCAGTTGAGCTTCCCGGGGCGCTTACCGTGGCCCCCCGGTGGGAAAGTCCTCGGTCCGGCCGAACCGCGGCAGGGACACAGCCTCCCGGGGGAGACTCGGGTGTGGCTCCGAGGCCCTCGGTCCCGGCGTGAACGAGGTAGCGGGTGCATTTCCTCCAATCGCGGCGGTGAAAGGTACCGGCCCTTTCCCCCCGCAGCCGGAGACCGCCTGTGTTCCAGCCTAGAAGGGCCGAAGATCGGGTAAGGCGTACATCTCTTCACCCAGGTCTCCGAAGTCTCGAGGATCGGCGGCGTGGCAAGCCGTGGAGGACACCATTTTGTGGCCCTATTCAGGTATTCCGCGCCCGTAATGGGCGCGGCTTTCTTCCTCCTTGTGCATATATTGTATTGTTTTCGTATATTGGCTGCCACTGTGAGTATATGCCGCATATTATTGAAAGCCTATTGCATGCCATAGAGCGTATATTGCTAAACGGCTTAGTGCTGCTTGCCTATTGAATACTAGGGGTGTGCATTCGGATTGACCGCATTAGTAAAACCCCCCCAAGCTGGCCAAAAGTTCTTTTTGGGCCGAACGAGCCGTCCGGCGCGAACGAGCCGGGAATCACGTGACGCCGGCGTCACTCGACGTGCCGCCGACGTCACATGCTTCTCGCCAAGGATTGCAGAAATGACGTCCTCACTCCTCGCTCGATCACCAGGGAGTTGTGGTAAGTCTGGGGGGGGGATTAAGGAGGGTGAGGGGGTTTAAATTTTTTTTTTGCACATATGTACATATACCCAACTCATTGGATTTTTTTTATGTCCATATTGGCCGCAAGTGGGACCCCCTTTCGGACATAAAAAATATGAACATAAAATTTTGCTCTGCACATCCCTATTGAATACCATTAAGCGTATATTGCTCTCTGCTTAGTGCTGTGTGCCTATTGCTATTTGTGCGCCTGTTTTATTACGCGCCTATTGACGCCGCGTATTATTGCTATTGTGCGCCTGGTGTATTGAGCGCCTACCACTGCCGCATATTATTACTATTGTGCGCCTGTTGTATTCAGCGCCTATTGCTGCCGCATATTATTACTATTGTGCGCCTGTAGTGTTGAGCGCCTATTGCTGCCGCATATTCTTACTATTGTGCGCCTGTTGTATTCAGTGCCTACTGCTGCCGCATATTCTTACTATTGTGCGCCTGTTGTATTCAGCGCCTTTTCCTGCCGCATATTATTACTATTGTGCGCTTGTTGTATTGAGCGCCTATTGCTGCCGCATATTATTATTATTGTGCGCCTGTTCTATTACGCGCCTCTTGCTGCCGCATATTATTATTATTGTGCGCCTGTTGTATTAAGCGCCTATTGCTGCCGCTTATTACCGCTATTGTGCGCCTGCTGTATTAAGCGCCTATTGCTGCCGCATATTATTGCGCGCTTGTTCTATTTGGTATGGATCAGCACGCAGCCGCATCCTCAGCAGCACAGCCGCTTGTCTCAGGCATTTCAGCCCTTGGCCTCTGCTCTGCATGCCACCTTAGAGCCACACGCAGTACTGAGCCGGACTCACTATGTGCCCAATGTGAGGCGGCAGGGGGACCCTCCGGCCAGGACCAGTCTCAGCCGCAGTTTCTTGACAGTTCCCCTGGGGCTACCCCGGATTTCGGGGGCAGTCTTGACCATTCGGGAATCCCGGGGGATCTTGTACCCCGGCGATTAGAGGCTGCTTCCATTTCCTGGGTGGATCTCTTTAAGGGGATTCATGCCTTCGTCCAGTTGCAGACGGCTTCCCATCCCGGCCCTACTGTCCCTGTTGCTCCGGTGGTTCCTGCTGTTGCTGCGGTTCCTGCGCTGGCTGCATCTGCGGCGCCTGCTGCGGCCGCCGCTACGGTGGCAGCGCCTAGGGATCCTGTGCCTGGACCCTCACAGCCTTATCGGGAGCGGGACCTCCCGCCACTGGACAGTCCAGATCAATCGGACCAGGAGGTTTTGCCGGACGAGTCCGACCTCCTGGATGAGGGGGACCTCCCCCCGGGGATTGAGCCATATAGAACCATGAGGCGGTTCTTCCCTAAGGAGGACCTCTCGGACCTCGTGACTCAGTATCTGGCGGAGTTGGATATCACTGGTCCCAGTGCTTCGGTACCTTCTGCGCAGAGCCCCCTGCTGGAAGGTCTTCGTCCTACAGCTCGCCATTTTCCTTTCTTGCAGGCAGCTCAGCAACTCATAGATTTGGAATGGGCGGCGCCGGCGGCTTCCTTCAAAGGGGGCCAGGCCCTGAAAAGCATGTACCCATTGGCACCGGCTCTCCAGGACCTGCTGGCATGTCCTCAGGTGGACGCCTTAATTAGCGCTGTGGTCAAGCGCACTACTATTCCAGTGGAAGGGGGGACGGCCCTCAGGGAGCCCCATGACAGACGAATGGACACCATTCTGAAACAAACTTTTGAGGTGGCAGCTCTTTCTTTGCGGATTGCGGCCTGCTGCACTGTGGTGACACGTGCCTGCTTGTCTCAGGTCAGGAACAACGCTCCGGCGGCTGACATGGAGTCCGCTCTTTCCTTCCTCACCGATGCCGCATCGGATTTGGTTCGCACTACAGCTAAGGGGATTTCATCCTCTGTAGCCACCAGGAGGCAGCTCTGGATCCGGCCGTGGTCAGCTGATGCGCCTTCAAAGTCTCGTCTCACCAGGTTACCCTTTCAGGGCTCGTTTCTGTTTGGCAGTGACCTTGATAAGCTAGCCACTACCTGGGGTACCTCTCCTGTGCCTAGACTTCTGGAAGATCGATCCAGGAGGGGACAGCGCTCCTTTCCACGGCCCTACAGGGGCAGGAGTTCCCAGCGCTTTGTTCCGTATAGAGGGCGCTATCAGGCGACTCGTCCTCCGGCCAGGAATCAGTCCTTTCGGCCCAAGCAGTGGAAGCGTGGGGCTGGCCCGGGCTCGGGCCCCGGTCGCGCCCCGCAATGAGAATTTTCCGATTCATCTGGGGAACGAAGCCATAGGGGGCAGGTTGACCCTCTTCTACCCCAGATGGGTCGAGATTACGTCGGACCAGTGGGTCCTCACCATTATCTGGGATGGATATTATCTGGATTTTCATCTTCTTCCTCCGGACAAGTTTGTGGAATCGTCATGTCCCCGGCACAAGAAGGCAGCGTTAGAAGCTACCCTGGCGAGGCTCCTGTCCTTGAACGCCATCCTCCCAGTACCTGCCTGGGAAGTGAATTCTGGACACTATTCCATTTATTTCATGGTACCCAAGAAAGGGGGCACTTTTCGGCCTGTGCTGGACCTCAAGTCAGTCAATCGCTACTTACGGGTACCGAGGTTTCGCATGGAAACTCTGCGCTCCGTCAAAGCCGCTGTCCAGCCCGGAGAATTCCTCATGGCATTAGACCTGTCAGAAGCATATCTTCATATTCTAATCCATCCGGATCATCAGCGCTACCTGCGCTTCAAGGTTCTGGGCCGCCACTTCCAGTTTCGGGCTCTACCCTTCGGGTTGGCCACGTCCCCACGGACATTCACCAAAGTGGTAGTAGTGGTGGCAGCGGCAATCAGGCGGGAAGGGATTCTGGTCCATCCCTACCTAGACGACTGGCTGATCAGGGCGAAATCTCGAGAGGAGAGCCTGCGGACAACCGACAGCGTGATCGCCCTTCTGGAAAGCTTGGGCTGAGTAATCAACCTCAGCAAGAGCTGCCTACTGCCTTCCCAGTCAATAGAGTATCTGGGAGTGCAGTTCGACACTCGGGCGGACACGGACAGTCTTACGACCAAGAGACAGTTGAAACTTCGACAACGTATCCAGTATCTGATGAGAGCCAGTCGGCCCATAGCCTGGGATTATCTGCAGGTTCTGGGTCTCATGGCATCCACCCTGGAAGTGGTGCCTTGGGCGCGGGCCCATATGAGACGTCTACAGCATTCCCTGCTCTCTCGCTGGAGCCCCCGTCGACGGGACTATTCCACGCACCTTCCTCTACCGGCCAGAGTTCGGACCCAGCTGCGGTGGTGGTTGCAGTCCAACCACCTGAGCAGGGGGTCGAAGATGTCCTCATCCACGTGGACCTTGCTCACCACGGATGCCAGCCTGAGCGGCTGGGTAGCACATTGCGAATTACTCACCGCGCAAGGGCGATGGAACAAGGAGGAGTCAACGTGGAACATCAATCGCCTGGAGGCCTGGGCAGTCTGCTTGGCATACCTTCGATTCGCTCACAGTCTACGGCACAGAAGCTGTCAGAGTGATGTCCGACAATGCCACCACAGTGGCCTACATCAACCGGCAGGGCGGAACCAGAAGCCGACAAGTATCTCTGGAGATCGCCCCACTGATGGTTTGGGCAGAGGCGAATCTGCAAGACATCTCCGCCGTCCACATTGCCGGGAAGGACAATACCACAGCAGACTTCCTCAGCAGAGAAAGCCTGAATCCAGGAGAGTGGCAGCTGTCCCCCACAGCTTTCCAGATGATTGTCGATCATTGGGGGATTCCGACCATGGATTTACTGGCGGACAAGTCCAATGCTCAAGTACCCAGATACTTCAGCCGCAGGCGCGACCCGTTCTCGCACGGCATCGATGCCCTGGTTCAGCCATGGCCTCCAGGGACTCTACTATATGCCTTTCCTCCGTGGCCTCTGCTGGGCGCCCTCATCCACAAGATTCAGACACACCGGGGCCTAGTTCTTCTAGTGGCACCAGACTGGCCAAGAAGACCCTGGTACGCGGACATGAGAAGACTACTGGCAGGGGACCCTCTTCCCCTGCCTCCTCTCTGGGACCTTCTACGTCATGGTCCCATTCTACACGAGGATCCAGCTCAATTCTCTCTTACGGTCTGGCCCTTGAGAGGGCTAGACTGAAGAAAAGAGGTTACTCGGGGCCCGTGATTGATACACTCCTCCGAGCTCGCAAGTTTTCCACATCCCTCACCTACGTACGGATCTGGAGAGTGTTTGAAGCATGGTGCGACACTCACGGCACCAATCCACATGCCACCACCATACCTATTGTGTTGGATTTTCTGCAGGATGGGCTTCAGAAGGGTCTCTCCCTCAGCTCCATCAAAGTTCAGGTAGCGGCACTGTCTTGCTATGGTCCCAGGAGGGATGACAAAACCATCGCCAAGCACCCAGATGTATCTCGTTTCCTGTTGGGTGTCAAGCATATTCGTCCGCCACTAAAGTGGCCTGTGCCTTTATGGAATCTTAATCTTGTTTTGGATTTCCTCGCGGGATCCACCTTCCGACCCCTTTGGGGCTTGTCTCTCCGGTCTCTCACCTTGAAGTTGGTGTTCTTGCTGGCGGTGTGTTCCACACGCTGCATCTCGGAGCTACAAGCACTGTCCTGCCATGATCCCTTTCTACGAATAACTCCGGAGGCTATCCATCTTCGGACGGTTCCCTCCTTTCTCCCTAAAGTGGTTTCACAGTTTCATCTTAACCAAACTATATCCTTGCCTACCACGGTAGGTTTGAAGAAATCTGAAGAAGGCCGTTTATTACGCCATCTCGACATCGGTAGATTGCTGCCCCGGTATCTGGACGTGACACAAGACCTGCGAAAGACGGACCACCTGTTGGTCCTACACAGTGGGAAGAAGCAAGGTGAAGCGGCCTCTCGGCCCACCATTGCCCGCTGGATTAAAGAAGTTGTCAGAGCAGCCTACGTGGAGGCTGGGAAGGCTCATTCTACCAGAGCGGTTCCGATTCACATCTCTAGCAGTTATTTGGCGCAAAACTGGTGGCGATAAGGGTCCTTACCGTTCACCGCCAGCGATGTCTCCGTGGCGTCGGCCCTGGTGCCTCCCAGACTCCTCCTTATCCGGGGTCGTCTCCTCCCCGACTCTGCCCCGATCACCTATTGAATTGCTAGTAGATTTCAAAAGATTAGGAATAGGCTGATGGATAATGGTCAACAGTCTCCATATTAGTCAATACCAAAAAAAAAAAAAAAAAGAGATGGGAACATGAAAATGTATCTAATGAGAAACTCTGACTTACAAGCAACTTCAGGTATGAAAACCTTTCAATTCTGCAACGTCTTACACTGTCATAATTTATAAGGCTAGGGTTTTTGAATGCAAAATTAAATTCTGTTAGCAGCAAGTACAGTATTACACCATGCTGTTAAAGTTATGCTGTTGCAAAACCAAAGGATTTGATGGGGTGTACAGTTTTTCCCTCAAGGCCAAAAATGTAATTATGAAAAAGTTCTGAACTGCAAAACAGTCTTGTCAGCTCTTTCTATGAAAGATAAAAGATCCCTTTTGGTAAAGTTATAGAGAAGAGGAGGATACAATCAGAAAAAAATATAAAACCATAATAGGTAGAAAACAAATATGAGGAAAGAAAAAGAGAAAATGAAATAAATGTAAAATGGATTGGGGCAAATTAATTGTTTAATTAGTAAATTCTGGTTCTTTACCTCATCTGTATGTTTCTTACTCATATGTAATGATTTCTACTTATTAATCTGTTGATTAATTGTGTTGAATCTAGGAACAAGGGCCTGAATTATTAAGCTATTTTCTGTTTAAGGAATGGGAAAAGAAATATTGGGTTCTCAATCAGACTTATAGCCATTATTAAATGAACTGTTACCAAATTCAGTAACAATCACATTTCACAGTTTCTACAAATTATAGACAATGTTTTAAAAAATCTTTAAAAATAGACATTGCATTGAAGAAACCATTTTGAAACAGGATCTTATATGTTTAATATCATACAAAAATACAAACATGTTGCACTGAATAAGATAAATAAGAGACAAACATCTGGGACAAAGTCAAGACCAATTTATTTTCAGATTCTTCACACTATGGGAGACTTTATTTCATTCACAAAAATTCCTGATGTTCTAACTAAAATATGTTGTAAAATGCTAGTAACTCACAAAAAGGGGAGCTAATTAATTATAGAAAAAAATTTTGAAAAAAAATTTGCTCTGTTTATTAATATAATCAATCTGTTGTTATTTTTATTATTTTTTGTTATATTGCTTTTTATTTTGTTTTTTATATTTTATTTTGACTTCAAGACTAATTGGCAACATATGAATGCGCATTGCTTGACAGACCCCATCAAAGATAGAAAAGCAGCTGCATCAGTAAGCCAGACGGCGTCTCTTAATGTTGTATAAAGAGCGCCAGGACTTCTCAATCACTTGCAGTTACTTTTCAAATGTTATAATTTTGAAAGACCAACCGGACTGATTTGAAAAAGTCTCATGCGAAGGCACAGTCTATAAACACCAGTCTTGCTGAATCTCCAAAGATGCAGTAACTTCGTTGTAAGATACGGAATAACAAGCTAAAGCTGCGGCTCTACTGCGGCCGAAGTTTCGCTGTAAACCAGCTTCATCAGGAGCCTAAGATCACACCATCATATAGTTCCGTCTTGTCAGAAAACAATGCAATGTGTTTCTAAAGGCACAGCTTATGCTGTTGCAGCCTTTTTCAAGTTGCGTCTTCAATGTCTTGTCATTTCTAATATCCTATCGATAAAGAATACACAATATATAATTAAAAATCACATGTACTTATCTTGTAACGGAGCAAAAAGGAAGAAGAATCCTTACTCAGGACCATTTGGTCTCCCACACAAATTCAAGAAGACAGCACTCAAGCAGCATTCGCGCCAAATTTCACAATCCGAACAGATGCTAGCGTGGCCAATGGGAGGGCAATAACGTGATGACGTGTTGATCTGAAATCAGTCAAAGGAACACCTGTAGTTCTGAATTAGAATTCAAGCCTTGCGGTTGTAGAGTCTGTAAACGGTGTATCCAACGTTGTTCAGTTTGAAGAAGGAGGCGGTCAAAATCGCCTCCGCGCCATGAAGGAAAAATCTGTTCTAAAACACAGACACGCAATTCATCAAAGGAATGAGATAGTTCTTGACAATGAACCACCAAGGGAGCCGTGACTCGACCGTGGGTCAAACAGGAACGATGTTCTATGATTCGAGTCTTTAAAGAACGTTTAGTTTTACCCACATAGATTTTCAAACAAGGGCATTGAATCATGTATATTACACCCACAGAGAGACAAGTGGTGACTGATTTTAAAGACAAAGTGAAATTAATAGTAGCAAATGTGATCGAAGTAACATTCATCATCACGTGACAGATGGAGCACTGACCACAGGCTTGATGGGAACCCAATTCTATATTAGCGAGGACAAAGTGAAAACTTATAATCGAAAAGTTATGTTTGATACTAATAGCGATGACTCTTCAGGTGATGATCTAACGAGAGCTTCAGCTCCTTCAGGACCAATTCAAACTTCTACTGGAGAGAATCGTTTTTTAGAATCTCGAGGCCGGGGAGGCCGGCGTCAACACAGAACCAGAGGAGGCAACAGAACGTGGTCCAATCGTCAGCACAACACACGACAAACTCGTCAACAAACCAACAGGGATCCCTAATTTTGAATTTATCCAGTCATTCACTTACCATATCACAGATGAAAGTCCTTGAGAAAGGGCTTTCATTTATACCTACTCCCAAACCTAAACTTTTTGATTTAGAGGTAGCGGTGTTTAAATTCATCCGCAAATTATATTTAAAACCATTTTTCAGCAATACTAGCAATATGGACATATCTATTCTTAAAAACAAATCCACATGGTGCCCACCTAGGCCTCCTGACCCAGTTATCCACACTTACCACCAAGTAATATTACGTCAAATAAGTGATAATTTTACTAGTCATCATAATTACTCAAATCTGACAAAAAGTGAGTTTGAAGCTATACAGGAATTAAGAAATAACAATGACTTAATAATCAAACCCGCAGACAAAGGGGGAAAAATAGTGGTGCTAGACTGGCTTAAATATACATCTGAAGTGAAACGTCAATTACAAGACTCTCGGTTTTACTTACCCCTAACTTTGGATCCTACTGAAGACATAATGCAACAAATTGATACCATCGTCACATCAGGGCTGCAAGAAGGTTTTTTAACCACAAAAGAAGCTGCATTTTTTAAACGATTGCACCCCAGGGTGCCCTTGTTCTATATCCTACCTAAGATCCATAAGAATTTGGATAACCCACCGGGGAGGCCTATTGTCTCTGGGAGAGATTCAGTATTAGAACCACTCTCGCAATTTATAGATTTTTTTCTAGCTCCTTTTGTTCCATTACTCCCATCTTATGTACGTGATTCCCAACAAATGATTTTACACCTTGAACAGATCCATTGTGACACTTCGAATATTTCATTGATAACTCTTGATGTGGAATCCCTTTACACATGTATCCCACAGACAGAAGCTATCAATATTGCTTTTGAATATTTTGAATTGCGCCCCCGCCCGCATTGTATTCCTTCGGAGTTCCTGGTATCATTATTACAATTGGCACTGCAAAAAAACTTTTTTGCTTTTGAAAAACAATTTTTTCAGCAGATACGGGGTACCGCCATGGGGGCCACCATGGCACCGGACCTAGCCAATCTTTACATGGGTCAATTTGAGAAGCTGTGGATATACAATAATAATCCTTTTTCCAAATTCATCAAATCGTGGCATCGCTACATAGATGATATTCTTGTATTGTGGGTGGGCACCAAGACTGATTTTGAAATTTTCTGTAATTGGATAAATTCTTTGAATTCATATCTCAAATTTACATCTGATTTTCAAAATCATGAGATTGTCTTTTTAGACATATTGATAACAAAGACGACTAAAGGTTTCATTACACAACTACACAGGAAACCTGTCAGTAGTAACACTTTACTACATTTTACCAGTGCTCATCCAAAACACCTTAAAGAAAATTTGCCCACCAGTCAATTTTTTAGAGCAAGGCGCTTATGTACAACCATGCAGGATTTCAAAGATCAATCAAAGACATTATCAGAGCGTTTTCAGAAAAGGGGTTATCCCCTCAGCTGCATAAAAAAAGCGTACACTCGTGCAAAATATACCCATCGGGACTGGCTTTTCTTGCCTAAACAAAGAAGCTCTGAAGAATTAGACATTCTTACATGTGTCATTCCATTTTCCTCGATGGCCTCGACTGTAAAATCTATCATTTTGAATAATTGGCACATTCTACAGAGCCACACAGAATTTGAGCACACACCATTATGTACATATACCCGTGGTGCTAACTTAAAAGATCAGTTAGTGCCGACGGACTCTACACCACGCATTACTAATATAGAATTGGGTTCCCATCAAGCCTGTGGTCAGTGCTCCATCTGTCACGTGATGATGAATGTTACTTCGATCACATTTGCTACTATTAATTTCACTTTGTCTTTAAAATCAGTCACTACTTGTCTCTCTGTGGGTGTAATATACATGATTCAATGCCCTTGTTTGAAAATCTATGTGGGTAAAACTAAACGTTCTTTAAAGACTCAAATCATAGAACATCGTTCCTGTTTGACCAACAGTCGAGTCACGGCTCCCTTGGTGGTTCATTGTCAAGAACTATCTCATTCCTTTGATGAATTGCGTGTCTGTGTTTTAGAACAAATTTTTCCTTCATGGCGCGGAGGCGATTTTGACCGCCTTCTTCTTCAAACTGAACAACGTTGGATACACCGTTTACAGACTCTACAACCGCAAGGCTTGAATTCTAATTCAGAACTACAGGTGTTCCTTTGACTGATTTCAGATCAACACGTCATCACGTTATTGCCCTCCCATTGGCCACGCTAGCATCTGTTCGGATTGTGAAATTTGGCGCGAATGCCGCTTGAGTGCTGTCTGTCTTCTTGAATTTGTGTAGGAGACCAAATGGTCCTGAGTAAGGATTCTTCTTCCTTTTTGCTCCGTTACAAGATAAGTACATGTGATTTTTAATTATATATTGTGTATTCTTTATCGATAGGATATTAGAAATGACAAGACATTGAAGACGCAACTTGAAAAAGGCTGCAACAGCATAAGCTGTGCCTTTAGAAACACATTGCATTGTTTTCTGACAAGACGGAACTATATGATGGTGTGATCTTAGGCTCCTGATGAAGCTGGTTTACAGCAAAACTTCGGCCGCAGTAGAGCCGCAGCTTTGAATTCATATCTCAAATTTACATCTGATTTTCAAAATCATGAGATTGTCTTTTTAGACATATTGATAACAAAGACGACTAAAGGTTTCATTACACAACTACACAGGAAACCTGTCAGTAGTAACACTTTACTACATTTTACCAGTGCTCATCCAAAACACCTTAAAGAAAATTTGCCCACCAGTCAATTTTTTAGAGCAAGGCGCTTATGTACAACCATGCAGGATTTCAAAGATCAATCAAAGACATTATCAGAGCGTTTTCAGAAAAGGGGTTATCCCCTCAGCTGCATAAAAAAAGCGTACACTCGTGCAAAATATACCCATCGGGACTGGCTTTTCTTGCCTAAACAAAGAAGCTCTGAAGAATTAGACATTCTTACATGTGTCATTCCATTTTCCTCGATGGCCTCGACTGTAAAATCTATCATTTTGAATAATTGGCACATTCTACAGAGCCACACAGAATTTGAGCACACACCATTATGTACATATACCCGTGGTGCTAACTTAAAAGATCAGTTAGTGCCGACGGACTCTACACCACGCATTACTAATATAGAATTGGGTTCCCATCAAGCCTGTGGTCAGTGCTCCATCTGTCACGTGATGATGAATGTTACTTCGATCACATTTGCTACTATTAATTTCACTTTGTCTTTAAAATCAGTCACTACTTGTCTCTCTGTGGGTGTAATATACATGATTCAATGCCCTTGTTTGAAAATCTATGTGGGTAAAACTAAACGTTCTTTAAAGACTCAAATCATAGAACATCGTTCCTGTTTGACCAACAGTCGAGTCACGGCTCCCTTGGTGGTTCATTGTCAAGAACTATCTCATTCCTTTGATGAATTGCGTGTCTGTGTTTTAGAACAAATTTTTCCTTCATGGCGCGGAGGCGATTTTGACCGCCTTCTTCTTCAAACTGAACAACGTTGGATACACCGTTTACAGACTCTACAACCGCAAGGCTTGAATTCTAATTCAGAACTACAGGTGTTCCTTTGACTGATTTCAGATCAACACGTCATCACGTTATTGCCCTCCCATTGGCCACGCTAGCATCTGTTCGGATTGTGAAATTTGGCGCGAATGCCGCTTGAGTGCTGTCTGTCTTCTTGAATTTGTGTAGGAGACCAAATGGTCCTGAGTAAGGATTCTTCTTCCTTTTTGCTCCGTTACAAGATAAGTACATGTGATTTTTAATTATATATTGTGTATTCTTTATCGATAGGATATTAGAAATGACAAGACATTGAAGACGCAACTTGAAAAAGGCTGCAACAGCATAAGCTGTGCCTTTAGAAACACATTGCATTGTTTTCTGACAAGACGGAACTATATGATGGTGTGATCTTAGGCTCCTGATGAAGCTGGTTTACAGCAAAACTTCGGCCGCAGTAGAGCCGCAGCTTTAGCTTGTTATTCCGTCTCTTACAACGAAGTTACTGCATCTTTGGAGATTCAGCAAGACTGGTGTTTATAGACTGTGCCTTCGCATGAGACTTTTTCAAATCAGTCCGGTTGGTCTTTCAAAATTATAACATTTGAAAAGTAACTGCAAGTGATTGAGAAGTCCTGGCGCTCTTTATACAACATTAAGAGACGCCGTCTGGCTTGCTGATACAGCTGCTTTTCTATCTTTGATGGGGTCTGTCAAGCAATGCGCATTCATATGTTGCCAATTAGTCTTGAAGTCAAAATAAAATATAAAAAACAAAATAAAAAGCAATATAACAAAAATAATAAAAATAACAACAGATTGATTATATTAATAAATAGAGCAAAAATGTTTTCTATAATTAATTACCTCCTCTTTTTGTGAGTTGATTGTTTTTTTGGGTTCGCTTAGCTCTTTTGTTTCTTCTGTAAAATGCTAGTAGCCATATTAGCTCTGGAGACAACAGGATCATTTCTAGATAGTTTAACTTTTTTAAAGGTCCAACAAAAAAGATGTGAAATATCAGAGTCTGCGTGCTTACTATTATACAGGATAACGATCGAAAGGGTAATAGGGAGGGGTAGCTTAAATTGAGATTGGACGACGGACAAAGGAGCAAGTGCCAGCTGCTAACGTTAAATATCATAGGATTCCTGCTGAATTGTGAATTCTCAAAACCTCATGTACAACAGCTGCTTAAAAAAATTATAAACCGTGGAAGGCTAAAACCCCTATTAACCCAAGCTCACTTTCGAACTGTTCTCCAAGCGCTAATATTCGCTAGCACAAACTATTGTAACACACTTTTCCTGAGATTACCATATACAACATTAAGACCACTACAAATCTTACAGAACTCTGCAGCCAGAATACTAACTGGAAAAAGTAGAAGGGATCACATCACTCAAACACTCGCCGAATTACACTGGCTGCCAATTGAACAAAGAGTACAATTTAAAATACTATGCACAATCCACAAACTAATCAATGAAGAAAATACCGATTGGCTAAACACTGCACTACAACTACATGTCCCCCAGAGAAATCTCAGATCAGCCAATGAAGCTCTACTAACCCATACCCTCTGTAAAGACAGCTAAACTGACCCAAGTGAGAGAGAGAGCACTATCCTTAGGCGGTCCAATATAATGGAACACAATGCCACTCAAAATAAGATTAATGAGAGATCTAAAACTCTTCAAAAAAAGTTTAAAAACTTGGCTCTTCAAAAAAGCTTTTCAAAATGAGAGTGGGGAGTAAGTAATACTAATGAACAAGAAAAAGAATTCCTAAACACAGTTAAAAGTCACCAAATAACATATATGCTTTCTTTATTACTTTTTCTCATACTTAAGTATTAATTTAAGAAAAGTACAGTATATCTCATGTTTAATGGAATTTCCAATCCACATTCCATATAGTAATATTATTTGAATCATGTAACCGAAAATGTATTGGCACCTACTAGATAATTTATAAACCAATCCAAACTTATTTATGTGCCTATCTGTAAACCATTGTGATGGTATATCACTAAACGACGGTATAGAAAAGATTTCAAATAAATAAATAAATAGATAAACTAAAACATGCAAAAGTGTACTGAAAAATTGTATTTTTCAAGGAATAAAATAAATTAATTAAACAAACAATACATAGCAACAGCAGTACATTTACATATTTTGTTGGTAATATTGTGAGATCTTTCTGACATGATTTAGCAATATATTATCAATTGTTAACAAAGTTTTGTTTGACCACATTATTTCCACAAGTATTGTCAAAAGAAAAGATGTCAAGTTACATTGAGATGCTCCACCATTTTTTTAAATAGTCTATCTTAGTTGTAAGATTCATCCATACTGCAATCACTAAGGATATGTCATAGATTTGCCTACCATGTAGCCTCTCTGTGCTCTGGTCTTTCCTGCTATGACTCCTCACCTGCCAAGGCCTTCAATGAGCCTCACCACCAGCCTTGCTAAGCTCCTCCTCGCTGCTCTCACAACACTCAAGTCCCAGCCCTATGTAGCCCAGACTTGCCAGAACCACATTGCCTCTTCATGGAGTGACCTTTGGCTCTCTCACCTGGCCATTCTTGTCTTGTACCTTGCCTTGAGGCCTTTGGGCCTGCTTCTGTCTTGAACCTTACCTTGCTGTCTATCTAGGCCATTCCTTGCTCTTTGTTCTGTGGCCTACTCGAAGCCTTGCCTTGCTTTGTCTTTTGGTCACTGGGTCTGCTCTAGTCTCATAGCTGGCCTTGCGGCTTTCTGGTCTCATTGTACCTAGGGGCCTTCAGGCCTATAGCCTAGTGGCCTATGGACCTCCAGTCTTATAACCTTTGGGCTTTTATGTTTCTTTTCTGTCTTGTCTTGTCTAGTCCTATCCTGTCTACTGTGTCCAGTCCTGTCTTTGTTTGATCTTGTCATGCCCTGCCCAATCCAGCCTTGTTATTGCCTGCCTAGCTCTGTATCAGTATCCTGCCCTTGCCCAGTATCCCTGTCTCAGTCTGTTTTTGTATCCTGTTCCAGTTCCTGCCTAGCCTTGCTCCATCTATCCTGCCTTGCTACAGCCTGTTGAGCCTTGCACCAGCCTCTCTAGCCTAGTTTCAGCCTGTCTGGACTCACCATGATGTACTGCCACCACAGAGACCTACTGGTGCATAGAACCCAAGGTACCAACCTGCAGGGAAGTGGCTGGCTAGACGTAATTCCGGCTTTGTCTGGTTTAGTGTCCTGCCTTGCAGTTCTGCACCGCTTCTGGGGTGGTGTACTCAGATCATAGCAACCGTGACAGAATGAAGGGGCCAATTCATATCCACAGGTATGAGTATAGGATCTTTAGTCTAGCTGTTGAATCCAAAACAGATTTTTCTGCTACCAATAATAGTAGTTATATTCTTGCCTTAGCAACTCATTTTGTTTCTATATTTACTTTTCCTTGCCCTGTTTGCAAAATTCAGTATGCATTACAAAATACCACTGCAAAATTTTAAATCATTGTAATCTTCATATCCCCATTGACATAAAATCAATCATGTCAGTGATAGGAAAATGCAGAGCAGATAATGTAAATGGGTCCAAAATTGGCCAGGTTGGCACTGGCAGTGCCAGCAAGAACCAAAAAATTAGTCCTTCATCTAAGTTGAAGCAGGAATTCTTTTGGACTACTAAGGTAGCAGAAGTCAGCTTTATGCCAAAGAAACTGACACATGGAGATGATCATGTGCCATTGCAGAGTAGGATCATGTCAGTCAATGTGGTACCTTTAGAGCTCATGTCCTCTGTGGCATCCTTAAAAGGCTTCAGGAAATCTATCAGCTGCTTCATCACTGCCCAATAATAAGGCCCAAGGGGCAATTCACACCTATTCACACCCAATAATAATGCCAATAATTCACACCCAATAATAATAATGCCAATAATTCACAGTAATAATAAACAATAATAATGCCAATAATTCTCACCCAATAATAATGCCCAAGGGGCAATTCAACACCAAAACACCAAAACATTTAAAAAATAACTCAAAACATGGCTCTTCAGGCAAGCCTTCAAAGATGGAATCGGCTAATTACACAACATAATTAACCACTGACTGTTTGTTTATTTATTTATTTATGTAAGTGTTTTTATATACCGGGATACGTTGGGAACATCATCTCGGTTCACAGAAAACTAAAACTGTAACAGGCTTTACAGAGAACAATTAACAAAGTGAAAGTAAATAAAGTAAACCGTGATAAGTTTGAACAAGTAACACAACATGCTTTATAGCTAACTGGTTATAAAGAGAACGATAATTCAGAATAAGCATGAATATTTGGAATAGATGGCAGGGAGAGCATTTACAGGGATTATGTTGAAGCGGTTAAGTTAAATGAGGGTAGTAAGGCATAATAGTAACAAATGTATATTAACAAAAGTAACAAATAATATCTCTGATGATTATATGACGGATGACGGTTAACTCTCTATTATTATTTAAAATGTTGATATTCAATATTTAATCATAGGTTTAATTGGCATCGATACTTGTTGACTATAAACAACTTGCTACCGGTGTCATAATCCGACCATATCTTTTACCTTCCCTGTTGCACTGTTTTACCAGCTGTTACTTAACTTGAAATTAGGGATGTGAATTGTTTTTTGACGATTTAAAATATCGTCCGATATATTTTAAATCATCAAAAATCGTTAGAGGCGATATATAATAGGAATTCCCCCGATTTATCGTCAAAAATCGTAAATCGGGGGAAGGGGAAGGGGGAGGGCGGGAAAACCAGCACACTAAAACAACCCTAAAACCCACCCCGACCCTTTAAAATAAATCCCCCACCCTCCCAAACCCCCCAAAATGTCTTAAATTACCTGGGGTCCAGTGGGGGGGTCCCGGTGTGATATTCCACTCTCAGGCCATGGGTGCGTTGATAGAAATGGTGCCGGCGCTACCTTTGCCCTGTGCAAAGGTAGCGCCGGCGCCATTTTGGTTCCTGTCCCCCAACGTCACGAGCGTAAGAGATCGCTCCCGGACCCCCGCTGGACCCCCAGGGACTTTTGGCCAGCTTGGGGGGGCCTCCCCCCCAAGCTGGCCAAAGTATTGCAAAAATGGCCCGAGTATTGCAAAATGGTGCCGAGTATTGCAAAATGGCCCGAGTATTGCAAAATGGTGCCGGCCGTATGGCCATATTGCCGTATTGCAAAATGGTGCCGGCCGTATGGCCGTATGGCCGGCGCCATTTTGCAATACGGCAACACGATTCGAGTGCAGGAGGTCGTTCCCGGACCCCCGCTGGACTTTTGGCAAGTCTTGTGGGGGTCAGGAGGCCCCCCCAAGCTGGCCAAAAGTCCCTGGGGGTCCAGCAGGGGTCCGGGAGCAATCTCCTATGCTCGTGACGTCGGGGGACAGGAACCAAAGTAGCGCCGGTGCCATTTCTATCAACGCACCCGTGGCCCGAGAGTGGAAGATCACACCTGGACCCCCCCACTGGACCCCAGGTAATTTAAGACATTTTGGGGGGGTTCGGGAGGGTGGGGGATTTATTTTAAAGGGTCGGGGTGGGTTTTAGGGTTGTTTTAGTGTGCCGGTTTTCCCGCCCTCCCCGATTTTCGATTTATACGATATTTAAAAAAACAAAACCGCGATGATCCGATTCCCTCCCTCCCCCAGCCAAAATCGATCATTAAGACGATCGATCACACGATTCACATCTCTACTTGAAATATGCTCCATAACTTGTAATACGATGCTCTATCAGTTGTTCCATAACTTGTTGTTCCATAACTTGTAATATATTGTTTCTATCAGTTGCTTCCCAAATTGTAATATGTTGTTGTACCTGTAAACCGGAGTGAAGGCATCTAGCTAAACTTCGGTATATAAAAGCCTATAAATAAATAAATAAATACAATCCTTATTTCCTGACATAGATTGTGAATGAGTGTAGGCAGCTCCACTAACTGCTCCAGCCAATATCTACAATGGGGCTCTTGAGAGGTTTTCCAATTTCATCTTGATTCTCTCGGAGAAGCTGCCCTGCCTTTACATTTCTCTGGAAGTGTCTTACAATTTGTCTGCACTTCTTTTAAAGCTGTGCTAATAATTAATTCTGATATGTCTCAGACCCCAGCACCAGGGCATCCTTCACTACCAGATGCAGAGAATGTACAAAACATCAGATTCTCTCTAAAAATATTAGTGCCATTGTCTAATCTATGACAAAAATATCAGCATTTTAACTAGCTTTCCTGTCTAGCTGTCAACCCTCCAACATCTGTCATATGGCTGATAGAATATTTGCTGAGATATGAGACTGATCCATTGACTGAGTGTGGAGCAATGCCCACCTGCTCTCTGTTCATCCATTCTTGTTAGATCTGCTGCCTGCCCATACCTAGCAAGGTCCCACCAGTTTGCAGTCAATGAGAGATAAAAGTGTGTAGTATTCATAAAGGTCCAGATGTCATAAGAACATAAGAACATGCCATACTGGGTCAGACCAAGGGTCCATCAAGCCCAGCATCTTGTTTCCAACAGTGGCCAATCCAGGCCATAAGAACCTGGCAAGTACCCAAAAACTAAGTCTATTCCATTTTATCGTTGCTAGTAATAGCAGGTAATGGACTTCTCCTCCAAACTGGCTAACAGATGATGTAAGGATGGCAAAAGGTGAACACAGTGGTAAAGGAAGTAATAGATACTAAATAATAATCAATAAATGCTAAATATTAAAAATAAATAAATAAATAGGACAATAAAATATAATTTTTAGACATACAAATTAAAATAAAACAATGTGATACACAACAGAAAATATCATTAAAATACACAAAACTACATGGCCATGTTTTAACAACAGTGCCTGTATCAGGGTTAAATTATATGGAAACCACAAATGGAACATGGGGTCAGATTAGCTGGTATATCTGTGGAACAGAAAAGCATACTAAAAATGCCTCAACTATATAAATAGGACTAATAACCTAGAGGTCTCATTAGGCACTGTACTTACTCAAAAGTCATAAAACCAGCTTGTGTGGAAGCTACTGCAGGAACAGCTAGTATAATTCAACTGTAAATCTGATATTGATCATCAGAAAACTGATATGCAAAGGACTGTGGTCTCTAAAACATAAAATAAATATTTAAAAAAACTCTTGAAAAAAACAAAACATCCTAAAAAACAAAATATATTGTAAGGTAAAACATAGCTAAATGTAATGGACTCAGACCGAGGCTGGGACTTGGCATTCCAGATTCCAACTCCTTGTCCCTATCAGCCCTCTTCAGTTTTCTACTGTGAGCCTCAATGCCCAGTCTGCAGTAGTCCTTTTGCTCATTCAGTATATACATTTTGATAATCAAAAATGTTGTGCAATCTAAAATATTGCCACATTTTGAATTTTATGGGACAATTAAACCTTTCAACCACTGCTGCTTTCACATCATTATTGGTCATAAAATGATGAATACTGTCGGGCGGATTGTAAATGCCCTGCGCGCCGGCGTGCCTATTTTGCATAGGCCGCCGGCACGCGTAGAGCCCCGGGACGCACGTAAGTCCCGGGGCTTTCTAAAAGGGGCGGGCAGGGGGCATGTCTAAAATGACACGGCGTTTCGGGGGCATGACGTGGCGTTGCAGGGGCGGGACCGGGGGAGTGGCGCCGGCCCGGGGGCGTGGTCGAGGCCTCCAGACCAGCCCCTGAGTCGGGTGATCGCGCACCAGCAGCCCACTGGCACTCATAGATTTACGTCTGCTTTTAGCAGGCGTAAATCGTGGAACAAAGGTAAGGGGGGGGGGGGTTTAGATAGGGCCGGGGGGGTGGGTTAGGTAGGGGAAGGGAGGGGAAGGTGGGGGGAGGGCGAAGGAAAGTTCTCTCCGAGGCCGCTCCGAAATCGGAGCGGCCTCGGAGGGAACAGGCAGCGCGCGCTGGGCTCGGCGCGCGCAGGTTGCACAAATGTGCACCCCCTTGCACGCGCCAACCCCAGATTTTATAAGATACGCGCAGCTACGCACATATCTTATAAAATCCAGCGTACTTTTGTTTGCGCCTGCTGCGCGAACAAAAGTACACGATCGCGCAAATTTAGAAAATCTACCCCTCTGTGTTTTAACAAATACTTCAGAGAACTATTTACAAACTCTTTATCCTTGTCTATTTGTATTTTATTGGGAATACAACTGCTACTAAATATGAGGTCCATATTCAAAAGCACTTAGCTGGTAAACTTAGAAGTTGGCTGGCTAATTTAAAATGTGGGCACATATCCCACTAAATTCTAGCTGCCTAATAAATAAGATGACTAGAATTTAGTTGAATAGGTTAGGGATATTCTAGGAACATAACTGGGAGGATTTGAGTTAGCTGGGTACATTAACTGGTTAACTCTGATATTCAGAGTTAGCCAGATGACTTAGCCAGCTAAGGGCCTGATTCACTAAGGAATTTCTCCTATTATATGTCTATGGGAAAATGCCTTGATGTATCAAGCCCAAAAAGCAGTCCAAACGTTAGCCACTTATAGTTAGCCGGCTAACGGGGTCATTTTCTAAAGGGATTGCTTGCGAAAACTGCTAGCGTGTGTGTGTTTCATAGGACCTCATCGGCTTTTACATTCCCAGTTTTTCAATTAGTCCACCAATTTGTCCAATTAATAGCAAGATCTGTCAGACCTCTCTAGTTCTTCCTCTTACATACAACCTAATTGATCTGGGCCACTCACCCTGTCCTGTAAGCCCTAAAACTCGAGCTCTACTGACTTGCTCCTCATCAGGAGCAGCAGTAACGTTACATGGATATCTAGTGTATGCGTGCTGCAGTTTTTGGCCCCACCCTGAAATACCTATATCCTATCAATTCCTCGCCCCTTTTCTGCCTCCTTATTCCTTTGTGTTCATGGATATTTTGCTGCTTTTTAAAATCTGTGTTGCTCGCACGTGGCCCACATATGCACATATGTGGGCATTTTTGCATGAAAATCACTTTTAAAATCGACCTGTCAGTGTTTCAAGGAACAGCATTGCTAGTCCTGAATTTGTCTTCTCAATGGTTTGCTGTCTCATGTTTATTATATTAAGCGATTATATTAAGCGATGTGTCATCGTCCTGAAGTGATGCATGAAAATAAAGTTGGACTTGAATAAATCAGTGCATTTTAAAACATGCATGCATTAAGGAAATTACCAGTTTTGCAGATTAGTCTATTAGTTCACCCAATCTTTCTCCAGGTCATCAAGACCTTACTGGATCTTCAGCCTCAGTTCCTTTCAGTTCATTCAGACCTCCCACTGAATCAGTACTGCACAATAAACACGTTTAATATCATTTACATTAGCTAATTAGAAGGTGAAAAATATGCAAGTAAATTGGAAAATGTATTCATGTGTCTTTTAAAATAGCAACTTATGAGTGTAAATGTTTGCCATGCCACAGAACGCATCTAGACCACTCCATATATATATATATATATATATATATATATATATATATATACATGTCAAAGTGAAAATATGTATTTTACACTTTTATAAAATACGGAATATGCAAGTAGGATTACACATATGATCATTTTTATGCACACAGGTTTTGAAAATTAACCCCGAAGAGTTTAAAGAAACAGAATAAGATGAGGGCATCACAGTAGTTGTTCATATATGGCAGTAGAAAAGCTAACATTGCCTCTGCACAAACCCCATATACATGTTTGAAAATTACCCCTGGAGGGTGGGGACAAACTGTTTTCTAAAACCTGCATATTAAGGTTTTCACTAAATGAATTTAAACTGATATATGTTATAAAACACATGTTATAAAATACAAATAAATGCATATTGATCTACATACCACAGAAAAAAGCATTCCCATAAGGACAATCTGTCTTTGTTGCCATTTATAGCAAAAGAATCAATGACATCGTCAGCTTTTAATCCTTTTGGTAGCACTGAATTTATAGTTTAGATTATTAGTTTGACAGTTTAAACTGCTGTTTCCTAAAAAGATTTCTCAATTCTTCTATGTAGAAAAAGGTTTGTTTGTAAGCTGCTGAAATAAAAGTTAATGTCATGCTAATACATACAACTATGTACAAATCAAAAAGCTCATCTTGCTATGATCAGAGCACAGTCCAAAATTCAAGTCTAGAGTTAACATCCTGTCTCCCTGATTACTTTCTTTCAAAAAGATGACACACTTAATGAAGTTTGACAGATGGATTCTTTTCATAAATCCCATAGTGAATGCCCATAGGCAGAATGCCCTCTTTGACCAGAAATTATTTCTATTTTGAATTAAATGTAGATACACCATTAAGGATGTTACAAGAGCCAAGTGAAAAGTACAATTAAAAGGGCAATTTTCAAAGATATTTATCCAAGTTAAATTTGTTCGAAACACCCTCCTGATGCAGGAAGAGACATTCTGAAAGATAGACCATGCCAAGGGACGTTCTATATCCGTAAGTTAGGTTGTGGATTTCTTGGACTGTTAATAGATTTCATTTACAATATAAAAATTGATAACAATTTGTTCCAGTGAAAAACATGGGCAAAACAAATAGGGAGTGTGTATTGGGTTTTGCTATGAACCGCTAGTAGAAGAATCCAGCAGTCTTACCTTGGGGTTGAGGTCAAAGCAGGCGGTAAGAAGAATCCAAAGTTCAGAACCAGTCAGAGGGTCAAGACAGGCCTCAAACAGATTCCAAGTCCAGAAACAGGTGGAGGTTCAAGGCCAAACAAAGACAGGACAATAGCAAGCTTCACACAACAAGGAAACCACAAAGCAGGAACAGGGACCAAGGAGACAAGGAGGATAAGGAAAACAGCACCAACAAGAGCAGAGCAGTGAGAATTGCCAACTCACCAAACCTGTTGCCGTGGCAAAGAGCAGCAGGAAAAATGGCCCCTTATGTAGTTGCTGCTGCTGACATCTTAGCCTGGAATTTCCGGTGACAGTGCATAAGGTTGGGGGTCAGGCGGCATGCATGCACCTGCTACATAGGCAGGAAGGAGCTGCTGCCCTGGGTATATAGTTATTGTCCTTCCCATGATGGGGCAATCAGCATATTCAGTGGTTCTGCCTTAGTTGCTTTATGAGGATTTGACTGGTGGATGATATATGTCAACATAGCACTTAGCAAGAGTAGTTTTCAAAGCCATTTTCACAAGTAAAACAGTGTTTTGTCTGCAGAAATATCCTTTTATAAAATTGCCCACCAGATATATGGATAAACTTACATGCATAAGTCCTATATGTGAATAAATTTTCCTACAGTGAACAAAGATGTTCCTGGGGGCAAGGTTTGGGAAGGGTTGCCATTTACATACATACTTTTATATTTCCAAGAAATTGCAAAGAAATTAGTAGGTGGAATTATGTGTACATGGTGAAGATAATTGTCAAAGGAAAGCTCACACATACTTTCCCTTTGAAAACTAGTGAATTGTATACAGGCTGTTGCAAAATTATATTGATGGCTGGCAATATTTTTATATTGCCCATAAAGCAGCATATTGATAAACCCATAATGTATCAGATAAACTGAAAAAAATATCTGGCTTGGTGGTTGATATTTTTTCTATTTTGAAATAAGCAAGTCATGGTTTGCTGACTCAGAAAAGAACCTGGATAGTACCTGAGTTCTGGCAAAAAAAAAAACCCCAAAAAAACTCAGCACATTGGAAACTAGAGATGTGAATCGTGTCCTCGATCGTCTTAATGATCGATTTCGGCTGGGAGGGGGAGGAAATCGTATTGTTGCCGTTTGTGTGTGTAAAGTATCGTCATAATCATTAAAATCGTGAGCCGGCACACTAAAGCCCCCTAAAACCCACCCCGACCCTTTAAATTAAATCCCCCCCTCCCGAACCCCCCCCCCAAATGCCTTAAATTACCTGGTGGTCCAGCGGCACACTAAAACCCCCTAAAACCCACCCCCGACACTTTAAATTAAATTTTACACCTCATCCCATCTTCATGCATACTCCCTCTTGGAGAAAATTAAGCACACACAAAAATAATGCACCATCCATAAGAATAATGCATATGTCAGCACTATGCTGAGGCTAATGCAATGTCTGGATGAATTCAAGGAGCTCAGGAGAAGTTTTGAAAATTAGTCAGTCCCACAGGCAGTTTAGGTATGCTTCAGCTCTCCTTTACTTGGTTTAAGTTGACTATGTTTCCAATAGGGATGTGAATCGTTTTTTGACGATTTAAAATATCGTCCGATATATTTTAAATCGTCAAAAATCATTAGGGCCACGATACAATACCAATTCCCCCGATTTATCGTCAAAAAATCGTAAATCGGGGGAAGGGGGAGGGCAGGAAAACCGGCACACTAAAACCGGCACACTAAAACCGGCACACTAAAACCCCCTAAAACCCACCCCCTAAAACCCACCCCCGACCCTTTAAATTAAATCCCCCACCCTCCCGAACCCCCCCCCAAATGAGATTTCCGGACCTCGCTGAACGACCTCCTGCAGTCGATCTCCTGCCGGCGCCATTTTCTGTACGGACAATGGCGCCGGCCATACGCGTATGGCCGGCGCCATTTTCCGTACGGAAAACAATTCGCAGCAGGAAATCGCTCCTTGACCCCCGCTGGACCCCCAGGAACTTTTGGCCAGCTTGGGGGGGCCTCCTGACCCCCACAAGACTTGCCAAAAGTCCAGCGGGGGTCCGGAACGACCTCTTGCGTCGAATCGTTTTCGTCTATGGCCGCCGCCATTTTGCGGCAGCCATTTTGAAAAATGGCGCCGGCTGAAGACCTCACGATCTAGTGTGCCGGTTTTCGTGCTCTCCCCCTTCCCCCGATTTAGCCACGGACCGCCGCTACGGAGGACTCCCAGGTAATTTAATGCATTGGGGGGGGGTTCGGGAGGGTGGGGGATTTAATTTAAAGGGTCGGGGGTGGGTTTTAGGGGGTTTTAGTGTGCCGGTTTTCCTGCCCTCCCCCTTCCCCTGATTTACGATTTTTTGACGATAAATCGGGGGAATTGGTATTGTATCGTGGCCCTAACGATTTTTGACGATTTAAAATATATCGGACGATATTTTAAATCGTCAAAAAACGATTCACATCCCTATTGGAAACATAGTCAACTTAAACCAAGTAAAGGAGAGCTGAAGCATACCTAAACTGCCTGTGGGACTGACTAATTTTCAAAACTTCTCCTGAGCTCCTTGAATTCATCCAGACATTGCATTAGCCTCAGCATAGTGCTGACATATGCCTTATTCTTATGGATGGTGCATTATTTTTGTGTGTGCTTAATTTTCTCCAAGAGGGAGTATGCATGAAGATGGGATGAGGTGTAAAATTTCCTTGTGAATACTGTCATTGTCAAGTAGCGTGCCACTTCCTTTCTGTTGACATTTTTGTACACATTCACCTGCAAAGTGCACTGCTGCCTCTCCTTCTCAATCCTTTGCTTTCTTATGCTGGTAGTATGTCCACAATTTCAATCTATATGTCAGGTTGGATATATTTTATATGACTTGAACTATCTGATAATTTCTTTTTAACCACACTATTGAAATTCCCTAAAAGATACAAAATTCTAAAATGAGACCTCTTTTCCATGGACTGCTTATCTTCCCTGTTCGTGCTTTTTGCAATAGTTTGGCAAGTAATGAAACAAAATGCTTCCACCTCTGCTTGAATGTACCTTTGAGTCCTGATCAGCTTTTCCATGAGAAGAATTTTTTTATTAATTTTTTTTTTGCTCTTGTTTGGACCCTTTTTCTTTTCAAAGATTTGTTTCAACCCAAGAGTCCATAGAATATTTGTGTTGTGCAGCTATGTCATAGGTTTTCAGAGAAGTACTTACTTTCTTCTGATTTTCAAAACTGTCCTGAGTAAAAGCAATTTCAGAGTGTCAGATTGCCTGATGAGCAAAATTCTGAGAAGCAAAACAAAACGTGGTGCCCATAACAACAGACTATGATAACCAAAACTATTGTTCCTAACTGCAACTGAAAAACCTGACTTGTGTTCAAATATTTGTTCAGGGCACTGTGGTACATCATCAGGAAACTGACTGATATCCTCCTTAGGAGGACTTAGGAGCAATTTTTAAATACAAGTAGCAATAGAAATTGTCTTTTTGTTTTCCACATCATATTCAACCATTATTTAAAATAATGACAGGATACTCAACACTTTGCTTGTTGCCAAATACAATTACATCTTCAGTAACTCTGTTGTCCTAATTTTTGATTTAATTGTTCATAATTGGTTCCGCATTCTGAACTGGGTCCCTTAGTACCATTGGTTGAAGAATATGTGTTTGTTTGTCCAAATTTCTGTGGAATTAGTAAGCAATTCATAATTAAAACCAATTCTGATGACCACTAGATGTAAACCATCCTAAGCCTCACTGCCTCACTTCTACTTTCAAATATAAGATGGCCTCAAATATAAGAAACCCCAGAACAATTTAAAAATAAACAGATACGTCTTTCTCCTCTCATTCTCCTATTCCTCTCAATCCACCATTCTTATTCTCTTTTCCTCACGTTCCCCTCCTATGTCCTCCATTCTTTCCTTCTTCACCCACCCCTTTTTATCCCTGTGCGACCACTGTCTTTTCTTTTTTTTTTTTTTTCCCTCTCTACCTGTGGACAGGCCCTGTTTATATCTCTGAATAAAGCATAATGACTGAACAGGTAGGGCTAGTGTAAAGATATTAGGCACCCTAGACAGATCAATGGTTTTGCACCACCTCCCCCTCCCCCAAATTACTTACTGGTGGCAGCTCCAACACACTGCTCCCTCCTGCCAGTGGCAGTAGCTCCAGCACAGCACACCCCCTTCTTTGGAAGCATTAGCTCTGGCACAGCACCCCTGCAATCTCTTCTGTTACCCTCTGTGGGTCTCATCACTCCCACAGCATTCTCCTTTCTCTTCCCTCCATTTTATGCCTAGTATATCTGTATCAATCTCTGTGACAGCTGCATCTTTCTCTGTCCCACCCTCATGTACCCAGCATCCCCTCTCTCTCAATCCTGCCAGCTGCTCAGTCAGCACCTTCTTTCTTTCTCTATCCTGTCACCTGCTCAACTCAATATCTCTCTCTTTCCACCTTGACCCACTCAGTATATGCACTTTCTCCACCATTATAATGCACACTGTCTCCTTCCACAAGGCAATCCCTAAGCACTCTCTCTCTCTCTCTCTCAATACCCCACTACCCATCTAACACTTTTTCTCTTTGTCTCTACCCTTCTACATCTGTCCAGTACCTTCTCTCTCTCTCTACTCTTCACAGTTACCCAGCATTCATTTTCCTCCCTAACCTTACTTTCTAATGCAGACACTTTCTGCATTCTTCAGCTTCTCATGGGATTGGCTCCCTCAGTGGCCTCAACCTTCCTCCTCAACTTCAGCTGTTGGTGAGAGGCTCTACCAGTGGCTCTGTCTCTGGACTCCTTTCTGTCCTTCAGCTGCTGGTAGAATGAGCTGTGCCAGCAGCTCTGTGCTTTGTGCTGGCAGGATTATGCCATTCACAAATCTTCGGAGATCTGGGTGTCAGGGCACACAGTGGCCGGATATAGGGTAACCCTCTGGACTGGAGAATCACTGGGCTTCAGTGTAATAGAAACCTCAGGTGTGGGAAGTGGCAGCCAAGATCTTTGGCCTGTACCAGCCACCTCCCCCTTGGGTGGAGCCCTCAGGTTCTTGTCGCTGGCAGGACTTAGGTAGAAGGTGCTCACAGGGTACAAAATGACACCCACTGGGGCATTGCTGACTGCAGGGTACTGAAAGGTGTCTACAAATAACAGGGAACACGGAGTACACCATAGGACAGGCAGGCAAACAACAAAAGAAAGGGCTGACAAGGCTACAACAGGGCCAAATGCAGGGAAACACAGTACAAGACAGAGGAACACACAGAGCCAGAAGGCCTCAATAAAGAACACAAAAGAAATAGAAGCAATAAACAAGTAACCAAACAAGAGCTAAGGCAAGGCACTAGGATGGCCACAGAAATTAGTAAGGAGATTCCAAGCTAAGTCAACACTATTTTGAGTAAGGCAGGCTTTTAATGGTGTGGTAGTGCTGGTTCAGAGATCTTTCAAGGCAATGACTGTGCAGGTCAGATTGCAGCCCACTGAGAGCCTCTGTAGGCAGGAGTCCAAACTACAGCCAGGGTCTTCACATTAATCCCTCTAAAATGGGTGGATTCCAGACACCCCTAAAAGTGCCTCCTTTGCCCCAGATTCCAACTGCAAGGGAGGTTTAGGGAATTTGGATCAAGGCCAGAAACAGGATCAGAGTCCAGTGGAGCAGAGTGCTTAGAATGGAGTCAGAATCTAGCTGGAACGGAGTTCCTGGAGAAGAGTCAGAGTCCACCTGGAATAGAGTGCCTTGATCAGGGCTGGAGACAGCTGCTGATTGGAATGGATCCTTTGGATCAAGACTGGAAATAGCTGCTAAATGGAGTAGATCCTCTAGAACAAGACCGGAGACAGATGCTAGATGGAGCAGGTCCTGTGAAACTGACAGAGGGGAAGCTGCTGTTGCTACTGGCTGGATTAGATTAAGAACAGTCTGTAAAGTAGCTGCTGATAAAGCTGGAACTGGATACAAAGCAGGCTGTGAAGCAGCTGATGCTGGAACTGGATCCAAAGCAGGCTGTGAAACAGCTGTTGCTGGTGCTGATAGTGGATCAGGATCTGGCTGTGAAAAAGCTGGTGCTGGTACAAGATCCGGAGCTGACTGTGAAACAGCCTCTGTTGGTACTGGTATAGGATCTAGAGCTAGCTGTGAAAAAGCTGTTGCTGCTTCATGGATCAGATTTTCTGAAGCTGATCATGTGGCCAGAAACATAATCTGACTCCCATTTGGGAGGCAGATGCAGGTCTTGGAATCTGGATGACAGAGCCTCCACAGGAGAAGATTCTTCCATTGCAGAGATTGAAGCAGGTACCACTCTGGAATCTGGACCTGGATTTGGTTTAGTAGGTAAAAATCAGGATCCCACTCAGAATCATGAGTAGGGTCCACCAGTTTGACAGGATAGGAAACTATGTTTGATATGATATCCAATGTAGTTACCAGTTTTTTGAGAGCTGAGACAGGCTTGGCAAAAACTTGGACTGAGGCAGACTTGGCTAAGACTGAGGCTGAGTCTAAAGCAGGCTTTGTTGAAGCTGGCTTTGCTAGGGCTGACTTCAGAGAGGAGAGAGGCATAGGTGCCTTGCAAACAGCAGGGGCTGCCTTCTTTGGTGCTAGGGCTGGAGTTATAGAAACAGAAACCTGACACAGCAAACAAACCTCAGAGGAATTTTGTGTTAAGAAACAAGGGGCAAAATGAAATTCCAGGTATTGGGTTTTAAAATATCTGAAGCAGGGCTTGGTACATACTTGGCTGAGTTCAGACCTGGACAAATTGAGCCTGACTCAAGGGAGTTTATTTTTGCCACTCCTGGGGATGGGGATGAGGGGGCTGGCCTCATCTTGATGTCAGGGCACACACTGACAGATATAGGGTAAATTCCTGGACTGAAGCAGCACTGGACTCAGGGTAATAGGCATCTTCAGGTGTGAGCTGTGCTGGACAAGATCTTAAGCCAGTACTGGCCACCTCCTCATCGGGTTGAGCCCTCAGATTGCAGTGGCCATCAAACCTTAGATGGAAGTGCTCCCAGAGAATAAAATGACACCCACTGGGTCAGAGCTGGCTGTAGGGTACTGAAAGGTATCCATTAAAAACAGGATAAAGGGAGTGTACCACAGGACAGATAGTCTACAAGAAAACAGAATGAAAAGTACACAATAATTGGATCACACACAGGGTAACACAGCACAAAGTAACCATAAGACAGAGTGACACACAGACAAGGAAAGCCACAACAAAGACCACACAAGAAACAAAAAATCAAACAAAAACTATGGCAAGGCACTACAATGGCCAAAGCAAAGTGTAAGGAGACTCCAGGATGAGGCAATAGTACTGTGAGTGAGGCAGGCTTTTATGTGTGTTGCAGTGCATATTCATAGATCCTTCAAGGCAATGCCTGTGTAGCTCAGAATGTGGCTCATTGAGGGTCTCTTAAGGCAGGAGAACCACAATTCAGTTAGGATCTTCACACTAGGCAGCCACTTACTTCACCTAATAGAATAATCAGCCCTATTGTCAGTGGTATAAGCACACTCTAGCATCAGTATCAGAGCTCTGAGAGCTCTCTACAGGCATTTACAGGGCCAAGAATGCATTGTATAGGTAATGAGAGGACTCGGGGGTGAAAATACATTAAGGGGCAGCAAGATAGCTGGAGAGCAGCCAATCTTAGCTCATTTGGCAGAAAACAGCTCTCTGCCAGTATGTAACAGCTTGCTTTTGCATCACAGTCCACTATGGGTATGAACCCATCTCAAGGAGTATGACATGTGGAGGGGGGGGGGGGTTGCCAAACTAGATCTACAGCTATTCTAAGGTTAACTTAGGGAGGGTTAAACCTCCTTAACCTTTTATATGAGCAAGTACTAGGGCTGTGCATCCGTTTTCGACGTATTGGCGATCTGCAATGTATTTTGTCCTTTCCGTTAAATACGTGGGGAGGTGAAACGCATCGTGACTCCCCACGTATTTAACTTATTATCCGTTTAATTCGGTGCGCCCCGCGGTGTGCACTTTTCTTCGCCCCCATAAGCTACTAGCTACCTATGATTTTCACAAAATGGCTGCGCCCATGCCCTACATTCCGGTATCCATGCCGACCTGTCCGACCCTTTCCTGTGAGTCACTGTGACTCACAGGAAAGGGTCAGACAGGTCGGCATGGATACCGGAATGCAGCTTATCCATGCTGACATTTTGTGACATGCACTGAATGTAGCCAATTGCGCTGTCATTCAGTGCTCTCTGTCGATTTTACTGATGAGCCAGCACTATATAAACATCAGCACGAGGAGCCTCGCACTTATTTCCAGCTATGCTGTGGGGAGGTGGGCTGGGTGTAAGAGAAGGCTGCACTGAGAGATAGGCTAGTTAAGCTAGTTAAGGAAAGAAAAAGCTAATTATTCTTTGTTTTGCTGCAGTGCCAGGGACAGCTAGTCCTGTTTCTTTCAAGCTGTTTATTTTGGTGATCTCTGACTGAGAAGCTGTGCTAGGTCAGCTAGCACTGACCACCATTTAGGGTGTTGGGCTAGCTTGGAGAGATATATTATTTTCAATTTCATCCATTTTTCTGGAGTGACAAAAATTCCAGCTTTTTTAAACTGTGTATTTTTTTAAATTCAAATTACTTAGTCTCTCTGTGCACTGGGCTTCACTAGGCAGTTTAACAGACTGAACATAACTATTGGGTGGGTCTGTGCAGTCAAGTGCCCAGAGAGTCTTGCCTCTTTTGTGCTTACAAGCAAGCAGCTTCTGTGTGCACGCCACACACATTAGTGCACAGCCAGGCACCGTGACAGTGGGCAATGGGTAGTTTTAACAGACTGAACCTAACTATTGGGTGGGTCTGTGCAGACAAGTGCCCAGGGAGTCTGCCTCTTTTGTGCTTACAAGCAAGCAGTGTCTCTGTGTACACACCACTCACATTAGTGCACAGCCAGGCACCGTGACAGTGGACAGTGGGTAGTTTTAACAGACTGAACCTATTGGGTGGCTCTGTGCAGTCAAGTGCCCAGGGAGTCTGCCTCTTTTGTGCTTACAAGCAAGCAGTGTCTCTGTGTACACACCACTCACATTAGTGCACAGCCAGGCACCGTGACAGTGGACAGTGGGTAGTTTTAACAGACTGAACCTATTGGGTGGCTCTGTGCAGTCAAGTGCCCAGGGAGTCTGCCTCTTTTGTGCTTACAAGCAAGCTGCAATTTGTGTACACACCACACACATTAGTGCACAGCCAGGCACCGTGACAGTGAGCAGTGTTACTACTCAGTGACATTAAATCCATAATGTCAGGGAAAGAGAGATGTAGTCAAGTGATTGGGACTGGCAGAGGAGGCACCTCAAAAGACACTAGTGCAACACCACCAGGACAGCTAAAAAGGCAACTGTCGCAATCTAAACTCTTTGTAGGGGATGGCAGTTCCTTGCCAAAAAAAAATTAAATCTGACCAGATATACTAGGCCTTATGTCCCTAGGTGGGATTGACTTCTGTCCTCGACTGCTTTGCCTGTCAGTCCAGGCCTTATGTTCCTACAAGTGTTTGACCTCGATTGCTCTGCCTGTCCATCCAGGCCTTATGTTCCTACAAGTGTTTGACCTCAATTGCTCTGCCTGTCAGTCAAGGCCTTATGTCCCTAGGTGGGATTGACTTCTGTCCTTGACTGCTTTGCCTGTCAGTCCAGGCCTTATGTTCCTACAAGTGTTTGACCTCGATTGCTCTGCCTGTCCGTCCAGGCCTTATGTTCCTAAAAGTGTTTGACCTTGATTGCTCTGCCTGTCCGTCCAGGCCTTATGATCAGTCCTAATGGCTGAACCCTCGTTGCAAAGGGAAACCTCAGTCTCTGGCAATTAAAACTAATACTCATTCACAGCATTGATCCTTAAATAAAACAAAGAGTTTTCTTTAGTTTCAGGGCAGAGAAGAGAACTTCCTTCGTCTTGCTTATGAAGTCATGATCTGTTTGCAAATGATTAAATCCGAACAATTTGTACCATTATACACTCTAGTGGCCAATCCATTCCAAGGAAGCCCTTTCCTGCTCTTAGGAAAGGGAACTCTCCCCGGTGTTGCAGCCTATCTCTTAGGACCTGTTGACCCATGTTTAACCGCTGTTCACATAGCACCCTGCTCCCTGTTGCCACGCTTTGAAGGCTCGTGCTCCACTCTAGGGGCCAACCTATTCCAAGGAAGTCCTTTCCTGCTCTTAGGAAAGGGAACTCTCCACGGTGTTGCAGCCTATCTCTAAGGACCTGTTGTGACCCTTGTTGAACTGCTGTTTAGGGGCGAACCCATTCTAGAGAGACCTTTCCAGCTCATAGGAAAGGGAACTCTCCCCGGGTGTAGCCTGCCTGTATCTATCTACCCTCTGACCCATGTTGAACCGCTCTTTGTTTACATGGTAACCTCCTCCGCCTCGGCATTGACGATTGTCGTATGTATATTCAAGTTTCATATCACCAAAATGCCAGGAAGAGCGCAGATGATAGCACATATCAAATCTTGATTCTTCTAAAGTATACTTCATCTGTACTCTCTTCTATCTGTGTTGTTAGGTGCCAAGCACACTTTATTAGTACTTCTTCTTAGCTTCGGAATAGTAAAGTTCTTCAAAGCCTCTGTTTCTACTAAAACAACAGCTGGCATTTGGGATTTTACTTCACTTGATGAAGTCCTTTTTATTAGTGTTTTACCTCCAGTCATTTCTTCCATTTTGAAATCAACCTCTTTCTATGCCAAGCTGTACTCTGACTGCTTTCCGGCCTACCTGTCTTTTGTCAAGGATATTCTCATACTACAGTCCCTCGGGGTCCCGTGTGTAGTCTGCCTGTAACTGCCCTCTGTCCCATGTTGAACCGCTGTTTAGGGGTGAACCCATTCTAGGGAGCCCTTTCCTGCTCGTAGGAAAGGGAACTCTCCCCTGGTGTAGCCTGCCTTTTTCTCCCCTCCTACCCATGTTGAACCGCTGTTTAGGGGTGAACCCATTCTAGGGAGCCCTTTCCTGCTCGTAGGAAAGGGAACTCTCCCCTGGTGTAGCCTGCCTTTTTCTCCCCTCCTACCCATGTTGAACCACTGTTTAGGGGTGAACCCATTCTAGGGAGCCCTTTCCTGCTCGTAGGAAAGGGAACTCTCCCCGGGTGTAGCCTGCCTGTTTCTACCCTCTGACCCATGTTGAACCGCTGTTCCATTTTGAAATCAGCCTCTTTCTATGCCAAGCTGTACTCTGACTGCTTTCCAGCCTACCTGTCTTTTGTCAAGGATATTCTCACACTACAGTCCCTGGGAATCCTGGGTGCAGCCAGCCTGATTTTAAAAGACCAGCGAGAGTCCACTGGACCCCAATGGAAACCCCCTACTTTAGGGGCAAACCCATTCTAGGGAACCCTTTCCTGCTCATAGGAAAGGGAACTCTCCCCGAGTGTAGCCTGCCTGTTTCTACCCTCTGACCCAATTTGCACCACTGTTCACATTCACCCTCCTCTGTCTCGGCCTTGAAAACTCTCGTTTGTATATCAGCTACATTCACCAGATTTTAAAAGACCAGCGAGAGCTCACTGGATGCCAATGGAAACACCCCACTTTAGGGGCGAACCCATTCTAGGGAGCCCTTTCCTGCTCATAGGAAAGGGAACTCTCCCCGGGTGTAGCCTGCCTGTTTCTACTCTCTGACCCAATTTGCACCGCTGTTCACATTCACCCTCCTCTGTCTCAGCCTTGAAAACTCTCATTTGTATATCAGCTACATCCACTGGATTTTAAAAGACCAGCGAGAGCTCACTGGACGCCAATGGAAACCCCCCACTCTAGGGGCGAACCCATTCTAGGGAGCCCTTTCCTACTCATAGGAAAGGGAACTCTCCCCAGGGCTCTTGTTTGACTATTTGCTACTACCACCAAAACCGGCACCCGCAGATGCTCCACTCCACCCAGGCATAGCTCATCATGTTTCAGGTCCTAGCACTCGTGTTAGACTCCCTGGTCCCTGTTTCAAGATGGGTTGGGTGCACAGTATGCACAGTTGACAGTCCCACCACATGCTGAGCCTCATCTTGTCTTGCCTCCTTGTCTTTCCCTTATCAAACCACAGGGAATTGACTACCTCGGCTCTGCCAGCCTGTCTTTCACCTATCAACTTTCTGCCACTCTGCCTTGCTGCCAATCACCAGATGACTCACTCAACTCCTTGCTCCCCAGAAGTTTCATCAAAATTGATAATAAAACCCCAATTCTGCAGCCAAAAATAAGCTGGAAATCCTTCCCCCATTGACTTTAATGGGAACTGGAAAACGAATTCACATATCAATGTATCAGGGGCGCCATACGTCTGAATGCAACGGAAATGACCCCCGACGAATACGTATCACGAATGCAACGAAAATTTTTTGGCTGCACATCCCTAGCAAGTACAGCCTGACCCTTGCAGGCACTCAGCCCAGGGACAGCTCTTGCATTACTCAGGCCCTAGTGGGCCACTTTGCAACAGCCTGTGGGTAGATGGCAGAATTCCAGCTTTGCTTCTGACTTCACCATTTGCACATACTGGCTTTTCCTTGCTTTTGTCCTTTTCTGCAATACCTTTTAATTCTCTAGGTTTCATAACTCTGGCATTGCATACAGACAATTCTTGGGTAGTCTATTTATATTTCTAATTTTATAAGTGTCTTCCACCCTCTGGTTTTTAGTTGGGATAGGCAGTTTAGGGTCATTTTATCCACAGGTTCTTTATTTTCCCAATGAGAGCTTTTTATTCTCACTGTGCTGTGTAATTAAATACTCTTCTTCACATCCAGAGATGTTAAGAGTGGATCATTTGCCATCTTTACTTCTGATGGGATTATGTACATCTCATTGAGATGCCATTTTTTGCATCAAGACTCAATTCACAAAGATAACCTAATGGTCTACAATGGTAGCGGCTTCTCTTTACATAGGCCAGATGCATGAATGACAAAGGACTGGATTTGTCCTGCCCCTCCTCTATGCTGTGGAGTCTATCACTTATACAGTTTTGTTTTCATTCCCTTTCGGTGAACCGTTTTTAGATATGGGGCCAGGTTGGTCAATTGCTTACACTGTGTTAGATAGTGGGCTAAAATATGTAAAACTATACCTATAAATACTTATTTACCTCTGTTGAGATATTCAATAGTGCTGCAAATAGGGCCAGCAGTCAATAGCCACACCAAACTACCTGACCTCTTTTTGTGCATGCAAATAAGTGAGAAAAACTGTATAATTTTATCGCTGACACTCAACGATAGAAGATTAGACTACATTAGATGGAAGATAGTAGAGTAGCCGATTTTAGATCTTAGAACTGTTCTCAATGCCTATAAGGGAGTACAGATGAATAAAATAGAAACTATTAGATGGAACATGTGCTGCAATCTGTACACTTTTACCTTTTTGCAGGGAAAGAGAGTGCTGCCATAAAGCCTGAAGGAAGATAGCAACCATATGGAGAAGAAGGAGGCTGAAGGGCTGATAGAGAAGATATTGAGAGAGAGATAGCTGTAAATTCTTAGTGCTACTAGGCTCTGTTGGAGGAGGAGGAGGTGGAGAAGGAGTAGGAAGAGAAGCCGAGGTCCACCTACACCCATCCACCTACTCCTAAGGTATTGGAGCATACTGGTGATGAGGATGAGGTCATGCCCTTTGAAAAGGTCATATTCTCTGATAGATAAGATGAGGGCCTTGCACTACAACAGAAAGCCATATGTTCCATTTTAATGAGAGAGTGGCAGAACAGATTATGGATCTATGCAGGATATCCAGGGCCTGAAAGAGGTGATGCATGAAGAAATGCAGGGTGCCTGTCAGAAGATTCATGGCATTGGAAGACTACTGCAGGAGGAACTGCAGGACATAACTGCTGTCTGGAAGGAGATACTTCAGAGGATTCCACTCTGCCAACCACAGCCACTATGAAATTCTCCATGGCAGCCACTGGTCTCCTGGATGCAGCCTCTCCAAGTATTTGTGGTACCACTACCACCGCCCTGGATGGCTCTACCACCTTCAGTTCTTCTTCCAGCCTGGCGAAAGATTTCAACAAAGGATCTATCACCACCACCACCACCCATGATGTAGCCTTAACCTACACTGGGTCAACTATCTGCATCAATTCCTCCTCTAGCTTAACATCCACAACCTCACAGGAAGGATTCCCCTTTTCTACAATGGGGATGGACTCTTCATGTGCTACTGCAGCTGCTGAAGAGGAGAGACACACCGTAGCTTTCAAGCTACGATTTGGTTTTGTTCTCTGCATTTATTTTTCCAATTTGAATTACTTCTCTGTTTTATCTACGATTTGGTTTTTTTGTTCTCTGTATTTCCTCTTATCAGTTCATTGTAAGCCGGCATGATGTGCCTTACGAATGTCGGCATAGAAAAGCCTTTAAATAAATAAATAAATAAATAAATAAATTAAAAAAAATAAGCCTTCAGCCTCTAGTCCCACTGTTGTCAGTTTTCAGGCGTTACTCTGCATCCAAAAGCCTTCTTGCAGTTTCATCCCCTGGTCCTTCTTTCAGTGTCCATGCCCTCTGAAGGGACTGTCAGTAGTGACTGGACACTCTGTGGAGGAGTATCAGACTAGGCCAGTCCAAGACACTAGATCCACATACCTGGGAACTCTCCAGATTTGAGCCAGAGACTCAGGATTTAGAGAGATAAGTCTGGGTCTCCGGGAGAGCACCAGGATATCTGGGGTCCTAGAAATTGCCAGTTCTGCTCAGCTGCAGACTCTTTCCTCTGAATGTGCTAAGGTAATGGCAGGCACTTTGACAGTCCGAGGCAGGAGGAAGCTCTACTGCCAATTATCTGTGTCTGGCTGCTGATTGGTTCTAGCCATCACAATGAACCAATCAGCAGTGAGAGGCAGGGAAGCACTGCCAGTCCTGCAGGGACCAGGGTAAATGAAGAGACTTCAAGAAAAACTTGCATAGGTGTGAAAGATGCAAAGGAGGAGAGGAGTAAAATAGTAAGTGGGCGGGGACAGCTAAAGAGAGGTCAGAACATGAGAACCTGTGTGTGTGAGTGAAGTGGAGGTGGAGGGTCAGTGAGAAGAGAGAGAAACAATAAGTGCTGGGTGGGAACAGTGAGAGAAAAGAGCAAAAGAGTGTTTAGGGGAGGAGTACTGGTGAGAGAGGAGAGTTGGGGAAGCAAGAATGGGGGGGGGGGAGAAGAATAAGAACGGATAGGAAAAGTAAGTAAAGTGAGAAGAGAGCAAGAGGGAGGGAAAAGCAAGAACAAATGGAGGAGAGAGGGAGGAGGGAGGAGGGAGGGAGAAGGAGGGGAAAGCAAGCAGGAGGAGAGATAGTTGAATTAGGAGAAGATGAGAGCAAAGGGAGAGGGGAGAAAAGGTGGGGAATGGGGAGGAGGAAGAGAGAGGAGTGCAAGTACCAGGGATGGCAGGAGATGGAAAAAGAGGACCCTGATTGAGGGGAAGGATTCCAGGGTAATAATGTAGGAGGAAGGGATGAGGAATGGAGGAGAGAATACAGGAGAAATGAGAGGAAGAACAGTGAAAGCAGAGCAGGAAGAATAAATAGGAAGATAAAAATGAAAGAAGGAAAAAATCAGAAGGGAAGAGAAAAAGAAGAAATATAATACAGGGTGGCCCATGGAAAAGTAGCCTGCCTCCAATGCACCGGTATTGGATGTGGGCTACTTTTCCAAGGGCCACCCTGTATTAAAGCATCTGCTGCTGAAGGAAAGCCATAAAGAAGGAAAGGAGAGAGAAAACTGAAAGAGAAAAGATAAATGAACGAGGATACCAGAGAGAGAAAAAAACAAAGGATAAGAGAAAAGGACAGAGAGTGAGAAAATGATGCCAAGTCAGAAAATCAAGCAAGAGACTCCAAAAAGTTGGAAACTATTTTACTATCTGATAGAGAATATATATTAAGAACAAAGTAATATTTGAGGGGGGGGATTGGAGGAAGAGAGAGCCCACCACACTGCCCCTCCCTCCATTATTCTCAGGGACAGCAGAACTCAAAAGTATGTAGATCCACCCCCCCCAAAAAAAAAATAAAAAAAAATAAATAAAGAGAGGATGGCCTAGGAATGAATAATTTATTGTTTTCTATGCATAAATGTCACTTAGTATTGTAAATAAATGCACCTTCATCTTTGAAAAAATTCTTTGAATCAGAGTGTTCCTTTGATCTATAGCCTTCTGGTGAGTTTGGGAATGTATGTTTTGCAATTCCTCAGCACTAAGGTTGTATTCCTCCCCCTTCTCAGGATAATCATTTAGTCCTTCTGGAGGAGGCAGACCTCTCATTATGCCAAGGGTATGACACATGCATCATGCTACAAAGATCTCACAGACCTTGGTGGGGTTGTAGACCAGACAGGCACCAGATCTTTTCAGGCAGCAGAAATGTGTTCTGAGTAGGCCAAAAGTTGGCTTAATGACTGCCCTGGTCTTCTGGTGGGCTCTATTGTAGCATACATATGCTGTAGTCTGTATGTATGCCAGCAGGATCATGAGCCAGGTTTTGAATGGTTATCTTCTATCAACTGTAAAGGAGAAGGCAGAGAAGAGCTGAGTGAGATAGTCCATGGTAGTAGTCAGCAGGACTTTTCCAAAGTAGAAGGTGAAGTTGCCATCCTGGGACTAAGCAAAAAGTCCATACAGATTTCAGGGAGAAAATGAGGTAGAAGTTACTAGCTGTGTGGTTGTAGTGAGAGCGGTATATCTACCTAGAAGCCACCCCCTCTAGTGATGGGATCTTCTTGAAACTGATCATGACTTCCTGACTGTCAGAGAACATAGACATCATGACAGGATCCTGGAAACATAGGCATGATGTCTATGATTATCTCCTTGGCATCAAAGATTTATTGTATATTGACAGCTGAATTTTAAAATGGGCATGCACACAAATACCATCACTTATGTGCATGGCTGGGCTCTGTGCACACTGTGCACATTTTCAAAAGAGCCCAGCCATGCACGTTAAATGTCAATATGCACACAAGTGCCGAGCTCTGAAAAAGGGGCTGGCTGGGGGGCATGGTCTGGGCAGGGAGGAGCAGAGCAGGGTGGGTGGAGTCCAGCTGGGTCAGCGGCCATTAGCCGCTGTCAAAGAGACGCACACGCCGGCAGCCAGCCAGCACACGTAACTTGCTTCTGCTCCTGAGGAGCAGTAAGTTAAAAAATTTAAAAAATTTGGGGTAGCTAGGTAGGCATTAGGGGTCCAAGTGAAGAGGGTAAAGGGAAGGAAGGTTAGGTAGGGGGTAAGGAAATTCCTCCCAGTCCGCTTCTTAATTGGAGTGGACTAGGAGAGAACTAGGGGAGGCTAGATTGTATCACCGTGCATATTCATGGAAAATTCGGCCCCCCCCAGCGCATGTTATAAAATCGGCACAATCATGTGCTCACGACAGGAACTGCACGCACATGGATAGCTGTGCGCTGTTTTGAAAATCTACCCTTGAGATTGTAGAAGCACTTATGGTTGCAATAAGTTGATTGTTATCCAATTCTGCTCTTATTGAATGTGAATGCTGTCTTCTCTGAGGAAAAGATATATAGTGATGTGTATTCCTGAAACAAGCTACCAGAAACTGAACAATACATATGGAGGTGGCTGACTGGCTTATTCTAGCCATGACCCTTACAGGTGTCTGGAAGGGGTGTCAGAGGCAAAAAAGGCCAGGGCCATAGTGATCTTGAGGTGTAATGGCAAGGAATGGATAGAAGAGCATAGGTCCTGCTTTAACTGCTGGGATAGGTTTAATATGGTGAACTTGACATGACTTGCTTCTCAGGCAGATCCAAAAACTGTGCCCTGATCCTACATACATTCTGTAATGGGTATCTTCTCCTCCATCTCCTCCTCCTCACCATCTATTCTTTCTCCCTCCTCAGTCATTATGCCATGAGTATTCATAAGATTATAATCACCATTCTAGATGTTATTTCTCCTTCTATGCACCCACTCCCCAGTATGACCCAGTATGCCCCAGGCGCACTCACTCACCTCCTCCCCAGTATGGCCTAGTATGTTCAGTCATTTCCCTTGTCCCACCAGTATAGCCCAGGATGCCCCAGTGACTATATACACTCCTTAACCCACTCTGGAATGCTGTGCCATGCACTAACAGGTTCCTCCAAATAAAACCACCAAACCAGACAAAATAAAGGTAAAAGGCAAACACACTTCTGGACAAGGACCACAATTGCTATGATTGTGCTCCAACTCCTTCTGCCTCATCTCCTAGCCTGCTGCAGTGTTCACTCACTAAGAAAAATCAACTGCCAAATACTAGGGGTGTGCATTCGGATTGACCGCATTAGTAAAACGCAACTCATATTTTTTTTTTACTTAAAAAATTGATTCGACATAAACGATCGGATTTCCCACATATCGAACATAGATATGTTCGATATGTGGGAAATCGCGATTGTTGAGCCAAAATAAAAATATAAACCCCCTCACCCTCCTTAATCCCCCCCCCCCCGACTTACCACAACTCCCTGGTGATGGAGCGAGGAGTGAGGACGCCATTTCTGCAATCCTTGGCGAGAAGCATGTGACGTCGGCGGCACGTCGAGTGACGCCGGCGTCACGTGATTCCCGGCTCGTTCGCGCCGGACGGCTCGTTCGGCCCAAAAAGAACTTTTGGCCAGCTTGAGGGGGTCAGGAGGCCCCCCCAAGCTGGCCAAAAGTTCTTTTTGGGCCGAACGAGCCGTCCGGCGCGAACGAGCCGGGAATCACGTGACGCCGCGTCACTCGACGTGCCACCGACGTCACATGCTTCTCGCCAAGGATTGCAGAGAAATGACGTCCTCACTCCTCGCTCGATCACCAGGGAGTTGTGGTAAGTCTGGGGGGGGATTAAGGAGGGTGAGGGGGGGTTTAAATTTTTTTTTGCACATATGTACATAAACCCAACTCATTGGATTTTTTTTATGTCCATATTGGCCGCAAGTGGGACCCCCTTTCGGACATAAAAGGGTTTGGGGGTCTCTCTGTTAAATGTCATATGGTGGTTAACCTGGGACGGGTGAAGTGTCAAACCCTCCTAGGCTGTTTGTATTGTTCTTTGAAAATCTTAATAAAAATTGTTCATAAAAAAAAAAAAAAAAAAAAAAAATATATGAACATAAAATTTTGCTCTGCACATCCCTACCAAATACCAAGTCAAAAAGGGAAGTTTGAATTTGGTAAATTAGCTGTAGTTAGTTTATTTGATTTGTTTTAAGTAATTTTTATCATATGGAATCAATGTGATTTACAATAAAATGATAAAATACAAAACATATAAACAAAATGAAAAGCAAAATTATGTGTGTAGTCTTGATGATGTTCATGCATATGTTCTTTATAAAAGATCATAATCTGTACACAAATGATAACCACGCCCTGACACGCCTCAAGCTTGCGTACCTTCTGTGCACAATATTTTTGCTCATGAAAGTAAATATGCACACGAATCTTGCCCATTTTTAAAACCAGGAAAACAAGCATATGCTTCACATACAGGCACACATGCTGTTTTTCCCACACATAAATCCTTTGAAAATCCATCCCTTTATATGCTTAAAAAGTATTTAAATGAAAGTCTAAACTTTCCTCTTACAGCCGTTTCATCTTTCCCTAGGGTATATTATTTCCCTTTTCAGACAGAGAACAAATAAGAAGGAAGGAGTTCATGACAGCCTGATTTCTGCAGACAGTCTGGATTTAAATGCTACCCTATAGACATTTAAGAGGAGAAATCACTCTTCTTGAGATGGTTTTCCTAAACTTGATATAGACTGGAAATTGAGTTATTTTCTTTCAGAGTAAATATGTTGTCTTTTGTGCAAAACCATTCAGAACAAGTGGAAGTTCTTTCTGGATGTGAGACAATGGGTTGTCCTTTTGGGAGCATAGTTTTTCTGCAAAGCATAATTGAATCAAGGGTTATTTGATCATGAGCAATTGAAGGTAGTCTAAAAGAGGCAGGAGGGGGAAGCAATCATATCTTCTTTTGTGTGACTATTTCTTTTATAGTGGTAGTTGTGCCGGTCAGGTTTTCAGGAATTTTAGAAAAGTAATTTTGCGTAGCATTTATTTTTTCCAAATAAAATACGGTTACTTGAACATAGTTGTACATACAAACAGTATATACAGAAACTATACCTATATCATATCTTTCTCTCTCTTCCTATATATACACACTGTAACAAAGTGAAAGAATGTAAAACACTAATGATGTGACTTAAGAAAGTCTTTTTCTACATACACATTCAAAAAGCCATTATATTCAAAAACTTTTTCATTTTTGTAAAATCTCATGCTATACAAAAGCTCATATTAAACTAGTGAGCTATATTTTGGTTACTTTGTTACAGTGTATTAGTGACCACTTTTTTTTTTTTAATTCTTTATTTATAATTTTTTCCAGATTCTTACAGACAAGAAATAAGCTTATATTATTGCTTTACATCTATTTAACACTTCAACTTAATAATAATAATAAAAAGGAAATCTAGCTTTCAATACAAGCCATTCTTCTGTATCATTTTTTTAAGGCAAACAAGGACCACAGAGATTTAACAGGAGCATACAAAGAAAATTCTAAATTAAATTATAGGAAGTTATAACAGAATTCCTTTTATATATATATACACCTCAGTTAACTTGGGTGTCATTATTCTCATTCTTGCATTTATCTATAAATTCCCTCAGATGTACTGGATCATAATAAACGTACTTATTGTTCTTAAATGTAAAGGTACATTTACACGGATATTTAATTAACACTTGGATCCCCAAGGATTTTGCCTCTTGTGACATTTCTACAAACTTTTTCCTTCTTATCTGAGTTTCCTTCGTAAGATCTGGGTAGATCCATAATTTTTGATCATAAAACTTTTTTTCACGATTCTGAAGAAATATTCTTAAAATCATGTCTCTATCCATTTCATTTACGAAGGAAACTAACAGTGTCCCTCTAAAATCTATTTGTTCTTCCGAGGGTGCCTCAAGATAAGCTGTTAATTCTGTTTCTATATTAACATCAGGTATTTTAACTTCTTTTCTTTCTCCTATATTTGGGACAAAGTATATTTTTGAGAGAGCTGGTACTTTATCTTGTGGAATCAATAGAACATTAACCAGATATTTTTTAAATAATTCTTTGGATGAAATTAATTTCATACTTGGGAAATTAATTATTCTCAAGTTTAAGTATCTCATCCTGTTCTCGATTCTTTCATAATTTCTCTTCATTAACTCATCAGATTTAATCAAGTTGACTTGTATATCTTTCATAGAAGATAATTGAGTAGAGATCTCATTCATCTTAACCTCATGGGTATTAACTACGGTATTAATATCATTCACTTTGTTATTAGAAACATTTATAGACTTAGTTAACAATGTTATGGAATTTTCCATTGTCATCAAGGCCTTCCATATGGAGTCCAATGTGATAACCTCTGGTTGTATTAATTTTTCCATGATGAGATTAGATGACACCGCTCCTTCCTGACAAACTTGTGAAATCTGTGTGATTTCTGTTGTCAGGTTTCCATCACACCTATCAGATATTATATTTCCCCCTTTACTGGCACTTCCAGGTTTCTCCTCTGTGTTCATGAGACTGCATACATCAGTCTGCTTCTCATGAATTAACCCCTGATAGTGTCCCGGGGTTGGGTGTGTGGGTTTTTCAGGTGCTCCGGGGCTTAGAGAAGTGTGAATGTCCAGGAAGGTGAGGTTTTGCCCCATCCCTACACCTTCAACGGACCCAGCACCCGGTGTCGATACTGCAATTGGTGTGAAGAAACCCTCTATCACTTGCTGTGCAAGGGGGGATTGCATAGGTGCAGAGGAATCCATACGCAATCGGCCCTTGCGCTTGGTGTGTGGCATTATATTTATACAGTTAAAGAAAGAAGTTTCCTACCACACAAACTTCCTTGCAGACTATCTCTTGGTCCTCAGGGAGGTATGGGAGAGTCCAGCGAGCTATATGCAAACAAAGAGGTATATTCACTCTGCCGTCTTCCAGCCGTCGCAAGCAAGTCGCAAATAAGTCGCGCGCCCCTTGAACGGCGAGCGGCTTCAACGATGCGCCGGCGGACGCTACGCGCCGCAGTAGGGGCGTTTTTGTAGGCAAAGGGTAGTCGCAGTCAATGACGTCAGGAAGGTGGAGCAGGGCAACGGGGCCGGAAACCTCACCCCAACAAGGTCTTTTCTCCTCTCCCTCCTCGAACACTACCGCAGCAGCGGCGTTTTTGTAGGCAAAGGGTAGTCGCAGTCAATGACGTCAGGAAGGTGGAGCAGGGCAACGGGGCCGGAAACCTCACCCCGACAAGGTCTTTTCTCCTCTCCCTCCTCGAACACTACCGCAGCAGCGGCGTTTTTGTAGGCAAAGGGTAGTCGCAGTCAATGACATCAGGAAGGTGGAGCAGGGCAACGGGGCCGGAAACCTTACCCCGACAAGGTCTTTTCTCCTCTCCCTCCTCCTTGACCACTTTAGGAATTTAAGCATATGCCCTAGTTTTGTGTAACTATGTATATATATGATTCTTGTATTGCAAATCAATTAGATGCAAGCAATAAGTTTTTCTTATGGATTCTCATTCTCTTTCACAATTCTCTATCTCTTACCCAACATAGGCCTAGGCTTCACCCAATGAAAGGCTTCATCAGGAGAATATTATGAAAATCAAGTTTTAGCCGTATAGTGCATAATTATAAGTAGCCCAGCAGATCCTTTTGTCATCATAATTTGCTTTTATTTTTTTAAGATAGTCCAAACTCCACTGTTGCTTGCTTTACTGAGATGAATATATTCCAATAATTAATTCTGCTATGAAGATATACATCTTATGCCAGCATAGTAAAGTAACACTACAGCCTTCCCCAGTGCTTTTCGTATTCCCTGGGGCAGTCAAAGACTACACTGCATATAGACTTGTTGTGAATGGGTTATTTGTTTGAACAGGTCTTGAAGTGGTGGATTTGGACCCCACCCACCTCGTCACATCCCCAGTTTGTAGGCTGTCCTGGACTGAGAATGTCTGTCTAAAAAAAGACTTAAAATCACACATATCATTTTGCATCCAATGCTCTTTTTGCAGCCCCAATGTGTTAATGGATAAACATGATATGATTCTGCAATGCAAGAATCATTGGAGTTTATATGAAGAACTTTCTGCTTGTATTTAATTGATAGACAATAAAAAAACATTGTGGGCAAGAATAAGAGAATTCACAAGAATAACGCATTCTATGATATGCATGATATGCAAAATAAGAAATATTGAGTATTGTTATTGCATAAAATTAGTAGGAGTTGATGCCAGAACATTATGGGGCAGATTTTTAAAGGAGCGCGTGCAAGGTACATTTGTGTGCGCTACCCGGTGCGCACAAATGTATACCTGATTTTATAACATGTGCACACTGCCGTGCACATGTAATAAAATCTGGGTTCAGCGCTGTTGCGTCCGTCACTGCTCGATGCCCTCACTCCGCCCTCTCTTTCTCTGTGGCGACTCCCTCCGGGTCTGATGGACGGCTACAGCCGTGGTGTCTCCATGCCGTCTCCCTCCGGCGTCCCCGGACAGGCTCAACACTGCGGATCCACCATGTTGCCTGTTGTAGTAGGGCGCGCACGCACGCTCCAACTAATGTACCAGCAAGGGTGTGAACCTCAGGGGCGTCCCCCTGAACTGATGTCATCTGCTTCCAATATAAAAGGTCTCAGTATTTGCTAACTAATCGAGTTAGCAAGGACAAGGACATTGTCTAGGATTTGGACTCGTTAAGAATTTGTCCAAGCTACTCTGCCTCCTCGGACTTACCAGGGGTGCCCGCTCCTTGGGGGCCTTGCTCTCTTTTCTCTATTTCAGATTGCAGATAGAAACCGGTACTCACTCCTCGAGGGCACATGTTCCTGAATATTCTGAAGATTCTCTACTGCCTGGAAGCTATCACAGATACAGACATTTGTGAGTTACCATCGCTCTCTCAGAGCTTTCCCTGGAACCAGGTACTCGCTCCTCAAGGGCCTAACCCTTTCCAGCTACTGAGCCTCTTTAAGACCTTATGTGAGATTGGTTATCTAGTTCTGGCTATGAACACAGCATACCCTGTCTACTCACTATCTATAGTCTCTCTACAGCTCAGCCACCCTGGGATCGCTGTTCCAATACCTGAGGGATTTCAGCCCTGCCGGGCATATTAGCTCACTACTGCCAACTCTGGTGGATCTACTAACTTGTCTAATAAAAGAACTATCGGTGTCTGTCTCCATAACCCAGCCTAGCCGGTGGTCCCACTCAGGATATCCTCCTGGGGGCGCTGTCATCTGCCATCGGCCCAAGGATTCACCTATCTACCTTCCTCTACAGTTGAGTGCCCTCTCCAAGCACTCTGCTGGTACAGATTGCTTCTCCTTCCATCAGGGGTCTTCAGCAACAGTTCATAAGAGATTGTTATTTACTTCCTTTACAGGAACTGAGCATATCAGATTGCTAAATCCTCCTTCCACAGGAGTAGATTCACAACAAGATTACTATCCCTGCAGTCTATACCCTAACACACTTGCTAACTCCTCCCTCTCCTGGAGAAGAGCATTACAGATTGCTAACTCCTCCTACCAAGGGAGCTGATTAATTACAGATTACTAACTCCTCCCTCTCCTGGAGGAGATTCCTAATAGATTGCTAACTCCAGTGGATCCGGCTATATTTGGAGAAGCAGTACTCCTGGGAATCCAGCTTAAGATAACATGGTAACATGGAAGAGACTTAGTTTTTGGGTACTTGCCAGGTTCTTATGGCCTGTATTGGCCACTGTTGGAAACAGGATGCTGGACTTGATGGACCCTTGGTTTAACCCAGTATGGCATGTTCTTATGTTCTTATGTCAGTAACCCATGGACCTGGCACACCTCTCCGCTTTGCAGGCTATACCGAGCCTGGCTCAACACATGTCAAAACAGCAAGAAACCTTGGAGAAACTCACAGCAGCATTCCACCAGCATCACACATAGGAGATACAAGGCACAGCTTCTACCCAAGAAGATCAGTTACAGGAGGTAACTTTAAAGACTGCTGTTCCACTGGTGGCTCCTTTTCGCTTCTCCGAAGAACTCCAGAAGACGCGAGCTTTTTGATCCAGTGCAGCTTGCATTTCACCTTACAACCTTCATTGTTTCCTACGGGTTTCTCTAAGACCACCTACATCCTGTCGTATTTGGATGGGAGAGCCTTTCTTGGGCATCTACCTTGTAGGAACGCAAGGACCCTATCTTGTAGGACATAGGGGGATTTATGGACTTGTTTAAATCCATTTTTGATGACCCTGCTCATATGTTTGTTGCTGGGTTTGCTTTAGTGAACTTGAAGCAAGGCAACAGATCATTGGCTGAATTTGCCATAGAATTCAAGACTCTTGCAGTGGATCTTTGCTGGGACCCCAGATGTCTCAAGACTCTCTTCTGCAGAGGCTTGGATACCCACTTGAAAGACGAGCTGGCCGCTCACCAGACACCTGACTCGCTGGAAGAATTGATAGCCTTAGCCACTCAGATTGATTGTTGGTTCCGAGATAAGGTGAAGGAACTCCGACCCAAGGTGTTAACTGGGTGAAACAGGCCAGTACCCCTGCACCTCAGATGGGTCCAGCAATTCCTGCTGTTGTTAAAGAGGAACCGATGCAAATTGGTCATGGTCACTTGACCTCTAAAGAGAGAAGATTCTGGAAGAAACGAGGCCTGTGCATGTACTGTGGTAAGTCCAGCCATGATGTCTCTACATGCTCCATACGTCCAGGAAACGGACGGGCCTAAGTCCCGTGGGAGGACTATTCTTGGGCCATATGGCATTATCTCCTCTGCTCTCTCATTCAGTCTCTGTGACCTTTCAACCAGCAATGGTTCAGACCCCTGCCCTGTTAGACTCAGGGGCAGGAGGAAACCTTATTTTCAGACGTCTTGCTGAAAACCTGAGGAGTCCCTTCATCAAATTGGAAGATCCATTATTGTATAACAATTTGAAGTGGGCTTTGGAAGTTCCTTTACATCGCCACTTCTCTTGAAGATCTTAATGACGTCCACAGCAGTTCTATTCCAGCTGCTGATATTCATAGCAGTTGCTATGCTCGCCATAGCTAGATGGCGCTCTACATTTTACCAACTTCACGGACTATTTCTCAGAAATATCTGCGATGATTGTTAGAGATGTGAATCGTGTCCTCGATCGTCTTAACGATCGATTTCGGCTGGGAGGGGGAGGGAATCGTATCGTTGCCGTTTGGGTGTTTAGAATATCGTGAAAATCGTTAAAATCGTGAACCGGCACACTAAAACCCCCTAAAACCCACCCCCGACCCTTTAAATTAAATCCCCCCACCCCCAAATGCCTTAAATTACCCTGGGATCCAGCGGCGGTCCATAGCTAAATCGGGGGAAGGGGGAGGGCAGGAAAACCGGCACACTAAATCCCCCTAAAACCCACCCCCGACCCTTTAAATTAAATCCCCCCCTCCCCAACCCCCCCCAAATGCCTTAAAGTACCCTGGGGTCCAGCGGCGGTCCGAAACGGGCTCCTGCTGTTGAAGCATGTTGTCTTCAGCTGGCGCCATTTTGCAAAATGGCCGCCGCAAAATGGCGGCGGCCATAGACCAACACGATTCGACCGCAGGAGGTCGCTTCTGGACCCCCGCTGGACTTTTGGCAAGTCTTGTGGGGGTCAGGAGGCCCCCCCAAGCTGGCCAAAAGTCTCTGGGGGTCCAGCGGGCGTCCGGGAGCGATCTCCTGCCGCGAATCGTTTTCCGTACGGATAATGGCGCCGGCAGGAGATCGACTGCAGGAGGTCGTTCAGCGAGGGTTCCGGAACCCTCGCTGAACGACCTCCTGCAGTCGATCTCCTGCCGGCGCCATTTTCCGTACGGAAAATGGCGCCGGCCATACGCGTATGGCCGGCGCCATTATCCGTACGGAAAACGATTCGCGGCAGGAGATCGCTCCCGGACGCCCGCTGGACCCCCAGAGACTTTTGGCCAGCTTGGGGGGGCCTCCTGACCCCCACAAGACTTGCCAAAAGTCCAGCTGGGGTCCGGAAGCGACCTCCTGCGGTCGAATCGTGTTGGTGTATGGCTGCCGCCATTTTGCGGCGGCCATTTTGCAAAATGGCGCCGGCTGAAGACAACACGCTTCAACAGCAGGAGCCCGTTTCGGACCGCCGCTGGACCCCAGGGTACTTTAAGGCATTTGGGGGGGTTCGGGAGGGGGGGATTTAATTTAAAGGGTCGGGGGTGGGTTTTAGGGGGATTTAGTGTGCCGGTTTTCCTGCCTTCCCCCTTCCCCCGATTTAGCTATGGACCGCCGCTGGACTCCCAGGTAATTTAAGGTATTTGGGGGGGGGGGGGTTCGGGGGGGGGGGGGATTTAATTTAAAGGGTCGGGGGTGGGTTTTAGGGGGTTTTAGTGTGCCGGTTTTCCTGCCCTCCCCCTTCCCCCGATTTACGATTTTTTGACGATAAATCGGGGGAATTGGTATTGTATCGTGGCCCTAACGATTTTTGACGATTTAAAATATATCGGACGATATTTTAAATCGTCAAAAAACGATTCACATCCCTAATGATTGTTTCACTCGGAAGTCATGCCTGAAGGACTACAGCACTATTGGTTCCGAAGAAGATATCTCTAGTTACCAGCCTGTTTGATTGCTAGTGCTGCCACCATCTCTCTTCCAGCAATTCTACAGAAGAGTTATCCAGAAGTGGGTTTTGGATGCACCCCAACCTTTCCACTTTTGTGAAGTTTCATTGACGTCAATAGCAGCTAAGCCATTGCTGCTGAATTCAACAATTCATCCAGTTTCAGTACTGAAGAAAGTACCCTTAGAAGTGGGGTTGGATGTACCCTAACATCACCACTTCCGTTGAAGTCTCAGTGGCATACTGAAAAGTTACCTTTAGATGTGGGGTTGCATGTACCCTAACATTGATACTTCCATTGAAGTCTCAGTGGCATCTATAGCAGTTAGCAGTTAGTTCAGCATCATCTACTGGAGAGTCATCTTTAGAAGTGGATTTTGGACATTCTTCCACATCACCACTTCCACTGAATTCCTCAGTGATGTCCACAGCAGATCAACTCATTGCTGCTGATATCAATTACAATCTGAAAGATTATTCCAAATCTCGATCCATCTGTCACCATTGCAGAAGATGATATAGAATTCAAGATCAAAGAGATTCTGGATGTTCGTAACTGAGGCAAGAATTTTGAATACCTTCTGATTTGGGAAGGCTTCGGCCTCTGGGATCCTCAGACCAATATCTTGGATAAAGAGATGCTGTATCAGTTCACCTCACGCATTCTTTGAAACCCAAGCCTGGTACCCAAAGAGGAGATCGCCCTTTGAAGGGGGGTACTGTTGTGTCCATCACTGCTCGATGCCCTCACTCCGCCCTCTCTACCTCTGTGGCAACTCCCTCTGGGTCTGATGGATGGCTACAGCCACAGCGTCTACATGCCGTCTCCCTCCGCTGTCCCCAGACCGGCTCGACGCTGCGGATTCGCCATTTTGCCTGTTGATGTAGGGCGAGCGAATGCTCCGACTAATGTACCAGCAAGGGCACGAACCTCAGGGGCGTCCACCTGAACTGACGTCATCCGCTTCCAATATAAAAGGTCTCAGTGTTCGCTAACTGAGTTAGCAAGGACAAGCACAAGGACATTGTCTAGGTTTCGGACTCGCTACAAATTCGTCCAAGCAACTCTGCCTCCTCGGACTTACCAGGGGTACCCGCTTCTCGGGGGCCTCGCTATCTTTTCTTTATTTCAGATTGCAGATAGGAACCAGTAATCGCTCCTTGAGGGCCCATGTTCCTGAGTACTCTGAAGATTCTCTACTGCCTGGAAGCTATCGCAGATACAGACATTTGTGAGTTACCATTGCTCTCTCAGAGCTTTCCCTGGAATCAGGTACTCGCTCCTCGAGGGCCTAACCCTTTCCAGCTACTGAGCCTCTTTAAGACCTTATGTGAGATTGGTTATCTAGTTCTGTCTATGAACACAGAATACCACAGAATACTATCTATAGTCTCTCTACAGCTCAGCCACCCTGGGATCACTGTTCCAGTACCAGAGCGACTTCAGCCCTGCTGGGCATATCAACTCACTACTGCCACCTCTGGTGGTTCTGCTAACTTGTCTAATAAAAGAACTATCTGTGTCTGTCTCCATAACCCAGCCTAGCCGGTGGGCCCTCTCAGAATATCCTCCTGGGGGCACTGTCATCTGCCATCGGCCCAAGGATTCACCTATCTACCTTCCTCTACAGCTGATTGCCCTCTCCAAGCACTCCGCTGGTACAGATTGCTACTCCTTCCATCAGGGGTCTTCAGAAACAGTTCATAATAGATTGTTATCTACTCCCTTTACAGGAACTGAGCATATCAGATTGCTAACTCCACCTTCCACAGGAGTAGATTCACAACAAGATTGCTTTCTCCGCAGTCTATACCCTAACAAGATTGCTAACTCCTCCCTCTCCTGGAAAAGAGCATTACAGATTGCTAACTTCTCCCACCAAGGGAGCTGATTCATTACAGATTGCTTACTCCTCCCTCTCCTGGAGGAGATTCCTAACAGAGTCCTAACAGATCGCTAACAGGCGCACACAACAGGGTTACGCGTGAAATATATGCGCGTGCCGAGCCCTAGGAGAGGCCCGATGGCTTTCCCCGTTCCCTCCCTTTTGCTCGCCCCCACCTTCCCATCCCTTCCCCTATCTAACCCACCTACCAGCCCTACCTAAATCCCCCCTACTTTTGTTCTCTAAGTTACACCTGCTCGAGGCATGTGTAACTTGCGCGTACCGGCTGGCTGCTGGTGCGCCATCTCCTGGCATGGCCGCTGTGCCAGAGGACTCGGGACCACCCCCGGACTACCGCCCCGCCCCCTTCCCACCCCTTTTTCAAAGTCGCGGGACCTGCGCGCATCCCGGGACTTGCACGTGCAGGGAGGGTTTAAAGGGTTACGTGCATATATTACACGCGTAACCCTTTGAAAATCTACCCTTATGTGAGTGTGATGATTTTTAGGGTCTGTGGGAGTATGTAAGGTATGTATGAATTGTGAATGATTTTTAACAGTGAGTATTTTATTCTGTCTGTCTGTGCAACTGTAGTGATGCTCCACCCCCTGGCTGATGTCACTGCTGGCTAGGGATGTGAATCATTTTTTGACGATTTAAAAAAATCGTCAGATATTTTTTAAATCGTCAAAAATAGTTAAGAGTCGCGATACAATAGAAATTCCCCCAATTTATCGTGAAAAATCATAAATCGGGGGAGGGGGGAGGGCGGGAAAAACAACCCCTAAACCCACCCCGACCTATAAAACTAATCCCTTACCTTCCCCCACCCTCCTGAACCCCCCCCCCCAAAAAAAAACTTTGTACGAGTACCTGGTGGTCCAGTGGGGGCGCAGGAACCGATCTCCTTCTCTCGGGCCATCGGCGCCATTTTGGCTGCCACTCAAAAATGGCACCGATGGCCCGATAAAAAAAACAAAACCCACCCGACCCTTTAAAAATGACCCCTTAGCTTCCCCCACCCTCCTGAGCCCCCCAAAGCATTTTAAAGTTACCTGGTGGTCTAGTGGTGGTCCCGGGAGCGATCTCCCATTCTCGGGCCATCGGCTGCCACTCATAAAGATGGCGCCGATGGCCCTTTGCCCTTACCATGTGACAGGGTATCCGTGCCATTGGCCAGCCCCTGTCACATGGTAGGAGCACTGGCTGGCCGGCGCCATCTTTGTCTATGAAGTTAGATCATGATGTGACTCAATCTATATCTCAGTTTAATTCTTTTATGATTGAAACTAAATCTACTATACTTGTACAGGAGAAGAAAATACAAGAGTTGGAAAAAAATAACATTTTCTTTGAATTTACAGGTTCCTCTAATGTTAAATGCAGAATCACCACATATTAAGGATAGCTTATTATTGCATAATGAGATTGAAGCCTTGAAAAATCTTGTAAGAGTTAAAAATCTAGCTTTATAAATTTCCCGTATACTAGGCTATCTGCAACTGAAATGTTTAAAAAATACTTGCATGAGGTTTTATCTTATTCTGAACTTGATCCCTGATATATCTAAGATATTTTATTTGTCTTAGGAAAAAGGGTTAGATCAGTCTAAGCAGTCTCCACAACCAGAGAGCCCGGGTCTCTCAACTTTTCTTGAGGAATCGGTAGATTTAATAAGCAAAAGAGCTACCTTTATTGTTTCTTTTTGTGCAGAGCAGGACAAAGATATAGTATTTTCTAAGTATTTGAAAAATAAGGACTTCTCCTTTTGTGGGCAAAAGATACAAATATTTCCTGATGTCTCGAGTCCTATGCAGGTATGTAGGAGACATTTTCTTTCCTTAAAAGATAAGGTTATTGCCCTAGGAGTGTCCTTTTTTCTTAAATTTCCTTGTAGGTGTTTTATAATCTTCCAATCTAATAAGTTTGTGTTTACTGATCCACGTCATATGGAAACTTTTATTATGAATAAGAATGCTGAGTGAAGACCAGAAGGTTAGGGTCCATTCCTGTGTTTGAGATGACCAAGGGGTTGGTCTATAAAAATTTAGATAGGATCCAGGTATTATTCCTTTTCTTATAAATAACTTTTGTTATTGTGGTGAAATTTCTTTGCAACTCCTCATGATTATAGGGCATATGATTGTTGAACTTTCTTTTCTTTGGTGTATAAATACAACAATTGTATTTTCTTTATTTTATTGGAATTAATCAAGAAATTCAAGATATAATTATAAAAAATAATGGTGTTACTTACCCTATTTTAGGGTTCATTGACAGATGTACCATTTTTGGTATCCACATAATTTTATTTTATTTATAGCTTAGAACTATTTAATATATACATTTTTAGAAGCTTATCAGGAGCTGGATGCATAAAATAAGGAATTCCACATTAGGACTGATTGAATACACTTAAGTAGATTTTCAGTTACATAAAACTACATGTATAAGTTGATAGAGGTTCATTTTCATCATTAGGTTGCTGGCAAAGTTAGACCTAGATTTATCAAATTGCTATAAATATTGCAGAAATAGCACCTGCAATATAAAGGGGTCATGGTTAGGCTAATTTTCCTGAGAAAGAGAGAGAGAGAGAGAGAGAGAGAGAGAGACTCTCTAGAGGCTCACATATGAGAGGTCTTGAACAGTAGATGTGAATCGGTTATTTACACTTTCGGATAATACAGGGTGGCCCATGGAAAAGTAGCCTCCCAAAACTGGCGACTCACTGGCATGTGAACGGCCAGTTCTCCCAGAAATTAAGTCAAAATCAATCAAAAGTATGTACCGGTATATGCAAATAATGGAACTATCATTCAAATGATGTGTAAAATCATATTCATTATGCAATTAAAACAATATTAGATCAAAGAGTACCAGTCAATTTCATTATTCAAGCCTTCTGATTCTATGGTATTCAGGGTAAAAATCCAATGCTGTTCTTGATAATTTAATCAGTGGGCTATATCACCGCCGTGGTCAGATGCCTGCACACATTCAATCACACACCATTTTAAATCATTAAATGAATGGCCAAAAGTGATACAATGTTGTATCAATGGGGCTTGAATTTTCTTCGTAGCAATACTACTCTGAAGTTGTATTATGTGTTTTCTGACTGTGCGGGTTGTTCGTCCAATGTACATTTTATCACAGGGATAGATAATTGTGTAAACCACATTCAATTTCAACAATCTAAATAGGTCTGTACCTCATGTATTTTCCTGGTGATGGGGTCACACCAGGACACCCCATCAAAGTCTGATTGCAAGTTGAGCATCCTCTGTACTTCCAATAACACCGAGGGGCATCAGAGAGGGTGGGCATATCAGCAACCATGAATGAACCACTAGATCTCATATGTTTCTGCCAAGTTTATATGTTATCAAAGATTTTTGAGAAAAGATCTCGTGGTACTGAAACAATGGCCAATATTTGTGAACGAGCAAGGATATGTGCGATGTTGACGGTGTATATTTGATGGTACACACCAGCCGATCTTCATTACTGTGCTGTTTACAGTCTATTAGTAACCACTGATGGGCTGCATGAATAGCTCTCTTGTAAACACATTTTAAAATGTTAAATGGATACCCTCTTTATAGCAACCATCTAAACAACACTTCAGAATGATGAAAAAATTCTGAAGCCTTGGAGCAATTTTGTTTAATTCTCAAAAGTTGTCCTACTGGAAGGTTCTTTTTCAAATTAACTTTTCCATGACATATCATTTTCAATCCATCAGTTTCTTGGACATCACTATTTTTAAAACAGACACTACTTTAGCCACTACAATCTACTAAAAGAGTACGGACAGAAACACTTTTCTACATTTCAACAGCTTAAAAATAAAAAAAAATAATAGTGATCACAGACCTATTGATCAATAAATGTACAGATGTGCCTATACCTGTTGCCGGGCATATTTTGTTGGCTAGCCTCCATCCGGGAGGCGCACCTGATAGTGGTTCTAAACGGAAGTTTGAGTGTCTTGCTATTATGCTCACATGTCGGACCATACTGGCAGAAAGGACTGATCCGGTGGCAATGCCTACTTTAGCAGCCTGGACAAATAGAATGGTACTACTACTACAAATGGAATTTATGGACTTTCTCAGTGGCACGTGGAAACCAGACAAATTGTATTGTGCTTGTTGGCAAGCCTATTATGCGCTACTTCCAAAGGATGTGCAAGCTGGGTTGATTACCACTGGTTATAAACTTACCTGGTCTTAAATGGAGGTTCCTGGAATGGGGGGGGGGGGGAGGTTATGAATGGTGAGTGACTGGGATATGACTGTGGATGCAATTGTGGGGTGGTGTTACGGCAGGGGGGACAAGAACATGGAAAACTGGCAAAGGAGTACGCATGCTGAAGGATTTACAGTTGGTTTTTTTTGTATTGGTCCTGTTGGGTATGTTTTGAATGCCAGCTATTGTCTAGGTACTGTGTTCCTGATTTCTGTGTTTGTAAGCTGTGCTCCTTGCAATAATAAACATTATTTTGAAAAAAAAAAAATAAGGCAGAAGATCTTTAGATATCTTGCACACATCTAGCCTGATGATGCCTAGTATGAAGGTCTCAGTAGAAGGCTAGAAGCAGTGCAACAAATTTAATGCAGACGGTTATTTGTTAGTATATTTTGCACACTGCTCTCTTACACCTCGGGGAAGATTTAGATTACAATTGTTATTGTTTTCTCTCCCTGCGGCTTACTCACTATCATAACATGTGGGCAAATGTATTCAGTTATTCTGAACAGCACATAGCAGAAGCATTACAGGGCACTTTGCAGTTAGAAGATTCTTCAGTCAATTTGTCCATTTAAACTTGGATGGAAATTTTAGCTACACACAAACATCTAATTTGCTTGAAATTGCACACAGCAACACTTCTCCAATACATTAAAGAGGAGATTATTCCTTGTGGTCTCCGCATAAATTTTGAACCGACGATATTCACAGAAGATGAGACTTTTGTGAAATGATGGATTTCTATCCTTAACAAATGTTCTCTTGACATTGTTATTACTGGTAGAAACCACAAAAAAACCCACCGATTCTTTAAAATCATGTATTGGAAAAGCTAAACAGTATTTGTAATCCCAGGAAAACTTGAATATTTTTGAAAAACATTTTCATGAATGATTGATCAATTCAGGTCTACTCTCAAGCAAGACAAAATTCTCAAGTTGTGATGGGATAAAAAAAATTATCAAATTGGTTAAATATACAATTGGCAATTATGCTAAAATGCTAAACCTCAGACAGTCACATTTGGTTCATTGGAAGAATCTTTTTCCAATTCCGATGAAGATCAGAATAACATGATTATGGAATTTCAGCCCCTAATAGTTACAAATACTGCTCCTTCTTTTTTAGAAGAATTCCCGGGGAACTCACGATTGCGCCCCAGCCAATATGTCCGCTGTCTGTATCGGGGCAGATAGAACAAAACCTATCCATCAATTCAATCCCAGAAAAACAGAATCCAACATAATAAACATATCGAGTAAGCCATTATCTCAAGCACAAATTGCAGTTTTGAAAAAGGGCCTGTCTTTTATTCCTCATTGTTATCATGATCCATGTGCTTATCATATTGACTTATATCAGTTTTTCCATAAATTAGAACTACAATTGTACTTTGCAACACAGCCTTCATATTGCGACATTTCAATTGTTCATCCCAAATCAGTGTGGCTGCCACCTGGAATCACAGACCCGCACATAAAAACCTTCATGAATTTGGTATTAGAAGTTTTAAAGATTTTGGAATCCCGGCGCATAGTTCCTAGGTTTAATTTGTCAAAAACAGAAAATCAGCTAGCAAAAGATAAATCTATTGTGATAAAGCCAGCCAACAAAGGAAGTGCTACAGTGGTACAGAGTCACCTCCAGTATGTGGCTGAAGTTGAAGCTCAATTAGCCAGTCTCACAAATTATATCATTTTGTTTGATGATCCTACATCACATTTAAAAACTCAAATTTCAGCTATTGTGGAACAAGCCCGAGCAGCAGGTTTTTAACCAGGAGAGAAATGAATATATTTGATAGTGGAGCATCCAACAATCCCAATGACATGGTGCCCAAAATTCACAAAAACATGGCACAACCCCAGGTAGACCAATAGTTACCACCATTGGTTCAATACTAGAGCCCCTTTTGGTGTTTGTTGACTGTTTTTTAAGACCCATAGCCTACTACTAGATCATACTTTTGTGATACAGCACATTGTTTTAATTGCATAATAAGTATGATTATACACATCATTTGAATATCAGTTCCATTATTTTCATAAATACTGGTACCTAGTTTTGATTGATTTTCACATCATTTATTGGAGAACCGGCACTTTGTTCACATGCCAGTGAGTCGCCAGTTTAGGGAGAATACATTTTCTCTAATAACAAAGATACATTTATGTTAATTTTTAGTTCATTTTAAACTAACCATGAATATGCACATATATGAAATAGAATAGTAATTGCACAAATATGAACTAGAATATACAGTAAGTAGTAAAGGGCCTCATTTTCCAATATCGCTTTGGTATTGCATGTGATACCAAAAAGGGGTGTACCTTATGCTAATAAGCATGTGAAAGGCTGTTATTGCAAGTTGCACTATTAGCCCAATTTGGGCTACATTGCCAGTATATCAGGATTCATGATGTCTCCTGACAGGCCTGTTTCAGTATGATGGAGAGAGAGAGAGAGAGAGAGAGAGAGAACCTTACCATAGTGCCTCCTTCCTAGACAGGTATTTGTATCCCTATGGGAGGCCAACCTAGTAACTCTACCCAGGTAGAGAGTCCATCAAGCTAGGTGGAGAGAACATTGCACAAATCTCATCTTGGAGTGAGTTTCCTCACTCCGTACGTCATCAAATCTTCACAAGAGTCCACTGTTCTGTTCGTACGTCTCATGTTGAATGTGAAAGTGGCCCCTAACCCCCTACACGATTACTTAACCCTTACCTCGAGTTACTAGGTGGGCCTCCCATAGGGATACAAATACCTGTCTAGGAAGGCAGCATTATGGTAAGGTTCTCTCTCTCTCTCTCTCTCTCTCTCTCTCTCTCTCTCTCTCTCTAATTAAAAATTTGCATTCATGTTAGTGCAATTTGTGGAATTATCACATGTGGTAACTCCTTGGAAAATGAGGCCCATAATTTGTGGTGTTGAACTAAAAGCTGAATGCTAACCCACAATATGTATGCAGATCTGGAATGATGGTATGTAAAATGCCTAAATAAATACATGTCTGGCAGTGGAAGATGTTTATGACACCAGAATTTGAAAATATTTTTTGTATGATGAAAATATCAAGCTCCATTGTTCAGGGAATTTCTGTGGATGCATATAATTGGAGGTGCAGGATTTATATTGATATTCTTTCCCTTCCTCTATACATTCCAGACTTCACTCTCATAGCCACATAGAATTAGTTGAATGAGGCTATAAAATAATTTTAATTGTGGTTTTACTAGAAGTGGGAAACTAACCAGGTTTATAAAATTACACAGAAGACCCTTTGGTCTTTCTTATTAAGACTTTTTTTATAGCCAATTTTAAAGCAGGATGCCATGCTATGGAGGTGGGTGTGATATGAGGAAATGTTATTTTGGTTCTCCCTCCTTAAACTCTTCTGTCTAGAGATGCCACTGATTTTCTGTGACCTTAAACATTAGTACAAGAAGGGGGGGGGGGGGGGGGGAGACGGAGCTCTGGATAGGTACACAAATGATTTAGTCCCTGGGCACTGGAAACCCTCGGTATGCCACTGACCAGGAGAATTCCTAGTGACAAGGGGACCTGCATTTTCATCATGGAGTTCTAAAGGCGATTACAGCGAGAGACCAGAACAGTGGGCATCACAAACAGCCTACCAGTGGAGATGCTGGAAACTAAAAGCATGGGATAAATACAGGGGATCGCTGAGGAGTGATGGGAATTGTAAAGCTAAATTAGTTGGGCAGATGGGCAAACTAGATAGGCCATACAGTCTTTTTCTGCCATCATGTTTTGATGTTTTCCCTTTTATCCTCTCTTTTCCTCCCCATTCACTTTTTCTTGATGAATGAATGAGTGTGAATGATATTTTCTCATAACAACATATAAATCTTATGTTTTCCATGGAAGTGATAGAGCAATTTTCAAAAGCCATTAACCCAGGTAAATACTGATTTACTGAGGTAAAAGAACTGTATGAAAATAGCTCATGCTTTAACCTAGCTAAAAGTATATATGGGTTCGACAGCATAGGTATGTTTATTGAGGTTAAAGGGATGCATCCCCAGGCATGTTTTTGGGTAGGATTAAGAAATAGCATTCATTGCATTTTTCAAATGTATGCATGCTATTCCCAGCCAAGGTATTAGCCAGATAAAGCTTGAAAATCCCTATCCCTTACTTCTGAGAATAAGAAACAAGAAACAGATCTGCTGGATACTGTCTAATCATTTTTTACCACTGTCAGACAGGATGCTGGGTTTGATAGACCATTGGTCTGAGATAATATGGCACTTCTTGTGTTCTTAATGCAAAGATCTGCAAGAATGGTAAAGATTTCTTTGCATTTTGTAAAATATTTATACTAAATTTTTATGGGGCGTTTTTCAAAACTGTGTTTTGATGCAAAGTTTGTGGATACTTTTACCCATGGGCTTTGCACCAGTTTTCACAGGAAAAGTGTGGGTATAATTTTCCCTTGAAAACTGCATAAGAAAAAAATCACCCACAGAGATTAAACACCTTCTTCTTCTGCAGATTCTTTGGCAAAACAATACATGTTGTTCTGAGAACGCAAAACTATGCACTGTCGGCCAAATTTTTATTCTCCTGTGCGTGTAAAAAATGGGGGTTATGCGTGTGGCCAGGCTCCTTTGAAGATCCGCGCAACACGCACAAGGCCCAGCCACGTGCGTAACCACCATTAAGTGCCGAAGTGCCAGGCCCAGATAAAGGGGTGGTTTGTTAGGGGGTGGGGAAGAGCAGGGAGGGGAGCGGGGAGGGGCGGGGCTGGAGGCGGCTGGAACAGTGGCCATTTGCCACTTGCCGGGTGGCGCGTGTAAGTTATTACTGCTCCGGAAGAGGAGCAACAGGTAAGAAAAGACTGTGGAGGTTAGATAGGATAGGGATAGGGGGCGGAGAGGAGAGGAGAGGGGAAGAGGGAGGAAGGTTAGTTAGGTCATTTGGAAAGTTCACTTCCAATACACTCCTTAATTGGAGTGGACTGGGAGGGAACTGGGAAAAGGGACCATCGCGTCGCCATGCGTAAATTAAAAATTTACACCCTTTGCATGTGCGAATTGTGGGCCACGCGCACATGTACATGCGGATGTTAAAATCTGCCGTGCATGTGCGCGCCCCTGTTATTTTATAACACGTGCGCGGACGTGCGCGTGTAATAAAATAGCCGTGACCATGTGTGCATGCCAGGAAGCGCACTCACATGGATACGTGCACATAAGTTTAAAAATCTTCCCTTATGTTGCCTCCTTTGATCTAAACCCACCCTAGGAATGCGTCCAGGAATAGATAAAAGTGTATGTGTTGTAGTACAACATGCATACTTCTACCCACATATGGAGTGAACAATGTCAGGAAAATGTCTTTTGAAAATTGCCTTCTATGTGCATATGAAAGAAATTAAAGGAAACTCAAGAAAAAAACCTATTGGAAAAACACTATCTATATTTCTCTATCCTTAAATGGCATAGCTTAACTGAAACTTGCAAACTGATTGGCTGGGAATCATATGTTCCATTCCATATTTTAAAAATGTCTTGATTGTAACTCATAAAAATGTATTACACATTATGATGCTGTTAGATTAGCAACAACAACAACATCAACAACAAAAAAGGATTAAGAAATATGTGTAGAACATCCCTCAAGGCCTTATTGTTCTTGTTTCAAACAGTATGACTGGTGGCAGGATTCTTTTATGCTCATATAGTTCTTTTACATGGAAAAGAAAGACTGAGCCTTAGGCTGTTTTGAAGTAGTCTTAGATCTATTGCTTTCTAGTTGAGTTTCATCTCCTGTTTTCCCTATCAAAACAGTGTCTGAACAATATTGATTTTTAGCAGATTGTGATACCTTTTCGTGAGCTAGAATAAGTATTATTTAAAAATATTATTTTTAATGAGCTGACAAGACCAAGCAACTCTTCTCTTCAATTATCAACAATAAGATAAATGATATAGAATTTTATCAAAATTTAAGCTACCTCAAATAATGGATACATGATTCAGCTTTATCACAGAAAATAATTGGGAAATGCCATGCTCTGACAGACCAAATGTCCATTGAAAGCAGACTATTGATCCATCAATTGGCCAGTCTGGGACACCTAGAAGAATGCAGCAGATGCTTGTAGAAAAGTCCATTCTCTTATCATGCATTCCCAGAGGCATGAAGTGAAGACACCCAAGTCTATATGGCTAATAATTTTTTGTGGATCTGCCTTTTAGAAATTTGTCCATACTTTTTAAAACTTGGCTATATTACTAGCCTTGACCATATTCTCTGGCAACAAACTCCATAGCATAATTGCTCTTTAAAAAACAAAATGTTTATATTAATGTAATTTAAATCTGTCACTTGCTAGTTTCATGGATTGTCCTCTAGTCCTAGTCTATTAACAGAGTAAATAACCATTCCCAATGAACTTGTTCTGCACGACTCATGATTTTGTATACCTCTATGATAATCCTCTCAGTTGTCTCTTCTCTAAAATGAAGATAACTAACCTGCTAAGCCTCTCCTTGTGTGGCTGTTTAAAAGGTACCCACACTAAAGCATTGTGTTATACAGATATAATATCAAATTTATTGTCTATTATTTCAGTAAAGCAAGTTTGCTTACCATAGACAGCATGATGAATTATTCATGGCATGTGGGTGACATCTCTTAAGACCTGAATCATATGCTATAGTCCCTTAGACATAGAATGGGAAAAAGATCTTAGTGAATCACGGCCTTAGCTAGTAGAGCTTTTTCTCTACTGAACATGTGTGGAAATTACCACTCGGGTGTTATCTCATGAGCCCGATCAGTCAAATTTAGAGCTAAATCAAGCTAGGTAGTCAACTCTATAGTGAGGCATGTGGGAATTTAACATGGGTAATTAATTCTGCTGTCTATTTATGGTAAGCAAAGTTTCTTTCTTCATTGGCAAGCCATGACATGTGGAGAGTACCAAGCTGAGGGTTTCAGCAGAGCCTTTACTGAATAAGTAAGCAGGATCCCACCATGGAGCGTAGACTACTGGGTGAACAGGCTACACAAAACTACTTGTCAGAATAATTTACTGACACTTTGTGAGAGATTATTTAGATAGTAATGGGACACAAAGGTATGTATTGATGCCCATGTTGCAGCTTTGATGATGACATTAAGAGGGATGGCTTGTAGATGAGCCACTGAAGCAACCGTGTCTGTAACTTGATGAGCCTTGATGGAGTCTGTAATTTGTAGGTCTGCTAACTTAGGCCTGGATTCACCATTCTATCACAGAATGCTGAATCCAGCGAAAATGGGGGGGGGGGGGGGGGGGGCTAGAGGGGCGAAGGGGGGGGGCGGGCCTGCGAAAGCCAGCAGCCTTCACACCACCGCAGAGTGTTTGCTGCTTGTTTTCGCACCCAATAGCATCATAGCTGTCGCAATTTTCTGTGAAAGGCTGCAGCCGGCTGCGGTACAACCGGCGAAATCGCACCACTGCTGTGCGAACGGCTGCAGCCTTTCGCAGGCCCGCCCCCCCTTCGCTCCCCTGCTCCCCGCCCCGACTCCTCCCGTCCAGCTAATTTAAATCCTATCACACGCGAAAAGGCCCTTATCTCGTGCGATAGGGGTTTATCACGTGTGTTAGGGCCTTATTGCGTGCAATAAGACCCTAACGCACGTGATAAACCTTTAGTAAATAACCCCCTTAGACGGTAATTTTTAAACAGCCACACAAGCATATGTGTACACATGTACGGTGGCTTGCACGAATGGATGTGGTCATTTCATAACCTTCAAAAGTATATGTGCATATGATATAATATTGGCTGTATGTGCATACATGTGCATGCAGGAATGTATGGATGTATGGTTGTGTGAGCGAATGCCGATTCTATCACATAAGTGGGTGGATTTTTTAGATAAACAAGCCGATGCAATTACCATGCAATTACCATTTTGTCAGTTCATTCTTAGTTCACCCAGATAAAGTATCCCAACTTCCTAACCCCCTCTGATGAGCCTTCCTCCCTTTTACTCTATTAGCTCGACCCTTCAAACACTGCTGACCAGCCTTGATTTTTTTTATTTTAAAATTTATACGCCATCTGTAGCAGAAGTAAAGTTATGCAGTAGGGAACCCCGGCATGTGTTTGTGCATGCAAATACTTATGTACACATTTTAAGTGGCCATCCCAGAATGCCCATTCCCCACCTCTTTTTTGAACTCTTTGATTTGTGCTCATATTGGGAGATATGTGCAGATTTGTGCACTTCATAAAATCTGTGTAGCACGCGCTGGCTTGAGACGCATGCAAACCTTCCAGTTTTGGCACTCATAGGACTTTTAAAATTCACCATTTATAGCACTGTACAATGCAATCTGCTAGCCAGTTGGAAAATTTACATTTGGCAACTGCTGTGCCCATTCTGTTAGGATCATATGAGATGAATATTATGAGATTTTCTCTTGTAATAAGGCCCTTTCACAGTCTAAGGTATGAAGGGATTTTTCAACATCATGTATATGTGGCCTTAGGGAAAACATAGGTAACATGATGGTTTGATTAATATAAAAGTTCATATGAAATAGACAGCTCTCTTCTTGGGTTAATAATGATGGATCTAATATAAGAGAGATTGGAGGACTGCTGGACAGCTGAACCATTTATGTAAATGATATTTGTGTGTGTGAGCTATAAAAATCAGATAAACCCAGTTTTTGAGCACTTGGTTATCAGTGGAATTGGTGAATCTTCATTCAAACAAATTTACTCATTTTATCATAGCCTCTATTTTTATTGTTAAATGCTACTGCAGTAGTTTTCTTAGCATTCACCCTTTGGTAATTACGCCAAATTTAATTATATTTCCATCACTGTTGCTTACACTAGGTCCTGTTTTCCTCTGAGAGCTACATCTAATATTGTTTCCCCTCTCATTCCATGACTAACTGCTGCATGAAAGTCATTGATAGCATCTAGGAATTGTTGTGTTTGAGGCATTGTGGACCCTTGGTCACAATGGAGATGACTCCGCCCATGGGGAAGAGCCCCGTGGGGAACCACTGCAATAGGCTGACACAGATAGCAGACACAGAATGGATAGAGTCTTTATTGTTCTGCTGTAAATAGATGGTGAAACAGGAAGGTAAGGCACTGATCCACGAAGTGCCAATACGCTCAACAGGCTCAGAAGCATAGTCTCACCCAGATGTTCATGATAGGCAGGAGCCCACAGTGTAGGTAACGCTATGGCTGGTGGGTGGAATTGGAGCGCTGGATCGTGGAGGTACTCACAGAGTGAAGGTGTCTACCTAATGGTAGAATGGTGGGACCGAAGGTCCGTGGTGCAGGATATGAAGTAGATAGGCCCTCGAGGAGCCTATCTACTACTAATATCCTGAAAATGAATAGAGAAAAGACCCCTGAGGAGTGGTTGTCATGGTTATTGAGGACCATGAAGGGAAGTTGGAAGCGAAAGACTCCCAAGGAGCGGGTATCTAGAGCTTCTGCTGGAGCGAGGCCCTTCGTGTGAAAGTATTCTCTAAGCGTACAGCTTAGAGCAGTCAGAGTAGCGAAGCAAAGTCTTTGCTAACTCAAATTGGTAGCGGAAGTGGAGGCTAGATATACCCGGAGGTACTGACGTCATGCGGTGGGTATTTGAGCATTGGAGATGTGTGCACTCGAGCCCTAGGAGGCCACGGGAGTAAGCATGGCGAATGGGGATGCCCATGCTGGTCTGGAAATGCCAAAGGCCCTCGGCACTCGGCACTGGAGACAGCCATCTTGCCCAAAGAGAGAGAAAGGGCAGAAAAAGAGGTAAGGCAGAGCGGTTGCAGCCATCTGCGACCGACGGATGCCACAGGAATTTTACCTCCCTTACATGTCCTTATATGGCATATACAGTTAAAACTGAGATAATTGGTGTTTTCCATTGATATTTTTTGACCATTTTACTAGCCAGACTAATCACTGTTAGAATTGTACAGTCTGCTTCCTTATTCTGGCAAGGTGGTGGTATTATATCCCCACTACTATACATTTCCCTTTTACATTTGTAATTTCTATCTATAAGGAGTCCACAGTGCAGTTTGCTTCCTGTAAAACATTTATTCTGTTTGTTTCTATGCCATCCTTAACATATAGCACAACCCCTCCATCAATTTTATCTGCTCTGTCATGTTGATATGATTAGTTTGTACCTTATCAAAGTGTCCAATTGGTTACCCTCTTTGAGCCAGGTTTCTGAGATGCCTATTATGTCTATATCTTCCTTTAGTCTTTAAAGCTCCATCTTCAGTTCCTATACTGGTGAATCCAGTATCATCTGACTATAATTCGCCGCTTCCTTGCTGCCGTCCCGCCCAGGCTAAGGGCTCCCGTGCGGCCGGCGCCGACCTATCGGGGTCACGGAGCCCCAGAGCGCCCCAGCCCTCCGTGCCTTGACTCAACCACGCGGCGACGCCCTACGTCATCATCCGGGGCTGGAGGGCTGATTTAAAGCCCAGCCCTGCACCAAGTACTCCCTTTTTGCCGCTTCCTCGCTGCCGTCCCGTCCAGGCTAAGGGCTCCCGCGCGGCCGGCGCCGACCTATACCGCCAAACTATTCAAAACTCCAAACATGACTATTATGCATCTAAGATCCATCAATACACATTCAACCCAAAAGCCCTCTTCTCCTACGTCATGGCACTCACTACCCCTCTCACTCCGAGTGTTAATGAGGAGGAATCAAGCTCAAAATGTGAAGAACTCGCACATTTCTTCCACAATAAAATAGCTAACCTCCTCCTCACCTTCCCTACTACAACCAACCCTCAACCCCACTTCCCCCAACCTTCCCCCAACCTAAACACATCACCTCCTGGAACACTCATTCAACACCATCGAACTCACATCTTCTAAAGAAATTGAGACAATCCTAAAGAAATCCAAGCCTGCCTCCCACCCATCCGAAACTATTCCCATTAAGACCATACTCTCCATCCCAAACATCATTGCTACTCCTCTAGCAAAGATTATTAACTGCTCCCTCTCCTCCGGATCAGTTCCCACCCCCCTCAAGCACGCAGTCGTCAAACCCCTTTTCAAGAAACCCTCCCTGGATCCTAAAAACCCAGCCAATTTCCATCCCATCTCCAATCTTCCTTTCATTTCTAAAGTCATGGAGAAGGTTGTAAACACTCAACTCATGGATTACCTAGATGACAACAACATACTTCACTCTTCACAGTTTGGTTTTCGCAAGAACCGTACTGAAACTCTCCTTCTCTCACTCACCGACTTTCTCCTCATTGGACTCGACCAAGGCCATAGTTTCATCATTGCCTTCCTAGACATCTCTGCGGCATTTGATACTATAAGCCATGATCTCCTCATTTCCCGCCTTGCTGACATTGGAATCGCTGGCACTCCCTTGCAATGGTTCAGATCCTATCTCGCCAACAGATGTTTCTCGGTTAAACTCGGAACATCTGAATCCACCACCCTCACCCTCTCGCATGGTGTGCCCCAAGGCTCTTCCCTCTCTTCTACCCTATTTAACATTTACCTTATCACCCTCTGCCACCATCTTACAAATCTCGGTCTTAAATTCTACGTATACGCAGATGATGTACAAATCATCATCCCTATTCAAGAATCACTAACTGCCACCTTAAATTTCTGGGAAAAATGCCTATCCTCCATTAACTCTTTTCTGACATCCATCCATCTTGCACTCAACACATCAAAAACTGAAATTCTCCTCATCCATAACAAACAGACTATCAAGCTCTTTCCTTCCAATGACTTTAAACTCTCCACTCTCCTGTCTCCAAAACCTTGGTGTCTTCGTTGATGCGCATTTGAACCTGAAATTCCATATTACCTCTGTCATTAAAGGAGGATTTTATAAGCTCATGGTTTTAAAAAAGCTCAAGCCCCTACTCCACACGCATGATCTCAAAACTGTCATACAAGCCACCTTATCATCCAAACTTGATTATTGCAACTCCCTCTACTTAGGTCTCCCCCTCTCAACCATCAAGCCCCTACAGATTCTGCAAAATGCCACTGCTAGGATAATTAGTAATGTTCGTAAATCCGATCACATAACCCCCATACTCAAAGATCTACATTGGCTCCCCATTTCATACCATATACTTTTTAAAATCCTCACCTTAATACACAAAGCCATTCACGAACATAACCCTTCATGGCTCAGCGTTCCATTGAAACTCAAACACTCGACCAGACCCACTAGAATGAACTGTATTACAATCTCTCATCTTCTCATGTATTGATTACTGCAACGCTCTATTCATCGGTCTCCCTAAATCCACTCTTAAACCCCTACAATTACTGCAAAATGCTGCAGCACGTGTCCTCTCTGGAAAGAAGAAATTTGACCACATCTCACCAATCCTGATGAATCTACATTGGCTACCTATCTCCCAAAGAATCAAATACAAATCATTATCTATTCTTCATAATGAAATATACAAAGATAACAACTTTCCACTTGATTGCATGATTAAACTACACAAACCACCACGGTCAACAAGAATCTCTAATAAATTGCAACTAATCATACCCCCTCTCTCAGATGCAAGATTATCTAGCACCAGGAATCGAGCTTTCTCTATAGCTGGCCCTATAGAATGGAACTCCTTACCATCTTATCTAAGCTCAATAAGGGTTACCAAATCCTTCAAAAAAGAACTTAAAACCTGGCTATTTAAGCAAGCATTCACAGCCTAAAATTGATGTCCACCCTCAGTCTTTGATTTTTTGCCTTGTAAGAACCCTTACCCTCTCATACTATCTCTACTTCCTTCCACTTAACTCTTCCCATTCTGTCCACCATCTCTTTTTTTCTCCCCTTTATCACCTTGAACCTTATCGCTTTAATTCCACAACCCTTACACTTTTAATTCTCTATTTTCATCCCTCTTCACCTCCATTCTGACTTCTCTTTATTCTTAAACTAATATTCAACTTTTCTTAAGAAAACCCAATTATATGATACTTACTATAGTTATGATATCTAATGATGTTCCTTATCACTCTGCTTTTGCTGAGATGTTAATTATAACACCAATGTTTTTACGTTTATATTCTCTGTTATTAAATGTTTTCATGTATGAAGTTGTTCAATGAACACCGGAGTGAAGGCTTCTCGCTATACTTCGGTATAAAAAAGAATATAAATAAATAAATAAATAAATAAATAAATATACTTTTTAAAATCCTCACCTTAATACACAAAGCCATTCACGAACATAACCCTTCATGGCTCAGCGTTCCATTGAAACTCAAACACTCGACCAGACCCACTAGAATGAACCACAATTTTACACTACTAGTCCCCCCACTTAAGAAAGCCAGACTTACAGCCACAAGGGCTCGTGCATTGTCTATTGCTGGCCCAACACAATGGAATAATCTACCTCTCAATCTCCGCCAAGAGCCAAACCTCTGTAAATTCCGCAAGCTGTTAAAGACCTGGCTCTTCTACCAGACTTTCCCAGACTAATTCCGGCCGACTCCTGCCCCCCTTTCTGGCTATCAATTCCAGCCTACTGCCTCATGATAAGCTGCCACACCGTGTTTTTTGTAATTTTGTTACCTATTTGAATAGCCTGTTTCGTTCTTTATTTTACCCTCTCTGGTTTCCTTTTAGTAAACTCCTATTTCTCTACTGCTTCCTATAAATTATTTATTGGTTGTCCTGTTTTTACCCCCCCCCCCCCCCCCATTTTATTGTAATTTCCACCTTTTGTTAAACTGTAAACCGATATGATGTGTATTTTAATGTCGGTATAAAAAAAACTGTTAAATAAATAAAATAAAATAAATATAATTCCTGTTCCATTTTCTGCACAGTAAATCTTGCTTTTACTGTTTCAGCAATCTTTAAGCCAGCTTCTACACTGGTAAATCATGTTTGTTTTCTCAGAATTATTTAAGCCAGTTCCAGTTCTGATTAGTCCAGTTCCAGCTGTTATAGCTATTCCAGTCATTACATATCCTAGCAGACATCCTTCAGGACCTTCATTTGACTATCCTGAAGCAACCTGTCCCTGGATTATAAATTCAAGACCCTGTATCTTGCCTCCAGCCTAGTTTTGAGTCAGCTATAGCATCAGAGAGTCAGGTTCAGTAATGTCTCCAATTCCTGTTCCTGTCTTGTTAATGGCTTTATGTATAGCTCCAGGTGCCTTAGTGGCAGTTGTTCCAAAGGCTTTAATTACAACTGTTCCTGACTTCCAGCAAGCCAAGTCTGGGCCCAGCTCTGATCCAATCTTCATAAGGACTTGTTTCCCAAAAGAGGGCCTGGGATCTTTGGGGCAATCTGAAGTTCTTCTGATTGGGGTAGAGGTACTGTGAGGTACCACCTTCAACCTGTAGTTGATGTTGTGGCTGGGGGCTTCAGGATTACCTGTTCAGTCTTCCTAGCTCTGTGCCCCTCACTGCCTCCCAGCAGCTCTCTTACATAGAAACATAGGAATGTGATGGTAGAAAAATGCCATATGGCCTATCTAGTCTTCCCTTCCACATCAATTACTCAGCTTTACAATCCCTATCACTCCCTCACCGATCCTCTGTGCTTGTCCCATGATTTACTGAATTCAGTTATTGCCCTTGTCTTTACCATCTCTGCAGGGAGGTTGCTTCATGCATCTATAACTCAATCTGGAAAGAAATATTTCTTTAGATTATTCCTGAGTCAACTCACTTTCAACCTCATCCCAAGAATCCTGTTATGTTTGCTGGCTTGAGAGCTGCTCCTGCGAACTAGCACACTCACCCAGTACCACCAACATCTGGACCTGCTTTGTGACAGGGATGCCACAGCCATCTTCCTTCAGGGGATTCCCCCTAGGCATGCTCACATGATGCACACCTACTCTTGTAAGTGCCATGGCAGGAACTGCAAGAGGCAGTGCCAGCAGATGATGTCTCTCAGCTGGGTATTTAAACCCCAGTCATGCTACAGATCAACTCCTCAGAAATGGGTTACCTTTATCCCGGCAGTGATGAGTTTCTGCTCCTGACTTCTGATCCTGTGTTCCAGTTCCTGCCTGCCTGCATCTTCTCTCCTAGCCTTACCTGCTTTGTCTCTACAAGTTATAGCCTGCCTGCCTTGTTTTTCAAAGTCCTACCTGCCCTCCTCATCTCTGTAAGTCCAGCATGCCTTGTCCTCCCAATCCTGGTGTCTTTACCCTTCCAGCATCTTCCATGCATGCCCTTGGACTGACAATTGGATCTGACGATAACCTGTATCATGGCTACTCACACCTGTCACTTGCTTCTGACCACAGCCTGAATCTTGGTCACATTTTCCTGCATCCTGCCTCTGACCTAAACCTGGACCACGACCACCCTTGTCTGCTGCCTGCCTTTGACACTAATCATGACTGGGACCTTTATATTACTACTCTCCATGAGACTCAAGTCTAAATTCTGCTGGCCCTGGAAACCCAGGGCTCAATCTAAAGGGAAAGGGGCTGGTATATTTGAATCCCTAGGCAGTCTTGTACCAGCCTAGTTCCACCAGCTGTCTGGGAAGACTGACAGGGCCATCCCTATAGGTTGAGTAACCTCCCCATAGCAACAAGAGCCCTCAAACCTTACAGGTTGCTGAGGACATGGACACAGTGGTTGTGCTTCATATCAGGCATTCTGGGCCTGGCCCAATGAGTCCAGGAAGAGCAGACTTGCTGAACCAGGTCACTACAGCCTTAGAAAAGCTGGCAATCCATATGGACACCCTGGATCTAGTGTCAGCTCCTGCAGCAACTATCGTAACCTCACCTAATTTATTTAATTTATTTATTTATTTAACAGTTTTTTATACCGACCTTCATAGTAAATCACCATATCGGATCGGTTTACATTTAACAGGGGGTATAACTGAAGGAAACAATTCAGATAAACAATAGATAACAATAGATATGAATAAGTCAAAGTTACAATCAACTGGAATCGAGAACTTAGAAGCTTATAATAAGCTGGAAGGAAGATGAAGGTAAGTAATAATAATAAATGAATACGATAGTGAGAACGGGTTAAAGCTTGAAGGTGCTTTAACCTGGAGGAGCCAGAGTCCATAGTTCATGGAGATAAGTGTCTAAAGGCCGGGTGAAAGTGGAAGGCCATTAGTGATTGTCTGGTGGATCGGAGAAGGCTTGGTGGAAGAGCCACGTCTTGAGTCTTTTTCTGAAAGTTAAGAGGCAGGGTTCCAATCTGAGGTTTGAAGGGATGTTATTCCAAATTGATGGGCCTGCTATCGAAAAAGCTCTGTCTTTGGTCGTAGAGAGGCGTGTGGCTTTAGTAGGAGGAAATTGTAGAGTGCCTTTGTGCACATCTCTCGTTGGTCTGTTAGAGGAGTGGAGTTTGAATGGGATTTCCAGGTCGAGTTGAAGTTGATGATGGATGGTTTTGTGTATTAGGGTGATTGATTTGTATAGGATTCTAAAATTACTGGTAACCAATGTAGGTTTCTGAGGATGGGTGAGATGTGTTCACCGCGGCTGGTGCTGGTCAGCAGTCTCGCTGCCGCATTTTGTATCATCTGCAGTGGTTTGGTAGTAGATTTGGGGAGGCCTAGGTAGAGTGCACTGCAGTAGTCTATTTTGGCGAACAGTAGCGCTTGGAGGACTGTCCTGAAATCATGGAAAAATAGAAGTGGTTTAAGTCGTTTTAGGAAGTGTAGTCTGTAGAAGCAGTCTTTGGAGGTTGTGTTGACCATTTTTTTAAGTTTAATCGATTGTCTAGTATTGCCCCAAGGTCTCTAACAAGTTTGCAAGTAATGTGGGAATTGTGTGGTGATGGTGGCGGAAAATTGTTTTCGTTTGAGGAGATGAGGAGTAGCTCTGTCTTTGAGGCATTGAGAACCAGGTTTAAGCTGTTAAGTAGATTGGTGATGGAAAGGAGGCAGTTATTCCAATGGATGAGAGCATTTGAGATAGATTCTGTTATAGGGATTAGAATCTGCACGTCGTCTGCGTATAGATAATGAATTAGGTTGAGATCAGTTAACAGTTGGCAGAGGGGGAGGAGGTAAATGTTAAAGAGGGTTGGAGATAAGGAGGATCCTTGTGGTACACCCAGGGTTGAATTTGTTAGGGGAGACTCTTTATTATTGATTTTGACTTTGAAAGTTCTATTGCTGAGGAAGGACTTGAACCAGTTGTGGGCTGATCCAGAGATGCCGATATCTGCAAGGCGATCCAGAAGGATGGAGTGGTTGACGGTATCAAATGCCGCCGAGATGTCTAACAAGACTAATAGAAAGGAACGTCCTTTGTCTAACCCCATTATGATATGGTCTGTAAGTGAGATGAGGAGGGATTCCGTGTTGCGTGATTTGCGGAAACCATATTGCGAAGGGTATAGGATATTGTGGTCCTTTAGATATTCAGAGAGCTGTGTGTTTACCAGTTTCTCCGTAAGTTTGGCAACGAATGGGAGATTAGAAATGGGTCTGAAATTTGCCAGAACATTGGGGTCTGCCACCATGGTATCGAGACCGGTACCCCAGCTTCCAGTGCCACCTTGCTATTTGGGATATTCTAAAGAGTGTCAAGGGTTGAACCAATGCAGAATTCATTTCAAACTACAGTTCAGTTTGTTTTCGATTAATTGCTCCAAGTTCCTCTACATCTTCTCGCTCCTTGGTGGTACAATGTTAGCTTGGGTTTCTCCCATATCGGAGAGGGAGGAACCCTTGCTTCACAGTCTGCTGGACTTCCTTCAGCAATTCAGGCTTGTCTTTGAAGAACCTGCACAAATGTCTTCCCTGGCTGCTGACATGCTGTGGATCCAACAGGAAATGCATACCTTTAGATGAATATGCCATACAGTTCCATACCTTGCCTCTGAATTACACTGGGGAGAAAATATCCTCATGGCTATATTTCTACAAGGGCTATCAGGGAGAATCAAAGATGAGCTAGCTCGCTGAGATGTTCCTACCTCATTGGATGCCTTGATCTCTCTAGCTGGCCGTATCGACTGCCACTTTCAGGAGAGAGCAAGACAGAGTAAACTCATGCAGTGACCGATATCCCTAGCCCCATGTTTATAATGGCCTTTGTCCTCAGCATCCACTTCAGATACCCTAACCCCAGAGGAAACAATGCAACTGGGCAGAAGGAAAATTTCTACAGAGGAGAGACTCCACAGAAGATGGATGGGCTTATGTATTTGCTGTGTAGGCTGGGGGCACATGGTGTCCGATTGCCTCGAAAATCAGGGAAACTGGTATGCCTAGGGTTGACTGGGAGGTAACACTAGGCCATTCATCTTCATCCCCTCAATTGCTTGTTCTTGTCATGATTTTTATAGGTGAGACCCAGCTTCATACTGACGTCTTCCACAGCTCCAGAGCTGGAGGGAATTTTATAGACCAAGCCCTGGTCCACCAATACCATATTCCTAACACTTTTCTGAAGCAACCATGACCATTTTTTCTATCTATCTATTGGGATCCCCTTCCTGACCAACTCTCTGAGATGACCGTTCCTATGTTTCTCCATACCAGACTTCTTCACTCTGAAAACATTTTGTTCCACATGATACCTTGAGCCATGAATTCCATTATTTTGGGTCTACCATGGCTTCAGCACCATCGGCTCATGATTGACTGGAGCTCTCTGGAACTAGCCCAAAGGAGACCTTCTTGTTCCACAACTTGTCTGACATCTTTACAGCTTCCAGTCTCTTTATCCAGGATGGCTGTTATGCCTGGACTTCTTCCACAATATGCTGACTACCTCAATGTGTTCTCCAAGCAAAAGTCAGAGACACTACTACCACATTGCCCTTATGATTGTGATATCAAATTTATCTCCAATAAAGTCACTCCATGAGGAAGAGTTTACCCATTGTCTCCATCAGAGACCCAAGGCCATGAGTGAGTATATTAAAGAAAATTTAGCCATGGGCTTTATCCAGCCCTCCTTGTCTTCTGAAGGAGCAGGCTTTTCTTCATAGCCAAAAGAGATGAAACACTTACACTTTGCATTAACTACACAGGCCTTAATGCTATTAAAAAAAAATCTTTATCTACTGCCACTCATCTCTGAACTGTTTGATCACTTGCAGAGTGCAAAAATCTTCACCAAGCTAGACCTAAGAGGAATTTAGAACCTCATTTGTATCAAACAAGGAGATGAGTAGAAAACAGCCTTCATACCCATAATGTATTCTATGAGTACCTTGTTATGCCCTTTGGGCTTTGCAGTGCTCCAGCTGTGTTTCAAAACATGTTCAACAAAATCTTCTGGGATCCTCTTTATTTATTATGGTCTACTTAGATGATATCCTCATCTATTTTCAGTCCTTGGCTCCTTACTGATGACATGTGTGACAGGTGATTCAGCAAGTATGGGAACATCACACCTATGCACAAAGGCAGGCAGGTATACAAACAATCCTCATGGCCACTTTAAGCACACTTTAAAAATGAAAAAGTGCTAGTAGTTTCACTTTTGTTTGTCCATCCACCCATCAGTTTTATCTCTCCTCACAGTGGTTTGACTCTTAGCAACTAAATATGTTTGTATCCCACTCCACTAGAACCTTTGTTTAAGGTATTCTTTTAATACCTGCTCAGATTCAAGTTTTACTGCTATTGAGTCTGTTAGAATGGCTTTGAATCATGAAATGTATGTTATTTGGTAGATTCTTTTTTTACAAAGCAATCTTTTTTTATGGATCAAGGAATCCTGAAATACAACGACTGAAGAAAATCAATTGTTTAATCAAGATGAAAATATTTTAAGAATTGGAAACATTGCATTCCAATGATAAATTGGCTTTTATTAATTGAAGATTCAAGCAGTATGAAGTCAAATATCATGTAATATAAATGTCCCAGTCAATTGTTCTATAAAGTAATCCAAAAAGGGAAAATTATGAGAAAATAAATCAATTCTGAAGAAAATAACTTAGTATACTAGATCATGAAGTTACTAGAAAAATGATTGCATAATTTCAATTTTTTAAATATTTCTAATCATAAACTTTTTAAAGCTCTTTTCATACACTTTCTATTATTACATACATTCATTATTTACATCTGAGACAATCTTTGAGCCTGATTTACTAAGTATTTTTCCCATAAACATAGAATGAGAAAAATCTAGCAAATCATACCCTTTATTTGTAAACAACATTGAAATTGTTACCAGTTGGATATCTAAGGATCAGCAAGTATGTCTACCTCTTACTGGAGCTCTGAATTCTACATGATGCAGGTAGGCAGTACTATGGAGCTTCATAGCTGGAAAGCTCCATAGTGTCAATACGAGGTGTCATTTTGAATTCAGCACCAGAGCAGGGAGAAATGGGCATGTTAGCTTGCTCCCTTTTCCTGCATTTGCTGAAAGGGGACAGATATTCTACTCTGGCAAGACTGATTCACTTTGGATGGCTATTTTGCATGGAACAGTTTATTTCTAAACAGTCTGATGATATCTCTTGATCTATTAAAAAATGCTGCAATCTAAGATTTCCTCCTAAACCTTGATGGACCATAATACAAGCCTGTAATTCTTGGAAACACAGATTTCTGATTTGCAGGCTTCTAAACTAGCTATTATTAAGAGCAATATTCAAAGAGTTTATCTAGCTAACTTTGGTTATATCAATCATGTCAATATCTTAGAATATCTTCTTTAAAGTCTTTTGTAATATATGCAATTAAAAAGTGGCTAAAACATAGGGTTGGTAACTCTTAAATAGGCGAGTGAGCGCAAATATTCGTGCATTCATCTGTCCGCATCCAGAGACACGGCCATTTTACAACATACACGTGTATATGTGTGTATGTTATAAAACAGCCTTAATGCATGCGCATGTATGTACAATTTTAAGTGGACGCATGTCTGTGTGCACAAATGCCACTTCTACCATGTAAGTGGGATATTATAAGAAACACATGTACCATCGCCATTAACAGTTTTTCCACTTCACCCAGGTAAGGGATAGGACTTCAAAGTCCCCCCTAGTTTAATAGCCTTCCTCTCCCATGTTAGCCCTGACCCTCAATACCCCACCGATCTATCTATTAATCTTTAATTTATTCTGTACACGTCCTCTATGGCAGAAGTAAACTTACGCAGCAGGGGAACTAAGAACATAAGAAAATAAGAAATTGCCATGCTGGGTCAGACCAAGGGTCCATCAAGCCCAGCATCTTGTTTCCAACAGAGGCCAAACCAGGCCACAATGACCTGGTAATTAGAGATGTGAATCGGAACCGGAATCTGATCGATTCCGGTTCCGATCCAAATCTTAAAATTTTTATCGCCCAGCCCGATTTGAGTTCTGATTATCAGCTGCGCCCGATCCAATAATCAAAACACCCTCCCAAACCCCCAAAAAAGGTTTTAAAATTACCTGGTGGTCCAGCGGGAGCGCGGGGAGCAATCTCCCGCTCTCAGGCCATCGGCTGCGTTAATAAAATTGGTGCCAAAGGCCCTTTGCCCTTACCCTGTGACAGGGCAAAGGTAGCGCCGGCGCCATTTTGAATATTGTCAATACAGCCTGAGTGCAGGAGATCGCTCCCGGACCCCCGCTGGACCCCCAGGGACTTTTGGCCAGCTGGGGGATGGTCAGCCCCTGTGCCATAGTGAGGGCAAAAGTAGCGTCGGTGCCATTTTGAATACTGGCAATACGGTCCGAGTGCAGGAGGTCACTCCTGGACCCCCGCTGCACTTTTGGCAAGTCTTGTGGGGGTCAGGAGGCCCCCCCAAGCTGGTCAAAAGACTCTCACGATTTTTGACGATTTAAAAAATATGTGACAATTTTTTTAAATCGTCAAAAAACGATTCACATCCCTACTGGTAATTACCCAAACACCAAGACGATCCCATGCTACTGATGCAATTAATAGCAGTGGCTATTCCCTAAGTAAACTTGATTAATTGCAGTTAATGGACTTCTCCTCCAAGAACTTATCCAAACTTTTTTTGAACGCAGCTATACTAACTGCACTAACCACATCCTCTGGCAACAAATTCCAGAGCTTAATCGTGCGTTGAGTGAAAAAGAATTTTCTCCGATTAGTCTTAAAATTGCTATTTTCTGACTTCATGGAATGCCCCTTAGTCCTTCTATTATCTGAAAGTGTAAATAACCGATTCACATCTACTTGTTCAAGACCTTTCATGATCTTAAAGACCTCTATCGTCTCCCCTCTTAGCCATCTCTTCTCCAAGCTTAACAGCCGTAACCTCTTCAGCCTTTTCTCATAGGGGAGCTGTTCCATCCCCTTTATCATTTTGGTTGCCCTTCTCTGTACCTTCTCCATTGCAATTACATCTTTTTTTGAGATGCAATGACCAGAATTGTACACAGAATTCAAGGTGCGGTCTCACCATGGAGCGATACAGAGTCATTATGACATTTTCCATTTTATTAACCATTCCCTTCCTAATAATTCCTAAAATTCTGTATGCTTTTTTGAGCCGATGATTTTAAAGTATTATCCACTATGATGCCTAGATGTTTTTCTTGGATGGTAGTTCCTAATATGGAACCTAACATTGTGTAACTACAGCAAGGGTTATTTTTCCCTATTGCAACACCTTGCACTTGTCCACATTAAATTTCATCTGCCATTTGGATGCCCAATCTTCCAGTCTTGCAAGATCCTCCTGTAATGTAACACAATCCACTTGTGATTTAACTACTCTGAATAATTTTGTATTGCCCACAAATTTGATAACCTGACTCGTTGTATTCCTTTCCAGATCAGTGCAAGTGCAGATCCCTGAGGCACTCCATTGTTTACTCTTTTCCACTGAGAAAATTGACCATTTAATCATATTCTCTGTTTCCTGTCTTTTAACCAGTTTGTAATCCACGAAAGGACATCGCCTCCTATCCCTTGACATTTTAGTTTTCTTAGAAGCCTCTCATGAGGGACTTTGTCAAACGCCTTCTGAAAATCCAAATACACATCTATTGGTTCACCTTTATCCTCATGTTTATTAACCCCTTCAAAAAAATGAAGCAGATTTGTTAGGCAAGACTTCTCTTGGGTAAATCCATGTTGACTGTGTTCCATTAAACCATATTTTTCTCTATGCTCTATAATTTTGATCTTTAGAACAGTTCCTACTATTTTTCCCAGCACTGAAGTCAGGCTCACTGGTCTATAGTTACCCGGATCACCCCTGGAGCCCTTTTTAAATGTTGGGGTTACATTGCCCACCCTCCAGTTTTCAGGTACAATGGATGATTTTAATGATAGGTTACAAATTTTAACTAATAGATCAGAAATTTCATTTTTTAGTTCCTTTAATACCCTAGTATGCATACCATCCAGTCCAGGTGATTTGCTACTCTTTAGTTTGTCAATCTGGCCTACTACATCTTCCTGGTTCACAGTGATTTGGTTTAGTTCGTCTGACTCATCACCCTTGAAAACCATCTCCGTAACTGGTATCTCCCCAACATCCTCATTAGTAAAAACGGAAGCAAAGAATTAATTTAGTTTTTCTGCAATGGCCTTATCTTCACTAAGAGCCCCTTTAACTCCTCAGTCATCTAATGGTCCAACCAACTCCCTCACAGGTTTCTTGCTTCAGATATATTTAAAAAAAAAATTATTTGAGTTTTTGACTCTATGGCCAACTTCATTTCAAATTCTCTCTATGCCTGTCTTATCAATGTTTTACACTTAACTTGACAATGCTTATGTTTTATTCTATTTTGTTCAGATGGATCCTTCTTCCAGTTTTTGAAGGATTTTTTTTTGGATGAAATATCCTCTTTTACCTCACCTTTTAACCTTGACAGTAATTGTTTTGCCTTCCTTCCACCTTTCTTAATGTGTTGAATACATCTGGACTGCGCCTCTATGATTGTATTTTCAAACAAAGTTCCTGCCTGTTGAACACGTTTAACCATTGCAGCTGCACCTTTCAGTTTTTTTTGAACTATTTTCCTCATTTTATCAAAGATTTACTTACTGTCCCCCTTCCAGTTGTTGGTTTAAATTTGATCATGTTATGATCCCTATTGCCAAGTGGCCCCACCACCGTTACCTCTCTCACCAAATCCTGTGCTCCACTAAGAATTAAATCTAAAATAGCTCCCTGTCTTGTTGGTTCCTGAACCAATTGCTCCATGAAGCTGTCATTTATTACATCCAGGAACTTTGTCTCTAGCAAGTCCTGATGTTACATTTACCCAGTCAATATTGGGGTAATTGAAATCTAAAACAACACAGTAGAAACCAAAATAATATATTACTTTTAGCCTTGAAGGTGTCAGCAAGCCTGACGTTGTGTAACTTCCACAGTAACCAACCGGTCTTCTAATCATTCACCTTCAGAAAATGTTTTAATCCAGAAAAGCATTTTTTTGTTATTTTTATATTATTTTTAAAAAAAACTCTGTCTTCAAAAAAGTATATGTAAGAAGATTCTTTAATACTGTTGTCAACAAATTTGTTTGCTGACTACAGTATTAAATAGTCTTCTGACATATATATCAGGGTACAAATTATATCGCAATGATAGGGAGGATCAACTTGGTGGGGGTGTGGCACTTTATGACCGGGAGGCTATAGAGTCCAACAGGATAAAGATCATACAAAAGACTAAATGCTCAGTAGAATCTATATGGTTAGAAATCCCATGTGTGTTGGTTAAGAGTATAGTGATAGGAGTATACAAACATCCACATGGCTAAAATGGTTAGACAGATGATGAAATGCTAAGAGAAATCAGGGAAGCTAACCAATTTGGCAGTGCAATAATAATGGGAGATTTAAATTACCCAGCTTAATCAAAGGGAGTCAGTGGTTAACCACAAAAATTAAATCAAAAACAACAAAGTGGGAACCAAAATAATATATTAATCTTAAACTTGAAGGTGTCAGCAAGCCTGGCATTGCGTAACTTTCACAGTAACCAACCGGTCTTCTAATCATTCACCTTCAGAAAATGTTTTCATTCAGAAAAGCATTTTTTTGTTATTTTTATATTATTTTAAAAAGGTTCTCTGTCTTCAAAAAAGTATATGTCAGAAGACTATTTAATACTGTTATCAACAAACAAATTTTACCAGGTGCTCCTCACATCCACCAGCCACCCTGCTATCTACATTTCTAATAATTGAATCACGAACTATGATGGTCGGCCTAATCCTTCCTTCCTGGGCAGTAGCCTTGGGAGACTTGTCCACAGTGTGAGAGGATAATACATCACCTGGAAAGCAGGTCCTTGCTACAGGATCACTTCCTGCTACACCAGGGTGATGTTCTCCTACTGGGAGACCTTTCTGATCCAAGGCAGCACTGGGGCTACCAGACTGGATTTGGGACTTGGCTATTATGTCCCTGAAGGTCTCATCAATGTACCTCTCTGTCTGCCTCAGCTTCTCCAAGTCTGCTACTCTAGCCTCCAGAGATCTGACTCATTCTCTGAGAGCCAGGAGCTCTTTGCACCGAATGCACACATACAGTCTCTCACTGGCAGGTAAAAAATCATATACGTGACACTCAATGCAAAAGACTGGAAAGCCCCCTCTTGCTGCTGGACTGCTGCCTTCATCTTAGTTTTATTGAGTTACTAGTTAAGTTTAGGATACTAAGGGAGTTGGAATTAGAGAACTTTAAGTTTACAGGAGTATTTACTAATTAATCTGCTATTTAAGTTTAGGATATTAAGGGAGTTGGAATTAGAGTACTTTAAATTTACAGGTGAATTTACTAATAAATCAGCTAGTGTCCTACAAGGGGATGTTTATACTTTCCATAAGGGCTGGTACAATAGTATGATTTAGATAAGACCCTGATTGATTTTTAATGAGAAAGTGTCTCTTGCCTAAAAATCAAGGATTGGGTGAATGGGAAAGGCAGACACTAGAATTAACTATCTCTGGCTTGCTTATTACCTCAGACACACACAGACTCTAAAGAATATCTCTCTCTATTTCACCTTTCACCAAACTTTTATAAGTCCAAAGATTTTCCAAAGCTATACTTACCAATCTTCTTTAACCACCATTAAATTGATCTTCACCCAGTTAATTGAGGGGTTTTTGTAAGTATTTACAGGCAAATTTGAAATGTAAATCCAGGAACACCCATGCCCCACATAGATCATGCCCTGATCACACTCCTTTTTCTGCGCTTTTCATTTGTGCACATAGCAGGAGATATACATCTATTTATTTATTTATTTATCGAGTTTTATATACCATTGTTCGGTTTCGTCATCACAACGGTTTACAAAGTTTTAATGTTTAATAGAGTGTCCAAAAATTCATATGCTTGTTAACATAGTTATCTTAGTTGTTCTAAACATAGTTTGGTTAACTTATGTGCTTTGGATTGGTTCTGTATGTGTATTTGGGCAGGTAAGGAGGGAAGATGTAGCATAGAGTCATAGGGTGTTTTGGTAGGCTTTGGTGAACATCCAAGTTTTTAGTTCTTTCTTGAAGGTTTTAAAATTTTGTTGTGTTCTCAGTTTGGTTGGGAGGGAGTTCCATAGTTCGTGGTTTCCTAGGGATGTGATGAGCAGGTGGAATTGTTAATAGACCTTTGCTAGCTGAGCGGAGATTTCAGTTTAGTGAATGAAGTTTTATGGATGCACTTAGCCAGTTTGTTTGTTTTCAAATATTATTTTGTGTATTATAGATAGTATTTTGTAGTCTGTCCTATATTTTATTGGGAGCCAATGTAGTGAGATAAGAGTTGGAGTAATGTGATCATATTTTTTCGTTCCTGTGAGTGTTCTGGCAGCTGTGTTTTGAAGAATTTGGAGAGGTCAGATGGTGGTGAGAGGTAAGTTGAATAGCAAGGAGTTGTAGTAATCCAGGTTGGAGAAAATGAGTAGTTGGAGGACTGTTCTGAAGTCGTTGGGGGAAAGGAATGTTTTAGGTGTCATAGGGTTAGGAGTTTGTGATATCCGTCTTTGTTTTTTGCGGAGATGTGGTTCTTGAATTATGTCTCCTAGGTTGCGGGCATGGGTGACAGGGGAGATTGCCACCTTTTGATTTATTATATTGAGTGGTGGTAGGTGCGTAGGGTTGTTCTTCCTATCCAGCATGATTATTTCTGTCTTATCAATGTTTAGGATAAGCCTCATGTTGGTTAGTAGTTGCTTTATTTTGGTGAGGTAGTTGGCTGTTTTTTTTGTAGGTGTCTTCCAGAGAGTTGTGTATTGGGATAATGTCATCAGCATATATACATGTCATCAGCATATATTCATATTTGCAGGTGCCTTTTAAAACTACTCGGCAAGCACTGGTCTGACATATTTGTGAATTTCCCAATTTTGGCACATATCAGGCTTTTAAATTTCACCTTTTATCTGGGAACACTTTGGATAAAAAAGGTTGGTTAATGCTGAGTCCTGGAAGACAATTCCTGCAAAAGATGCCAATAACTTTGCTTCTATGGTTTAATGGCTGTTGGCAGTCTAAACTCCAAACTCTGACACTGCAGTATTTTGAGAGTGGAAAGCTCTCTGCTTCAGGAAATATAGAAATGTATAAAGTTGGCAAGGCACTGGGACAGCCACAATTTTGTTTTGAAAGAGCATTGAAAGGAATAACCTAAGATTTCAAAGTTACCATCCAAAACTATTCAAAAGGAGCCTCCCAGTTAGTCAATGTTTTAGACTTTGCCAGGTTTACTTGGATTTAGAAGTGTTTAAGTTGCAATTGATGGATTTGATGCATAGATTTTTACAATGAGACTACCCCAGGAGATCAGTTCAGAATGTGTACTCCATGGCCAGATTCTCGGATAGAGATCAGGTACTTCAGTACATTGAAGACATTGTCTCTGTACTGAGATTTTCATACACTGCACACTGCATTATGTCCTTGATTATTGGCATGTTTTGAGCCTTCAGTCTGTGTTTAAAGATTTGTTACTTTTTCCTTTTTTAAGTGGTATCAGCATCAGAGACTGGCTTATGCTTGCAGTACTTCCTCATTATCTTCCATAGACTCCCCCGTTCTGGGACACTGTAGCTGTGGGGTTTCTGATATGTGTGTGTCTTCTATGCAAAGTCCCTCCTGGAAACATCCTACCCCTGGACAAGTAATCTATCTCTGTCATGAGATTCCCTGAAACTCTGAGGAAGTCATTTATCTTATCCAATGCCCATGTCTGAGCATTTATGTGAGTCAAACTATAAGAAAGATAAGGATGCACCTCATCGAGCACCAAAGTCAGCTAAATACTAAATATTAGGGGTGTGCATTCGTATTGAACATAAATGTAAAACGCTACTTTTTTTTTTTTAACTTAAAAAAGTGATAAGACATAAACGATCGGATTTCCAACTTATCCAACATAGCTATGTTGGATAAGTTGGAAATCCAGTTGGAAATCCAGCTTGGGGGGCCTCCTGACACCCCCAAGCTGGCCAAAAGTTCCTTTTGGGCCGAACGAGGATCCCGGAAGCGACCCCGCGGGGAATCACGTGACGTCGGTGCCACGTCGCAGTGACGCGGCGTCACGTGATTCCCCGCGAGTTCCCTCCGGCACCCTCGTTCGGCCCAAAAGGAACTTTTGGCCAGCTTGGGGGTGTCAGGAGGCCCCCCCAAGCTGGCCAAAAGTTCCTTTTGGGCCGAACGAGCGTTCCGGCACGAACCCGCGGGGAATCACGTGACGCCGCGTCACTCCGACGTGACGCCGACGTCACGTGCTCCTTGCAAAGTTGGTCAGAAATGGCGTCCTGACCCCGCTGGACCACCAGGGAGTTGTGGTAAGTCTTGGGGGGGTGGATTAAGGAGGGTGAGGGGTTTAAATTTTTATTTGCACATATGGACATATACTCAACTCATTGAATTCTGTTTATGTCCATATTGACCGCAAATGGGACCCCCTTTGGACATATGGACATATGAACTTAAACTTTTGCTCTGCACATCCCTACTAAATATCTTCATGTGCTGATTGTCTAACATTGCAATACACACAATCACACTTTTGCAGAGATACAACAGATTGTATTGGAGCAGTTATGGCAGTTATCACGGGAAGGGGATACCATATCTATGATTAATAAATTAGAATATTTTTGGATTTTTTTTCCTTAAGTCAATGACCCCATATGATCTCAATGAAGAGATTAACAGGTATACTTTATAATGTCAAAACGATTTGGCATTCAGTAATTTTTATTCTTTTTCCCATGGTTTGTCCCTTTAAAAATAACTGCCATACCAATGGCCACTCTCTGTCAGCTGTTTTGCAGAGTGGTAAGAGAAGCCATTAGATAGTTTAGCTCCAATACCTATAAGACAAGTTTTAAAGTAACACTAAGTAAGTTATTTAAGTTGTCATCCTGCTGTTCTTATGCACTATGATGCTCCTATGTTTTCTTAGTCTTTCTACAGTCCTATAATTATCTGTATTCAATTATTTTGGTTAATGGTGGTGATTGTGAACAGTTGTGGCATACTTTCTACAAACTAGGATATCACTTATCCTTTTAATTTAGACTCCTATTGTGGCTACAACCCACTAACATTTGTAATGGAGAACATCTTTATCCATTTGTATATTTGCTGAAGCAGAGAACTTTCTGCTCTTGAAACACTGCAATGTCAGAGTTTGGAGTTCAGACTGCCAACAGCCATTAAATTATTGAAGTGAAGCTATCAGCATTATCTGCAGGGATTGTTTTTCTGGACTCTGCATTAATTGACCTTTATCATCCAATGTGTTCCCAGATAAGTGTTTTAACCACTTTTTAATTGCATATATAAAAAAGACTTTAAAAATATTCTAACATATTGCCAAGATTGAAATGACCTTACCTTGGCATTTGAGCAAATTTGCCAACTATGAGCGATTTTCTAACCTTAAATGACCGATGATTATAATGCTCACGCCAGTTTGAAAATTAGTCATTTAAACAATGAATGCTGCCCTTTTGGTGTTACTATGATGGCCATTTAAAATTGTCAAACATTTTTTCTGAGCATTTGGTTAACATAACATAAGATATGCCATACTGGGTCAGACCAAAGGTCCATCAAGCCCAGTATCCTGTTTCCAACAGTGGCCAATCTAAGGGCCTCATTTTCCAATATTGCATGTGATACCAAAAAGGGGTGTACCTTATGCAAATAAGCATCTGTATCACAAATTGCAATATCAGCTATTTGAAAGGCTGTTATTGCAAGTTGCACTATTAGCCCAATTTGGGCTACATTGCCAGTTCACAATGTCTCCTAACTGGAGGAAAAGAGAGAGAGAGAGAGAGAGTTGCTATAGTGCCTCCTCCCTAGACAGGTATTTGTATCCCTATGGGAGGCCCACCTAGTAACTCGAGGTGAGGGTTAAGTATTAGTGTAGGGGGTTAGGGGCCACTTTCACATTCAACATGAGACGTACGAACAGAATAGTCTCTTCTGAAGATTTGCTGGCCTTCGGAGTGAGGAAACTCACTCCAAGATGAGATCTGTGCAATGCTCGCTCAACCTAGTTTGATGGACTCTCTACCTGAGTAACAACAAGCTAGGTGGAGAGAACATTGCACAAATCTCATCTTGGAGTGAGTTTCCTCACTCCGTAGGTCATCAAATCTTCAGAAGAGACTACTGTTCTGTTCGTACGTCTCACGTTGAATGTGAAAGTGGCCCCTAACCCCCTACACTACTACTTAACCCTCACCTCGAGATACTAGGTAGACCTCCCATAGGGATACAAATACCTGTCTAGGGAGGAGGCACTATAGCAAGTCTCTCTCTCTCTCTCATGAACCACAATAAACTTGTAGCACACACAACATAAATGAAAGAGGTGTAGTATTGGCTGTGCTAACAGTGTGGCTGTTTCACAGCACATGATAAATCCTCCCTACTTTACATTTGCTCCACCCCCTGAATACAAAATTAAAATTTTGCATTCACAAATTGCATTAACTGCTGTTAGCACGATTTGCGGAATTATCACACGTGGTAACTCCTTGAAAAATGAGGCCCTAAGTCACAAGTACCTAGCATGTTCCCAAACATTAAATAAATCTCAAGCTACTATTGTTTGTTAATTAATAAAGGTTTATGGATTTTTCCCCTAGGAACTTATCCAAACCTTTTTTAAACCCAGTTACACTAACTGCCGTATCCACATCCTCAGGCGATGAATTCCAGAGCATTAATTACGTGCGGTTTGTTTTAAATGAGCTACTTGCTAACTTCATGGAGTGCCCCCTAGTCCTTCTATTATCTGAGAGTAAATAACCGATTGTGTATGGCCCCTTACTCCTCTATGCACAATTTTTGGCATTTCTCTTCTTTTACCCCATCCTTTGTGCACACAAAGATGCCCTGCTATGGCTGAGATGATGGGATATGGATCTCGAGAGACACTTCTGCTGCTGTTGGTAATGATTACCACCTGCTGTCACTATTAGTGCAGCACTCAGGCCTGCCTTAACGTGAGTGGTACCAAAGTGTCCTGAAACAGAAATGGACCCCAGTCTCACCCACCCTCACAGACTATGCAGAGCTCTAGTTTCTGGGCTGCCGATTTGGTTCAACTTAAGAATTATGTGTGTTTTACGTTGGACGGGCACTTTGCGGTTACCAAAAGAAGGGTCTTACATTTCTGTGGCATGCACACATACAGAGGGACCTGTCATAGGTTCATAAATCAGTTTGATGTTTACAGTATTCAGAGCTATTTATTGCTTACATTTTGTTATCTTGCATTTTGCTATTGGGTTCATTTTTTGGTAACCAAAGAAATGTAGCAGCTGAGCCCCAACATCCACTATCTCCTATCTAAAAAAAAATACAGTGCCAAATTCCAGGCACCCCCACTTCCAGACCTCCAAAAGTGTCTTTAAAATCCAACAGGAGGAGGAGAGGGAATTAGCTTCTTCCACTGGGCTGAATACAAATTGGCCTGTTCACCCTGGATTGCAATGAAGAAATTAATACTAAGGGCTGGTACCTGTCGGTTGTATTGGCATTTAGTATTCAGCCCAGAAGGAGACAATAGAACCATATTCTTCTCCTGCTGGCTTCAGGGACACTTTTGGGGGTTCAGGGGTGTGGAAGTAGGAATTTGGTACCACATATTTTGTTAGGTAGGTAATGGGTTCAGGTTCAGCTGCTACTTTTCTTGGCTGGGCGGGAGGGAAAGGAAATCTGGTGACACTCACTCCCATACTTTTTTTTATTTTGGGGTGATAGGAATGTGGATCCATAGTGTAAGTTTATTTTCAAAAGCCTGGTGAGCAGCACATTTTCCTAGATAACTTTAAAGGGTAACTTTTTCTAAGTATATTGAGCAGCACTTTTGCCTGGATAAGGTACCTGGCTATGGAAGATACATGAGGTAGACACCTGATGCTTTTCACACTTGCAGTATCTAATAGTAAAAGATGATTTGGGGTTGGTGCCGAGGAATGCAGCAGCTTAGTTCTGAAGGAACTGATAAAGATGAAGAAAAATAGTGGGGCATTTTCACCCGAGTGTGAAGAGTGGGCAGCAGCTCCATGAGAAACAGGAAATGGTGGGGGTGTCTCTGTAACTGTTTATTCAAGATGTAGGCACCAGGTAAAATTCCACCCATCTGATGCTCATAATTAGTGGAGTAATAGACAACCCTTAATGACTTGTGCCTGGCAGAAGAGATAGCTATGGATTACCCCCCTGAGTCATTATGATTGGATACAAATTACTCAGATGGTATAAGTCCTCAACCACTTCAAGGATGCCACATAGGATCTAAGTTTAACAAGAGCTAACCTAGACAAGGTTATTCCTATAGTCAAATCTTCTTTAAATCTAAATTTGTGCAAAGGAAGAACCAATGATTTTGTCCAATTAACTTTGTAACCAGACAAATTGCAAAGTGGTCTATGGTAAAAAGAATGCAAGGATGGAGTCAGGAGTAAGAAACCTAGCATATCATCAGCATATAGAGATAATTTATATTCATAATATTACAATTCTTTACCTTTTACTTTAGAATTATGTCTATAGCAATAGGAAGAGGTTTCAATGCTATATTGAAAAGAACGGGATATAGTGGGCAACCTTGCCTAGTACCTACAGCAGTTGAGTGAGTTTAGAAGAAAGATTGTTAATATAAAGTCTAGCTACAGGAGATACAAAACATAATCAAATCATTTAATTCTGGACCAAATCCAAATCAATGAAACACCTGAAATAAATAATCCCATTCAATGTGATCAAAGACTTTTTCAGCATCTGGAGAGAGAGCTACTGTGGGAGAATCCAAGGTATATGTGTATGACATAATATCAAATCATAATCTATTGTTATCATGTAATAACCTATCAGGGATAAAACCATTTTAATCAATATGAATAATAGAACTGATGACTTTAGAGAAACAGGATGCAAGAAATTTAGCATAAAATTTGCAATCTACATTAATTAGGAATTGGGCATATAATTTTGGACTAATTTTGAATGTTTATTTTCTAAAACAATTACTTTGGCTTCAGTAAAAGATCTCTAAATTTTTCTGTATTCAAAAAAGCTTTGTAAAGCGAATTTAACTTATTCATCAATTCTGCAGAAAACGTTAAATAGAATTCAACAGAAAGGCTATCCCCTCCAGGTATTTTCTGAAAGGATAAAGATTAATACACTTAAGAATTCCACAGTTGAAAAGTCAGGATCTAATAATTCACGCTCTGCCAACAATAGAGTGGGATGTGATAATTTCTGCAAAAACTTAGGTAACAGATTTATCTTATCAGAAAATTCTGAAGAATATAATTTTGTATAATATTCATGAAATTGATCCACAACATCTTTATCCAAAATAAACAAATTGCCCTCTGTAGATTGTAGTGACCTGATTTTTTTGTTTTTCTTCTTTATCAGGTATTGGGCCAGCATTCTACCAGTTTTATTACTTTATGAATAATATTTTACTTTCCAGGGAACATGATTCAACCTGGCTGTTGACTTAATAAACTATGATAATTATATTTTATCTTATATAGATGAAAAAATATATCATATTTCTTGTTTCTCATATATATTATCACCACATTTTTTCTTTGAGTCTCATTCTTGTAACTACTGCATAATTTATAATTACTCCCTAATTGTTGCTTTAATTGCATCCCACAAAAAAAAATAGCTAGAAGAAAATCACATAACTGATTTTTTTTCAAAATAAGAAGTAAGATGGGAGAGTTAGAGTATATAGCAATAAATGATGAGATTGACATAACTGGCATCACAGATATGTGGTGGAAGGAGGATAACCAAAGGGACACTGCTATATCAGGGTACAAATTATATTGCAATGATAGGGAGGATCAACTTTGTAGGGGTGTGGCACTTTATGTCCAGTAGGGTATAGAGTCCAACAGGATAAAGATCATACAAGAGACTAAATGCTCAGTAGAATCTATATGGATAGAAATCTCATGTGTGTTGGGTAAAAGAACAGTGATAGGAGTATACTACCATCCACCTGGAGAAAATGGTCAGACAGATGATGAAATGCTAAAAGAAATCAGGGAAGCTAACCAATTTGGCAGTGCAGTAATAATGGGAGATTTCAATTACCCCAATATTGACTGGGTAAATGTAACATCAGGACTTACTAGAGACATAAGGTTCCTGGATGTAATAAACAACTGCTTCATGGAGCAATTGGTTCAGGAACCAATGAGAGAGGGAGCTTTTTTAGACTTAATTCTTAGTGGGACAGAGGATTTGGTGAGAGAGGTAATGGTGGTGGGGCCACTTGGCAATAGTGATCAAATTTAAACTAATAACTGAAAGGGGGACAATAAGTAAATCTTCAGTTCTAACACTAAATTTTCAAAAGGGAAACTTTGATAAAATGAGGAAAATAGTTAGAAAAAAACTGAAAGGTGCAGCTGCAAAGGTTAAAAGTGTTCAACAGGCATGGACATTGTTTAAAAATAGAAACCTAGACACGCAGTCCAGATGTATTCCATGCATTAAGAAAGGTGGAAGGAAGGCAAAATGATTACCGGCATGGTTAAAAGGTGAGTTGAAAGAGGCTATTTTAGCCAAAAAAATTCCTTCAAAAATTGGAAGAAGGATCCATCTGAAGAAAATAGGAAAAAGCATAAGCATTATCAAGTTAAGTGTAAAACATTGATAGGACAGGTGAAGAGAGAATTTGAAATGAAGTTGGCCGTAAAGGCAAAAACTCATAATAAAAACTTTTAAAAATATATCCGAAGCAAGAAACCTGTGAGGGAGTCGGTTGGACTGTTAGATGATTGAGGGGTTAAAGGGCTCTTAAGGAAGATAAGGCCATTGCAGAAAGACTAAATTAATTATTTGCGTCTGTGTTTATTAATGAGGATGTTAGGGAGATACCAGTTCCAGAGATGGTTTTCAAGGGTGATGAGTCAGATAAACTGAACCAAATCAATGTGAACCTGGAAGATGTGGTAGACCAGATTGACAAACTAAAGAGTAGCAAGTCACCTGAACTGGATGGAATGCATCCTAGGGTTCGGAAGGAACTAAAAAATGAAATTTCAGATCTATTAGTTAACATTTGTAACCTATCATTAAAATCATCCATTCTACCTGAAGACTGGAGGGTGGCCAATGTATCACCAATATTTAAAAAGTGCTCCAGGGGTGATCTGGAAAACTATAGACCAATGAGTATGACTTCACTGCCGGGCCAAACAGTGGAAAGTATTCTAAAGGTCAAAATCACAGAGCATATAGAAAGACATAGTTTAATGGAACCACAGGCATCATGGATTTACCCAAGGGAAGTCTTGCCTCAAAAATCTGCTTCATTTTTTTGACTGGGTTAATAAACATGTGGATAAAGGTAAACCAGTAGATGTAGTGTATTTAGATTTCCAGAAGGTGTTTGACAAAGTCCTTCAAGAGAGGCTTCTAAGAAAATAAAAAGTCATGGGATAGGAGGTGATGTCCTTTCATGGATTGCAAACTGTTTAAAAGACAGGAAACAGAGAGTAGGATTAAATGATCAAATTTCTCAGTGGAAAGGGTAAACAGTGGAGTGCCTCAGGGATTTGTACTTGGACCGGTGTTTTTCAATATATTTATAAATGATCTGGAAAGGAATACAATGAGTGAGGTTATCAAATTTGCAGATGATACAAAATTATTCAGAGTAGTTAAATCACAAGCGGACTGTGATATATTGCAGGAGGACTTTGCAAGACTGGAAGATTGAGCATTCAAATGGAGGATGGAATTAAATGTGGAGAAGTGCAAGGTATTACATATAGGGGGGGAAAAAACCCTTGCTGTAGTTACAAGATATTAGGTTCCATATTAGGAGCTACCACCCCAGAAAAAGATCTAGGCATCATAGTGGATAATACTTTTAAATCATCAGCTCAGTGTGCTGCAGCTGAAAAAAAAGCAAACAGAATGTTAGGAATTATTAAGAAAGGAATGGTGAACAAAATGGAAAATGTCATAATGCCTCTGAATCGCTCCATAGTGAGACCACACCTTGAATACTGTGTGCAATTCTGGTCACTGCATCTCAAAAAAGATGTAATTGCAATGGAGAAGGTACAGAGAAGAGCGACCAAAATGATAAAGGGGATGGAACAGCTCCCCTATGAGGAAAGGCTGAAGAGGTTAGTGCTGTTCAACTTGGAGAAGAGATTTCTGAGAGGTGTTCTGATAGAGGTCATTAAAATCATGAGAGGTCTTGAATGAGTAGATGTGAATCCGTTATTTACACTTTGGATAATAGAAGGACTGGGGGCATAAAGTTAGCAAGTAGCATAGTTAAGAGTAATCGAAGAAAATTATTTTTCACTCAACGCACAATTAAGCTCTGGAATTTGTTGCCAGAGGATGTGCAGTTAGAGGTAGATCTTCAAAACATACGCGTGCGCGAACAAAAGTACACCAGATTTTATAAGATACACGTGTAGCCGCGTGTATCTTATAAAATCCGGGGTTGGTGCGCAAAAGGCTGTGCAAAATCGGCAGCCTGCATGCGCTGAGCCGCGCAGCCTGCCTCCGTTCCCTCCAAGGCCGCTCCGAAATCGGAGAGGCCTCGGAGGGAACTTTCCTTCCGCGTTCCCCCACCTTCCCCTCCCTTCCCCTATCTACCCCACCCCCCAGCCCTACCTAAATCCCCCCCCCTACCTTTGTTGGGCAAGTTACGTGTGCTTGAAGCAGGTGTAACTTGCGCGCGCCGCTCCGGCATCCCTCAGCACAGGCCGCAGTGCCAGGGGACTCGGGACCGCCCTCCCGGCCCGCCCCCGAACCGTTGCCATGCCCCCGGACATGCCCCGGACTGCCCCCTGCCCCCGGATACTCCCCCTCGGGCACGCCCTCTCCTGCCCCTTTTATGAATCCCTGGGACTTATGCGCGTCCCGGGGCTTTGCGCGCACCGGCAGCCTATGCAAAATAGGTGCGCCGGCGCGCGAGTGCCCTGCATGCGTAAATCCTCCCGGATTTACGCGCGCAGGGGTTTTAAAATCTACCCCTTAGTGTATCTGGGTTTAAAAAAGGTTTAGATAAGTTCTTGGAGGAGAAGTCCATTAACTGCTATTAATCAAGTTGACTTAGGGAATGGCCTGGCCTCTGCTATTACTGGCATCAGTAACATGGTGTCTTCTTAGTGTTTGGGTACTTGCAATGTTTCTGTGGCCTGATTTAGCCTCTGTTGGAAACAGGATGCAAGACTTGATGGTTGACCCAGCATGGCAATTTCTTATGTTCTTATGAACAGTATTGTTAATAAAGTCTCTAAAATCATTGTATTGGAGCAAACCAACATTAAAGGGCGAATTTTAAAAGCCCTATGCGTGGGAAATCTGGGAGACATGCGCATGTATGGGACGTGCGAGGCTGTGCAAATTTTAAGAGGCCCACAGCCACGTGCGTTTCTCCCAGTATGTACATTGAAAAGTATTTCTCAGAAATGGGTGGGCTGGGGGTAGGGTCTGGGCAGGGCATGGGTGGGGCATGAGCAGGCCAGAAGAGCGACATCAGTGCACAAGCATGCACCTGGATCCAACAACTGTGTAATTTGCTGCTGCTATGGACTGCGGGTAAGTAGTAAAATTTAAAAATCTAGGGTAGTCAGTGGGGTTTTAGGAGTCAGAGGTAGTAGGGTAAAAGGGAGGCAGGTTAGGTAGGGGATTTAGGAAGTCCACTCCTTTACAGGGGCAAACTAGATGGGAACTGGGAAATGGGCCTATAGCATCACTGCACATACCTTCTAAAATTCCCCCCTTACATGCTGAAAACGGGATTCATATGCACATGCACACATTGATATAAAACCATGTGCACAGGTAGCCAGTTTTATAACATGTGCACATAGACATGCACATGTTATAAAATCAGCGCTTCCAAGTGCATGCGCCTGCAAATGCTCACATTTGTGTGCACACACGTGACTCTAAGAATCTACCTTTGCATCTCCAACTGGGGGATGGCTTTGGAAAGTCATGTATCTTTATTTCTAATGTTATAGCTCCAAAACAATGAAGTTATGAATTTCTGTATCAACTAAATAAGAAATAAAAGTATTGAATACTAGAAAAAAATCTATTCCTGAATAGGATTGGTGGGCGGGGGAGAAAGAAAATGTAGTCATGATCATAAGGGTACTGAATATGCCATGGATCTGACAGCCCTAACTCATCAATAATAGAATGAATTATAGTCCAGGATTTGGACTTCCTAATTTTCAATGAGGAATTGCAATCCAAAATAAAATCAAAAGGCAAATTTAAATCTCCATCCAAAAAAGTGGAATATTACCCACATTGGCTAAAACGTGAGCAATATTTTTAAAAAATGCAGGTGAATTAGTGCTTGGAGCATACTGTAAATATTTCAAAAGGACAATTGTTTGTCTCCAGTGATTTGGGGAATAATAACCCAGTGTCCTGCTGTATCAGATTCCTGAAAGAACAGCTGATAACCAAGGTGTTTTTTTTAGCTAGAATTGCTGCTCCATTCCTTTTGATAAGAGCTAGAGAAAAACTTAGATCTTGAAATTCCAATTTGTTTAATTTTAAAGTCTCTTTGGATGATAAATACATTTGTTGGAGAAATATATCAGCATTTTGTTGTTTTAGTTAAAACAATATTTTTTCTTTTAATGGGGCTATTTAATCATTATACATTTAAGGAAAGTAATTTAAAATTGACAGCCATAACTGAATAAGAATAAAAGCATAAGTAAGACATGGAAATCCACAAGTTATATGTTTCATTTTAATGTAATATGATAAAAGAAAAATTGTTATTATCAACCATGAGTCAGACCTAAGCATTCTAATAAGAAAAACAACAACCACCTAAATACTATGCAGTACCTAGGAAATAACATACCCGTTGCTAACAAGACATTGCACTGAATAAACATAAAGATCTTTGTTTTTCCAAAATACAGTAGGTCGATAAAATTAACAAATTCTTAAGAGTTGTGATATCAACATAAACAAAGAAAATATTAGCCAGTATACAAAGAAGGCCAATATGTTAATTATCAAGCACAAAGATATTAGAGGACAAGACCTCTGAGCGTGAGGGGGAAGCAAGATGGCGGCACAGTGTGGCTGTTGAGCATTGCTAGCCCTGTTTCTTTGCTTGTTTTTGATTCCTGGAGTTATTATGCCTTCAAAACATAAGGGGAAGGTGAGAGTCTTCCCTCCTGAACCCTTACCTTTCTCAGGGCAGCTTGACATTTTGCACTTTATGAGCCAGCCAGCAGCACGGGGAGCCAAGGAGATTGATGTGAGCCACGGCGGGGGAGAGCTGAGTTCTCCGGCAAATGATGCATCCCTCAGTCCAGATTCTCGCCCCCATCCAGCGCAGCGTGACCCCGGTGACGTTGTCTGTCAGGTGCCCATCGATGACCCTGGTGGGGCACCTGAGGAGGAGGGGGCACTTCCTCGTTCATCATCAAGTGCAGGAGCACAGTCTGGCACCAGAGTGGAGATGAGCCCATGAGTTGGAAGCTCTGCAGTAGCTCAAGCTGGTGATTTTTCATCAAGGGGCCCGACAGAGAGCTTCTCTTTTGGTCAGCATGTGGAAAATCCTGCCAGCGAATTTGGTGAGTCGCCTATTATTCTATCTCATCCGGAGGTGGTCACTTTAGAGGCAATTTGGGACTTGGTTGCAGGCTTCGAGTCTTCTTTAAGGTGTTTGGATAAGGTCCTATCGCATGCAAAAAAAGCCCTTATCACACGCGAAAATGGCCTTTTCACGGCGGTAACATTAAAATTAGGGGGAGGGAAGGAGTCGGGGTAGAGTTAGGGAGGAGTCAGCGGCGGCATCGTTGCCGGCGATAATATTTCGAACATTATCACCGGCAGTAGCATGGGGAATAGCACCACCTTTTACGGTGGCACTATGACCATGATAGCCTGCAGCCGGCCGCACCGCGGCAGGCGAAATCGCACCACATGGAATGATGAATCCTGGCCTAAGTTCTTTTTGAATATCCTGAACAGTGGCAGTACTGATTTGACGTAGTTCTGCCATAATGAAATTCAGTGAAGCCTCAGGTTCCATTCCCATCCCAATTTTAAGTGTAGAATAAAGATCTTGTTTGGAGCATTTAACTCCAGATCCCACATTGGAAGATGCATTATTTTTAGAAGATTTTGCCAGAGACATCTTTAGACACAACAATAAATTGAGAATTGGTAATAATATTGACAACAAGAAAATGGAAAATGAGAAAATAAGTGCTCAGGAACTCAGGATTCAGGAAGTCATTTGCAATCATGCCATTCAGCACCCCCTCCACGTCCTACTTTTCTGAATATGGACCTCCCTATGTTTGTAGACTGGTGTAATTAAACATTTCTGACCATACCTTAGGGAAAACTACATAAAATAGACTCACTTTACTAGTGCTTCCAGGATTTCTACACTGCTGTATTTGAGCATTTTGTTTAGTACCCTAGTCAGAAACTTAATGGGAAAACAGGATGAACTATTTGCCTTTTTCTGCCACCATTACTATGCTACTATGTTACTATCAGGGCTATTTACTTTCCTGGGGTTAAGTGTCAGAAAACATTCATTGATTTCCTGTTTTGTTATAGTGTGTCTAATGGTGCTTGTTAATCTTTGATTACCCTTTCAAGCAGGATTAATTTCTACAGAATGTTTTTGGACTTGTTTTAAATCTTCTTGTTAGATTTTTTTAAATAGTGGCTGGAAATGGTCAGTCCTGATTTTACTATCCTGAATTACTCTATGAGATTTGATTTTGGGTTGAAGTCTTTACTACATGTCCCAGAAGGAATTGTTATTTATTGTTTCATCAATTTCAGTTAGCCTTTTCTTCATGTATTCAATTTTTTTCACTTCAAAACTGCCTTATACTCAGGGTGCAGGCAGGCCTCTAACATCGAGGCTGAGCCACCCCCAACTTCCTGTCCCACCACTGTAGTCAGTATTTCAGGGGGATGTGCGAGGGGTGGGGATGGGAAGAAGAGGCAAACGTACGATGCTCGTTCTGCCTCTCCCACTCCCCCTGTGTGAAGCGTCAGCATCCCCGCACATCATTGGCTGGGGACGGGCTCCCGGCATTGATGTCACCGGCCCCATTTAATTGGCCGGCCCTAGTACACCGGCCCTTTTCCCCTCCATGAATGGTGTGATTGAGATGGCTGGTATGCTGCCAGCACTCGACAGGCCCAGGAAGCCACATGGAAGCGATCCCCCAGCAGCCACAAGGAATCGATTGAATCGAACAGCAAGTATTAAAAAAACAAAACAAAACATCTATTTGACTCAGCAAATGGGAGGACAGCAACCAACAGCTGTGTTATTTATAATAGCTGAGCTGGGACCACGTGGGCACCGTCAGACCATCGGAAGGGCCCCAAAAAGGCTAGCAACAGCCAGCAGGATACCACGAGCCAGATGAAATGCTGGAAGGACCAGGAGATGGCGCAAGCTGCAGACCCCCTCACTTCGGAGGCTGCAGGTCCCATGCCCCCCCACAAATCCGCTCCCAATAAACAAGCAGGACAGCTGAACTGCATGAAACACCACCATGCCCCCCCACATTTGCACGGGAAATCCTCACCGCCCATGCAGCACAATCCGACCCAAGATGGAGTCACCAGCACACAGCCCATATCCATATCACCTACCCTCATGACGGATGGGCAGCCAGTCATAGGAGTGGGCCACGGCAGTACAGACAAACCCCAGGAAGGACCCAGTTGGTCAGCTCTACTGCCACCACCCATCTCCACAGGATGGAATCACACATATCAGGACTCAGGGATTAGCTCCCGACATTGTTCCTATTGGATTTCCAGGCCTAACTGGACCCAAGTCCAGCAATAACCAGCATTCATGGGCAGCAATCCAGGTGCACAGCCAGTGCATAGTCACCAGGCAGTTTGGTGCCTGAATCCATATCCCGGTAGTGAGGGCTATGGTGCACTATCGCAAGCATGGGGACCATAGCCCATACAGGCCTGGTACATTGGGCAACTTGGACAGGACAATTCAGCTCAGAATGCTGGTGCAGTCGGTCCACCAGCTGATCCCTCAGGCAATGGCGAGGGCCCCGGTCCCATGGGAAAATTGGCCTTGTACCGAAGTGGCCCCAATGATGTCCACTGGCATACCACACGATGTAGGAGACGTTGAACACTCGAGTACGATGGCTGCACCATATTCTGTCCCCATAGTTGTTTCATGTGAGTCCGGAAGTGAATTTGCAGGTGAAACAACGTGAGTTGCCTGCGAAAAACCAGTCATGGATAAGGGAGAGAAGACTAGGAAGGACAGTAAGTGAAAGAATAAAGCCAGGTGGAAGGCCCTCTCTGAGCCAAGTTCTGACAGATCATCCAACTCCTTGACCTTGGAATCTTCATAGTATGAGAATCAGCAAAGGATCGATATCACAGTAGAGGCATCTCATGGGCCTCCAGCGCTGACAACTTTATCACAGCTATGGGAGAGCATACCTAGTTCCCTGCATAAGAAGATCAAAAAGTGGATATACATAGATATTTTCAGGATTATGGAGGGTCGAAGGCAGCAAGGAGATAGGAAGGTGAATACCAAGCGTGATCAGGCGCCCAACATAAAGAAAAACTGGTTCCATGAAACATTATGAATTGGACGAGGGCATTCTTGCAGATGACAGTGTGATCAGCCAGGAAGATTCCTCTCAGTATGGTTCCATGCTAAGTTATACAGAAACCATCTTGGAGGCTTACCGTGAATACGAGGGCTGGGCATGGCTCAATTATGATGAGTTGTTTAGGGACAAAATGGAGGAGAATCACCACATATCATGGGGCACATAGGATGTCAGTCTCTGGCTGTGGCAGATGAACATCAAAGCAGCGTATGCTGGCGCTACTAGGCATTTTAGCAATGTGAGTCAACAACCCACGTCCCAGGCACAGGTCACCACTAGCACCTCTGGAAACTGCACTTGCTGAAGGTATAACATGTTGTCATGTGGCTTTCAAGACTGCAAGTTTAAGCACACCTACTCTTTCTGCCTCGCCCCTCACCCAGCGATGAAATGCCAGAAGAAGCACAGTGGAGGGAGTAACTGCAAGCTGAAAGGATTGTAACTCTTTTTCATTAGCACCATCTCCCATAAAGCTTGACATCATGCAGCCTTGGATCAACCTATACCCCAAGAAGAAAGTAGCAAGAAAATTATTGGAAGGTTTTCAACACAGTTTCACCATTCCAATGCAGGGCAATAATGAAGGTATGCAGGCAACAGACACCCCTTCTACAATAAAACATGCGGACCTGGTACAGTGGAAGCTGGAGGCAGAATTGGCATGGGATGAACCACTGAACCTTTCAGCCCCCCTCCCCTCCAGCAAAATGGCGATCTCCCCAAAAAAGGAACCAGGCAAATATCGTCTGATTCAAAATTTGTCCTACCCGCAAGGGGCATCAGTCAATGATCACTTGCCAGAAGAAGTGTATACAGTGCAATACATGTCATTCTGTAGTGCCATCGCCATACTCCACCAATGCGGCAAAAGGGCCCTCATTACAAAAACTGCTTCTGGACAACCCCAACAGTTTCCTTTTACTGGGTTTCTGTTTCAAAGGCAAGTACTACTTCGACAAGTGCATGCCTATGGGGTGCTCCGTGTTTTGTGCATACTTCAAGCTTTTTAGTTCCTTCCTTCACTGGATCACCATGCAAAATTCCATTTTCGAGACTATAGTATACTATCTAGATGATTTTTTTCTTTGTAGGCCTATCTGGTACACAGACATGTGCATGTCTGTTGTCTAAATTTCACAGTTTAGCTCTTGAATTCGGCATCCCCTTAGCACAAGGGAAAACTGAGGATCCCTCCACTGTGATCACATTTCTGGAAATCGAGTTGGACTCCACCGCAATGGTATCCCAATTGCCCGAGGATAAGCTGAAGAATCTACATCACATGATCGGACATGCATTGTCAGCTAATAAATTGACCTTAGTGGAAGTCCAATTCCTAATTGGCACCCTAAACTTTGCATGCATGGTTATACAAATGGGGAGGGCATTTTTGATGAGACTAACCACATGCATAGCAGGAGGGAGTCGTCCAAATCATCACATTCAAATCACAAGGACTGTGAAAGAGGACCTGGCAATATGGTCATTCTTTTTGAGCAATTCCAATGGGATCTCAGTGTGGCTGGACGCCCCTATATCCAATCATGTCCATGGCATACATTTCAATGATTTGGGGGGCTTTGATTTTGGCATGTATTGGCAGGGTTCTTGGTCCGCCAAGCCATGGCCACTGTCATGGGTATAATCGGGCCTTAATCGCAATATCACCTTTCTCAAGCTCTTTCCTATCCTTGTCGATGCCGCAAAGATGCCGAGCTGCTAAGGGAGGTGGTAATCACCAGCCTCTACCTCAATACAGTTATACGCAAGTGCTATGTTCCTGGTACTCATAACAGCATTTCAAACGCCTTGTCAAGGGCTAAATGGAGTCTCTTTCATAAACAGGTACCCGGAGCAGACACAGAGCATTTGTGGAACATTGGAGCAACACAACTCGAGACCTCCTTCAGAGATCGGTAGCCCCGGCTACATGGAACACTTATCGCAGAATGTACAAGGCTGTGTCCTATTTTTTGAAGGGACATGGTTGGGACAGTGGGCCTGTACAGATGGGGTTAATTGCAGAGTACATAGCTTGGGCCAAAGATAAGGGAAAATCTAGAGGCATGGTCGCTAATTAGCTCACTGTTTTTTCCTTTTTCTCCAAGGCCCGGGTTGGGGCAGCCCCACAAAAGATTTTCTAGTTAAGAAGATGATGGTCAGTTGGGCTAGAAAGACAGGGCCAGCACATGATGGGAGATGTCCAATGACTCACAACTTACTCATTCAACTTTGGCACATCTTACCTTCTATTTGTGCCTCCGAGTAGAAAGTTAAACTTTTCTGCGCTACTTTTTCCCTAGCCTTCTTTGATGTGATGCTCTTTAGTGAACTGGTGGAAGTGTCCAAATATGACAAGAGTTTACGAGACTTATTGATGCAGAACACATCGATATCTGGTGATTCTGTTCATATAATGATACAAAAGTCAAAAACAGATCAGGCAGCAAGGGGGCTCTAGGCTATGCCTGAATTGCACGCCATCTCAGGTCACTTGCCCGGTCCAGAATTTGCAAAATTTCCTGATCCTGTGACCAGGCAGTGGCAAGTTCTTATTAATCCACGGTGACTGATTACCCCTTACACGATATCAGTTTTCGGGAATACTGGCGTGCTTGCTGGCCGCCAGAGGCTGCAATGCAAATGATTTCAGAACTCATTCCTTTAGAATAGGGGTAGCCACCACTGCGACACAGGCTGGTTTGTGAATAGATGCCATACAGAGAATAGGGTGATAGAGGTCCAGCACAGTGTACTCTTATATTAGAATTGAGCATGTTTGAGTAGATAACCGCATGTCTTCTTTTTTCTTTCAACCTCTCTTTACAGGTTTGTGCCAACAGCAGTGGACTGTTTGGATTATTGGACACTCCTTTGTTCACTGGGCCTAGAGGAGGGCCATAGCTCGGTTGTAAGGGGCTCATTTGGGGTTGGACGCCTGGGATGTACATATTTTATGGATGGGCGAATGAGGCATTTCCTGGGACCAGTTTCTCCCACTCGCTGAGATCAAGAAGGACATGATGGCTAAGCTTAGCGTCATTGTTGTTCATCTGGGTGGTAATGACATTGGCTCATTGACCTGCATAGTAATACAGCTAATTTGCCGCATGAAGACAGATCTGAGCGTGTTGGTGTGCTGCTTCATTTTGTCTGACATTATACTTCGAATAAAATGGAATGACAGCAGGCTATGGAAGTGAGGCCATAAAAAGATCAACAGGCAGGTGGGCCCCTGGGTGCGGAAGCTTGGATGCCAGCAGATAAAGTACAAATGGGCCTTTGAGCCTTGCAATGGCATCTATCAACCAGATCGGATACACCTCTCTGAAATTGGCTATGATCTTTTTAATAACTCAATACAAGAAGAGCTTGAAAGTTTTCTCTTTTGAGGAAGACCGCAGCTTTATTAGGGTGGAGGGCATGAGGCAAGTAACTGGTGCACGAATGTTATAAAATTTGTGGGCCGCATACACATGCACGCCATATTTTATAATCAGTGTGTGCATGAGCAGGCCGCTCGAGCAGGGGGGCCTAATTTTATAAAAGTGTGGGCGGCGACAAGATCGGGCCTCTCCTAGTTCCCTCCCAGTCTCATACCTTTGTTTTTGTTTTGTTACTTACTGCTCCGTTGGAGCAGAAGCAACTTGTGCACGCTGGCCAACTGCCAGCACGCAGTTCCCCGGCACAGCAGCAAATGACCGCTGTACTGGCTGCCTCCATTCCTACCCCTCCCCATCCCCAAGACCGCCCCTTTCTCAGGGCCCGGCACTTTGGCGCGTAACAGGGGTTACGCGCGTGGCCGGGCCCCTTTGAAATTACATGCGGCGCGCGCAAGGCCCGGCCATGCGCGTAACCCCAATATATATTTTTAAGTCTATGCATATTTCAAGATTTTCTTTGATCTATTAATGTTCAGCACCATCTCGCTGTGGTCTAATAGGCAAAACTGGCATCTGACACTCAATGTATTATTCTCTTTTGAAAACTGTATGGGTCTTTGTTTCCTCTTACATTTATTTACTTTCTTAACAAAAGATGTGATTCTTTTTCTATAACAGCTTTTACTTTAGTCCACTGCTCTTCCATTTCATCTACACCCTCCCGCTATCTGCTTCCTAAGCTATTTTCCCATTTTATTAATGACAGTATTTTTGAAAGCCAGGACTTTGAGTTTTCTATAACTCTTTTCCTTCTTGGCAGTTATAGTATATCAAACCATTCTATCTGATGATCACTGATGCTCAGGTGGGCAACTATGCAGGCATTAGAAACACTTTATCCATTCATTATTGCTTTTATCTACATGGGATCAATTACCATTTTCTGAGAACATTCCTATAGAGACGGTAACTTTCAAACCGGTGCATGGGTGCATTGGCTCACTCCCAGGGCCGCGTGCACATATGCACCAAATTTTTAGTGGGCACACAAATGCTGCTTCTACCACATAAATTGGAGGATTTTAAAAGGGGCATGTGCTGACACCGCTTCCAGGTTTATTTGTTTGGCCCCAGTTCACCCAGATAAGAGTGTTCTAAACATCAAAATCACAGAACATATAGAAAGACATGGTTTAATGGAACAAAGTCAGCATGGCTTTACCCAAGGCAAGTCTTGCCTCACAAATCTGCTTCACTTTTTTGAAGGAGTTAATAAACATGTGGATAAAGGTGAACCGGTAGATGTTGTATACTTAGATTTTCAGAAGGCGTTTGACAAAGTTCCTCATGAGAGCTTCTAGGAAAAGTAAAAAGTCATGGGATAGGTGGCGATGTCCTTTCGTGGATTGCAAACTGGCTAAAAGACAGGGAACAGAGAGTAGGAATAAATGGACAATTTTCTCAGTGGAAGGGAGTGGACAGTAGAGTGCCTCAGGGATCTGTATTGGGACCCTTACTTTTCAATATATTTATAAATGATCTGGAAAAAAATACGACGAGTGAGATAATCAAATTTGCAGATGACACAAAATTGTTCAGAGTAGTTAAATCACAAGCAGATTGTGATAAATTACAGGAAGACCTCGTGAGACTGGAAAATTGGACATCCAAATGGCAGATGAAATTTAATGTGGATAAGTGCAAGGTGATGCATATAGGGAAAAATAACCCATGCTATAATTACACAATGTTGGGTTTCATATTAGGTGCTACAACCCAAGAAAGAGATTTAGGCGTCATAGTGGATAACACATTGAAATCGTCGGTTCAGTGTGCTGCGGCAGTCAAAAAAGCAAACAGAATTTTGGGAATTATTAGAAAGGGAATGGTGAATAAAACGGAAAATATCATAATGCCTCTGTATCGCTCCATGGTAAGACCGCACCTTGAATACTGTGTACAATTCTGGTTGTCGCATCTCAAAAAAGATATAATTGCGATGGAGAAGGTACAGAGATGGGCTACCAAAATGATAAGGGGAATGGAACAGCTCCCTTATAAGGAAAGACTAAAGAGGTTAGGAATTTTCAGCTTGGAGAAGAGATGGCTGAGGGGGGATGTGATAGAGGTGTTTAAAATCATGAGAGGTCTAGAACGGGTAGATGTGAATCGGTTATTTACTCTTTCGGATAATAGAAAGGCTAGGGGCATGCTATGAAGTTAGCATGGGGCACATTTAAAACTAAACGGAGAAAGTTATTTTTTACTCAACGCATAATTAAACTCTGGAATTTGTTGCCAGAGGATGTGGTTAGTGCAGTTAGTATAGCTGTGTTTAAAAAAGGATTGGATAAGTTCTTGGAGGAGAAGTCCATTACCTGCTATTAAGTTCACTTAGAGAATAGCCACTGCCATTAGCAATGGGGCGGATTTTCAGAGCCCTGCTCGCGTAAATCCGCCCAAAACCGGGCGGATTTACGCGAGCAGGGCCCTGCCTGCCGGGAAGCCTATTTTACATAGGCCTCCCGGCGCGCGCAGAGCCCCGAGACTCGCGTAAGTCCAGGGGTTCTCCGAGGGGGGCGTGTCGGGGGCGGGCCCGGTCGTCACGGCGTTTCGGGGGCGTGTCGGCAGCGTTTTGGGGGCGGGTACGGGGGCGTGGCTACGGCCCGGGGCGGCCCGGGGGCGTGGCTGCGCCCTCCGTACCCGCCCCCAGGTCGCGGCCCGGCGCACAGGAGGCCCGCTGGTGCGCAGGGATTTACGCCTCCCTCCGGGAGGCGTAAATCCCCCGACAAAGGTAAGGGGGGGGCTTAGACAGGGCCGGGCGGGTGGGTTAGGTAGGGGAAGGGAGGGAACGGGGGTAGGCTGCGCGGCTCGGCGCGCGCCGGCTATACAAAATCCATAGCCTTGCGCGCGCCGATCCAGGTTTTTAGCAGATACGCGCGGCTCCGCGCGTATCTACTAAAATCCAGCGTACTTTTGTTTGCGCCTGGAGCGCAAACAAAAGTAGGCTATTTGCGCTCCTTTTAAAATCCGCCCCAATGGTAACATGAAATAAACTTAGTGTTTGGGTTCTTGCCAGGTTCTTATGGCCTGGATTGGCCACTGTTGGAAACAGGATGCTGGGCTTGATGGACCCTTGGTCTGACCCAGTATGGCATGTTCTTATGTTCTTATGTCCTTCAAACCCCCCCCCCCCCCCCCCCACCACCACCACCACCGGTTTGATAGGCTTCACTCCCCTCATTAGCCCCAAATCTTAAAACCCTGCAAATCTTCTTATTTTTCTTTATTTTTTAACTTACATGTCATCCATAGCAGAATTAAAGTTACACAGCAGAGGGCCTCGACGCATGCCAGATTATGTAAATATTTGCGTGGGCAAGTCAGGTTCATGCCCCAAAATGCACATGCCCACCCCTATTTGACAATTTTTGAGATGTGCGCACTCTGATAGATACATGCATATCTTGTGGCTTTTAAAATCCATTTGGCGCGTACGAGCCCAACATATTCATGCATCCCTAATTAAAGCATGCATCAAGCTTTTACAATTCACGTTTGAGGCAGTCTAGAATGACTTTACTTTTGACTGATTTTACAATGTGATACTCCAATGCACATAAGCATCCACAAGGTTAAAATTTCCCACCAATATCACTTAACAGAAAAATATAGAATATGGTGGCAAATAAAGGCCATATTGTCCGTTCAGTCTGCCCACCTGCTCTGCTTTGTAGTTCCTTCCTTTCTCTAAGAGATCCTCTGTGCTTGTCCCATGCTTTCTTGAATTTTGTTATCATGCTTGTCTCCACCATCTCCACAGTGTTGCAGATTGTGGCATCATCCACAAATAGCAAACTTTTCTCAACAGCCCTGTCATAATATTGCTTACAAAAATGTTAAACTATTTTATAACTTAAAAAAAAAAACCATAACAAGGACTTAAATTCAAGCGAGGCTGTTAAGCACATACTCATATTCTCTGTGATTTATGAGACTTGCAATGATGAAATGGAGGCACTCTATTATTTAAGACATGGAGAACATGAGTACATGGAGAACATGAGTACATGCTTAGCAGCCTTGCTTGAGTGTAAGTCCTCTTTAGGATTTATATTTATTTTTAAGTTATAAGAAAGGTCACACTAGTTCCAAATGATCATAGATAGTTTTATACAAAGTGTTTTTCCACTTTCAGCTGAATTTTGAAAGGATTTAATGCAAAAAGTAGCATATTATTGTAGCAATTTTCAAAAGCCATTTACATGCGTAAAGTGCATTTATGCAGATAAATCTTACGGACAATTCAATTGCATATATGGCAGCAATTTTCAAAAGCCCACTTGCATAGGTAAAGTGCATTTATATGCGTAAAACTCAGTTTTATGTATGTGAATGCTTTTGAAGATCAGGCTCTTTAGTTTTTGGTTTGGATTAATTACCAGAATGTTACACAGAACTGAACCAGGCACTAATTCCTGCAGCACACCACTGGTAACCCCTTTTCCGCAGAGTGAAGTCTATTTACCACTACTCTTCATATCCAAATCAATCAGTTTCTAACCCAGTCAATCACAGTACTTTATTTCTACCTTATTTTATGTCTGTCTAGATTTTCTTTCAGTTCTTCTAGCTCTTAGAGATCTATAGATCATACTGGTGTTGATGAAAGTGCCATCTTCCCTTTCTAAGACAAATCACTGTGCTCCTCTTTTCCCCCTTGTTTTTCTGCATTTCAGTAGCTTTTATATTATTTTTGTACATACAGAGCTACTCATCCTTCTTTTCTATCAATTCTTCCTTCCTGAACAGATTATACTCCAAAATGACCACATTCCATTTATGGGATTTATTGAACCAGATCGCTATAGCAGCAGCAATATCAAAGTCTGTCTCAGCCATCAGCTTACAGATCTGCAATTTTATTGCCTAGGATATGAGCATTTGTGCTCATAACCTTTCAGCACTTTTTCCTCTCTTTTTTTGTCTGCACCGAGTACTCTTATAACTGCTCCACTAATCCTTTCTTCTGGTAAACAGTAGTATGGTGAAATTCTTACCTTTTGTTTCTCATGACTAGTTAAATTTTTATCTGGGGATGACAGCCCAGGACAATCAGATTCCTTCTGCCACTTGCACCTTTCAACACCTGTCAATGTATCAAAGGAATTTCTTACCTAAAATCCTTTTTTCCTTCCACAGAGAGATGCTACCCATCAACACAGTATAGTCCTCTATTTTTCCATTTATGGCTCCAACCCAATATATCAATCCTTCCTGGATTCTTATAGATTTATGGTCAAAAATGAAAAATGATTAATGTGTCCATTAATAATACTCATGAGCTATTTTATAGAGTTATATCCTTGACTAGCTCAGTATCTCAAGCAAATGATATATCTAGTCTGAGTTTAAAGCCAGATGATTGTAATCTATTTACTGACTTTTGTTTCCAAAAAATCTAACACATTTGCAATCTGTTTCCTTCTGATATTTCAGAATGTGTACATGTATCATCTTCTATAGTAAGAAGGGACAGATTTTCTCTTGTATCAACTGAAGAAATTACTCAAATCATTAACAAGCTTAATCCTACTTCTTTCCCTTTCAATCCATGCTTTATATCTCTTTTAAAATTGATAACAGAGATCAGCCCTTTACTGTCCTAGTAAATGCATCTTTAGATGAGAACTTGATGCTGTTATGTTTAAAACTGACTTCTCTATATTCTGTTGTGAAAAAAACCTTCATTGAACCGGTTGCACTTGGAGGTGGACCCTTGTCCTGGAGCAGTGGAGAATGGCTCCCTGGTAGGGACCAGGAAGCACCTGCCCCCAGAGGGTGGAGTACAGGAGGAGACAGAGACTAGGATGAGCTTCACCACTGGAAGCCCGCGGTCCCCTCGAGTGGAGCATGGAGGGACCCGGGCCACTTGAATGTAGGTGGGCCTCACAGGGTCTCCCAGAAAGGTAGTAGAGAGGCGTGCCCATGAAGCGGTCACTAGGCTGTAGGTCTGGAGAAGCAAGGAAGGCCAGTACAGCATAGGCAATGACAAGGCAAGGGACAAGTCAGAATCAGGAGATGTGGTCAATGGCAGCTGGGGGTCAGAATCCGAGAATCAGTCTGAGGAGTAGTCAACGAAGCAGGGGTCAGGTTCCAGAGGTCAGATGAGGTCACAAGGCAGGCAGAGGTCAGGAACCAGGCAGCAAACGGAATGGTCAAGGAGTAGGCCGAGGTCAGTACCAGAGAGACAGTCTGAGAGTACTACCTGGGGAGATAGGATGGACAGTCACTGGAACAGAAGGACACTGGAACAGTAGGACGCTGGAACAAGGCTGGAACAAGACTGTGAACGCGGAGGCAAACTAGTACACTTACAGTGCCGACCTGATTGCCAAGGCAAGGAAGTGCAGGTAGCAACTTCCTTATATTGTACATTCAATCGGGGTGCACCGCAGAGCTAGGACTTGCCCCTGGCCCTTCAAGAGGCCGAGCAGTCCGCACACACGCATGTAGGGGCATGGCCAATGTCACTGAGGACGCCGAACTCAGACATGAGTCCTGGTGCGCAGGCCTGGCGACCGCCACTGGGGGACGCCAAGGCCTGGAGAAGCTCGCAGCTGCCACTGGGGAGGCTGAACCATGACCTGCAGAGGAGCTAGCGAGGTGAGCAGGCCCAGGCGCACAACAGGACCCTTCCGTATAGGTTGATTTCATCTGTCTACGTTTAGCCAAAATTGAGTCTGTAGTTCTACACCAATTAATCAATTTTAAGGAAGAATTTTCCATTTTTTACAGTTAGCAATTCTGTTTCAGGAAGCATTTTAGTACTGAAATTATTTTGTTATCTAGTGTTGAAATTATCTAATGGGGCTTAGATATGCAACAAAATATGTAATGCTCTGTCTTGATACTTTGCCACTTTCGACACAGTGAATCATTGTATCTTGCTTTTGCATTTGGATGAATTAGGTAATGATGAGATGACTAGGTGCTTGCTTGTTTCACCTCCTTTCTCAATGATGAGGCACAATGGGTTAAAATTCAAAATCCAAGAGAAAGACCCTCAGGGAATTTCCCTTTAAATTGGCTTAATGTGATTTCTTTAATGCATTTTTGGGGGTATTGAGGATTTAGAACAGTTCTTGGGGCAATCTCCTTTATATTGATAATTTTATTCTAGTTTATCTTTTTTTGTTTTTGTTTGATGCAATGTCTTCCCTCCTTGTTATAGGGACTTGGGATATATTCTTCTTGTTTTTGCCTGTTGATTGTTTCTTTGTGGTTGATTACTATTATAAGTCATTGTTTCCTTGGCATTAATTCATGTGCATGATTTAAATACTAACCCAAATAAAATTTTAATAAATAAATAGATACATGTTTCTTCTTCAGATTTTCAGCCATGTTTTAAGACTCCCCCTTACCATGAACAGCAACACTTCAAAGAATGCTATAGTTTTTACTATAATAAATTATTTTTCTCACTTTTACCATGATTGTTATTGCCAAAGGCAAAGCATGTATAGATTCCAGATCTTGAGAATATGCAAGATATAAAGAAAAATGATATTTATCTATAATGACAATCAATTATTTTTTCAGAAGACATGAAAATGGTAAGCATTTCTAATATAAAGTAGATAATATAACTTGCTTTTATCTTGCTGTGCCATGTTTAATTTCTCAACATATGGGTATTTATGCAAGATTAAATAACTGTTCAAGTGTGTAATGAAGAAACAATATTAAATTAAACAGATAGTTAACACTGGATGATGAAATTTAGAAAATCCAGGCAGAACTGAAATTTTCTGAGCCTCTTGTATTTATCATCAAATACTACTGGTTCCATTTGAAGACATTACAGTGGCTATGCCCATTATGTACTTACTGATGCTATGCTATTAAACTTGTTATAATATGCTAATTTGTTGTGTGCAAGTTGTATCGCAGGTTCTTTATTCAGCATAAGCTACAGTACATAATTGTAAATCCCTGGCATTGTGATTTTCTAGAAAAAAATCACCCTTCTATTGTTCTTTTGAGACCTCAGGGGTGATGTTGGAATTAAAATCAAGCATAGCTAGTCTGGGAGTAATATTGGATATTTAACTTTCTATTATCTCTCAATCTCTGTAGTGGCTTATTCTGCTTTTGTCATTTGTGTTTAGTTTGTCAGCTGCAACCTTTTCTTGGAACATGCGTATAGTTCATGATTGTCCACTTGTTGGTAACTAACAAATTGAACGATTATAATTCCCTATATCAGGGATTACACAAAAGTAGTATTAATAGGTGTAATGATGTCTACTTCAACTACTGCACTACTTGAAATCCCCATGAAGTAGACTGACAGGGCATGGTATAAACCAATGTACTGCAGAGCAAATAAAAAATGCAATGGACTACATTTTCCAGATTCCTGGAGAGAAACTGAGTTCCTGAGAGTAGGATGGGTGAGGGCTCAGAACTCATCAGACATGTAGGTGAAATTATTTGAGAGGAAGAGAGTTACAAAAAGGAAAGCAAAATGTTATGCTCCGTGGCTGAAGATGGCTGCGACCGCTGCTGCTCATCTCTATTTTTACTAGGGATGTGCATTCGGATTGACCGCATATGGAAAACGCAACTCAAATTTTTTTTTTAACTTAAAAAAAAGATGGGGCGTATACGAGCAGATTTCCGACATAAATGAACATAGATATGTCGGATACGGCGAATCGCCATGCGCGCGCTTTCTCGCCGCCATTACCTGCGACTCGAGCTCGGAGCCCCGGATTACCTGAAAATGGCGGCGCCCCTGCGGTAACCATGCCAACCTGTCTGACCCTGTCCTGTGAGTCTCAGTGACTCACAGGAAAGGGTGGGACAGGTCGGCATGGATACCGGAACGCAGCGAATCTGCGTTCACCTTTTCAGAGAAGCACTGAATGCAGCGAATCGCGCTGTCATTCCGTGCTTCTCTGAGGATTTCCTGACGAGCCAGCAGCACTATAAAAGCAGCAGCAGCACGAGGACTGACGGACATTTTCAGCGATTCAGTGGGGAGGTGGGATTGGGATCGTGCTGGGTGGGCTTAGGCAGGCTGAGGCAGAGAAGATAGCAGAACCCGATTTGATAGACAACACAGAACAGAACCAGATTTGATAGACAACACAGAACAGATTCTTTGTTAGGGAAAAAAAAAAAAGAACATTCTTATTGAGTGAGTCTGTACATTTTATCCTGGGCAGTGCCAGGCAGGGCTGGCAGTACTCTGCCTCATATTTGCTATTTTTAAACAGACTTAAAAGCATTCTCCTTGAGTGGTTCAGTGCTGGCTGGGCAGCAGTTCCAGGGCTGGGAGTACTCTGCCTCATATCTACTTTAGTTCTATGTGCACTGCAGTGCACACAGACAGACACATTCCGTGCATTGCCAGGCAGACAGTGAGGCAGTGGGCATTGTAAACAGAGTGAACATTGCCCTTCAGCGAGTCTGTTACATTTGCTATTTTTAAACAGACTTAAAAGCATTCTCCTTGAGTGGTTCAGTGCTGGGTGGGCACTGGGCAGCATTTCCAGGGCTGGGAGTACTCTGCCTCATATCTACTTTAGTTCTATGTGCACTGCAGTGCACACAGACAGACACATTCCGTGCATTGCCAGGCAGACAGTGAGGCAGTGGGCATTGTAAACAGAGTGAACATTGCCCTTCAGCGAGTCTGTTACATTTGCTATTTTTAAACAGACTTAAAAGCATTCTCCTTGAGTGGTTCAGTGCTGGGTGGGCACTGGGCAGCAGTTCCAGGGCTGGGAATACCCTGCCTCATATATACTTTAGTTCTATGTGCACTGCAGTGCACACAGACAGACACATTCCGTGCATTGCCAGGCAGACAGTGAGGCAGTGGGCATTGTAAACAGAGTGAACATTGCCCTTCAGCGAGTCTGTTACATTTGCTATTTTTAAACAGACTTAAAAGCATTCTCCTTGAGTGGTTCAGTGCTGGGTGGGCACTGGGCAGCAGTTCCAGGGCTGGGAGTACCCTGCCTCATATCTACTTTAGTTCTATGTGCACTGCAGTGCACACAGACAGACACATTCCGTGCATTGCCAGGCAGACAGTGAGGCAGTGGGCATTGTAAACAGAGTGAACATTGCCCTTCAGCGAGTCTGTTACATTTGCTATTTTTAAACAGACTTAAAAGCATTCTCCTTGAGTGGTTCAGTGCTGGGTGGGCAGCAGTTCCAGGGCTGGGAGTACCCTGCCTCATATCTACTGAAAAGGAAGCTTGTTCTCTGTGCACTCACTGCACACACACAGACACATTCCGTGCATTGCCAGGCAGGCAGTGAGGCAGTGGGCATTGTAAACAGAGTGAACACATTCTCCTTCAGTGGTTCAGTGCTGGGTGGGCAGCAGTTCCAGTGCTGGGAGTACCCTGCCTCATATCTACTTTAGTTCTATGTGCACTGCAGTGCACACAGACAGACACATTCCGTGCATTGCCAGGCAGGCAGTGAGGCAGTGGGCATTGTAAACAGAGTGAACATTGCCCTTCAGCGAGTCTGTTACATTTGCTATTTTTAAACAGACTTAAAAGCATTCTCCTTGAGTGGTTCAGTGCTGGGTGGGCACTGGGCAGCAGTTCCAGGGCTGGGAGTACCCTGCCTCATATCTACTGAAAAGGAAGCTTGTTCTCTGTGCACTCACTGCACACACACAGACACATTCCGTGCATTGCCAGGCAGGCAGTGAGGCAGTGGGCATTGTAAACAGAGTGAACACATTCTCCTTCAGTGGTTCAGTGCTGGGTGGGCAGCAGTTCCAGTGCTGGGAGTACCCTGCCTCATATCTACTTTAGTTCTATGTGCACTGCAGTGCACACAGACAGACACATTCCGTGCATTGCCAGGCAGGCAGTGAGGCAGTGGGCATTGTAAACAGAGTGAACATTGCCCTTCAGCGAGTCTGTTACATTTGCTATTTTTAAACAGACTTAAAAGCATTCTCCTTGAGTGGTTCAGTGCTGGGTGGGCACTGGGCAGCAGTTCCAGGGCTGGGAGTACCCTGCCTCATATCTACTGAAAAGGAAGCTTGTTCTCTGTGCACTCACTGCACACACACAGACACATTCCGTGCATTGCCAGGCAGGCAGTGAGGCAGTGGGCATTGTAAACAGAGTGAACACATTCTCCTTCAGTGGTTCAGTGCTGGGTGGGCAGCAGTTCCAGTGCTGGGAGTACCCTGCCTCATATCTACTTTAGTTCTATGTGCACTGCAGTGCACACAGACAGACACATTCCGTGCATTGCCAGGCAGGCAGTGAGGCAGTGGGCATTGTAAACAGAGTGAACATTGCCCTTCAGCGAGTCTGTGACATTTGCTATTTTTAAACAGACTTAAAAGCATTGTCCTTGAGTGGTTCAGTGCTGGGTGGGCAGCAGTTCCAGGGCTGGGAGTACCCTGCCTCATATCTACTGAAAAGGAAGCTTGTTCTCTGTGCACTCACTGCACACACACAGACACATTCCGTGCATTGCCAGGCAGGCAGTGAGGCAGTGGGCATTGTAAACAGAGTGAACACATTCTCCTTCAGTGGTTCAGTGCTGGGTGGGCAGCAGTTCCAGTGCTGGGAGTACCCTGCCTCATATCTACTTTAGTTCTATGTGCACTGCAGTGCACACAGACAGACACATTCCGTGCATTGCCAGGCAGGCAGTGAGGCAGTGGGCATTGTAAACAGAGTGAACATTGCCCTTCAGCGAGTCTGTTACATTTGCTATTTTTAAACAGACTTAAAAGCATTCTCCTTGAGTGGTTCAGTGCTGGGTGGGCACTGGGCAGCAGTTCCAGGGCTGGGAGTACCCTGCCTCATATCTACTTTAGTTCTATGTGCACTGCAGTGCACACAGACAGACACATTCCGTGCATTGCCAGGCAGGCAGTGAGGCAGTGGGCATTGTAAACAGAGTGAACATTGCCCTTCAGCGAGTCTGTTACATTTGCTATTTTTAAACAGACTTAAAAGCATTGTCCTTGAGTGGTTCAGTGCTGGGTGGGCAGCAGTTCCAGGGCTGGGAGTACCCTGCCTCATATCTACTGAAAAGGAAGCTTGTTCTCTGTGCACTCACTGCACACACACAGACACATTCCGTGCATTGCCAGGCAGGCAGTGAGGCAGTGGGCATTGTAAACAGAGTGAACACATTCTCCTTCAGTGGTTCAGTGCTGGGTGGGCAGCAGTTCCAGTGCTGGGAGTACCCTGCCTCATATCTACTTTAGTTCTATGTGCACTGCAGTGCACACAGACAGACACATTCCGTGCATTGCCAGGCAGGCAGTGAGGCAGTGGGCATTGTAAACAGAGTGAACATTGCCCTTCAGCGAGTCTGTTACATTTGCTATTTTTAAACAGACTTAAAAGCATTCTCCTTGAGTGGTTCAGTGCTGGGTGGGCACTGGGCAGCAGTTCCAGGGCTGGGAGTACCCTGCCTCATATCTACTTTAGTTCTATGTGCACTGCAGTGCACACAGACAGACACATTCCGTGCATTGCCAGGCAGACAGTGAGGCAGTGGGCATTGTAAACAGAGTGAACATTGCCCTTCAGCGAGTCTGTTACATTTGCTATTTTTAAACAGACTTAACCGCATTGTCCTTGAGTGGTTCAGTGCTGGGTGGGCAGCAGTTCCAGGGCTGGGAGTACCCTGCCTCATATCTACTGAAAAGGAAGCTTGTTCTCTGTGCACTCACTGCACACACACAGACAGACACATTCCGTGCATTGCCAGGCAGGCAGTGGGCATAAACAGAGTGAAGATTGGCCTTCAGCGAGTCTGTTCAATCTGCTATTTTTAAACAGACTTAACCGCATTGTCCTTGACTTGGTCCGTTCATTTTGTTATTTTAAACAGACTGAGCATTCTTCTTGAGTGGGTCTGTTAATTTAGTTATTTTAAACTGACCGAACATTATTATTGTGGGACAGTGGGCAGTGTTACCACTAGTACTCATTGACATTAAATCCATAATGTCAGGGAAAGGGAGATGCAAGCGACTTAGTGGGAATGGCAGCGGAGGCACCGCAAAAGACACCAGCGCAACACCACCAGTACAGGTAAAAAGGCAACTGTCGCAATCAAACGTCTTTGTAGGGGATGGCAGTTCCATGGCAAAAAAAAAGAAATCAGACCATGAAACTTTGCAATCGCCAGCACCTGTTTCTGGCACTGTAGTTTTGGAGGAGAGTGAAGAGGAGGCAGAGTCTAGCCAGACAAAAGTTACACACCCAAGAGCATCCAGGGGACAGAAGTGTCCTGCAAAACTTTGCGGTGACAAGGTAGCGCTGGCACTGTTAGCTTCTGATTCAGAAGAAGAATCTTCTTGGATGGGATTCTCATCAGAAACGGAAGATGTTATACCTGAGCAATCTTCGGTAGAATTGTCAGTTAGTCCTGTTTTAGCCTCCACCTCCAGAAATCTGCGGCAGGGGAGACATTCCACTGATATCGAGGAGGAGGAAGAGCTGTCAGAAGGGAGACAGAGGGTGACTGTTGCCCCCGCTGGCATTGCTTCGCCGGGTGCAGTGGGTGCACCACCCACACCCAGTAGTACCTCAACTCCAGTGCCACCATCCACCCCCAGGGCGGGAAAGAGAGGAGGATCACAAAAGAAATCTGCGATCTGGGCACATTTTAAAGTGACAGAAGACCCGCGTTATGCTCGGTGTAATTACTGTGCCAGGGATATTAGCAGAGGCAAGCAACTGGGACATCTGTCAAATTTTGGCATGGAGTATCATGTTAAGAGGCAACACCCAACAAGATTACTGCCATCTGGGGATGGTAGCATTTTCCGTCAGGGGACCCCTTCCCCTTCCAACCAGGGTGCAGTGGTAGGAAAGCAGCAGAGTCAGCCCACGCCCTCATACCCTTCTAGCAGTCAGGCGGCAGGCCAGAAACCCACTGACATGTGGGAGAAGCGACAATGCACCATGGAGGAAATGGGGTGGAGTGCGGTAACGCTATCCCGGGGTAGGAGGCAGGCAGCCGCAAAAGTAGTAACCAGGAGCATTGGGGAAATGATTGCCCTTGATGACCAGCCCCTGCAGTTAGTTGAGAATGTGGGTTTCAAACGTTTCTTGAAGGTCGTACTTCCAAATTACAAAGTCCCCTCCAGAACCACATTTAGTAGAAAGGTCATCCCCAGCCTGTACAAGCACTGTGTCAGTCGCGTGCAAGCACTGCTAGGTAAGGCAGACGGAAGAGTGCATTTCACCTGCGATATCTGGACCGCCATGAATGCTGCACACTCTTACCTCTCTCTGACAGCACACTGGTGGGACATGGCAGAGGCAGGGGCAGCCAGCAGCTCTATTACTGAACAAGCATCAGGGTGGAGGTGGGCTTTACTGAACACCCACCTGACGGACCATGCCCATACCGCTGGCAATATTCTAGCATGCATCAGAAAGATGCTGGCGAGCTGGAAAGTACACCAGCGAGACAGTAAAACGCGGGCAGGCTTTTTTGTCACAGACAACGGTGCAAACATGGTTAAGGCAATAAGCGATGGGCGGTTTAAGAACATCCGATGTTTTGCACACACTCTGCATCTGGTAGTGAAGTCAGGTTTGGGCTTGGAGTCCAAGGACAAGGAGACTGAATACCTGCGTAGGTTAATACAGAAGTGCAGGAACATAGCAGCACACTTCCACAGAAGTGTCAGGGCGGGGCAGGTTCTCCGAGAAAATCAGACTGCTTTGGATATGCCCCAGAAGCGTCTCATTCAAGACGTTCCCACCCGGTGGAATTCCACCTTTATGATGCTGGAGAGGTTATTGGAGCTGCAGACACCCCTTCATGAACTTTCTGGTACAATAGACATAGGTGTACAGAATCCCCTAGGGCATCACGATTGGTTAGTCATGAGTCAGCTGGTAAAAATCCTGCAGCCCTTCAAGGACGTCACGGAGGAGCTGAGTTCCAGAAGTTCCACCTTGGCTGACATCATCCCTATAGTGAAATTCCTGGATGACCATTTGGAAGGCATTAAACGGCAAGAGGGAATGACTGCTGAGGTGCTGCAGTGTGTGGACGTTTTGCAGCAGCAGGTGAAAGACAGATTAAGGCCTTTAACAGAGGACAGCACATACATGCTCGCCTCTGTCTGTGATCCCCGTGTGAAAGGTAAAATCGCCCTACAGACCAATTGTCTGTCATTTGTGAAGGAGCTGTTGTTAGCACAGGTCCGTGAACAGGAGCACCATAGGCGGAGACAGATTAGGCTTGAAGCACAGGTGCAAACAGCAGGCACGTCACAGAGTTGTGCTGCTGCTAGCCCTGGCAGGAGAAGGACTGTGTCAGTGACAGATACTATTACTAGTGCCTCCACCTCAACGTCAGAACGCCCAAGGCATGTTGGCCATAAAGATACATCAGTAGTGCAACAGGCGAGAGAGAAAGTAACTGGATTGAGTGACTCTCAGCCCTCCCAAGCACAGGAGGAGACAGCAGCAGAGCTGTCAGTGAAACGGTATCTCTCAGAGCCGATAGAGAATACGCAGACAGATCCGCTGGCATATTGGGCACACAAGTCCACTGTCTGGCCACACCTAGCCAAAGTGGCTGAAGGATATCTGTCATGTCCACCAACAAGTGTGCCCAGTGAACGTGTTTTTTCAATGACAGGGGATATCATGAGCCCTCACCGCTCAAGGCTTTCACCGGTCTTGATGGAAATGCTAGTGTTTTTGAAAGTAAACCTGCCAGTGCTTGGCTTTCCCGATTTTCCTTGTGAATGGCAAAATGAATAAAAGCTATTGAAAGGAGCCTTGCAGCAGTTCCAATTGCCTCCTATGCTCAAGATAATGTAAGCAGTAAGCACTGCAGCACATGTTCTTGACATGAATCGCTGTGTCTGACCGGCATCTACTGTGCAGCCCTAGTGTTCCCACAAGTGTTTTAACTCCGTTGCTGTTCCTGCCTGTACCTCCAGGCCTTGTGTCCCTAGCCGGGATTGACCTCTGTCCACCAATGATGTGCCTGTTCCTCCAGGCCTTGTGTTCCCACAAGTGTTTTAACTCCGTTGCTGTTCCTGCCTGTACTTGAGTGGGTCCGTTAATTTTGTTATTTTAAACAGACTGAGCATTGACCTTCAGAGTGGGTCTGTTGATATTGCTATTTTAAACAGACTGAGCATTGACCTTCAGAGTGGATCCGTTAATTTTCTTATTTTAAACAGACTGAGCTTTCTTCTTCAAGGCCGAAGTGGAGAAGGGTTCCATGTGAACAGCAGTTCAACATGGGTCAGCCGGTCCTAACAGATAGGCGAGCGCCGTTCGGAAGGGACGGGCGATGGCCTCCGTCGTCCTCGGCCGATCGAAAGGGAGTCGGGTTCAGATCCACGAACCCGGAGTGGTGGAGAATCGGCGCTGGGCTCTTCCCTCTTCACTCGCCGTTACTGAGGGAATCCTGGTCAGTTTCTTTTCCTATGCGACTTGTGTCCCTAGCTGGGATTGACCTCTGTCCTCCAATGATGTGCCTGTTCCTCCAGGCCTTGTGTTCCCACAAGTGTTTTAACTCCGTTGCTGTTCCTGCCTGTACCTCCAGCCATTGTGTTTCTACTGGTGTTTTAACTCCATTGCTGTGCCTGCCTGTCCCTCCAGGCCTTGTGTCCCTAGCCGGGATTGACCTCTGTCCACCAATGATGTGCCTGTTCCTCCAGGCCTTGTGTTCCCACAAGTGTTTTAACTCCGTTGCTGTTCCTGCCTGTACTTGAGTGGGTCCGTTAATTTTGTTCTTTTTTTTTTTTTGTAACTTATTTTTATTGAGTTTTGAACATAGAAATCCAAAATGTAAAATGTACAAGCAACCCACAATAACAGGTCTGTTACAATAACGACAGACAACGCAATGACACTTGTAGCAATGACATAGGATTCTGTAAACCACATGTAGTCAAGAAGCGCCAGCATATCAATAAAGCAAAAGGTTCTAGGTGTGCGGGTTCCAATCTCAAATACTAAATCAACCGATATCATAAAAGAACAAGGCAGACATAATGGGGAAGAATCAGTAGCACACACTTTGGCATTCAAGATAAACAGTTATAAACAGATTAACAGTTCCAACTAATCCCCAATCCCCCCTCCCCTTCCCCTTCCCATCCCCCCCTCCACCCCTGGAACTTGTGTGAGGGATAAGCCATAGTACTGGACTAACACAGCAAATACCTGGATGAGGTACGAAAATGCCCATGGGTGTGAGTCTAGCTATGAGTGCGAATTACTCCACTGAATGATTCCAAGTGCCCACAAAGACCGTTCCCCATCCAGTACCTAATCAGGGTATTATGTTAGGCTTAAGATATAGCTCCAACGGCTTCCAAATATTACCCATAATTTTCTGTCTGTGTTCAGTAGCTGTTTGGGCACAGGTATACTCCAGAGTGAATAGCTTGATCAACAACCTGAACCATAAGTCATGTTGAGGAGGATCTGCGGAAATCCAACAAGCTAAAATGGCCTTTTTCCCAGTCAGGCTTACTCTACGTAAAAATTGCAGCTCATACTTTCCTAGTCCCACAGTGGAAGTCTGCATCAGCCCAAAGAGCCAGAGAATAGGGTCTGCAGGGAGATCCATGGAGAGCAAAGAACTGCAGGTACCAATAAGTTCCGTCCAAAACAAAGAAATAGCATTACACGACCAAAATTGATGGGTAAAGGTGCCCGTCATTACATTACACTTGGGGCACTTGGCAGAGGACGTAATGTGGGCCAAGAAAGCCCTGTCAGACGCCATATAATACCGTCTCAAAAATTTAAATTGGATCTCCCGATACAGCACATTCGCTGACCATTCCGGGATCTTCTCAAAGCATGATAAAAACTCCTGACTGGTAAGAGTGAATTCAGGCCACTGCACCCATTGTTGCCAGATTTTGGTGACTACATCACTCTGAAGATGTAACAGTAGGGCCTGATTGAAAGTCGCAATCGTGAACTTTTGCGGTTTGTGAATAGAGACTACTTTGTGAACCACCCAGAAATGAGGCGTAATCAGCGAGGTCATTTTATGCGTATTACAAAAATCACGCAATTGCCTATAGGCAAAATGGTCTGAAGGCGCCAGGTCGAATAATTGTTGCAAGTCCGAGAAGGGATGAAACTGATCCCCCTCAGAAGAAAAACACTGATACAACCAGGTTAATCCCTTTTCCCTCCATCTGTGAAAGACGGAAGTAGACATCGCTGGAGGAAAAAGTGGGTTACCACAGATCGTTAGGAAAGGTGTAAGTGACGGGGAAAATTTCGCCTGAACGCATAGATACGCCCAGGCCTTCCGACTTGCCCAAATCAGCGGTTGCGTTAGTAACCCCGCAGGCATTTGGGCTCTAGAGAGTTGGAGTAGGGGGTTTAAGGACTGCTGTTGCCACCAAGAACAAAGGAGTGCAAGGGGAGTGTATTGTGACGTATTACCCAGAATATCTTTCACATATCTGAGAAGGCACGCTAGATTATATCTACGTAAATTGGGACATCCCATACCTCCTTTTTTGGGGGGCTGAAATAGAATCGTTAAGGATAAACGAGCTTTACGTCCATTCCAAATGAATTTCCGAAATAGAGCATTTACCCCCCTACAATCCCTCCCCGTCAGCCAGATCGGGGTCATTTGTAGGACGTAAAGCCATCTGGGGAGAATCATCATTTTGAGTAATTGTATTCTTCCAGAGATAGACAAGGGTAAACCTTGCCATTTCCTCAATAAAAACGATGTAGCCTCTAAAAGTGGTTCCACATTCAATCTATGGAAATCCCGCACATCGGACGGTATCTGAATACCAAGATATTTCATATGTGTAGTTACCCATTTAAGAGGAAAAGGGCCTCGCCACATAGGCTTCACTCTACCCCCAACATCCAGAGCTTCCGATTTATCCTTGTTAATACGGAGGCCAGCAATTTTGTTCTTTTAAACAGACTGAGCATTGACCTTCAGAGTGGGTCCGTTAATTTTCTTATTTTAAACAGACTGAGCATATTCCTTGAGTGGGTCCGTTAATTTTGTTCTTTTAAACAGACTGAGCATTCTTCTTCAAGGCCGAAGTGGAGAAGGGTTCCATGTGAACAGCAGTTCAACATGGGTCAGCCGGTCCTAACAGATAGGCGAGCGCCGTTCGGAAGGGACGGGCGATGGCCTCCGTCGTCCTCGGCCGATCGAAAGGGAGTCGGGTTCAGATCCCCGAACCCGGAGTGGCGGAGATTCGGCGCTGGGCTCTTCCCTCTTCACTCGCCGTTACTGAGGGAATCCTGGTTAGTTTCTTTTCCTACGCTGCTTGTGTCCCTAGCTGGGATTGACATCTGTCCTCAAATGATGTGCCTGTTCATCCAGACCTTGTGTTCCCACGCGTATTCTTATTTCTGAGAGATTTTCCGATTCCTTTGTCATCAGCTAAAGTGCATAAGATGCGTTGATGAATAGTTTTGAAGATGACACATATGGCTTTATAGATGATACGGAAGTGGACGGGTAGCCAATGTAACTCTTTCAGAATGGGAGATATGTGGTCTCTCTTTCTTGCGCCTGTTAGTAATCGGGCTGCTGAATTTTGAACCATCTGTAGTGGTTTGGAATAGGATGAGGGCAGACCTAGCAATAGGGAACTGCAGTAGTCTAATTTCGCAAAAATGACTGCTTGGATGATCGTTCTGAAGTCTTGAGCATGGAAAAGAGGTCTTATCCTCTTCCAAACCTGGAGTTTATAGAAGCAGTCTTTGGTTGTTTTGTTGATATGTGCCTTGAAGTTTAGCCGGTTGTCTATTATCACTCCTAAGTCTGTAACTTGTGTGGTAGGTAGGTTGTTGGGAAGAGTAGTGTTGGAGATATTGTTTTCAGGAGAGATGAGTAGGATTTCTGTCTTGGATGAGTTTAAGATGAGGTGTAGGTTGTTTACTACTTGTTTGATTTTCTGGTGGCATGTTTCCCAGTAGTCAAGAGTTTTAGAGTATGTGTCTTTGATATGGATGATGATTTCAATATCATCTGCGTAAAGGAAGTACTTTAGATTGAGGTCGGTAAGAAGTTGGCAGAGAGGAAGAAGATAGATATTAAATAGGGTCGGAGATAATCAAGAACCTTGAGGGACTCCTATGACAGAGTCAAATCTTGAGGATTCCTTGTTTTGGAGTTTAACTTTGTAACCTCTGTTATCGAGAAACGTTTTGAACCAGGATCGGACGGTGCCGCTGATTCCTATGGACGAAAGCTGGTTTAGGAGGATGGCGTGGTTGACCGTGTCGAACGCTGCGGAAAGGTCTAACAAGATCAATAGGAAAGAGTTTCCTTTGTCGAGGCCCATTAAGATATAATATTATATCTTACAGTTGTGGTTTGGATCATATTCTTTAGGTCAAGACGGTTGTCTATAATTACTCCCAGGTCTCTCACATGGTTGTGGGTGAGAAGGTGTTTGTGATGGATCTGAGATGGGAGGTTTTCTTGCTTGTAGGAAATGAAGAGGAGTTTAGTTTTAGAGGCATTGAGGACCAGGTTTAGACTGTTGAGGAGATTAGTGGTGGCTTCGGCTTGTAAGCTGTTGTTCCAAAGTGCGATGGCTTTCTTAATAGATTCTGTTATGGGAATAAGAATCTGAACATCGTCTGCATAGATGTAGTGAATGAGGTTAAGACTACTTAACAGTTGGCAAAGGGGAAGGAGGAAACGGCGGGGGGTAACGGCAAAGCTGCTGCCAGGGGGGGCTATAACACGCGCCGCCGGAGCGGCGGGCCACCTGCCCCCCCTGGGCCTTCCCAGCCGACACGGAGCCGGTTGCGGCGCTCCGCCGCGGAGGAAATGCGCCCTGCGGCCGTCCGGGAGGCGTTCCCCGCCCCCCCGCGAAAGGGGTGGGGGATGCGCCGAAAGCCCCCCCGGTCCCACCGAACCCGCCGCCGGGTTGAATCCTCCAGGCGGACTGCACGCACCCCACCCGTTTACCTCTTAACGGTTTCCCGCCCTTTTGAACTCGCTCTTGAAAGTTGTTTTCAACTTTCCCTTACGTACTTATTGATTTTACTGCTTTACTTAATTTTTTTTATTCCTGGACGGGGCCGGGGCCGTCCGGGAGGCGTTCCCCGCCCCCCCGCGAAAGGGGTGGGGGATGCGCCGAAACCACCCCCGGTCCCACCGAACCCGCCGGGTTCAATCCTCCAGGTGGACTGCACGCACCTCACCCGTTTAACTCTTAACGGTTTCCCGCCCTTTTGAACTCGCTCTTGAAAGTTGTTTTCAACTTTCCCTTACGTACTTATTGATTTTACTGCTTTACTTAATTTTTTTTATTCCTGGACGGGGCCGGGGCCGTCCGGGAGGCGTTCCCCGCCCCCCCGCGAAAGGGGTGGGGGATGCGCCGAAACCACCCCCGGTCCCACCGAACCCGCCGGGTTCAATCCTCCAGGTGGACTGCACGCACCTCACCCGTTTAACTCTTAACGGTTTCCCGCCCTTTTGAACTCGCTCTTGAAAGTTGTTTTCAACTTTCCCTTACGTACTTATTGATTTTACTGCTTTACTTAATTTTTTTTATTCCTGGACGGGGCCGGGGCCGTCCGGGAGGCGTTCCCCGCCCCCCCGCGAAAGGGGTGGGGGATGCGCCGAAACCACCCCCGGTCCCACCGAACCCGCCGGGTTCAATCCTCCAGGTGGACTGCACGCACCTCACCCGTTTAACTCTTAACGGTTTCCCGCCCTTTTGAACTCGCTCTTGAAAGTTGTTTTCAACTTTCCCTTACGTACTTATTGATTTTACTGCTTTACTTAATTTTTTTTATTCCTGGACGGGGCCGGGGCCGTCCGGGAGGCGTTCCCCGCCCCCCCGCGAAAGGGGTGGGGGATGCGCCGAAACCACCCCCGGTCCCACCGAACCCGCCGGGTTGAATCCTCCAGGCGGACTGCACGCACCCCACCCGTTTACCTCTTAACGGTTTCCCGCCCTTTTGAACTCGCTCTTGAAAGTTGTTTTCAACTTTCCCTTACGTACTTATTGATTTTATTTATTTATTTTATTTATTTATACCGGCATTGCATCCGCTGTAGGCTTCCCTGGTCGGTCTTGTGCATTTGAATAAACGGAGAGGAATTTGTAGGTCGATAATGGTGTGTTGGTGAATGATTTTTTATATCAAGATGATGGATTTGTAAATGACTCTGAACTGAATTGGTAACCAGTGGAGGTCTTTTAGGACTGGGGAAATGTGGCCTCCTTTCCTAGTGTTTGTTAGTAGACGGGCTGCTGCGTTTTCAACCATTTGGAGTGGTTTCGTGTATGAGGAAGGGAGTCCAAGTAATGTAGAGTTGCAGTAGTAGAAAATGAGGGCTTGGAGGATGGTTCTGAAGTGTTTGGCGTGGAAGAGTGGTCTTATCCTTTTTTAAACTTGCAGTTTATAGAAGCAGTCTTTGGTGGTTTTATTGGGGGGCCACTACCGGCCTAACACCGTCCGCCGGCTGATCCTCCATCAGAAGGACTTGGGCCCCCGAGCGGCGCTGGGGAGCCGGTCTTCCGTATGCCACATTTCCCGCGCCCGCCGGACAGGCGGGGATTCGGCGCTGGGCTCTTCCCTCTTCACTCACCGTTACTGAGGGAATCCTGGTTAGTTTATTTTCCTCCACAGCTTGTGTCCCTAGGTGGTCCCTGCGGGTCGGTATGGCAAGAGCGGTATTCAAACAGCAAGCACTGGGGTATGAAAATACAGACCCCTGTGTACTTACTTGGAAGAGGTTTTGCTAGGAGTAAGAATTTGTTGAGGATAATGTCAGTTTCTTAATAAGATCTCATGCTTTGACTGTTGAGGAGATTAGTGATGGCTTGTAAGCTGTTGTTCCAAAGTGCGATGGCTTTGTTAATAGATTCTGTTATGGGAATAAGAATCTGAACATCGTCTGCATAGATGTAGTGAATGAGGTTAAGACTAGTTAACAGTTGGCAAAGGGGAAGGAGGAAACGGCGGGGGAAACCGCGAAGCTGCTGCCGGGGGGGGGGGGGGGGGCAATAACACGCGCCGGAGCCGGTATTTACCCTTAGATGGAGTTTACCACCCACTTTGGCCTGCATTCCCAAACAAACAGACTACGAGAAAACCCGGTCCCGGCGCGCCGGGGGGCCGCTACCGGCCTAACACCGTCCGCGGGCTGAGGCTTGATGAGAAGGACTTGGGCCCCCGAGCGGCGCCAGAGAGGCGATCTTCCGTACGCCACATTTCCCGCGCCCGCCGGACGAGCGGGGATTCGGCGCTGGGCTCTTCCCTCTTCACTCGCCGTTACGGAGGGAATCCTGGTTAGTTTCTTTTCCTCCGCGGCTTGTGTCCATAGGTGGGATTGACCTCTGTCCTAGAATGATGTGCCTCTTCATCCAGGCCTAGTGTTCCTACTGGTGTTTTAAGTCCATTGCTGTGCCTGCCTGTTCATCCAGACCTTGTGTTCCCACACGTATTATTATTTCTGAGAGATCTTCCAATTCCTTTGTCATTTTCTGAAGTGCATAAGTAGGGTAGCTAAATGAGGAGAATATTGGAGGGGCGAAGTTCCATATTCAAAGCTGAGTAGCTGTACTTATCTAGTGAAAGTTTGAAGGATCAGGGAAGGCTTGTAAGAATAGCCAAGTTTGTTAATAGATTCTGTTATGGGAATAAGAATCTGAACATCGTCTGCATAGATGTAGTGAATGAGGTTAAGACAAGTTAACAGTTGCCAAAGGGGAAGGAGGAAACGCCGGGAGGGGGGGCTATAACACGCGCCGCCAGAGCAGCGGGCCACCTGCACCCCCTGGGCCTTCCCAGCCGACCCGTTGCCGGTCGCGGCGCATCGCCGCGGAGGAAATGCGCCCTGCGGGGCCCGGGGCCGTCCGGGAGGCGTTCCCCGCCCCTCCCCCACCCCCCGCGAAAGGGGTGGGGGTGGGGGATCCGCCGAAACCCCGGTCCGACCGAACCCGCCGGGTTGAATCCTGCGGGCGGACTGCACGGACCCCACCCATTTACCTCTTTACAATTTCACGCCCTCTTGAACTCCCTCTTCAAAGTTGTTTTCAACTTTCCCTTGCGGTACTTACTTATTTATTTTATTTAAGGTTTTTTTATACCGGCATTCATGAAATCGTTCACATGATGTCGCTTTACAGAAAACAGGGGTGCAAAGAAAACAACCTATAACATAAATACACGTGGTGAAGAGATGCAGTTACAATTAACTGGGGCTATGAACTGGGAGTGTAAGAAATAAAGAGGGATAGAGGAGGTTAATTATATACATGTGTAGAATATAAAAATATACAAGAGTACATTACAAATATGGCGTCCAATATATACAGCTTCTGAGCTGAGAATTTATTGATGGTGTGTGTTAGGTGCAGTTCGGGAAGGCTTGCCTGAAAAGCCATGTCTTGAGTCTTTTCCGAAAGGTTAGGAGGCAAGGTTCATTTCTGAGATCTGGGGGGATGGAGTTCCATAACGGTGGACCTGCTGTGGAAAGGGCTCAATCTCTAAAGGTGCTGTGATAAGTGGTTTTGGAGGGTGGAACAAGGAGGCATCCTCTGTAGGCTTCCCTGGTCGGTCTTGTGCATTTGTATAAACGGAGAGGAATTTGTAGGTCGATTATGGTGTGTTGGTGAAAGATTTTGTATATCAAGGTGATGGATTTGTAAATGACTCTGAACTGAATTGGTAACCAGTGGAGGTCTTTTAGGACTGGGGAAATGTGGTCTCTTTTCCTAGTGTTTGTTAGTAGACGGGCTGCTGCGTTTTGAACCATTTGGAGTGGTTTTGTGTATGAGGAAGGGAGTCCAAGAAATGTAGAGTTGCAGTAGTCTAATTTGGAGAAAATGAGGGCTTGGAGGATCCTGGTTAGTGTCTTTTCCTCCGCGGCTTGTGTCCCTAGCTGTGATTGAACTCTGTCCTCGAATGATGTGCCTCTTCATCCAGGCCTTGTGTCCCTAGCTGGGATCGACCTCTGTGCTCGACTGCTGCGCCTCTTCATCCCGGCCTTGTGTTCCCACAAGTGTTTTAACTCCGTTGCTGTGCCCGTTCCTGCAGGCCTTGTGTTCCTCTGGGGATAGGGAAATACATACAGTAACTGAGTGTAAGCAAGTATGATTTGCATTGAATACAAGAATGTCAGTATATAAAAATGACAAATAAATATAAAAATAAATGAAGTGCTATAAACTTTTTAAAAAAAGAATATAAATCCATAAAAAAAAATTTGTACTATCCGAGTATCAGTGTTCATCCATGTTCCTACTGGTGTTTTAACTCCATTGCTGTGCCTGCCTGTTCATCCAGGCCTTGTGTTCCCACAGGTGTTTTAACTCAGTGGCGGTGCCTGCTCATCCAGGCCTTGTGTTCCTCTGGGGATAGGGAAATACCTACAGTACCTGAGTGTAATCAAGTCTGACGTGCTAGAAACGTTTTCGAATAAGAATATAAATACATTAAAAAAACAAATAATTACTATCCGAGTATCCGTGTTCATCCAGGCCTTGTGTTCCCACAGGTGTTTTAACTCAGTGGCGGTGCCTGTTCATCCAGGCCTTGTGTTCCTCTGGGGATAGGGAAATACCTACAGTACCTGAGTGTAATCAAGTATGACGTGCTAGAAACGTTTTCGAATAAGAATATAAATACATTTAAAAAACACATAATTACTATCCGAGTATCCGTGTTCATCCAGGCCTTGTGTTCCCACAGGTGTTTTAACTCAGTTGCTGTGCCCATTCTTCCGGGCCTTGTGTTCCCACAGGTGTTTTAACTCAGTGGCGGTGCCTGTTCATCCAGGCCTTGTGTTCCCACAGGTGTTTTAACTCAGTGGCTGTGCCTGTTCATCCAGGCCTTGTGTTCCCACAAGTGTTTTAACCTGGTTGCTGTGCCTGTTCATGCAGGCCTTGTGTCCCTAGCTGGAATTGACCTCTGTCCTCGAATGATGTACCTGTTCATCCAGGCCTTGTGTTCCCACACGTATTCTTATTTGTGAGAGATCCTAGGCTCCAATTCGTTTGTCATCAGCTGAAGTGTGTAAGTACAGTCTGAATTCACTAGACGCCAACGGAATTCACTAGACGCCAACGATATTCACTGGACGCCAATGTAAACACCGGGTACACACAACTCTAGGGGTGGACCCGTTCCAGGGAGTCCTTCCCTGAACAAGCATGAGGGTGGAGGTGGGCTTTACTGCACACCCACCTGACGGACCATGCCCATACCGCTGCCAATATTCTAGCATGCATCAGAAAGATGCTGGCGAGCTACCAGTGTTTTAACCTAGTTCCTGTGCCTGTTCATGCAGGCCTTGTGTCCCTAGCTGGGATTGACCTCTGTCCTCGAAGGAAGTGCCTGTTCATCCAGGCCTTGTGTTCCTACTGCTGTTTTAACTCCATTGCTGTGCCTGCCTGTTCATCCAGACCTTGTGTTCCCACACGTATTCTTATTTCTGAGAGATCCTCCAATTCCTTTGTCATCTGCTGAAGTGCGTAAGTACCGTCTGAATTCACTAGACGCCAACGGAATTCACTAGACGCCAACGATATTCACTGGACGCCAATGTAAACACCGGGTACACACAACTCTAGGGGTGGACCCTTTCCAGGGAGTACTTCCCTGCACAAAGGAAAGGGAACTCTCTCCTGGGCCAATTGATAAGAAAACCACAATTCTGCAGCCAAAAATAGGCTGGAAATCCTTCCCCCATTGACTTTAATGGGCGACATATGTACATATACCCAACTCATTAGATTTTTTTTATGTCCATATTGGCCGCAAGTGGGACCCCCTTTCGGACATAAGAAATATGAACATAAAATTTTGCTCTGCACATCCCTAATTTTTACTACTTTGGCTCCGTTGGGCAAACTCGCGGCCTCTGCCAGCTTGCCCACCACCAGCCTTCTGGCCTCCATTCCCGGGTCTACCTGAGCAGCATGGATGCTGCCGATCGCCAACTTGCCCTTGGGATTCCCTAGGCGCGTGCGCACACTTCCCGATCTGCTTTAACCACGTCATGGCGGGAACTTCAGGGGTGTCCCCATCAGATGACGTCAGTCAACTTCGATATTTAAACTTGCCAGCCCAGAGAACTGGCGACTTGGCAACGAGTTCACTTGCTGTATCTACATGCTCTTACTTCAGCTTTGTTCCAGTTTCTGCTTCCATGGTGTGAGACTATCGGTTAGAAACTCCTCGGGGGCCCTCCCTCATCTCTTGGCTATCCTCTCCTCAGAGGGCCTTTCACCCGGACTCCTGCCTGCCTCACTCTGAGGCTTTCTACGGAACTACTACTTGTCTCCAGTCACTGTGAGTACCACGCTGTCTACCCCTGCTGTGATATCTATGTGGGAATCCTTGCCGGTGTACCCCGATCTGTGGACCATTGTCATGATATCAATGGAGGAGCCCTCGCCGGTGTACCCCACTTCAAGGACCACTACCGTGATCTCCCACTGAGGAACCCTCCTGTGCACCATCTCTACGGACCCAGTGTGACTACAGTGACTGTAACTATTCCCTGGCACCCCCGCTCCTCGGGTAGGGCCACAGCTATTGCTTGATTCCTATCATCCGAGCTGAGTCTGACATCAGCATCTGTGCTGTCGCCCCGTGGCTCTCCTCCTGGGGTCACCCTCTCTTTCTCTATCTACATGTCTGCTGCATTCCATCTCACAGCCGAGATTCCGCCTCCCGACGGTGAGGCTCAGTGGGGCTCCTCCTCTGGGTGGGTACCACCTCTCACCTCAGCCAAAGGGCCCACATACTTACAAATCCTAACTCAAAAAGCTCTCACCAGAGTAAAGTGTGGCAGAGCTGGAGGAAATGGGTATTGAAACAGCATAACTACTAGGAAAAATAGAGATGGAAATGGCGATGGAAGTAGAATAAAGTCATTTCTACTGTGTTTGTTTCACTGTGGGAGGAGGAGTGAGAGACAGCAGGCTTGTTAAAATATTTGCTTATTGAATTTTCTTACTGAGAGAGGGAAACCATGTTATAGCATTTGTTGGGAGCTTATGATTGGGCAGACCAGGCCAGGTGCTAGTTTGCCCTTGACAATGTAGGATACTGGCTTGGCCTCATGCAGTTTAGGGCCAGGTGTGGAGGGAATGTGTTCACATGGCTTGGGATCCCATCCTCGCAGTGGAGCTTTCAAACCAGGCATGGTTTGCTTTGGTTTGATTGGTTCCTCTGAGAATGTTGGGATAAAAAGTGGCATGTAAGAATAGGGGTATAAAAACAGATGTCCTGTGAACCTGTCCTTTTCACTCCTTCCATCTTATTTTTTTTCAGACTTCCTCCCATCCTTTTCTGGCATTTGGGCTTGTTATGTTATGTGATTTATTTTTTTTTTTTCTTGTTGTAGCTGGATTTGTTTGAGGGTGGTGTTACCAGAGCAGATATTGTATTGGGTTCCTTTGATGCCTCACATGGTGGCAGTTTCAGTGTTGCTGGATGCCTACTGGCAAGGCAGCCTGGATGTGGATATCTTACTAGGGGCGTGGCGATGCTCACCGGGGCATTGAGTTAGCATTTTGATATAGTTACACTCGGGTATATATAGAGTTGTTTGTTGATTTTTTGATTGTATAGAGTTCATTCTGTGTAAGTAGAGAGGGTGTGAGTGACACAGTAATAGCGGATGCCCATATCATTGCTATGAAGCTCTGCAATAATTATTAGGGATGTGAATCGTTTTTTGACGATTTAAAATATCAGCCGATATATTTTAAATCGTCAAAAATCGTTAGAGCCGCGATACAATAACAATTTTCCCGATTTATCGTCAAAAAATCGTAAATCGGGGGAAGGGGGGAGGGGAAGGGGGAGGGCGGGAAAACCGGCATACTAAAACAACCCTAAAACCCACCCCGACCCTTTAAAATAAATCCCCCGCCCTCCCGAACCCCCTCCCCAAAATGCCTTAAATTACCTGGGGTCCAGAGGAAGGGGCCCGGTGTGATCTTTTACTCTCGGACCTCCGGGGCTTGTAGAAATGGCGCCGGCGCTACCTTTTGTTTTTCCGTACAGAAAATGGAGGTGCAAAATGGCAGCCGTAGACAACACGATTCGACTGCAGGAGGTCGTTCCGGACCCCCGCTGGACTTTTGGCAAGTCTTGTGGGGGTCAGGAGGCCCCCCCAAGCTGGCCAAAAGTCCCTGGGGGTCCAGCAGGGATCCGGGAGCGATCTCCTGCTGCGAATCGTTTTTCCGTACGGAAAAACGATTCGCATGCAGGAAGTCATTCCCGGACCCCCGCTGGACTTTTGGCAAGTCTTGTGGGGGTCAGGAGGCCCCCCCAAGCTGGCCAAAAGTCCCTGGGGGTCCAGCGAGGGTCCGGGAGCGATCTCCTACCGCAAATCGTTTTTCCGTACGGAAAAACGATTTGCATGCAGGAAGTCGTTCCCGGACCCCCGCTGGATTTTTGGCAAGTCTTGTGGGGGTCAGGAGGCCCCCTCAAGCTGGCCAAAAGTCCCTGGGGGTCCAGTGAGGGTCCGGGAGTGATCTCCTACCGCGAATCGTTTTTCCGTACGGAAAAACGATTCGCATGCAGGAAGTCGTTCCCGGACCCCCGCTAGACTTTTGGCAAGTCTTGTGGGGGTCAGGAGGCCCCCCCAAGCTGGCCAAAAGTTCCTGCGGGTCCAGCGGGGGTCCGGGAGCGATCTCCTACGCTCCTGACCTCGGGGGACAAAAAACAAAATGGTGCCGGCGCTACCTTTGACCTGTCATATGACAAGGCAAAGGTAGCGCCGGCGCCATTTCTACAAGCACTGGAGGTCCGAGAGTAAAAGATCACACCGGGACCCTTCCTCTGGACCCCAGGTAATTTAAGGCATTTTGGGGGGGTTCGGGAGGGTGGGGGATTTATTTTAAAGGGTCGGGGTGGGTTTTAGGGTTGTTTTAGTGTGCCGGTTTTCCCGCCCTCCCCCCCACTGGACCCCAGGTAATTTAAGGCATTTGGGGGGGGGTTCGGGAGGGTGGGGGATTTATTTTAAAGGGTTGGGGTGGGTTTTAGGGATGTTTTAGTGTGCCGGTTTTCGATTTACACGATTTTCACGATTTTCACGATATTTAAAAAACCCAAACGGCGACGATCTGATTCCCTCCCCCTCCCAGCTGAAATTGATCGTTAAGACTATCAATCACACGATTCACATCTCTAGTTGTTATACATAGTGATGCCAAACCCGTAAATGGTTCTACGGAAGATAGTGAGCAGGAATACTGTAGAGCAGGAAGGATGAAAGGCTCTCACTGAAGATAGGCGGTAGTGGCCCGAGGATTGGGGTACGCCACATAGGTTCCTCAGTGTATTGCAGAAATGAAGATGTCTGTAGAAGTACTCACAACTGGAGGTTCCTAGAGCAGGGTAGATCTGAGAAGCAGATCCAGCAGCAGATAGGAAGGAAGACCCTCCAAGGAGCAGATAGCTGGGAATACCGGGGAGCCTCTGAGGAGCGGGTATTCTGAGCATCCAATTGCCAAAGCTGAAAACAGGAAGTCCTTGAATGAGTAGAGCACAGCAAGATATAACTCCTTGCTAACTCGATGAAGGCAAGGGCTGGTTCGATTAAATACGCTAGTTGGGGATGCCCCCGAGGTTCCCGCCATGACGTATTCAAATATGGCCCTTGCATGCGCGAGAGCGTGCCTAGGTAACTCCGGGTCCAAGATGGTGGCCGGAAGTGCCCACACTGGCCCGGGAACACCAGAGAGGTCGTTGTGAACTGGCAGACACCACAATTCTTCCCTGACTAGATGGAGCGGGGAAAAAAGAGGTGAGCATGAGAGGTCGCAGCCATCTGCGACCGACAGGCGTAACAATTACTGAGAGAGAAGCTGATGTATTCACGGTAAACCTTCCACGGGTTTTTGAGCATGTGTTTTGTGTATGGTTTTCCATGCTAATCTTACATGTGTATGTAATAACACATTTAGCATGGAAAAAGCATGCACGCAAACATGCTCAAAAACGCCCTACAGGTTTAGCACAAGAACATGCAAATGGCATGTAAAGGAGGCAATTATTTATTACTGGGAAATGCTAGGAGCCACGCTAGCAGGGAGAATGGTTAGTGCAAGGTTTTTTAAGTGGATTTTTTAGCACCTGGATGAGGTCAAGTGTTAAGCTAAAGTGCCTGTCTGGAGGTGAGGAATAATATTAGCAGAAACCTTACAGCTGAGAGAAGGCATTTTCTTGCTGAGGAAGAGAGATGGACTCAAGAGGAGCAGAAACTCTGTAGAGACTGAGATTTAAAAGGGGAAATATGCTTTCTTGCAACATGAATCTTTTGATGGAAGCTGCCCCTTTGCGCTTCTTCAAAAGCTGACCTCTGCATAGAGTAATTGTGTATGTCCACATTAGACTTTACATTGTAATACTAAAAGCCTCCATATGTAAGTGATCAGTTTTAATAAATTCCATCCTGTTAATGGCATTAAGATACAAATGTGGCAATGTGAGAAGAAGAGAGTAAGCTCTACCTCCAGAGAGACCTGGAGCCAGCAAAAGTAGCAGCAGTGATGATAAAAGGCATAGGAAAATAAAGATTGGGAGTCCCCCTGCTAAGATCAAGAGATATTTCTTAAGAGGTAGAGAGATCTACATTTAAAATTCTTTGTATGATTTTTATATTTGCATAGCGGTGCACCTAAATACTTGTCTGAGAGCCTGTATAATTATACCCCCCACCAGGTCTCTTAGATCTACTCAACGAGGTCTGATAAGTAAGTATCCCATTACATTTGGAGATTCATTTGGTTTCTGGACAGTTGGCTTTCACTTATTTTGCTCCAGTTATCTGCAGGTTGAATTAAATTATTGATATTTAGAAAGCTAGCAAAGGCCTAACATTTTGTCCATGATTTTGGGGAAGATGCCTGATTTAATAAGAACATAAGAACATAAGAAAATGCCATACTGGGTCAGACCAAGGGTCCATCAAGCCCAGTATCCTGTTTCCAACAGTGGCCAATCCAGGCCATAAGAACCTGGCAAGTACCCAAAAACTAAGTCTACTCCATGTTACCATTGCTAATGCCAGTGGCTATTCTCTAAGTGAACTTAATAGCAGGTAATGGACTTCTCCTCCAAGAACTTATCCAATCCTTTTTTAAACACAGCTATACTAACTGCACTAACCACATCCTCTGGCAACAAATTCCAGAGTTTAATTGTGCGTTGAGTAAAAAAGAACTTTCTCCGATTAGTTTTAAATGTGCCCCAAGCTAACTTCATGGAGTGCCCCCTAGTCTTTCTACTTCCCCTGGGATAAGATGGGACTAGTGTATGGCTCAGGATAAATTGCTTTCATACTTATTTTTCATTATTTTTTAAATTTCACTTGAATCCATTTACATTTAATTTCTGTATGATTGTTGAATTTTAATTTATATTTCCTCTATTATGTCTTTTTTTAAAATTGTAATCTACTTTGATGCTATCAACAAAAAGATAAGGAATCAGATACAAATAAAAGTAAATGTCATTCTTCTGTATTTACTAGGGATGTACATTCATTGGTCAATTTGTTTCATTCATTTTGGCGGTCCATGCGTATCTCACAAATGGAGAGTAGGCAAGCAAACCTGATAGTATGTACCTTTGACAAGTTTATTTGAAAGTTTTTATAATTCACTTATATTAGTAACAATTCTAAGTAGAAAGCATGTTAAACAACTTGTACAATCAACGCAGTAACTATCAAACCGGGACGTGTTTGCACTTTTGCACGCATTCTTTGGCCTGTGCCCACGTATGTGGCCATTTTATAGCATACTCGCGCATATGCATGCATGTTATAAAATAGCCTGTCTGTGTACACATGTGCGCCAAATTTTAAGTGGACGCACGCATGTGCTCGCAAATCCCACTTCTACCATGTAAATCAGGAGATTTTAAAAGGGACACGAGGTGATGCCACTACCAGTTTTACCAGTTCATCCCCAGTTCACCTAATTAAGAGATAGATCCTCCAATCCCCCTGACTTTATAGCCTTCACTCCCCCCAGTTAGCCTCATCCCTTAAAACCCTGCAGATGTGCCCAGTTTTCTTTATTTTTAACTTTCATGGCATCCATTGCAGAAATAAAGTTATACAGTGGAGGTCTCAGTGCATGCCGGATCAAGTCAAGATGTTCATGCACATCTTTAGTTCTTGCCCTGAAGCATCCATTCTCCACCCAGACCATGCCCATGCCCCGTCCTTTATTGAAAACGTATGAGATGTGTGTGCTGTGGCAGATATGCATGTTTCTCAGTGGTTTTTAAAATCTGCTCAGCACGCGTAAGCCTGACTTCTTCATGCATCCCATAATTAATGCACTCCTTGGGCTTTTAAAATTCACCTCAATGTGTTAAACAAAGACAAAAACTCTTGATATAAAAAAGTTGAGGCAGTATATACCAGGGTGCCAGGTATGCTCTACACAAAATTAATGTCTATCCCAAGTTTATCAGAAGATGGATAAGAAAGCTCATGGAGAAGAGCCTTTTCAATTGTTGCACCCACATTATAGAATAGATTTCTAGACAATCTTAGCAACAGAAAGATTATCTCCAGTTTAGGAAACTTGGTACAGTATCGCTCTTTCTTCAGCTATTATCCAGGTAATAGCTAAGAATGATAAATAAAATAAAGGGACATATGTATGTTGAGAATTCATAGCTGTGGGAGATATTTCATAATGAAGAAGGGAAGGCAGGTTAAATGTGAGGCTTTGAAATGAGATTATTCTGGGGGGGGGGGGGGGGCAAGATGGTGGCATGTAGCAAGATACTGTCTAAACTCTGTGGTCTTTTTTTTTTTTTACTTTACTGTTTCCACAGGTATAACCAAGGGCTCAACCAGGAAGAAAGTCTTGGTTCCTCTTATGAATGCCTAGCATCAACAAACTGACTTTGATCCATGAGCTTACTACAGCAGCATTGTCCTCTGTTTCATCAGAGACATTGTTGCTGGCTTGGACTTTGGAGTGTCTGACTGGTTAGACTTTGAGTAATTTTTGAGCCACTATGAGCAAACTGCATCATATATCCCCTGGCTTACAATGTAGTGACTTGTTCACAGGATCCATTTGCATCTCTCCTGGTTAGAACGTCTGAGACAGCTACCCAGGACACATTGAAACCAAGTGAGAGCTGCCATAGTTGGAGACAGGTGGTTTGGAGAAGATGGCTCTTTCCATTGCTGCAGCTCTTGGAATGATGACAAAGGGAAATGATCTTCTTTAGTGAATCCTGATACTATTATACTGGACACCATATGGAATATCCCTGCTTCTGCTTTCTAGAATTAAGTCTCAGAAGACTCATACGAGCTCTCAGGATAAAAGGACTGTGAAGTTGGAACAATTAATATTTGTGAAAATGATTATGATTCAAGAGAAAAATGTTACATGTTGAAAGTTCTAATGGAAATGTAAACCATAGGGGGTTATTTTCCAAGCTGCGTTATGGGCTTTTCGCATGCGTTAAGGCGTTTTTTGCATGTGAAAAGCACCATATCGCATGGTGCTATGCTAATTTAGAAAAGGGGTGGAGTTTAGGGCTATATTTCTGGCCAAGTGGGCTGGCTTCACAAGTTGCAAACCTATATTGCACAGTTTTAACATGGCTAATAACTACACCTCTTTCATTTGCGTTAAGCTGTGTGATATGGCTTTATAGCACATTGCAATGTTTTTGCTGATAGCATTGTTTGACTTTTTAAGCTACCTGCCACCACAGGAGGGAGAGAAAGAGAGAAAGAGAGAAGCTATAATGCCCATCTAGTAGTTAGATCTCTATATGAGGCCCACCTAGTTACTCGAGGTGAGGTTTAGGTATTAGTGTAGGGGTTAGGGGCCACTTTGACATTCAGAGTGAGACGTACAAACAGAATAGTGCACTCTTGTGATGATTTAATATCCTTCGGAGTGAGGAAACACTCTCATTCCCTCTCTTTCTCATACCTATGCTAAGATAGTGCACTTTGGAATAAATAAGTTATTACCATAAAACAGTAACACACCCCTCTTCCTATCGCATGTGATAGATGAATCTAGGCCTTAGATTGTTGAATCTCTTCATCTAACTCTATAAAAATTATTTGGAAGAAGTATTATATATTCCTATTGGAGGCATTCCCCCTATAAGCAAACTTTTCTTTTTACCTTACTTAAAGAAAATAGAAGGAAGATGGAGCTGTGAATTTGTCAACAGATTGCCTTGACTTGATTAATTTTCTTAAAAAAATCAAAGGAGAATGAAGTGAATAGAGCCATAGTCCTAGTTACATTTGTATGTCCTCAGGATTGGGATACTATACTGAGACTTCCTTTCCGGAATCGTCAGACATTTTTTTATGGCTTAAAGATATGGATTTTCCCAGATTTATGTTGTGAGACACAGGAAAGAAGAAAAAAAATCCTGGCCATGCATCAAGAGGTTTTGGCCTTAGGTGCAACTTTTATAATTAGATTTCCTTGTAAATGTATTCTTTCATGTTCTGCTGTTAGATAAATATGCTTTGAGCCCTCTCAACTGAGATTTTTTTTGGATAATAAGAAGCTGGATAATCCGTTAACTCTTTTCTTATTGTCATGATAAGAAGTTTGATGTTGTGTTCTTGCAGTTCTTAATGTTGAGGTATATTGTCCTCCTATGAATAGTTTTTTTTATTGTTTTTCTGTTTTATAACTTTGATCCTGGGTTTTTGTATTTCTCTCCCTACCCCCACAACACACACAAACACACACACACATACACACTTCTTTATTTGTGGATCTCTCTAAGTAGGTGTTATTTTTATCCTTATTAGTTGTATTTGTGAAAGTGCTGGCTGAAGGCAGGGTAGCGGGCGGCTGCAGAGTCTGTAGCAAACCGGAGTCTGAAGCAGGCTGAAGGCTGAAGCGGAGTCAGAAGCAAACTGGAGTCGGAGGCTGGCTGTAGGCTGAAGCGGAGTCAGGAGCAAACCGGAGTCGGAGGCAGGCTGCAGGCTGAGGCGGAAGTCAGAAGCAAACCGGAGTCGGAGACAGGCAGCAGGCAGAAGCGGAGTCAGAGGCAAACTGGAGTTGGGGCAGGCAGCAGGCTGAAGTGGAAGTCAGAAGCAAACCGGAGTCAGAGGCAGGCAGCAGGCTGAAGCGGGGTCAGAAGCAAACCGGAGTCAGAAGCAGGCAACGTGGACATCACCAGGAATGCAACTAAGAACAACTATGGAGTTGTGAACCTCGTTGCAAGGCGATGAGAGAGAGTTTGAGCGCCGGTTATATCAGGACTTGGGCGTGACGTCAGCAGCGTGGGCGGGGCCAGGCTTCTGGGAGCTGGGCGCTCAAGACGGACGTCCTCGCGCGCGCGAGAGACTGAAGGGAAGCAGGCACGTAATGGCGGCCGCCACGTGGAGTGAGAGAAGCCCCCGGGGTCCGGAGCGGGCGGAATGCGGTGATCCCTGAAGTGGAGGTAGGCGGGCTTGGGCCCTAACAGAAGGGAAGCGGTCGGGACCACAACAGTAACCCCCCCCCCCCCTTTACAGCCCCTCTTGAGAGGACCGGGTTTCTCTGGGTGGTCACGGTGGAACTGTTGCAACAAGGATTTGTCCAGGATGTTGCGGCTGGGCTCCCAGGTGTTGTCCTCATCGCCGCAACCCTCCCATGTGAGCAGATACTCCCACCTCCGGTTGTAGAAGCGAACATCCAGGACCTCGCGTACCTGGTAAGTGGGATCATCGTTGATGGTAGTAGGTGAAGGATCCGGAGGTTTTCAGTGATAGCGAGAGAGGACTACGGGCTTTAGCAGGGATACGTGGAAAACATTGTGGACTCGAAGAGAGGACGGCAACCTCAGCCGATATGAGACTGAGCCCACTCTCTCGGCGATCCGGAATGGCCCACAGAACCTGGGCGCAAATCTTCGTGAGGGGAGGCGGAGACGAATGTTTTTGGTGCTAAGCCAAACCCGGTCTCCTGGCTGATAGGTAGGAGCTGGTCGTCGGTGGCGATCAGCCACCTGTTTGGTGGAAGAGGCTGAGAGGATCAGTTTGTTCTGGGTTTTTTGCCACAAGGTCTGTAGCTGACGAGCCATTAACTGGGCGGCTGGTGAGGCGCTGGGAGTAGCGATGGGAAGCGGAGGTTTCAGCTGTTTCCCGTAGACTAGCTGGAACGGTGAGAGCCCGGTGGCAGCATGAGCTTGATTATTATAGGCAAACTCGGCCCAGGGCAGTAGTTCTGACCAGTTGTCTTGCTTTTCATTGGTGAAGGCTCGAAGGTAGGTTTTCAAAGACCGATTCATCCTTTCGGACTGTCCGTTACTCTGCGGGTGGAAAGCCGTAGAAAAGCTGAGCTTCACCTTGAAGCATTTACAGAGAGCCCTCCAGTAGCATGCGACAAACTGGGGCCCCCAGTCGGAAACTATGTCTTGCGGGAGGCCGTGTAGCCTGAAAATATGCTGGGCGAAGAGGAGAACTAGTTCGGGTGCAGAGGGTAACTTAGTCAATGGAACAAGGTGCACCATCTTAGAGAAGCGGTCGACGGTAACCCAGATAACCGTTTGACCGCGAGAGGGAGGCAAGTCCACCATAAAGTCTGTAGCGAGATGGGTCCAGGGCTCTGTGGGAACTGGCAGAGGGTGTAGGAGACCACACGGGGGTCCAGGACTGGGCTTTTGATGAGCACAGGTGGGGCAGGAACTAACATAGATGTGAACATCCTGTCGCATGTTGGGCCACCAGTAAAAGCGGTTAAGGAGTTCCAAGGTTCTCTCGCGTCCTGTGTGCCCTCCAGTGAGGGAGTCATGAGCCCAGCATAGTGTCTTTAAATGGTCTAGTCGGGGAACCACGGTCCTATCTTGGGAGAGGACCGTCAGGGTGGACAGGCGAACCTTACTAGGATCTAGAATGTACTGTGGGGATTCTTGGTCTTCTTCGGATAAGGAGGTCTGTGAGAGAGCATCAGCTCGGAGATTCTTAGCCGCTGGCCGGTACTGTAAGACAAAATCAAAGCGGCTAAAGAACAGGGCCCAGCAGGCTTGGCAAGGGTTCAACCGTTGAGCCTGGGACAAAAACCCTAAGTTTTTGTGATCCATATATACGGTGGTCGTGTGTCTGGCCCCCTCGAGCCATTGTCTCCATTCTTCAAACGCGAGTTTGATTGCCAACAGCTCTTTGTCGCCGATGGAATAATTTGTCTCAGCAGGGGAGAACTTCCTGGAGAAGTAAGAGCATGGCAAAAGTTGTCCGGACTCGGAGTGTTGACTGAGGACCGCCCCGACGGCTATGCTGGAGGCGTCGACCTCGACGATGAAAGGTCTGGCCGGATCGGGATGACGGAGACAGGTGTCTGTGAGAAACGCCTCTTTGAAGTCGGTGAAGGCTGCGATTGCAGCGTCAGGCCAGTTCTTGACGTCGGCTCCCTTGCGGTCAGGGCAGTAAGGGGAGCGACCCGATGCGAGTACTGTGGAATAAAATGTCTATAAAAGTTAGCGAAGACCAAGAATCTCTGGAGGGCCTTGAGACCCTTGGGTAGAGGCCATCTAGTTATGGCAGACACTTTCTCGGGGTGCATCCGGAAGCCTGTGGAGGAGATGATGTACCCCAGGAAGGGCAGGACCTCAGCTTCGAAAACATTTTTTTAGCTTGGCGTAGAGGTGATTGTCTCGGAGAGCCTGCAGAACTTGTGTGACGTGGTGACGGTGAGTATCCAGATCTCTGGAGAAGATGAGCATGTCATCAAGATAGACAATCACATGAGAGTGGAGCATGTCACATAGGACCTCGTTCATGAGATTCTGGAAGACGGCGGGGGCACTGCAGAGTCCAAAGAGCATTACTAGGTACTCGTAATGCCCATCCCTGGTATTAAAGGCCATCTTCCATTCATCCCCGGGGCGAATACGGACGAGGTTATTGGCCCCTTGGAGGTCTAGCTTGGTGAAGATGCGTGCTCCCTGAAGGCGATCCAAAAGCTCAGGAATCAGGGGAAGCGGATAGCGGTCTCGCTTGGTGATGGCATTCAAGCCACGATAGTCTATACATGGATGGAGGGAGCCGTCCTTCTTGGCCACAAAGAAGAAGCCGGCTCCCGCGGGTGAATGAGAGGGACGAATGAAGCCTTTGGCAAGGTTCTCAGTCACATACTGGGACATGGCAGCAGTCTCTGGCAAAGACAAAGGATACACCCGGCCACGGGGAGGCGTGGTGCCCGGTAGCAAGTCAATCGGGCAATCAAAAGGCCGGTGTTGAGGAAGTATTTCAGCCATTTCTTTGGAGAAGATGTCGGCAAAGTCTCGATATGGCTCGGGCAGCAGAAGAGAGGAGCAGAGGGGCAAGGTTTTCAGTGGACGTGGGAGGCGTAAACAATGTTCAAAACAAAAGGGACTCCATCGGGTTAGCTGAAAGTTATCCAATTGAATAATGGGTGAATGCTGTCGCAACCACGGTAGTCCAAGAACCAGGGGGTGCACAGCTCGCTCCAAGACTAGCAGGGAGATTTCTTCCGAATGGAACAAGCCTGTCTGGAGAGTCAAAGGGGCTGTGGAGCAGGTGATGGTACCAGGGAGCAGTGTGCCCCGGATAGAGGAAATCCGTAGCGGAGGAACCTTCCGTTGCGTGGGGAGAGACAGCTGATTCACCAGATCGGCCACAATGAAATTCCCCTCAGCACCAGAGTCGATGAAAGCCCGGATCTGGAGTTCCCCACCGGGGTATTTAAGAGTCACTGGCAATGTACATAGAGGAGCTGATCCTGTAGAGCCTAGGTGTAGCTCCTCGGTATAACCTAGGCACGGTCGTTTCCCGGACGTTCCGGGCAATTGGCGAGGAAGTGCCCCTTGCCTCCGCAGTAGAGACAGAGGCCCTGCGAGCGGCGCCTCCTTCTTTCTTCGGGAGTTAGTGGAGATCTACCCAATTGCATGGGTTCTCCACTGTTGGCAGAGGCCGGAAGAGCCTTAGATGCCGGGGTTCTGGTGGCAGAGGAAGACTGCGGTGATGTTTTACAGTAGGAGCGGGTCTCCTTATCCCGCTGCTGGACGGCGATCCACCCTGCCGGCGATGTCAATTAAGTCATTTAAGTCCTCCGGGAGGTCCCGGCCTGCTAACTCATCTTTGATGCAGCTGGCAAGCCCCTCCAGGAAGATTCCCCTAAAGCAATCATCCCGCCAGCCAACTTCCATGGCCAGCGTGTGAAAGTCTATGGTGTAATCGGCCAGCGAGCATGTCTCTTGCCTGAGGTGCAAGAGCTCCGAGGCCGCGGGTGGTCTGGCGTGCAGGATCATCAAAAGCGAGGCGAAAGTTGAGGACAAATTCCTGCAGATTCTGTAACAAGGGGTCCTGACGCTCCCACATGGGTTAAGCCCAGTCAAGAGCCTTACCATCCAGTAGCGAGAATATATATGCTACTTTAACTGCGTCTGAGGGAAACTGTGCAGGCAGAAGGGCAAAACGCACGTAGCACTGATTCAAAAAGCCACGGCATGTCTTGATATCCCCGGCATACCGGGTCGGCATGGGTAGCTGAGTCACTGAAGCCGAACTGGGTGCTGGAGCCGGAGGAGGGGCTGGAGGCGGTTCCGGAGGAGAAGCCTCCAGGCGGGAGACCAGCTGTTCCACGGTAGCAGCAAGCATGTCGATACAGTGTTGTTGCTGCTGGAGGCCTTGTGCCATCCCCGGGATGGCCTGCAGGCTTGGGGCCTCCACCGAGTCCATGGCCTTGCAAACTGTTGCAGTTGGACACTGCTGGAGAGATAGTGGACCCTTGGGCCGGCCTCCTTAGGGAGGCAGGGTAGGCCGGGAGGCGGAGCCACAAGCTGGAGGAGTTCACCCAGGAACCAGGGACCCCCCGGGAGGAGCCCGTAGGGTCCTGGGTCCTCGGGACTTGGAACTGAGACAGAAAGTCCAGAGGCTGAGATAGGCATAGACCGGGACCAGAGCAAGCAGAAAGGATAGGAAGTCCAAGGTACCTGGAAGGCAGGGAACCGGCTGCACAGGGCCGAGGGCCGGCTGAAGGCAGGGCAGCGGGGCGGCTGCGGAGTCTGTAGCAAACCGGAGTCTGAAGCAGGCTGAAGGCTGAAGCGGAGTCGGAAGCAGGCCGGAGTCAGAGGCTGGCTGCAGGCTAAAGCAGAGTCAGAAGCAAACCGTAGTCAGAGGCAGGCTGCAGGCTGAGGCGGAAGTCAGAAGCAAACCGGAGTTGGAGGCAGGCAGCAGGCTGAAGCGGAGTCAGAGGCAAACCGGAGTCGAGACAGGCAGCAGGCAGAAGCGGAGTCAGAGGCAAACCGGAGTCTGGGCAGGCAGCAGGCTGAAGCGGAAGGCAGAAGCAAACCGGAGTCAGAGGCAGGCAGCAGGCTGAAGCGGGGTCAGAAGCAAACCGGAGTCAGAAGCAGGCAACGTGGAGATCACCAGGAATGCAACTAAGAACAACTATGGAGTGGTGAACCTCGTTGCAAGGCGATGAGAGAGAGTTTGAGCGCCGGTTATATCGGGACTTGGGCGTGATGTCAGCAGCGCGGGCGGGGCCAGGCTTCCGGTAGCTGGACGCTGAAGACGGATGTCCTCGCGCATGCGCGAGACTGAAGGGAAGCAGGCACGTAATGGCAGCCGCCACCTGGAGTGAGAGAAGCCCCCGGGGTCCGGAGCGGGCGGAATGTGGTGATCCCTGACTCGGAGGTAGGCGGGCTTGGGCTCTAACAGAAGGGAAGCGGTCGGGACCGCAACAGCATCTGGCAGTTTGGCCCTGAAGCTTTCATATATATATATATATATCTATATGTCTATAGGCATTAAAAAGTTATATATTTATTTATTTGGATTTATTTCTCCAAAGTCACTTACAATACATTACAAAGGCACGGCATCTGATTGTTGCACGGATACTGCCGATAACCTTATGCCATGCCTGGAGCGAAACAGGGGGACCGTGGCGTGTTTGTGGCGTCGGCGCTGGCAGGAGCAGCATCGGTGCCAAGTGATGACATTGTCAATGTGCCAACGTCACTCCTGATACTGCAGGCATGCATGGATGAGTGCCACGACACCACCAACACTGAGGGCAGAGGAGCAGAGGGCAGGTCTGGGGAGTTCCCCCGATGGCAGCATGAGCCTTGGGGGTGGTGGAGGAGATCTGGGGATGACTCATTGGGCCATTTGAAGCTTTATTCCCAGCTATGATTTGGTTGGATCAAAAAAAAAAACAAAAAACAATTTCAGCACTAATTTGTTAATTTGAATTAAAAAAAATATTGCATTATTTGGCTAATTTAAAAAAAAAAAAAAAGAGGAGGAAGAGGGCACTTTTAAGCCCTTTATTTGTAGCCATGCAGTGCAACCACAAGCCAAGAGCCCCTGCTTGCCACCCGGTCTCACGGGAAAGATTCAAAAAGTATAGTTCCACCCAAGGAGTATGCAGGTGTACTGCCATCCGATAACCACCAGGGGGGCACAGGGTCAAGAGGCTGCAAGGCACCTCAGGGAAGAGTCAGACAAAGGTTCATTTCCCTCCTAGGGATCTGCCCGCCAAATCAAGCAATCCAGAGCATGGCAGCACAGCAAGGGGGATGGGATCAGGGCTTACTAAGGGTAGTCACCCTGCTGGAGGCAGTTGGATCCCTCAGTCCTGCCCATTGGCCCTCCAGCCAGTGGGGTGGGGACCTCAGAGCCAGCCATACAGGTGGTTTCACCCCCCGCAGGAACAGGGTGGAATTCAGCTGAGGAAGCCCAGCTGTTCAACTACCCTGCCTTTCCGTGCAGCACACCATTGGTGCAGATGCCAGCTTGGAGGGCTGCAGAGGCTGTACTTCTTTACATAAGAACATAAGATATGCCATACTGGGTCAGACCAAGGTTCCATCAAGCCCAGTATCCTGTTTTGAACAGTGGCCAGTCTAAGTCACAAGTACCTGGGCAAGTACCCAAACATTAGATAGATCACAAGCTACTAATGCTGATTAATTGCTATCATAGCAGTTTATGGATTTATCCTCTAGGAATTATCCAAATCTTTTTTAAACCCATTTAGACTAACTGCTGTAACCACATCCTCTGGCAATGAATTCCAGAGCTTAACTATGCACTGAGTGAAAAAGAATCTTCCAGTCTCACAAGGTCCTCCTACAATTCATCACAATCCACTTGAGATTTAACTATTCTGCATAATTTTGTGTTATCCACAAATTTGATCACCTAACTTGATGTACCCCTTTCCAGATCATTTATTAATATATTAAAAAGCACCAGTCCAAGTACAGATTCCTGAGGAACTCCACTGTTTACCTTTTTCCACTGTGAAAACTGACAATTTAATCCTACTCTCTGTTTCCTGTCTTTTAACCAACTTGCAATCCACACAAGGTCACCACCTCCTATCCCATGACTTTTTAGTTTTCTTTGAAGCCTCTCATGTGGGACTTTGTCAAATGCCTTCTGAAAATCCAAATAAACCACATCTACTGGGTCACCCTTGTCCACATGTTTATTCAGCCCTTCAAAAAAATGTAGGAGATTTGTGAGGCAAGACTTCCCTTGGGTAAATCCATACTGGCTGTGTCCCATCAAACAATGTCTATCTAAATGTTTTGTGATTTTATTCTTTATAACAGTTTCCATGATCTTTCGCCAGCACTGAAGTCAGGCTCACTGGCCTATAGTTTCCCGGAACACCCCTGGATCCCTTTTTAAATTTAGGGGTTACATTGGCCATCTTCCAGTCTTCAGATAAATCTGATGATTTACTGATAGGTTACACGTTTTTACCAATAGGTCTGAAATTTCATTTTTTAGTTCTTTCATAACCCTTTGATGTATGCCATCCAGTCCAAGGGATTTACTACTATTCAGCTTGTCAATCAGGCCTACCACATCTTCCAGTTTCACTGTAATTTGGTTCAGTTGATCTGAATCATCACCCATGAAAACCTTCTCTGGAATGGGTATCTCCAATATCCTCTTCAGTAAACACTGAAGCAATGAAATTGTTTAATCTTTCTGCATTGGCCTTATCGTCTCTAAGTACCCCTTTAATCCCTTGATCATCCAACAGTCTAACTGACTCCAGTGCAGGCTGGCGGCTTCAGACATATTTTAAAAATTATTTATTGACAGTTTTTGCCTATATGGCCAACTTCCTTTCAAATGTTCTCTTAGCCTGTCTTATCTATGTTTTACATTTAACTTGCCAATGCTTATGCTCTATCCGATTTTCTTTTGATGGGTCCTTATTCCAATTTTTGAATGAAGATCTTTTGGCTAAAATAGCCTCTTTCATCTCACCTTTTAACTATGCCGGTAATCGTTTTGCCTTGCTTCCACCTTTATTAATGCATGGAATACATCTGTTCTGTGCTTTTAAGATGCTATTTTTTAACAGTGTCTATGCCTGATGCACACTTTTTACCTTTGTAGCTGCACCTTTCAGTTTTTCTCTATTTTTCTCATTTTATCAAAGTTTCCCTTTTGAAAGTTTAGCACTAGAGCTGTGGATTTACATTCTGTCCCCCTTCCAATCATTAATTCAAATTTCATGTTATGATCACTATTGCCAAATGGCCCCACCACTGTTACCTCTCTCACAAAGTCCTGCGCTCCACTGAGAATTAGATCTAAAATTGCTCCCTCTCTCATCATTTCCTGAACCAATTGCTCCATAACACTGTCTTTTATTCCATCCATAAACTTTATCTCTCTAGCATGCCCTGATGTTTCACTTACCCTGATATTTCAATTACCCTAATGTTTCAATAACTATTGGAGTAATTGAAATTTCCCATTATTACTGCACTACCAGTTTGGTTAACTTCCCTAATTTCTCTTAGCATTTCACTGTCCATCTCACCATTTTGGCCAGGTGGGCAGTAGTATATTCCTATCACTATTCTCCTCCCAAACACACAAGGGATTTTTACTCATAAAGATTTGATTGTACATTTAGTCTCATGTAGGAATTTTATCCTGTTGGACTGTATGCATCTTGGAGATAAAGCGCCACCCCACCACCAAGATGCTCTTCTCCATCACTGCGATATAATTTATACCCCAGTACAGCACTATCCTATTGGTTTTCCTCTTTCCATCATGTCTCTGAGATGCCAATTAAGTCTATATCATCATTTACTGCTATACACTCGAATTCTCCCATCTTACTTCTTAGACTTCTGGCATTAGCATACAAACATTTCAAAGTGAGTTTTTTGTTTGTATTTACATTCTGCTTTTCAGTTCACATTGATAAATTGGAATCTTTTAGCTCAGGTGAGTTTTTTAATTGTAGGCACATGGACTACTTTTATTATTATTGGAACATCTCTGTTGGGATGCCGGAACTCTAATGCTTCATTAGTTTCCTTTGAAGATACCTCCCTCTGAACCATGCACTGCTAAGCTACTGTTGGCTTCCCCCTTTGTTCTAGTTTAAAAGCTGCTCTATTTCCCTTTTAAAGGTTAGTGATAGCAGCTTGTTTCTACCCTGGTTAAGGAGGAGCCCATCCCTTCAGAAAAGCCTCCCCCTTCCCCAAAAGATTCCCTAGGTCCTTACAAAACTGAATCCCTCTTCCATATACTATCATCTCATCCATGCGTTGTTTTGCCGACTTCAGATCGTTAGACACTATCACCCCAAGGTCTCCCTCCTGCTCTGTGCACATCAGCCCTTCACCCCCCATTGAATATATAGTTCTTTTGGATATCCACACCCCATGTACATGACTCTGCACTTCTTGGTATTGAATCTCAGCTGCCATATCTTCGACCACTCTTCCAGTTTCCCTAAATCCCGTCTCATTCTCTCCACTCCTTCCGGCATGTCCACTCTGTTGCAGATCTTAGTGTCATCCGCAAAAAGACAAATCTTACCTTCTATCCCATCCGCAATGTTGCTCACAAAGTTATTGAACAGGACCGGTCCCAACACCAAACCTTGCGGCACTCCGCTTAACACGGCTCTCTCTTCAGATAATTCACAATTCTTTCCTTCAGCAGTGACTCCAATACCTTTCCAACCACCGAGGTGAGGCTAACCGTCCTGTAGTTTCCAGCCTCCTCGCTGCTCCCGCTCTTGTGAGGCAGGGCCACTGTCGCTCTTCTCTAATCACTCGGCACCACTCCTGTCCAGGGAGCTATTGAGCAGGTCACACAGTGGAGCCGCCAGCACATCTCTGAGCTCCCTCAGTATTCTGGGATGAACCTCATCAGGCCCCATGGCTTTGTCCAGCTTCAGTTTTCCTAGCTGGACCCATACATTATTTTCCGTAAACGGAGTTTCATCCGGTCTGCTTCCCTCCAGTTTCTTGTTAACTAGTATCAGTCCTTCTCTGGGGTCTTCTTTAGTGAATACTGAACTGAAGTATTCGTTTAATATTTCTGCCATTTCTTCAGCTCCTCCAGCTGAAGAAATGACAATCTAGCCACTCCAGGTCTAGCCATTCCAGGTCCTCCAGGTCTGCCACTCTAGCCTTCAGAGATTGGACTCATTCTCTGAGAGACAGGAGCTTTTTGCATCGGATGCACATGTACAATTGCTCAACGGCGGGTAAAAAATCATACATGTGACGCTTGATGCAAAAGACCTCTTGCTGCTGGACTGCTGCCTTCAACTTAAATTTGTTCAGTTCCTAATTAAGTTTTAGTTGCTATGGGTGTAGGACTTCATATGATTAGGGTCCTTTAAATGTATTAGTGTATTCACTATATATCTGGTAGTGACCTACAAGGGAATGATCAAACTCTTGATAAAGTGTGGGGAATTTCTGAGTTTAAGTTAAACGGCTGATTTATTTTTTTGTATTTTTTTAAAGTGTGAAAGTGATACATGCCTATAAATTAAAGGATGAGCTAGGGGTGGGTGTGAGAGGGGTGGACGGTTAGGAAAACAAGCACACAAAATTCTGTTTGTTGCCTGATTTTAAAACAAAACACATAAAACATACTTAATAATATACCCCAATTGCTTACTTTTCCACAATACTTTTAAGTTTTAAACATTTCTCCATGCAGTACTTATTGATTCTTTATAGCCACCAGCAAGGTGATCCTCTCCTCTCAGTTATCCCACTGGATTTCTGGCCTGTGTGCATTATTCAGTCCCTCCTGGTCTTTACCAGGGTGCCCAATTACAATGGTAATCTGATGCGCCCCTTAGCACAAGGCAATGGGTTTCCAGGTAGGCTTTGTGCCTGCAAGCCCAGAGCAGCAACTTGCCTTGGCGGCAGTTCCCTCATGCCCTAAGGCAGGGGTCCCCAACCACCGGTCCGTGGACCAGGACCGGGCCGTTGGGGGTTTTTTGCCAGACCGCGGCACCACCGCAGACCAGCACTAAACACTGACAGTGTGCTCTGCTTTGCGGTGGCTCAGAACACACTTTGTGGGGTAGATGCTGCCCGCTGCCCAGGGCTGGTGGAAGCACAGCATTAGGGGGCGCCGAGCCGCTGACGGCCACTGGTGGACCTCATCCCACTGGCGGCTGAGCGGTGAACTACTGCTGTGATGTGTGCCGGATACACACAGCAAGAAGATCAGCAGGGCCGTGATGGAGCTCACGTCACCATGGCCCAAAGAAAAAGGACGCATCTAAACGTGCAGGTGCTCCTCCTCCTTCCTGCCTGCGTGGCCCTGGAAGTAAAATGTTGCCAGAGCTGCAGAGCAGGAAGGAGGAGGAGCATCAGCTGTGTGCAGAAGAGGAGCAGCGTGGCCCAAGAAGACCAGGGCCGCTGCAGAGCCCATCCTGTGGTGACCCGTAAGGAAGAGGCCCAGAGGTGAGAGAGAGGCTGAGGGCCTGTAGAGTGTGTATGTGTGCATGTATGAGATGAGTTGAGAGACTGTGTGTGGGAGTGAAGACCTGAATGTTTGCAGAGAAAGCATGTAAGAGCCTCTGTGTGTGTGAGAGAGACAGCATGTGACAGTGAGAGCCTGTGCTTGAGCAAGACAGCATGTGGGAGTGAGAGAGCCTGTGTGTGTGAGAGTCAGACAGCATGTGCCAGTGAAAGACTGTATGTATGAATGATTGTATGAGAGAGAGCATGTGAGAGAGAGAGCCTGTGTGTGTGTGTGTGTGTGTGTGTGTGTGTGTGTGTGTAAAAGAGAGAGAGAGAGAAAACATGTGAGAATGAGAACCTGACTTTGTGTTTGAGGGAAGAACACAGATGGAGAGAAAAGAAATAGAAAAAAAGACAATATAAAAGAAATTGGCAAAAAAATAAGAAAGGGACGGTGGAAAAAAAAAAAGCCTGTGACCAACCGATTAGAAAACTAAGATCAGATAGCAAATGTAAAAAAAAAAAAAAATTACTTTTTACTGATTGACACATGTAATCTTTGGGAATGTGCAAGAGTAGCACTTTCTCTATGTGGATCTCACAATGTATGAGATCAGCATGGAGGAACTGAAAGCCCACAAGGCCTGCACAGAGGAGGCAGCAGAATGGGCTTCAGTGCCAGTAGCAGCAATCAGCACCTCCCCAATAGCCATGCGGCAACAGTGACAGTGGCAGCAGAGGAATGAGAGAGGCTCTGAGGTTGCTGGCAAAAGAAAGAGAGGGGGTCTCTGCCTTTAGTGTGTGCATGTGTATGAATGGGAGTCTGCCTGGGGGTGTATGTGTGTGAATGCATGGGTGCCTGCCTGAGGGTGTGTCTGTGTATGAGAATGAATGGGTGTCTTCCTGGGGTTTGTATGTGTGAGAATAGGTGCCTGCCTGTGTGTGGTGTGTGTGTGTGTGTGTGTGTGTGTGTGTGTGTGTGTGTGTGAATAAATTGGTGCCTGCCTGGGGGACTGTGTGGGTGAGAGAATGAATGTGTGCATGCCTGGGGGATGGGGAGGGAGTGGTGTGAAAATGAATGGGAGCCTGCCTGGGGTTCAGTGTGAGAATGACTGGGAGCTTGGTTTGGTGCTCACAGCCAGGGGAGGTCATGAGAGGGAAGGCGTCAGGTGGAGGAGAGAGGTGTGAAGTTTGGAAAACAAGGGAAACAAGCCCAGTGTTCCCACTCATTCTGAACCTATGGTGAGTTGAGTCACATTCACATTATAAATGTCATAATTAAATGATAAGTATGAACTAAAATCCAACCCCCTCCATAACCCCGCCCTGCCGGGCCATGGGAAAATGGCCTTGCTTGAAGCCGATCCCTGGTGTAAAAAAGGTTGGGGACCACTGCCCTAGGGGATGTTTGACACTGGATGCTGCCTGCACTTCAGCACTTAGTGAGAGTGCTGGTCTTTTGGACTCACTGGACCTCCTGAATGTTACCAATGCGGATCTCACTTTGGCTCCTGGGGTATAGTCAGTGGTCCCTTTGTCTGCTGAAGGTGAGTCCAATATTGTTATTCCTGCAGTTGGGATTGGTGAGACCTCTAATCAACAGTCAGAGGTAGAAGGGATAACCATCGAACAAACACTTGCTGAGGGAAGCAAGATTGTGTGGCAGAGTCCCAAAAGGAAGAATAGGAGGCACTTCCACTGCTCCGACTCCTCAGGCAGCAGGAGTTCCTCATCAGTATTCTCCTCTGGTTTGCATGGGTCATCAGTGGTGAAGGGTCACAGAACACGACCACTGCTAGCACTGGCTTACCGGCCCTCAACACTACGAAGCAGCTTTGGCAGGGTGTCCTGCAATCACTCTGGTGCCTCATAAGCTGTCACAATATGTCGACATATTTATCCTTATGAAAGGGCACAGACGGGAGGATGGGTCGCACAAGGGTGCAGGCAGCAAGAAGTCTCTACGGGTCCCAAATGAGTTTCCAGGACTATTAATAACTGGGTGCAGTCCTCTGCAAAATTGGCATCAATACTCGACCGGGCTGACACCTCACAGGACATGGCAATGTGGTCATGCATGGAAAAGGCTGTCAGTGCTCATTCCACATATGAGGGATTTGCTTGGCTGAACTACAATGAGTGGTTCAGAGAGAAGATGGTGGACACCGCCTCCATGTCCTGGGCACTCATGATGTCAACTTGTGGCTGACCCACATGACAGCTCAGAGCTCAGAGACTCAAGCTAACAATCGTTCCTTTCATCCCCAGGGGCTCCCAAGGTCAGGGACAGGCATCTAACCCCACCACCGAAGCCTGCTGGTGATATAATAAAGGGAGGTTTTTGGCACAGGATTGTAAGTATAAGCACATTTGAACTTCCTGTGCCATGAGTCACCCCGCCAACAAATGCACAAAGAAAGCTCCCGGTGGTAGAGGCAAGTAGTCCTTATGTAAGAGCCCCGACTCCAATTAGGTGGAAGCTGCTGATGATGTATCTCAGCCTTTACCCTAATAAGCATACAGCAGTTTCTCTGCATGGGGGTTTCAAGGACAGCTTCAGAATCCCATAAGAAGGTCCTCTGAACCTGTTAAGCTACACAAATGTGCCTTCTGCTACCAAGTTTGCTAAGGTTGTGAGGGAGAAACTTTCCATGGAGATTAGACTTGGGATGATGGAAGGCCCTTCTCCCACCTCCCTTCGACAGAATGGTTTTATCACCATTGGTGGTGGTACCCAAGAAAGATCTGAGTAAGTTTAGGCTTATACATAACCTTTCTTACCTGCCTGATTGGGCAATGAATGACTTCATCCCCCAGGAGGCCTGTATGGTCTAATACGCCTCCTTCGACAGCATGCTCGACCTCCTCAGGGATTGAGGGGAGGGGGCTCTCATGGCCAAAGTGGACCTATAGTCTGCCTTTTGGCTCTTACCGGTGCATCCGGATGACTCCCATTTTCTGGAGTTCTTTTTTGAGGGCACTTATTACATTGATAAGTGCATGTCCATGGGGTGCTCAGTTTTGTGGGTGCACTTTGAGGCTTTCAGCACCTTCTTGCATTGGGAATTGTCCCAGTGCACTGGTTTGACAAGCATCGTTCACTACTTGGACAGTTTTCTATTTGTGGGCCCTTGTGACTCAGATGTGTGTTTCAAGCTCTTCGACGGCTTTCAAGCCAAGGCCAGAGACTTTGGTGTTCCACTGGCAGCATACAACTTGGAACCGCCAACCAAGGTGCTTATGTTCCTTGGCATCGAGCTCAACACCATTAAAATGTTGTCCAGATTCCCGGCAACAAAATTCAGAAGCTGGTCGAACTGATGCACAGCACACGCCTGGCTCACAAGGTAACCCTAGCTGTAGTGCAGTTCCTAATAATGAGCCTGGCTTTCACTTGTCAGGTAATTATAATGGGGTGGGCATTTCTGCACCAATTGATTACTGCATCCATGACAGTCACAAAGAAGTACCACCATTTGTGAGTTACCTGTGCTATGAGCAAGGCTCTTGCAGTGTGGGTAAATCTCCTGGCTGATTTCAATGGCTCAGTGGTATGGCTATCCCACCAGTATCCAGCTTTGACCTAGAGCTGTTCTCCAATGCCACGGGGAGCATTGGCTTTGGCCTATACTGGCAAAGCAGTTGGTATGTGAAGACATGGCCAAATAATTGGGTTGATTCAGGGAAAACATCGACCATCACATTCCTGGAGCTATTCCCGATAGTGGTGGAGCTCCATGTTTGGCATTAGCGACTGGCGAACAGAAAGGTGATATTCTGATGTGACAACCTAACGGTCGGCACATAATCAATTAGCAGACTGCGAGATGCACTCCTGTTTTGGAACTCCTGAGGCTAATGGTCTTGAGGTGTTTGCAGATAAATGTATTGGCATGGTCGAGACACATCCCCTGTCTTTGCGATGAGATTGCTGATTGTCTTTCTCATTCTAAGTGGGAAGACTTCCGGAGGTTCACTCCAGATTCCAAGAAGAAAAGGGGACACTGGTTCCTCTACACCCGTGGAGCATTGGAACCAGGATGCATTTGTCTAGCTGCACTAGTCGATTGCACCATCTACTTGGTGAGCATACCTGAGGGGATACAATGAAACCTCCGACAAGTCAGAGGACCTGAGCCTTTCCTACAGGTTGGTTGACTACATTGCACAGGCTAAGCAGCGTGGCACATCTCTATGCACAGTCCAAACCAATCTGGTGGGTTATGCTTTTTATGCAAAAGCCCAAGGTTTGCCCAACCCTGTAAGGTACCTCATGGTTAGGAATGTCCTCGTGAGTTGGGCCAAATACAATCACAAGTCCCTGATGCACGCCATCCTATCCTGCACAAACACCTGTTTGTCCAATGGCACTGTCTGCCTTCGGTGATACTGGATCATTTTGAGCTGGCCTTGTTCTGAGCCACCTTTTGCATTGCATTCTTTGCCGCATGTTGCGTGAGAGAATTGGTTGCCACAGCCAGTTGTAAACACTACCACTCCACTCTTCAAGCTTGTGATGTTTCCATCAATGATCGAGAACTGACTGGATATGGAGATCAAGACCGACCAACTTGGCTGGGGGACATCGGTCACACTTGCTGAAGTACCGGGTTTGGTAACATGTCCCATTGCCAATACAGCATGGGGCAGGACCTGTTCTTGAACAATTTGAAGAGAGAAATTCACAGGGTATTGTTGGGCTCCTGGTCATTGGCCGCAGTTGGTTAGGGGAGGATCCCGGATAAGCAGTATGGCTATCTGAGCCCTATGACAGGGATACCTGAGCCAGAAGGGGGGGGGGGAACTATCAGTTGGAGGCAGTGCACAACATGTGGTATACCCTACTTTGATGTGATGGGGCTGTCTGTCACCAGGGCCTGCTGGCCCCATCCTTTGATTGAGCAGTCACCTTGCATAGGTGATGCGAGTGACTGGGAACACCCTGAAGATATTTACCTTTCAGAAGGCAGGGCCTTGCTTGGTTCGGTGGGCCCCGGACCTGAAGTGGCATGCTGACTGCATGGGAGGTGGGAAACTAGGACAGCTCTATCTATGTTAAGGCTCGGGTATGCTGTTATGATTGTATATTGTTATTATTAATAAAGCTGCAGCCAATTTTAACCTACATCTGGTCTCCATGGTGCTTTGAAATCTGTGAATGTGTGTTGCTGTCGCCCCCCCCCCCCCTCCCTAACTTGGTGACAAATGGTCACGGCTGTCCGGGTTAATAGCAGCATATGAGCAAGATCATTTGCAGTTTTACAAAGAAAGTGAATAATAAATTAAAGTCACAATTCAATTTAGCAATAAAAATGTGCTCTATAGGATTAACATAAGAACAACAACCAACTAATCTCTACTATAACATACTATAAATATTGATGATTTATACAAAATAATACTGTAGCATAATGCTCATTTGTAGCAGCATGCTTTAAAGCACTTGAAGAAATGCCAGTTGGTGTCCCATAATCATTTGTATTCTAGCATTAAAGGCATGATAGAAGTCAGAGAGCCAGGCTTTTATTTCCAGAAATATGAGTATGCTCTTGAGAAGGATATGTTTTGTGTGACTGTCTATTCTTTTGACTTTTTCTGATGATGGAATTGACATATGATTGAGGGTCTTACTGGTCTAGAGGAAATGTATGTAGAAAGCCTTTTGTTCAAGTAGAGAGGTTCTTCTTTTTTTTTTAGAGTCTTGTATATATTTTAGAGTCTTGTATATTAATGTCAATGTTTAACATTTTTTTCTGTATGGAATTGGTAACCAGTGTAGTTTTTGTAGGATGGCTGTGATGTAGTCATGCTTTCTGCATTCTTCTATCAGTTGTGCCATGGAATGAACTTTGTGGAAGGCCTTATAAAAGGATTTGCAGTAGTTCATCCATGTGGTTACTGTGTCATGAAACACTATGAGTGGATTTGTCTTCTCAATGAGTGGGCACCATTATAACAGGTTTTGTAGTTTAATTTTAATCATTTACATGAGGAAATATAACTTGCGTATTTTCTTTAGCACTTGGCTTTCTTGCATGTAAATTGTCAAATTTTATAACATGCGCACATGAAGGAAATTACCAATTTTACCAATTAGTCCACCAGTTTGCCCAGTCTACCTCTAGGTCATAAAGATGTTCCTGGTTCTTCAGCCTACACTCCCTCCAGTTTATCAGGCCCCTCACCCAGTCAGTATTAGGCTATAAAAAATGTTACCTGATAATTAGCAGGTGTAAATATGCGCTGATAACAGCCATATGTGTATCGCCTTTGCAGGTTCTAAAACAGCATCTTATATTCATAAATATTGGCTCCACCTTGGAATGCCTCTGGCCTTCCCCAGAGTACACTTTTTTATATACGAGCAAACTTATTCAAGCACCATTACTTGCCTGTGTTTGTTTGAGGTTTATAAAATAGCACTTGAGAAATATGCGCTATTTGTGCACTGATGTGCTCACTTGTACATGTGCAACTCTTTTAAAATTCACCTTTTAGCCAGATGTAAATATCGCAGGACCAGTTTGCCACATTTGCAAGGTTTTTTCATTTTTTGTTGGGTTTTTTTTTAATTTTTTATTTCTGAATATTTTACAATAATTAAAGAACACACTTTGTTTTAAATGTGGTTACAATAGTAACAAGAAATATTTTTAAGTAACACAAACAAACTTCAGGAGATACATTTACATGGCCCCTTTTCAATACAATTGAATCTTAATAAAGAAATTTGGGGGGAGTCATTTTCTATCTACATTGAGGAAGTAAACATAATAATAATTTAAAGAAAAATATCACAGAGGGCGACCCAATACATTAATTTTTAAACACCCCATTTCTAATCTATGGCACTGTTCTGTCTTCTGCTAACTAGGAATTGTTTCAAATGTACAGGGATAAAAAAGATAAAGTTGTTGTTAGACATCTTTATAATGCAGCGACACGGGTAACAAAGTAAAAACTTCACCCCTATTGCTATTACATCAGATTTTAATAACAAAAACTCTTTTCGCCTAATTTGAGTGGGTCTGGCTAGATCTGGAAACAGACAAACTTTTTGACCGTGGAATAGAGCATTCAAATTTTTGAAATATGCTTTCATAATGAAAGCAAAATCCTGTTCTGAATAACAAGAAACAAACAATACAGCTCTATCCACAACTTCCAAATCAGAATTATCCAGATATTGGGTCAAATTAGGAAATTCTGAATTCATCTCTCCCCTTTGTTGAGTGGAAACAACTCTCTGAACCAGAAAGTTTATCTTTTTGAAAGAAGGTATCTTTTCTTCTTGGAGTTTTAGAACCTCTTTAAGGTATCTTCTCAATGTAAGCAGCGTTAATTCTCCCATTATCTTTGGAAAATTCAAGATTCTGATATTTAAATGTCTTAAATAATTTTCAACCGATTCCAGTCTTCGTGATAAGATAGCATTTTCACGAGCAGGCCCCCAGTAGTTTCCTGCACATTCTTAAGATCTTGTTTTATTACTTCCACTACTTGTGTCTGTTGTTGTGAAGCCAAACAATCTTCCTTTATCATTAAATCCAATTTCTTTTCAACATTTCCAACCCGAAGTGTCTGTTCCCGTAGCAGTTTAGGAGACAACAAAAGAGTGGATGCCACAAAGAAGTCTTTTTTGATTCTTTATTAGTGGAGACGCATAAGACTTGATAAACACTGCCCGACTCTGGCCGAGTTTCGCCACCAATAGTGGCTGCCTCATGGGCAATGAATCATAAATACATAAAAATCATAACCAACAATAAAACACAGACAAAACACTTAAAATATCAATACAGTCAAATCTTCATTTACTGAAACATTGAAAGTAAAAACAGAAAAATCTGAATTAAAAATGACAACGGACAAAAATAAGGAGCATGTTCGCAACATCAATCTAAAAGTGAGGTACCTGCAAAATACTAATAAAATCAATACCTTAGTTGTAAACGTACTGAAAGATTCAGAAGAAATATCCAAAAAGCACAATTGTTTGTGCTTAAAGTTATATGATCTAATAGCATCCAGTTGTTAATATGGTTTCTGGTTTCACCTACCTAGATATTGTTTCAAGCCTGGTTTTTGTGAGCTCCCTCCGGTTTTATTCAATATCAATACAACGATTATGCAGGCTACTTATGTGCTTTAGACTAGACGCTTTGGTCCGTACTTTTTTTGCAATAGTTTTGCTTGTAGTCACAAAGATGTTTTAAATAAAGATAGATAGCCCTGAAGCATATACAAGTGTATATATATGGTTTATAGACTATTTTTATTTAGAAATAGACTGTTACTTATTCATACATAGAGGGACATATTTTTATATATTTTTATATATTTTTTTTAATCTTTTTACAGTATACGGCACCATTAGGTAATGGCACCATTACCATTTTAAGCACAAATAATTTTAATTAAGGTTGGTTATATTTATTATTTTTTAAATATTTTAGCATATATTTTTCAACACTATGCCTGTTGCTGCATTCTTAAATTGAGATTTTATTTTTTAGACACACGTGTATTGCGGATGTTTTTTGGATATTTCTTCTGAATCGTTCAGTACGTTTACAACTAAGGTATTGATATTATTAGTATTTTGCAGGTACCTCTCTTTTAGATTGATGTTGCGAACATGCTCCTTATTTTTGTCCATTGTCATTTTTAATTCAGATTTTTCTGTTTTTACTTTCAATGTTTCAGTAAATGAAGATTTGACTGTATTGATATTTTAAGTGTTTTGTCTGTGTTTTATTGTTGGTTATGATTTTTATGTATTTATGATTCATTGATTTTATATATATCTTTTTGTAGCCCCTGAGGCAGCCACTACTGGTGGCGAAACTCGGCCAGAGTCAGGCAGTGTTTATCAAGTCTTATGCATCTCCACTAATAAAGAATCGAAAAAGACTTCTTTGTGGCATCCACTCTTTTGTTGTTTCCCCGTAGCAGTTTAGACATACCTGCCATGAACTCCGATAAAGAGTCCATTGTCACCACCTCCGGTTTGATAAAATCCTCGTGCTGCTCACTAGATGTTCCAGGGAGACCTCCTCGTACACCTTCCTCCTCCGCTGAGTACTCAGGGCTTCCAATCACCTCTCCACTCGCGGGATCCCGGTGTATCGGGTCTCCTAGATCTGCAGTCACAACCGGGTTAACAACAGAGATCCAAGCCAGTTCAAGGCTACCGACGGGTGTTCTGCCTCCTGTCTCCACATCTACCGATGTTCCCGGGGAAGAAGCCAATGGAGGTGGTCTGGGATCCGGCAGGGACAGAGTAACATCCCCCGATGAGAGTAAGTCTCCTCTCCTTGCTCCGTCAATGGGGCTTAGCCCCGGCGTCATATGTATTGGAACGGCGTATTGAGAAATTAACCTCAGCTCTGAAATAGGACCGGGCTCTGCTGGGTACACTCGGACCTTACCCTTGCATTTTTGTGGCATATTAAAAATAGGGAAATTCCGATTAAACAAGTAAATTGAAGAAATTTCAGGGAGAGCAGGATCAAACACAACCGTTCATGCCGCCATCTTGGAAACTCACATTTACAGGTTTAACATAGTAACTTATATTTATTTATTTATTTATTTAAACAGTTTTATATACCGACAACCGTTTGCACATTGTGTCGGTTTACACATAACTTAAAACCAGGGTATATATAGGCATTGCCTTTACAGGGAACAAAGAACAAATAAACACAGTGGTAAAGCAAAAACTAGATAAATAGGAAGAGTGTATATATGTGTAAGTGTTGGCCCCACCTCAGAATGCCTCTAACCCACTCCCTTGTCAATCCCTTTTTTGTACAAGCAAATTTATTTGCACATTACTTGCCTGTGTATGTTTGAAGTTTATAAAATAACACTTGCACAAATATGTACTATATTAAGGAGAGATGTGAATCGTGTGATCGATCGTCTTAATGATCGATTTCGGCTGGGAGGGGGAGGGAATCGGATCGTCGCAGTTTGGGGTTTTTAAATATCGTGTAAATCATGTAAATCGTGTAAATCGAAAACCGGCACACTAAAACATCCCTAAAACCCACCCCGACCCTTTAAAATAAATCCCCCACACTCCCGAACCCCCCAAAATGCCTTAAATTACCTGGGGTCCAGTGGAGGGGTCCCAGTGTGATCTTCCACTCTCGGGGACACTAAAACAACCCTAAAACCCACCCCGACCCTTTAAAATAAATCCCCCACCCTCCCGAACCCCCCCAAAATGCCTTAAATTACCTGGGGTCCAGAGGAAGGGTCCCAGTGTGATCTTTTACTCTCGGTCCTCCGGTACGTTGTAGAAATGGCGCCGGCGCTATGTTTGACCTGTCATATGACAGGGCAAAGGTAGCACCGGCGCCATTTTGTTTTTTTGTCCCCCGACGTCAGGAGCATAGGAGATCGCTCCTGGACCCCCGCTGGACCCCCAGGGACATTTGGCCAGCTTGGGGGGGCCTCCTGACCCCCAGAAGACTTGCCAAAAGTCCAGCGGGGGTCCGGGAACGACTTCCTGCACGCAAATCATTTTTCCGTACAAAATGGCGCCGGCCATACGCCGTATGGCCGGCGCCATTTTGTACAGAAAAACGACATCAGGAGCGTAGGAGATCGCTCCCGGACCCCCGCTGGACCCCCAGGGACTTTTGGCCAGCTTGGGGGGGCCTCCTGTCCCCCACAAGACTTGCCAAAAGTCCAGCTGGGGTCCGGGAACGACTTCCTGCACGCGAATCGTTTTTCCGTACAAAATGGCGCCGGCCATATGACTCCCCCAAGCTGGCCAAAAGTTCCTTTTGGGTGCAACGAGGGTCCCGGAGCGAACGCGCGGGGAATCACGTGACGCCGCGTCACTCCGACGTGATGCCGACGTCACGTGCTCCTCGCAAAGGAGTTCAGAAATGGCGTCCTGACTCCCCGCTGGACCTCCAGGGAGTTTTGGTAAGTCTTGGGGGGGAATTAAGGAGGGTGAGGGGTTTAAATTTTTATTTGCACGTATGGACATAGACTCAACTTATGGAATTCTCCATATGTCCATATTGACCGAAATTGACCCCCCCTTTCGACTTATGGACTTATGAACATAAACTTTTGCTCTGCACATCCCTACTAAACAAGTTTTTCCCAAAATCTCAGGAAAAATTTGTTTTCGGGTTTAGTGTGCACTAACCTTGTTAGTGCGCACTAATCCGAAATTTGGGTCTCCCCAAATTTAAAAGGCTCGAACCACGGGAAATATGAAATTTCCCACAGCGGGCTGAAAACGAAGCCTGAACCGAAAGATTCAGGCTTCGCACATCTCTAGTGCTTATCATATATGCGCTGGTTATGAAATATGCATAAATCTACCCTGCAATATTCATGGATATGTATAGATATGCAAAAATATATATTTGTTAGCCAGATTATAGGGTCATACTTTGTTGTGCAATAAGACCCTACCACATGCTATACCGTCCACATCGTTGCAGTATTATTTAAATTAGAAGAAGGGGAGGAGGGTGGGTGGGGTTTGGGCTGAGTTATCTCCCAGCAGTGCTGTGAAGGATAATGTTTTTCACATTATTGCTGGCAGCACTGCGGGAAATAACTACACCTTTCCCGTGGCGCTATGGAGGCGATAGTGTGCGGTAGAGCTGCACCGCGGTGGACAAAACCGCACCACCATGACGTGGCTGGTTGCCCACTATCGCCTGCTCGCCCCTTTTTTCTCATGAAACATCATTCTGCTGTAAATATAGCAGAATGATGAATCTAGGGGTTAAAGAGAAAAGCACTACTTATCCAGCTAAGTACATTAGAGCTGGATAAATCTCAAAAATTGCTGCTTAGCTGGATAAGCAGTGCTATTTGAGACTTATACAGCTTGCTTTCTAAGCCAGAAAAGAAGCACTTTTTGACACTTATCTGGCGAAGAGGTGAGTTTTCAGCAGTCACGCTGAAGGCATATATGATGAAAAATACGTGTATTTTTCCAATCTATTTTAAAATTATATGAGCGGATAACTTTCTTGTGAAAATTAAATAGAATTAATTTGCATAAATCCTTCTTTACTCATAAAGTTCTTCAAATTTTCTAATATGGGTGCATAATGGAAATTTACCCTTTTTTTCTGTTTCCTCCACTAGTTTGTCAATCTCCAAGTCATCAAGACTCTCCTGGTTCTTCAGCCAGAAGTGCCCAGTTCTCCTAGCCCTCACATCCAGCCAATACAATAGTACAAACAAGTTTGTTGTTATTTATGCAAGATAAAATTACACAAGTAAGTTGTCCAATCTACACATCTCTCTTTCAAAGAAGCAATGTATGTGTGTATATGCTGGCCCTGCCCTAGAATGACCCTAAACTGTCCCTTTTTTAAATGTGTATATTCACACCCAACCCTTCTTTATGTATGTAGGTTTGATGTTTATAAATGAAACACGCAGACATACATGCATTTTACACTTTTAATTGCTAATTTTTCCATGTTCTACCTTTGAAAAATTCACTCCATCGCATGTCTTCATGTGATAGCCAAAATATGCATGCATGCTGTGGGGTACAAATAACTGTAAAGAAAAAAGTCTCCTCCTGTGATGAGGTAAGATATTACACCCAATCCAAAACTCCACAACACCCCACCCACTCGCTGTGTAATAAATTTTAATGTGGGATGAGTTAGGTTTCATACACAATCTGTTGCATGCCTCCACAGCCTTGCTTATAGAAATTCCTCAAATGTAATCATTAACCTACCTCCTTCCCAACCATAATTATTATTTTATTGAATATTTTTCTATTTTCTCTCTATTAACTTTTATGTAAAAAGGATAATGTCTTGTGAAAATTGTTTTTTAAAAATGCTTCATATCTAATGCAAGCTGAACCAGCTTTGCGCACAACGCCACTTCAATTTCTTATACACTTTAAATGTCCCGAAAACTTAGCTATCAAATTCTCCCATGGGTTGGGAAGGGAGTAGGTTCATGATTACATTTGAGGAATTTCTGTAAGCAAGGCATATTAAAATGTATTACACAGAGAGTGGGTGGGGTGTTGAGGAGCACATGAGACAGGAACACACGGAGGCTGGAACACACGGAGCAACTCTCAGCTCTAGGCAGAGCGAGACCTGATGCTAAGGCGAAGGTAAGGCAGCAGGAGATGCCTTAAGTAGATCCTGGGGCAGGCCGCACATCCGGGTCCCATGGGAGGTGTTTTCCACTGCGGCCCCTTTAAGAAGGGGGAAGTGCCCCACACGTGCATCTAGAGTCAGCCGCAGCTGGCAGAGCGGCGGAGGTGGGGCTGGCTCCCTGCCGCGCCGAGGAAGGAAGAGGCCTTGCTGTACGGGAGCGGTGGAGTGGGCCCGGACCTACTCGGGGGGGGGGGGGGGGGTAAGTGTGACCGGTCACGGCATCCTGCAGCCTGCTACCACAACAGTTTTCAAGTTTGTCTATATACAAGTTTGTCTTTCTTTATTAGCAGCCACACTACAGATTTATTTATATCTTCAGGAAGCACACGCTTATTAAAGGAGGCATTTATAATTTTGGTTGACAAGGCTGCGAGGTCGTCACTTGCTAGCTTTACTAACTTGCCCCCTCATTTATCAAAATGTGCTAAGGCATTTTCGCATGCGTTAAGGGCTTATTGCATACGAAAAGCCCTGTTAACGCATGCGAAAATGCTTTTAACGCATGTGATAGCATCATATCGTACGGTGCGATGCAAATCTGAAAAAGAAGAGGAGTTAGGGGCGGGAGTGGGCTGGGTTTAACATTTTGCAAAGTCCTATCGCACGGCTTTAACACCGATTTTAGCTACAACGTTTTCAGTAGCGTTAAGCCGTGCGATAGCTTGCGTTACAGGGTGGTAAGGTGTTAGCGCATTTCGCGATGTCTCCTCAAAGGCCTGTTTTAGTGGGTTTGAAGCTACCTGCCACCACAGGAGAGAGAAAGAGAGAGAAAGAGAGAGAGAGAGAGCCTAGCCATAAAGTCCCCTCCCTAGATAGGTATTTATATCCCTATGGGAGGATCTATTTTCAGCTCAGTCTCCCTTCATTTATGTAGGTTGAATAAAGTAGCTGTCCTACATATATTCATCAAGCCTATTTTGTAGATTTTGACAAGCTCTGATTACAATACCTAGATTTTCATTGTTTTGATTTTCATTGAAGGTTTTGTCAAGCCATTTACTATTTCAAATAATTTCTTTTGGGAGTTTAGGGCTTATGTAATGCAATTGGAGATATATGCTTTTTTTGTTTTTGCTATGGTGTTATGATATGCTGTCATGTGTAGTTTACATTTTACACTGTCTTCTTCAAGGAGTGTTTTGTACCATTTCCTTTGTAATTTTTGCCCTTGGCATTTTAGGGCTTGAAGTTCTTGGGAGTACCAAGGTGAGTATCTTTGGGGAGGACATAGGACTTTTTTTTGAGGGGGTGGGCAATTTTGTTGAAAGCTTTTGATAGGTTTTTATTCCATATCTTTTCTTTTTCAGAAACAGATGATGGTATCTCATCCAAAGAGGGAATTCTAGTGCATCACTAGTAAACAAAGTTTTTGTTTTCTTCAGGCTTTTTGGTGTTCCAATTAGAATTTTTTATGCTGATCACAGATATTACTTTGAAATTTGTACGTCACGTAAGGTTTTTGAGAATCAGCCAAATTTGTGTTACAATAATTGTGAAATTTTAAAACATAATCTCGCTTACATATACTTTCTTGCTGGACAGAAGCTTTTATGATTTTTAAAATTCATGTCATATTTTTTTGACGGCCAAAAGCAACATAACATGTAACAGAGACTAACATTTTTTAAAATACACCAAGAAACTCTGCCTGATCATGCCAGTACTTACTCGGGCAAGCCACAGCTTGGCTGCAAGATTCCAACTTGTTTCCATGATGACACAGCCTTATATAAGAAGCAGCAATGAGTAGTCTCCTATGCAACATCTGTGTGAATGAGTGAATCGTAAAGCTAAAATTGTTGAGTTTAAAGCTTGTGGATTTAATTTCATATACTTTATGAAATGTCGCACCAACATGTTTTGTTACATCTGTGGTGAGTTTACTCTGAAAGCACAGCAATGGAGTATGACTGCACTCATTAAGAAGGCATAAGAGTTATACTTCGGGTACAAAACTGGTGACCAGGAAAGAGCATGGGTTCCTCATATATGTTGCGCATCTTGAGCCAGTAGTCTGTGAGCTTGGCTGAAAGGTGTGCGACCAACCATGCCGTTTGCTATCCCAATGATATGGAGGGAACAGAGAGCTCATATAACTGACTGTTACTTCTGCATGATGAATGTGTCAGGATACTCATCAAAGAACAGGAAATGTATTGAGTACCCTAACCTTGCATCAGCAATGAGACCAGTGCCGCATGATGACAGTCTTCCTGTTCCAAAACCACCAGAGGTGTGGACACTTGATGACAAGGATGAGGAGGTAGGCGATGATGACGAGCCGTCGCAGATGGAAGCTGCGGCTGATCCTGACTTTGTGCCATCAACATCCAGCAATCCTCATTTAATATCTCAGTCAGAGCTGAACAATCTGGTCAGAGATTTGGCTTTATCAAAGAGTCAGGAAGAGCTGCTTGGGTCAAGGCTGCAAGGATGGAATCTTTTGTCATCTGATACAAACATTTCAGTATTTATCAGCCATCATGAAGATTTGACAAAATATTTCAACTAAGTAGACAGTCTGACTTTTTGCTATGACATCAATTGGCTGTTTTGTGCTCTCAGATGTGACCACGACCCAACAGAATGGCGACAGTTTATTGATTCATCAATCTTAAGTTTGAAGGCTGTTTTGCTGCACATATCTACCCATCAATATCTACCCATCAATACCTGTCAGACATGATCATATGAAAGAAATGTATGAGAACATGCAGCTACTGCTGAACCACATTGAGTATTTGAGGTACAATTGGAATTTGTGTGGTGATCTCAAGGTAGTTGCAATACTACTGGGTCTGCAGCTTGGTTACACCAAGTATTGTTGCTTCCTTTGTGAGTGGGATAGTTGAGCAAGAGATTTGCATTATGTCAGAAAAGTCTGGCCTCTCTGAAAGAAGTTGGTTCCAGGGCAGAAGAATGTTGCGTATGACCCATTGGTGATTCCAATTAAGATATTTCTTCCACCTTTGCACATCAAACTTGGGCTGATGAAAACTTCACTAAGGCAATGAACAAGCAAAGAAAAGCCTTTGATTATTTGCAGCAAATGAAACCACTCATACTCAGCGAAGTTTCTTCCAAACCTCAAGATCCACCTGTCATCAATGCAGAAGAGGTCCTGGATGTTCGTAAAAGAGGCAAGACTTTCAAATACCTTCTAAAGTGGGAAGGTTTCGGCCCCGAAGAAAACTCTTTGGAGCCTCAGATCAATATTCTGGACAAAGAGATGCTTCATCAGTTCCACCTCGTGCATCCTTCAAAACCTAAGCCTGGTACCTGAAGAGGAAATCGCCCTTTGAAGGGGGGTACTGTTGCGACTGTCGCTGCCCAACATCTCCACTCTGCCCTCCTCACCTCCTTGGTGACTCCCTCTTGCTCAAGTGGAAGGTTAGCTGCCGCAGCATCATACTGCCGTCTTCATCCGGCGTCTCTGGAGCGGCTCGACGCTGCAATCCGCCATGTTTCACAAGGGCCTAAGGCCACGACTGATGTACCAGCAATGGAGCGAACCTCAGGGGCATCCCCCTGAGATGATGTCATCAGTACCAGATATATAAGGTCTTAGAAATCGCTAATGAATCGAGTTAGCAAGGACCAGTTTCACACTCTCCTAGCTACTCTGCCTCCTCAGACTTACCAGGGGTACCCACTCCTCAGGGGCCTCGCTCTCTCTTTGTTTTTCAGGTCACAGTCTGGAACCAGTACTCGCTTCTCGAGGGCCCATGTTCCCAGACTGGTTGCTGAATACTTATTCTGCCTGGAAGTCATCACTGCCTACTACACCAGTGAGTTACCATCTCTCTCTCAGAGCTTTCCCTGGAACCAGATACTCGCTCCTCAAGGGCCTAACTCATTCCAACACCTGGACTACTTCTAGAGACTATTGTGTGAGTGTTACCATCAAGGTCCTGTTCCTGAACTCTGCATTCTCTGTCTACTCACTATATTCAGTTTCTCTACAGCTCAGTTATCCAGGATCGCTGTTCCAGTACCTGAGGGACTACAGCCCTGCTGGGCACTTCCAGCTCACTACTGCCACCTCTGGTGGTTCAATATACTGTTTAATAAAAGAACTAGTGTGTGTCTGTCTCCATACTCTGATCCTGACCGGTGGTCTCTCTCGGGATCTTCCCCCGGGGGCATGGTCATCTGCCACTGGCCCAAGGATCCACGCACAACTACCTCAAACACCAACAAGTAACCAGCATCAGGAGAGCTATCTGTATAAGAACAGTGCATGTGATGTCATCATTAGGGGCCATGGGGTCTTTCCCACCGTGGTCCCTTTAAATGGTCAGAGGTTGTGTGCGTGTGCATTGGAGCTGGTGGCCTTTGGCAATGTGCTGGTGGTCTTTTGCCTCATGGAGAGGCAGAGTGATCAGCCAGGCTGCAGAGGTAAGAGTGGTGGTTCACTGGAGCAGCCTGTGGACCATGAAACGCAAAAGGTGCTGGGAGGTAGTTTGTAAAGAGGAACCTCTGTTTCTGCAGTGGTCAGCTCCTGGGTCCTCTGAGATTACGTCTGGGAGAGGGAAAGCTACGGGGAGTGAGGATCACACTTTCCTTCCTCCCCCTTGCTGCATCTGGCTAGAAATGCTGGCTTCTTAGCCCAAGAAAAAACTACTGATAACTCCAGTACTGCCTTTTCCTTAAAAAACTAGGATTGGACCTTTAACAAAAGGATACCTAGGGAAACCACATTAACACTTCTTGCATCAATGGTTTACAACTTGCATCAGTAATAAATTTAAGATTGTTCATGAATATGTATTTTTTATGAGTTTAATGTAAAATTGTTTTTTCAAGATGATGTTTCAACTTCTTTTGGTATCATATTAGATTTAAACAAAAGAAGAAACATTGTTTAAGATGGTGGTGTAAATATAATGGTGAGAGTATAATTTCTTAAGAAAAGAAACAAAAACTTAGAAAACATATTGTATCCATGGGTAATTTACTTCTTTGGACTATTAATAGAAACTAAATTGAAACTATGTTTGAATTACCTAAAGCAGTATTAACATGTTAATGAAAAACGATAGAACCAGCCCTTAAAACATCAGATTCTTCCAAACTGAAGATGTTTAGAAGAAACTACGACTACTTTCCAGTCCCAGTATTCATTCAATAATCTACTAAAATGGAATGGGGCAAAAAAGAGAAACAAAATTTCCCTTTTATATTTTTGAAGGGGTGTTAACTAGTATTGCTCAATTTAATTATTTTTCTACCTTTGGGTAAATGTATCATTCACTTTGCAGATATTTGCTAGACTGTAGTAGAGAAAATAAGTTGCTTTTTCAACATGCAAAGAACATGTTTTCATACTAGCAAGAATGACAAAATGGAATAATTTTTAGATGTGTTTTGCTAGAGTGAGAGCACCTATTGCCAAAGATAGGTTCATCTGTCTTTCTTTCTGTCTGTCTGTCTGTCCATTCAACTGTATATATGTTGCAGGGCCTTCTCCATTAATGGATTTTTTGAAATTTGTTAGCAGACTGTCTTGCTGATGTGTCACTACACATTTATTTATGTATTTATGTATTTATTTACTTCTTTTGTTTTGTATACCAATATACTGATTACAATCATACTGGTTTACAGCAATATATAAATAAATCATACTACCCTTATAAACCGGTTATCATACATAGGAATTGCAGGACCCACCCTCAGATGGTTCGCCTCTATTCTTAATAACAGAGCCTACAAGGTAAAAATCAATAACAAAGAATCCCTCCGCACTAACTCCCCATTTGGAGTACCCCAGGGCTCTTCTTTATCGCCCGCCCTGTTCAACATTTACCTGCTCCCCCTCTGCCATTTACTCTCAAAATTAAAACTGAAGTTTTACATATATGCAGACGACGTGCAAATCTTAATTCCCATATCTAATTCACTGGACTCTGCTCTCAAACTGTGGGATTCACATTTGCAAACAATCAACCTCCACCTCACAAGCTTTTACCTGGTGCTTAACACTACCAAGACAGAACTCCTCCTCATCACCCCAGAAGGCAGTCCATTTCATCATCAGCTACACACTATTGCACAGATCTCCCACGCAAGAGACCTTGGAGTCATAATAGACAGCCACCTGAGTCTAAAGAAATGCATAAACCAAACTACGAAGGAATGCTTCTACAAGCTGCAAGTACTCAAAAAACTCAAGCCGCTCCTTTTCCATAATGATTTCAGATCGGTCCTCCAAGCCATCCTGTTCTCCAAGGTTGATTACTGCAACTCCATCCTGCAAGGTCTTCCTGCTACTACAATAAAACCCCTCCAGCTGCTTCAAAACGCGGCTGCGAGAATCCTGACGAATACCAATCGGAGAGAGCACATCTCTCCTATACTAAAAGATCTTCATTGGCTCCCAGTAAACTTTAGGATTCTCCATAAATCACATACAATTATTCACAAGAGCATACACCATCAGACCCCTCTTGACCTGCTATACCCACTCAAATTTCACTGTACGACCAGACCCTTAAGGGAAGCTTACAAAGGATCCTTACATGTCCCTCCAATCAAAGCAGTGCACCAATCTTACATCAGAGACCGGGCATTCTCAACAATAGGTCCCTCCATCTGGAACACCATGCCACCGGACCTCAGGCAGGAAACCTGTCTCATAACTTTTAAAAAAAAACTCAAGACTTGACATTTCTGTTGAGCCTTTCCCTGTTCCTAAGCCAATAGCTTGACTTAGAATTGTTCCCAACTCTACTGTGATTAAACAAACACTAAGTACTCATACGTTATAATGTGATGGGCTCCTTGCCTCCCTCCCACACCTTCTTCTGTAAAAAGTTATTTATCTCTGTTCTCCCCCCTATATTTCCTATCCCCAGTTTTGTGCCCCTGTTACAATGTAACTTTTGCTTCTTCAATCTGTGTCTCTTGTTATTTGGTTACGGTTAACCGCTTTGTTCGATGTAAACCGAGTTGATTTGATTTGTATCAAGAAAGTCGGTATATAAAAGCCTTAAATAAATAAATAAATAAATAAATACATAAATAAATATAAAATATAAAATTTAAACATATGTAAATTTTAGCAACATCCATCAAGTGAAATGATCTCTGAAGTATCTGGAGAATGCAACCAGGGGCTCTCTATGACAGACAGGGAAATCAAAGTTGCAAAGGAGCTATGAATCAAACCTTCTGCATGCTACACTGTTAGTATATACATTTACATTTTAAAATTTAATCTATTTGGCAAAAAAAAATACCCAGATAAAATGCAACTCAACATGTCATATACATATGGAGAAGGACCATAGAGAGTTGTAAAGGATATATACCACAGTGAAATAAATGTTACATCATTTACAGTATAGAGACTTTGTGGTCTACCAATTGAACTGTGGACAAAATTACGTGGCTTGGTGGGATACATCCTAAAATATAAAGGGAACTCAGAGAGGTTCTGTCAGGTGAATTGATCAGTTTGTTCAATCAATCTTTGGAAATGAGAGTGGTTTCACAGGACTGGAAAAATGGATTTTATCCCTCTTCATAAGAGAGGTAATACTGAAGTGGTAGGAAATTATAGGTGGATAGCCTCACCTCAGTGGTGGATAAAATTATAGAGGATTAACTAAAGGAAGAGATATTGAAGCATCTTGAGTCAAGCAGGATACAAAATCCAAAGTATTATGGTTTTCCAAAGGGAGATTATGTTAGACAAATATGATCAATTTCTTTGATTGGATAACCAGAGAATTAGATTAAAGGCATCAACTGTAAAATAGTGTATTTGGATTTTAGCAAAGTTTTTGATATTGTCCAACAAAGTAGGCTCATAAATAATGTAACCCATCCTTCCTGGATTGAAAAAGTATCAAAGGAATTTCCCCTTTCATAGCATCTCATACTCTTACTATGAACAACAGTGCACAATTTGTGTGTTTAAGTGGATGTTGTTACGTGTGCCGTCCGCAGCAGACCCGCAGTTCGGCTCCCTCACCTCTCTCAAGTGAATCCAGTGCCTGGTCCCTTGTCTCTGGTGGTGGTAGGCTGCTGGCTCTATCCTTGGGCCACCCCTGGTGCCTCTGGCTCAGCTACAGACCCTGGTATCTCCAGTCCAGCTACTGCTCCTGCTGCTCTCCATTGGGCCTCTCTGCGTGGCCCACGGAGAGATGCTGCTACTCAGCGCCGTGCCCCTCCCTAGGCAACGCGCATCACTGTGACTTAGGTAGGGTCTGTGGCAGGAACTGAGCCACAGCCCCGGATGATGATGTCAGTGGAGCACCGGTATATAAGCCCGGGCTTTGCTCCCTAGCTTTGCCTTTGCAATAGGGTTCCTCGCTGGTCGAGTACTCATTGCCTCCTGAGGGATTCACCTCGTTCCTGTTTTCCTGATCCTTTCTGACTCCAGTTCCTGGTTTTCTTCATCCTACATTCCTGTTCTTCAACCTTTCCTCAGATTGCCTTCACGGACTTTGACTCTGCTTTGCCTGACCATGCCATTGACTCTCTCTAAGCCTGGACCTCTCCTTTGCCTGACCACACAGTTGCCTGTCCAGACCCAGACCTCTGCATCGCCTGACTACTCCGTTGCCTCTCTCCAGACCCAGACCTCTGCATCACCTGATTACTCCATTGCCTCTCTCCAGACCCAGACCTCTGTATTGCCTGACTACTCCGTTGCCTCTCTCCAGACCCAGACCTCTCTCCAGACCCAGACCTCTGCATTGTCTGACTACATTTGCCTATCTCCTCGCTCAGACTTCAGCCTTGCTTGCCACCACTTCCAGATTGCTGCCAGCCCTGACTCAAGCTTGCATCTTGACGCCTCTTCAGTCTTTGTTCTGGACTTGGCCTATTCAGGCTTCGGCCTGCTCTTGCTTGGGCGCCCCCTGTCAGACATTGTTCCTTTGGTGCCTGGGACTCCAGGACTCTACCTCTTCCAGTACAGACTGTATCTTTCCTCTGTTGCTGTCTCTGGGCTGACCTCGATCCTTCCACCTACAACAACATATGGAGGCCCACCTAAGTCCAGCCGGCCCCGGTACCCAAAGGCTCGATCCGTGGGGAATGAGGGCTGATATTGGTGAAGCACCAGCTGGCCTCCATCCATCAGCCCACTCCACCTGCCGACGGTGGGGACCCGACGTATCCTTCCTATGGGTTGCGTCAACCCCACCTCGGCCTAAGGGTTCACCTCCAGTTCAACAGATGTGCCACACAGTTTATAAAATACTGCAAATTTCATCCTCAAAAATATACATATATGTTGCAGTAAATGCTGGAAAATACTTTTTCTACCTATTTCATAAATATTTTAGGTACATAAAATATATAACATGTTTGCATAAATAACCCTGATTTTAAACATGGAGACAAGTGTTTTATAAAGTATGCACATAGGGGCGGATCTTCAAAACTCCGCGAATAGCTTACTTTTGTTTGCGATCCAGGCGCAAACAAAAGTAAGCTGGATTTTAGTAGACACGCGCGGAGCCGCGCGTATCTACTAGGGATGTGAATCGTTTTAGGACGATTAAAATTATCGTCCGATAATTTTAATATCGTCTTAAACCGTTATGGAACACAATACAATACAGATTCTAACGATTTATCGTTATAAATCGTTAGAATCGTGAGCCGGCACACTAAAACCCCCTAAAACCCACCCCCGACCCTTTAAATTAAATCCCCCACCCTCCCGAACCCCCCCCCCCCAATAACTTAAATAACCTGCGGGTCCAGCGGCGGTCCGGAACGGCAGCGGTCCGGAACGGGCTCCTGCTCCTGAATCTTGTCGTCTTCAGCCGGCGCCATTTTCCAAAATGGCGCCGAAAAATGGAGGCGGCCATAGACGAAAAAGATTGGACGGCAGGAGGTCCTTCCGGACCCCCGCTGGACTTTTGGCAAGTCTCGTGGGGGTCAGGAGGCCCCCCACAAGCTGGCCAAAAGTTCCTGGAGGTCCAGCGGGGGTCAGGGAGCGATTTCCCACCGCAAATCGTTTTCGTACGGAAAATGGCGCCGGCAGGAGATTGACTGCAGGAGGTCGTTCAGCGAGGGTTCCGGCGCCTCGCTGAACGACCTCCTGCAGTCGATCTCCTGCCGGCGCCATTTTCCGTATGGAAAATGGCGCCGGCCATACGCGTATGGCCGGCGCCATTTTCCGTACGAAAATGATTCGCGGCGGGAAATCGCTCCCTGACCCCCGCTGGACCTCCAGGAACTTTTGGCCAGCTTGTGGGGGGCCTCCTGACCCCACGAGACTTGCCAAAAGTCCAGCGGGGGTCCGGAAGGACCTCCTGCCGTCCAATCTTTTTCGTCTATGGCCGCCGCCATTTTTCGGCGCCATTTTGGAAAATGGCGCCGGCTGAAGACGACAAAATTCAGGAGCAGGAGCCCGTTCCGGACCGCTGCCGTTCCGGACCGCCGCTGGACCCGCAGGTTATTTAAGTTATTGGGGGGGGGGGGTGCGGGAGGGTGGGGGATTTAATTTAAAGGGTCGGGGGTGGGTTTTAGGGGGTTTTAATGTGCCGGTTTTTCGATTTTTCGATTTTTAACGATTTTTCACGATATTTTACCCCCCCAAACGGCAACAATACGATTCCCTCCCCCTCCCAGCCGAAATCGATCGTTAAGACGATCGAGGACACGATTCACATCCCAAGTATCTACTAAAAAACCTGGGTCGGCGCGCGCAAGACTATCAATTTTGTATAGCCGGCGTGCGCCGAGCCGCGCGGCCTACCCCCGTTCCCTCTGAGGCCGCTCCGAAATCGGAGTGGCCTCGGAGGGAATCCTCTAACACCCTCCCCTAACCTTCCCCTCCCTTCCTCTACTTAACCCACCCGCCCGGCCCTGTCTAAACCCCCCCTTACCTTTGTTGGGGGATTTACGCCTCCCGGAGGGAGGCGTAAATCCCCGCGCGCCAGCGGGCCTCCTCCGCGACCTGGGGGCGGGTACGGAGGGCGTGGCCACGCCCCCGGACCGCCCAGGGCCATAGCCACGCCCCCATACCCGCCCCCAAAACGCTGCCGACACGCCCCCAAAACGGCGCGCCGACAGGGACCGCCCCCCCGACACGCCCCCCTCGGAGAACCCCGGGACTTACGCGAGTCCCGGGGCTCTGCGCGCGCCGGTGGGCCTATGTAAAATAGGTGCACCGGCGCGCAGGGCCCTGCTCGCGTAAATCCGGGCGGATTTACGCGAGCAGGGCTCTGAAAATCCACCCCATACAGTATACTATTCTGAAAATATTTGCACATGTACTTGGACTCACCAGTTTGCCAATACCTCTACTTGTTCACCCAGACCTTCTCCAAATTACCTAGCACCTCTATCACTTCACTCTGAACCTCTACCAGTTTACTCCTATCTCCCATTTCAAAACTGCAAACAAAAGAAATGTCCAATTGAAATTGTGAGAATTTATTAGTAGATGTAAAATTGTTCAGAAATTTGGCAATGTATGTGCATGTACGACTCTTACAAAATAGCATCTGTGTGTTCTGATGCTGCTGCTGTCTGCTCCTAGGTAATGAGATATATTGATGTGTTTTCCTGAAGATGGGGTTAATAGACTGATTTATACCAGTTGTAACCCACAGAGGTGTCTGGAAGGTGCCACTGGATAAAATTTCAGGGCTGCAGCGACCTTGACATGCACAGACAAGTGGTGGCCCTTGCAGGTAGAAAAATGCAGGTTCTACCTCCAGTATGGTTTCCTTGTTGAATTTGAGTTGAATATGAAACTGCACATGCTTTATTTTTCTGATCCAAAATTATGTCCTAGTCCTGTATACTCTTTGAAAAGGGAATCTCCTTTTCTTCCTCCTTCTCTGTTCTAGCTACCTCCTCACCCATTGTGAGATGAATACTCATTAGTTCATGAGAGTCATTTTGGATGTGGTTTCACCACCACAGAAACCAACCCCCCAATATAGCCTAATATGTCCCAGTAACCCTCAGTATGGGCCTGTCTGTCCCAGGAACAGTCACTGTTACTGCTTAGTATAGCTCAGACAGTTTAGACACACTCAATCACATACACCAGTATATCTCAGTTTGATACTGTGTGTGGTCTTTGCAGGCCAGAGAACAGACTCAGGCTGGACTCTGGCTATTTTCTCATAAACCTTTTATTAATTACAGAAAATTAAAACAGAAACAGCCATTCTTACATTAGCAGTTTTCAAAAGCAAAAAGACAGCAATGAAATTCACAGCTAATCAGTATTGACCTTCCATATGCTTCCTTCTCTTCCTGGGGTCTCCTGCTTCTTATCCCATTCTAAGGAAAACAACCTCAGAGCAGAACTCCATTCATGTCTGTGGCTGAAGGTGGACTAGACTAAATGTCTGGTCTGGGCTTTTAAGGAGGGTCTACCACCATACACTCCTTTATACCCAGTGTGTTCTATTTAAATCTCAGTATGGCACAGTCTGTTACAGGAACACTTACTGCCATCCTGTAATCTGCTGCTATGTCCAATCACCCAGAGAATTTAACCTGGCAAACACCAAGTGGAAAAATAGCATGAAAGTTTGAAGTTGTGGGAGTAAATGTACTCACTTAGGGGGTGGATTTATCAAAATGTGGTAAGTACAAGAGAGAGAGAGAGAGAGAGAGAGAGAGAGAGAGAGAGAGAGAGAGAGAGAGAGAGAGAGACCCTGGCCATAATATCATGGCCCACAGGTAGGTATTTGTATCCCTATGGTAGGCCCACCTAGTAACTCGAGGTGGGAATTAGGTAAGAGTGTACGGGGGTAGGGGCCACTTTGACATTCTACGTGATACCTACGAACAGAACAGTGGTCTCTTGTGAAGATTTGCTGGCCTTTGGAGTGAGGAAACTCACTCCAAGATGAGATTTGGGCAAGGTTCTCTCAACCTAGCTTGATGGACTCTCTACCTGGGTAACATCAAGCTAGGTTGAGAGAACATTTTTGATGCACACCACTTGGCTGTTAAAGCTCCAATAATTGATGCAGACACTTCATCACTTGAATGCGGCTGCATTCAAGGCACTTATACAGTCTATCTTATATGAAGTGTCTGCGTCAATTATTGGAGCTTTAACAGCCAAGTGGCGTGCATCAAAAAAATTTTTATGATTAGTTTATCTATACACTGTTAGAGTGATTATACATCCTGAAGTGACTGCAAGTGATTGAGAAGACCGGGCGCTCTTCATATTTTTAGAAGAGACACCGTCTGGCTTGCTGATGCAGTTCACTTTTATCATAAACATCACCAAAAACATATGAATTCTTCTAAGTAAACAGTTGTCTCAAAATAATAATTAAGAATTAAAAAAAAACATAAAAAATATAAAAAAACATGCAAAAATTAAAAATGAATAATTAAAATATTATTTAAACATTTTTTTTACAAATTCAAAAGTGAGCAACTGATTGATATTTTCAAATTGCTTTCCCTTTTTTCACTCGTCTGTTTTTGTGACGGGATTGTTTGGCTCTTTTGTTTGTTTCCAATTTCTGTAAGTAAACATGTATTCATGGTATAAAATTCTTTGAAAATTACTCTCTTCAAGGCTGGTAAAAAGTAAGTGCACTATTCACAGTGCATGTACTTTTACCCTCTCAAAAAGTTGGCAGGTACAGGTTAAGGAATGAAAATATGTGCAGAGAGTTAATTTTGAAACCTCTTTGTGTACTTTTACCTATGCTGTACCTGCTTCAATGCAGATGCAAAGTATGCAGCCAGTTTTTCACAGGGAAATTCCAGTGCAGACCCTGGATTTTATAACATGCACGCTGCAGCGTGTGCATGTTATAAAATCAGGCGTTGATTTGTTCGCGTCGGGTTGCACGAACAAATCTACGCCCACGCCCAGGTTTAAAGATCTGCCCCTTTATGTTTTGTTTATTTACCATTTTACTTTTGTGGATAATAATATTCCTATAATAATGTTATCTTTTCAGTTTGTGGGCTTGAATATATATTGCACAAATATTTAATTGTGAGAGTCAATAATTTTTGTTTTCTGTTATTATTATTATTATTATTTTTATTATTATATGTTATTATTTTTCTATATGGATTCTTTGTGTTATTGTGTATGTGTAAACATAATAAGAAAAACATATTCTTAAAATTTTTTAAAAATAACTTTATGAACATTATGCACTAGTTCTCTTATTTCTTAATAAAAAGTTCCCAAGAAAATTTAACCTATATAAGATATTCACAAAGTTATTGTGCAGTGGAGAAATAGGATATAGCAGAGAAGTGTTTATGATACTATAAAATAAAATATATAGGGCACAAATTTCAAGAGTTTAGACACAGGCAAAGAATAGAAGATATATTTTTGCGGACAGCACCAAAAGTTTTTAACAGCTGAGAGTTGCCATTCAACAAATTAAATGCTCTGCTTTCAGCTGGTGATTAGATGTAATTAGTTTTTGATTTATGCTTTTCACTAGAAGAGTCAGAGTAAAGTTATGAGGACTGTGCATGGCTTTAAAGCTTTATGGTCTTAGTAGTGTTCTGAAATCTACAATAATATTATAAATTCTATTAAAAATCTTGCCATTCCCATGTCTAGTTTTTATTATACTTGAAAGCTTGAACAAAAAGATCCCATTGGATTAGACATATGCAATGTTTGGAATAAAAAAAGATTGCTAAAGGTCACAGATTTTATTTTGATAAAGGTCAATCAATAGTCATTTCAAATTATTTTGGAAGGGAAGGACATTATTTTGCAAAAGACAGACTACAGATCTCTAGCATTTTTATATTGTCTCTACTAAAACAATAATGTAGATAGTCTGGACTTTCTGGCTTTCCTTTCACACCCCCTCCTTCATAGTCTTACCCAAAACATTTCTACAATTAAAGGTGATTTTTAAGATCTGCTCATGAGAGCACACGTATGTGTGTTTTCCGTCTTGCGCAGATGGACGTGGCACTTTTATAACATACATGCATATATGTTTACCTGTGATAAAGTCAGCTTTATGCATGTACATGCACACACAATTTTACATTGATGCATGCATGTGCATGCAAATGCCTCCTTGATCGAGTAAGTGGGAGGATTGTAGTAGATACACACGCAGAAGCAACTACCTCTTTCCCCTGTTTGTTCCCAGTTCACCTCAATAAAGGAAGGGACTTCCTAAAACCCTAGCTAACTTGCCTCCCTTGTACCCTAATCATCCCAACCCTTAAAACCCCTCCGACTAGTCTATGTTTTGTTTTGTTTCATGACTTACACACTATCCATAGCAGAAGTAAAGTTACGCAGATAGGGACCCCGGAACACGCTGATGTACATAAATACCTATGCGCTGGTTTCATTCTGATTTCCTGGAATGCCCATGCCTCCGTCATGTTGCAGTGTTTTTATAAATTCAATGTGCACCCATATAAGCACACTTTGGGGCAGATTTTCAAAGGGTTACGCACATAAATCCAAGAGGATTTATGCGCATAGGGGGGGTTACACGTGCCGGGCCTATTTTCAAAAGACCTGGCGGCGTACATAAAGCCTCGGGATGCATGTAAGTCCCTGGGCTTGCAAAAAGGGGCAGGGCAGGGGTAGGTATGGGCGGTCTGGAGCGGTCCAGGGGTGTGGCGGGGGCGGGGCCAGAGGCCTCCAGAGGCCAGGGGATCTGGCAGGCATTACTTCTAAGATAAAGGTATGTTTTTGTTTTTTTCAGGTTGGGGGGTGGGACAGGTAGGGGAAGGGAGGAGAAGGGAAGGGAGGGGAAGGTGGGGGGGGGGGAAGGAAAGTTCCCTCTGAGGCGGCTCCAATTTCAGAATGGCCTCAGAGGGAACGGGGAAAGCCAGCTGGTCTCCCGAGGGCTCAGCATGCACAAGGTGCACTAGTGTGCAGCCCCTTGCGCGCTCATGTTATAAAATCGGGCTTACATCTGTGCGCACCGGGTAGCACGCATAAATGTACGTAACGCGCATACCTTTTAAAATCTGCCCCTTTATTAGCACACCCAATGTGCACACGTATTAGCACAATTTATAAAAAAAATGCAACATGACGGCAAACAGCATATCAAGAAGATGATCAGACTTACCTTGATATTAATCACAATATCAGTGAAACTGTTTTTAATCCACTATATTTTATTTGCAACAAAAATATGTTTTTCAAAATAGGTATATGATGAACACTGACCAATGATTAAGTATAAGGCGAAGAAATGATCCTGTGAAAACATTTCTCATTGAAGTCTATTATGAAGATCACACAATATATTATTACATCATTTTGTTAATTTGAGTTTGAGAGGATTACTATATAGTGGCCATATACCATTACAATCCAAGCCCCCACTATATCCTTCTTCTGGGTTTGACTGCATCCAATCTAAGGAATAGCTTTCTTTTAAAAACAAATGGTAATCTAAATAACAAAGGGCCACTTTTGTTTTCTTTTATTTAATCCAAAACTAACTGAAAATGGCCTATAAAAATCCTCCAGAATTTCTTTTTAGTTTCAGAATATCAAGCACCTATTTGCAAATAGCTCACATTATTTGAAATAGTGCACTATTATCTGAAACAAAAGTGAAGTTAAACAAAAAAAAAAAAAAAGACATTTGAAATGAAGCTAAGACAAAAATGCCTGAAAACCTTAAGAAATGAACTGAAATAAAATCTTGGATGTGCAGATCCCTACCAATCATGTTTATTGTTTTTCCTTATGTCGGTGAGACTACACCCAATTACATCAGCGGTTCCAGATTCTTCCAGTGTTATTCATGTCAGCAGCCTGGCACATCAAATCCACATTTGCTTGCCCAAAATTCAGCTCAGGCAATCTTCCCTTTTCCCCTGAAAAGCCGAGCAATAAGGCGAGTGAATAAATTACAACATTACAGTCCCTACTAAGGGAAGATGGATAGGAGAGTTATGGCCTTGGAAAATGGCCAAAATGAACATAAGAACATAAGAAAATGCCATACTGGGTCAAACCAAGGGTCCATCAAGCCCAGCATCCTGTTTCCAACAGTGGCCAATCCAGGCCATAAGAACCTGGCAAGTACCCAAAAACTAAGTCTATTCCATGTGACCATTGCTGATGGCAGTGGCTATTCTCTAAGTGAACTTAATAGCAGGTAATGTACTTCTCCTCCAAGAACTTATCCAATCCTTTTTTAAACACAGCTATACTAACTGCACTAACCACATCCTCTGGCAACAAATTCCAGAGTTTAATTGTGCGTTGAGTAAAAAAGAACTTTTTCCGATTAGTTTTAAATGTGCCCCATGCTAACTTCATGGAGTGCCCCCTAGTCTTTCTACTATCCGAAAGAGTAAATAACCGATTCACATCTACCCGTTCTAGACCTCTCATGATTTTAAACACCTCTATCATATCCCCCCTCAGCCGTCTCTTCTCCAAGCTGAAAAGTCCTAACCTCTTTAGTCTTTCCTCATAGGGAAGTTGTTCCATTCCCCTTATCATTTTGGTTGCCCTTCTCTGTACCTTCTCCATCGCAATTATATCTTTTTTGAGATGTGGCGACCAGAATTGTACACAGTATTCAAGGTGCAGTCTCACCATAGAACGATACAGAGGCATTATGACATTTTCTGTTTTATTTACCATTCCCTTTCTAATAATTACCAACATTCTGTTTGCTTTTTTGACTGCCGCAGTACACTGTACCGACTATTTCAATGTGTTATCCACTATGATGCCTAGATCTCTTTCTTGGGTTGTAGCACCTGATATGGAACCTAACATTGTGTAATTATAGCATGGGTTATTTTTCCCTATATGCATCACCTTGCACTTATCCACATTAAATTCCATCTGCCATTTGGATGCCTTTTATCAGTCCTGACCAATTACCTCTTCTGTTGTCCTGCATGACAACTCACCAATTAGCAGGAGGAATTTAGGGCCCTTCTTTACCTGAATTCCTCTGCCTTGCCTCTGCATGGGAGGGGCATTATGCTAATGTCTTCACTGCCAAAAAGGTTCTAGCATTACAAACAGGGCAAGTTGTTAAATTGCCAAACTCCCAGCAGTACCAAAAACTCACCATACCCCTTAAGGTCCCTTTTAAAGCAATGAATTTTTTGAGTGTATCATGTCCTCTATTAAAAATAATCTAGAATATTGTGCTCTCTTTTGAAAAATGATACCATATCATCCACTGGAAATGCCACAAAAAGGCTAAAATAAGCCACTAGACTTATAAGATGAGGAACATACAGAGGACAGTATCCCCCACACCTTGAAAACAAGGCTTACATAATTGACACTGCAGATGCCAGATCCCTCCTTCACTTAGAGACCTCGGCTCACCCTGACATTAAACATTTTTCAATAACTTGAAAGCTGGACTAAAAAGTTGAAAAAATCCCTCACAAACTTTGGTTTGGTAGTGGTGGTCATTAGGGAGGGGGTATATAAAGTTAGGTTGAGCCATTAATTTAGTTCAAAACATTTTGCTTATATTATTAATATAAATAGCTTTGGAGGCAGTTAGAAAGGGTTTTCCCAGGTATGAAGTGGGTATGTTTGTATCATTTAGGAAAGGTGTGAAAGAGAATAAGAGTGCTTTTGAGTCATTGAGTTACCTTATTTAGGTATCTGTGACAATTTATTAATGCTCATTTCAATGTATTTTTCCCATAGCCATTTAAATCAATGAGGCTGAGGCTAAAAAATAAGATCTGCAACTTAAGAAAACTGATCCAAGCTTAAAGTTCTGAAGCCATCACTAAAGAGTTGACATAGCAAATCCATGGAAACCAGGCTTTTTCCTAATAATAGCTATAATCAGAATGACACTTGTTTGGACAAAGCACAAGAATGGTTTTTAAATGATCTCAACTTAGAAAAGTTTTAATGATCTCTAAATTTTCCTTATGGTCTAAGAATTCTTTCCAATCATTAAGAAAGTTACCCATGTTATAGACTAGTTATGTTTATTACGTTTCATTGTAGGAAATAAGAACCCCCCTCCCCCCGCTTATTTCAGTTCTGTTCTTCTGTAAACCGATGTGACATCACTGATCTAATGTCGGTATATAAAAATGTATAAATAAATAAATAAGAAAGTGATAGCATGGATAAGAAAAAAATACCAGCTGGCAGTTTAGAACTGCAGAGAAGCTGAATGAAGCTGTGCTGCTAGAACCACTGTTTGAAGCCTAGCAAAACTAAAAAAGCAGTCATACTGTGGTAACACATGTAATAATTACCACATCACGCTTTGAATATTAAAATGTCTAATTAAATAAAAAAGGGAGGAGTTTGGGTGGGGTTTTGAATAATGAGGGGATGGTAGCGTTACGGGTGATAATGGGCCTCATTTTCTAAAGTATCGCAGGCCTGCGATACTTTAGAAAATTGTGCTACTCTGGGGCGGAGGGTCGGTCCTGCGCTAGCCTGCACCGATCGCACCACCCCCGTGCCCAATAACTATACCATAGAAGGTGTAGTTATTGGGCGCGAAATAGCGTGCAAAAAGGGCCTTACCTTTCTGCTCTGCGCGCCGTCCTCGCGGAGTCGGCCCCGGTGACGCCCCCGACTCCTCCTCTTCTGGGGCCGACTCCGCCCTGATTTCAGTAGCGCAGGCCTGCACTACTTTCGCTAGCTATCGCAGGCTTGCGCTAACAACGCAAGCCTGCGATAGCTTTGGAAAATGAGGCACAATGTTCCGCACATTATTGCCGGCAGTAGTACTGAAAATAACTACAGCTTTTCTACTGGTTCCACGGGGTGAAAGTGTTCAGCGCAGCCGGAACTGCAGCATGCGATACCATACCACAGCGATGCATCCGACTGCACACTTTCGTCCCCACCCCTTTTTTGGCCGCAGAAAAACATTCCACTATATTAATAGCAGAATGATGAATCTAGGAGTTAGATAGGAAACACTTAAGGGAAGATTTTCAAAGGCGCGTGTGCGTACATTCTGGGGTTTACGTGCACGGGCGGGCCTTGCACACGCCAAGCTAATTTTCGAAGGGGCGGGCTGGGAGGCATGTTCTGTATGAGGAGAAGAGGGGTGGGAGGCAGGCCGGGCAGCACCATTGATCGCTGTCCTGAAGACCCACGCGCCAGCAGCCGGCTGGCACGTGCAGCTTACTTCAGCTCAGGAGCTGAAGTAAGTTGAAAAAGTGGAAAAAAAAAAAAAGGAAGAGTTTATGGGTGAAGACGAGAGGGGAAGAGGGAGGGAATTTAGGTAGGGGGTAGAGAATTTCCCTTCCAGTTCACTCCTTAATTGGAGCGGACTGGGAGGGAACTGGGGAAGGCCGGAATGCGTTGCCGCACAGAAATTGCAAAAGCCCTGCCCCTTGCGTGTGCCGCACGCTCATATGCACGTGAATTATAAAATCTGGTACACATGTGCTTGCAGCCCATGGATTTTCAGCTTGCACACCCTCTTCTAACCACGGTAGGATTTTCCTGCATGCCTGCTGTACATGTCATTTGACCCCTTCTCTAGAAATGACTAGTACCCATCGGAATTTATTCATCATAAAAATTTGTCTCTCACTCACAAGGTAATTTTTCTCATTTCTACCCTTTTAATTACCCTTTCATCTGCCTCCGTTCCCTCATCCCCATGGCTTTTGTTTTTCAGCGGCTCTGATGCATTTTTCCCATGCAGTCATGACTCTCACTAAATTTTGTGAATTAAGGATCCCTTGTAAGTATCTTCATTACTATCATGTGCTTCTATATTTTGTTTTCTTTCTGTAATTCCTCCTTTCCCCTTTTTTCTTTTCCAGATGTTAATTAACCATCCATTATAGATTATTTTTCACTTGAAACTCCTGATAGAAGGTACATTTTATTTTCCCTTCCCCCTTCCCCCTTCCCCCATCTCACTTCCCACCTCCCTCCTTCACCCCTCCCCCATTTCTCTGGCTCCCCTCCTCCCATCCTTCCCCCCCCCCTTTTCCTTTCCCCCATTTCCCCCCTGTTCTCCTCCTCCTTTTTCTCCCCTTCCCCACCCAGGTGTCTTTATATAACTATCTTTTATTTATATAACTACTTTCTTTGTCGGTTCAGAAATTTGCTTAATACAATCTCTCTACAAAGCCCCTCTCCCTTTTTCCCCTCCCTCTTCGCCCCTCCCCTCTCCCTCCCTTTTTACCCCTCCCCTCCTTCCCAACCCCTCTCACCCCTTCCCTTCCCCATGGCATCTTAGTTTCCTTTTTTTACTTTCTACCATAGTTATCCTCCTCAAAGTGTTTTATATATTTATATATAGGCAATTAAATGGACCAGACATCCTTCCCATGGCCAACTCTACATCCAGCTTCTGTTGGATGTAAACCACTTGCTCTTCCACTGACAGAGCATTGCTAGCATCAATGGAATTAATCAGGCCCTGGAAGGGGATGATGAAATCTTTCTTAAAACTGTCCTCCAGCATCTGCTCCTCCTTGCTCTTTGGATAAACATTTAGCCAAGACTGCATCACACAAATATTCATTGGAGAAGGTACCTTCAGAAATTTGGCGGACTCATTTTAATTTAGTAGAACTTCCAGAACTGTTCCTCTTCTGGCACCTACTTGTGGGATGTGAAGCTGAACAGGCAAGCTTAAACCTGCAATCTTGGAAAGTGCATGATGATTTATTAAATCTCTAACACATGTTATTGTTAGGGATGTGCATTTGTTCAGGACGAATTAGGCAATTTCAACTAGGGATGTGAATCGTTTTTTGACAATTTAAAACAATCGTCAGATATATTTTAAATCGTCAAAAATCATTAAGAGTCGCGATACAATAGAAATTCCCCCGATTTATCGTGAAAAATCGTAAATCGGGGGAGGGGGAGGGCGGGGAAAACCAGCACACCAAAAAAAACCCCTAAACCCACCCCGACCCTATAAAACGAATCCCTTACCTTCCCCCACCCTCCCGAACCCCCCCCCCCCCCAAAAAAACTTTTTACGAGTACCTGGTGGTCCAGTGGGGGCGCGGGGACCGATCTCCTGCTCTCGGTCCATTGGCGCCATTTTGGCTGCCACTCAAAAATGGCGCCGATCGCCCGATAAAAAAAAAACCCACCCGACCCTTTAAAACAACCCCTTAGCTTCCCCCATCCTCCCGAGCCCCCCAAAACATACCTGGTGGTCTAGTGGTGGTCCCAGGAGCGATCTCCCGTTCTGAGGCCGTCGGCTGCCACTCATAAAGATGGCGCCGATGGCCCTTTGCCCTTACCATATGACAGGGTATCCGTGCCATTGGCCGGCCCCTGTCACATGGTAGGAGCACTGGCTGGCCGGCGCCATCTTTAAAGATGGCCGTCACCTTCGTAAAAATGGCCGCCGCCATATTTAAAGATGGCCACCGCCATCGTAAAGATGGCCACCGCCATCTTTAAAGATGGCACCGGCCATCCAGTGCTCCTACCATGTGACAGGAGCCGGCCAATGGCACACATACCCTGTCATATGGTAAGGGCAAAGGGCCATCGGCGCCATCTTTATGAGTGGCAGCCGACAGCCTGAGAACGGGAGATCGCTCCAGGGACCACCACTAGACCACCAGGTATGTTTTGGGGGGCTCGGGAGGATGGGGGAAGCTAAGGGGTTGTTTTTAAAGGGTCGGGTGGGTTTTTTTTTTATCGGGCGATCGGCGCCATTTTTGAGTGGCAGCCAAAATAGCGCCGATGGCCCGAGAGCGGGAGATTGGTCCCCGCGCCCCCACTGGACCACCAGGTATTCGTAAAAAGTTTTTTTTTTTTGGGGGGGGGGGTTCGGGAGGGTGGGGGAAGGTAAGGGGTTAATTTTAAGGGGTCGGGCCTCACTACAAAAAAAATAACGATGTGAATCGGAACCAATTCCGATTCACATCACCCACATCACCCACCATCAGATTTTTCCCCCCTCTAGCCGAACCCGATCGTTAAGATGATCGGGCACACGATTCACATCTCTAATTTCAACTAAATTGCCTTATTCGTTCTGGTTCGGGGACCCCGAAACACGAATTAATTTTTCCCAAAATTTCGGGAAAAATTCAGTTTTGGATTAGTGTGCACTAACCTGAAATTCAGGTCCCTCCGAATTTCAAAGGTCCAAACCATGGGAAATACATCCATGGTTATTGTTATCGTGTGCACCCGTGATTTGCCCCAATCTTGAGCTGACTGCTGGCCACCTTTCGGAGAAGGAAATGTGTGGACCCCTGAATCCAAAACCTTGTTGGCCATCTGTTTGAGCCATAAGCTGATAGATTGGGTTCCAAAGGACATGAATTGATTCTCCTCCATTTTTTTCCCTGAAGAGTTTGTCATAATTGTATGCCTCAAGGATAGTGTCAGCTTAGCTCAAGATGGGACCATACTAAGAAGGGTCTTCCTAGCCTATTACACTCATCATCTTCAAAAATGCCTTTGTCCATTACAATATTCCTGGGTATCTTCCTCATGTTGAGCTTAGTCATTCCCTCTTTTATTTATCTTTTTCTTGTTCCTCCCCTCCTCTCTTCCATGATCTTGAAAATATCAATATAGGTGCACTTTCTTATCATTTTATGAAGTGCCTTGGGTACACACTCTCACAATTGAGAAAGGGTAGTTAATGCTGAGAGACCCCTGGACACCTCAGTCTTCTCCTTGCCTTATTTATTCAGGGTAGCTTTGGAGGAGCTCTTGGAAGCTGAAGATTCAGATGAACTAACTGAACTGGAAACCGATCTATGCTTTCACTTTCTCTTCCATTTCACTCTGGCTTAGCCATTAATGCTTCAGTAACAGAACTGATTTCAGATTTCTGCATACACACCTCTCAATCTTATTCACATCTACCTCAAACATCTACTAAGCTGCCACCTTAATCATACCTCAATTATCAAATATTTCCTTTGATAATACAACCGATGCTCTTTCTCAGTGGAAACTGATTCTAAGTTCAGTCTTTAATGAAATAGCGCCATTAAAGATAATTACTACACATAAAAAAATCTGCAACCCTGGATTACTACCTCAGTTAAAACTGCTCGCTTTGTTTTGAGAACATAAGAACATAAGAAAATGCCATACTGGGTCAGACCAAGGGTCCATCAAGCCCAGCATCCTGTTTCCAACAGTGGCCAATCCAGGCCATAGGAACCTGGCAAGTACCCAAAACTAAGTCTATTCCATGTTACCATTGCTAATGGCAGTGGCTATTCTCTAAGTGAACTTAATAGCAGGTAATGGACTTCTCCTCCAAGAACTTATCCAATCCTTTTTTAAACACAGCTATACTAACTGCACTAACCACATCCTCTGGCAACAAATTCCAGAGTTTAATTGTGCGTTGAGTAAAAAAGAACTTTCTCCGATTAGTTTTAAATGTGCCCCATGCTAACTTCATGGAGTGCCCCCTAGACTTTCTACTATCCAAAAGAGTAAATAACCGATTCACATCTACCTGTTCTAGACCTCTCACGATTTTAAACACCTCTATCATATCCCCCCTCAGCCGTCTCTTCTCCAAGCTGAAAAGTCCTAACCTCTTTAGTCTTTCCTCGTAGGGAAGTTGTTCCATTCCCATTTATCATTTTGGTAGCCCTTCTCTGTACCTTCTCCATCGCAATTATATCTTTTTTGAGATGCGGTGACCAGAATTGTACACAGTATTGAAGGTGCGGTCTCACCATGGAGCGATATAGAGAGGCATTATGACATTTTCTGTTTTATTCACCATTCCCTTTCTAATAATTCCCAACATTCTGTTTGCTTTTTTGACTGCCGCAGCACACTGAACTGACTATTTCAATGTGTTATCCACTATGACGCCTAGATCACTTTCTTGGGTTGTAGCACCTAATATGGAACCCAACATTGTGTAATTATAGCATGGGTTATTTTTCCCTATATGCATCACCTTGCACTTATCCACATTAAATTTCATCTGCCATTTGGATGCCCAATTTTCCAGTCTCACACGGTCTTGTGATTTAACTACTCTGAACAATTTTGTGTCATCTGCAAATTTGATTATCTCACTCGTCATATTTCTTTCCAGATCATTTATAAATATATTGAAAAGTAAGAGTCCCAATACAGATCCCTGAGGCAGTCCACTGTCCACTCCCTTCCACTGAGAAAATTGTCCATTTAATCCTACTCTCTGTTTCCTGTCTTTTAGCCAGTTTGCAATCCACGAAAGGACATCGCCACCTCGCCCATGACTTTTTACTTTTCCTAGAAGCCTCTCATGAGGAACTTTGTCAAACGCCTTCTGAAAATGTTTAATAACTCCTTCAAAAATGTGAAGCAGATTTGTGAGGCAAGAGTTGCCCTGGGTAAAGCCATGCTGACTTTGTTCCATTAAACCATGTCTTTCTATATGTTCTGTGATTTTGATGTTTAGAACACTTTCCACTATTTTTTCTGGCACTGAAGTCAGGCTAACCGGTCTGTAGTTTCCCGGATCACCCCTGGAGCCCTTTTTAAATAGTGGGGTTACATTTGCTATCCTCCAGTCTTCATGTACAATGGATGATTTTAATGATAGATTACAAATTTTTACTAATAGGTCTGAAATTTCATTTTTTAGTTCCTTCAGAACTTTGGTGTGTATACCATCCCGTCCAGGTGATTTACTACTCTTCAGTTTGTCAATCAGGCCTACCACATCTTCTAGGTTCACCATGATTTGATTCAGTACATCTGAATCATTGCCCATGAAAACCTTCTCCAGTACGGGTAACTCCCCAAAATCCTCTTCTTTAAACACCGAAGAAAATAAATCATTCAATCTTTCCGCGATGGCCTTATCTTCTCTAAGTGCCCCTTTAACCCCTCAATCATCTAACGGTCCAACTAACTCCCTCACAGGCTTTCTGCTTCGGATATATTTAAAAAAGTTTTTACTGTGAGTTTTTGCCTCTACAGCCAACTTCTTTTCAAATTCTCTCTTAGCCTGTCTTATCAATGTCTTACATTTAACTTGCCAACGTTTATGCTTTATCCTATTTTCTTCTGTTGGATCCTTCTTCCAATTTTTGAATTAAGATCTTTTGGCTAAAATAGCTTCTTTCACTTCCCCTTTTAACCATGCCGGTAATCGTTTTGCCTTCATTCCACCTTTCTTAATGTGTGGAATACATCTGGACTGTGCTTCTAGAATGGTATTTTTTAGCAATGACCATGCCTCTTGGACATTTTTTACTTTTGAAGCTGCTGCTTTCAGTTATTTTCTAACAATTTTTCTCATTTTATCAAAGTTTTCCTTTTGAAAGTTTAGCACGAGAGCCTTGGATTTGCACACTGTTCCTCTTCCAGTCATTAAATCAAATTTGATCACTATTGCCAAGCGGCCCCACCACCATTACCTCTCTCACCAAGTCCTGTGCTCCACTGAGAATTATCTCTCTAGCGTGTCCCGATGATACATTTACCCAGTCAATATTGGGGTAATTGAAGTCTAAAGAGAAAAGAAGCAAAACCTTGCACGTAAGCAAGTATCACAGTACACTGGTGCAGGGTAAATGTTTATTCACCATCAATTTCTATGGTATGCTGAACTTGAAGAATTCAGAACATCAAGAATATATATAATTCAAACAGGCAACTCCATGAATTCCAAATAATGCTTTAAACTCGGTCCCCCGACACGGTCCCGTGTTTCGCTTAGGCTGCGTCGGGGGGGAACCAGGGGTACATTCAAATCTAAAGTGTAAAAGCAAATAAAAGTCAACTCAAGAAAATGGTGAGAACGGCTACATTGTAACATCCGTTAAGCAAAGGTACATACCTCTAAAATGTCACCCGGAGCGCGCAGGCTCTCACAGGTGTCAGCCATTTAAACACAGGAAAGAGCGCGAACGTGACAGCTTTCGCGAGAGCTGTCAAAAATTTTTTGACAGCTCTCGCGAGAGCCGTCAAAGGCCAGCAAATCTCGATGAATCCGTCCTAATAAAACAGGTACCACTCAATTTCTCTGTTTAGACCCTGGGGGGCAACCGTATTAAGCGTAAAGATCCACCTCTGCTCCCTCCGACCCAGAACCTTGGGGAAGTCCCCACCCCGAAGGGGGGGACGTACTACCTCGATAACTGAAAAGGAGAGGTCAGAGACGGTGTGACCAGAGTCAATTCAGTGCGAAACCAGGGGCTCATCTACTCTATGAAGGCGAATGTTTGAACAATGCTCAATCATGCGGGTCTTTAGCATTCGCATGGTTTTGCCAACATAGAGTAGAGAGCAAGGACATTTTACAATATACACCACACCCTTTGTAAGGCAGTCTGATGTGGAGCGGAGTTTAAAAACTCGCCCCGTGCTGGGGTGTGTAAACTCAGAGGACGATGTCGTGTGGCTGCACATGGTGCAGTGGCCGCATGGACCGTGTATTCCAAAATTGTCAAGACTGTCATCTGAAGGGGATGTATGGACCAGCCGGTCCCGCAGATTTTTGCCACGTCTAAAGGTAAAACGAAGCGAACTGTCTAACAATTCAGTCATAGCCAAAGCTGCCCAATGTCTCCTAATCATCGTGGAAATGGCTCTCCCCTTAATAGAAAATGGTAAAATACAGTTGTTAGTGTCGTCATCTAAGTGAGTGGACTGTAGAAATAGCCATTCCCGGTTAGAGTACAACGCCCTTTTGAAAGCTCGTTTAACCACTCTGTGCGGATAACCGCGCTCTATAAAGCGTTCACTCATCAAGCTCGCTTGTACTAAAAATTCTGAACGGGTAGAACACAATCGGCGTAAGCGTAAAAATTGTCCAGAAGGGATGTTATCCCGCAAAACACGAGGATGGCAGCTCTGATACTGTAACAAAGTATTACGGTCTGTGTCTTTACGATATAGGGTGGTGTCAAACCCATCTACCCCGGTAGTTATAGTGATGTCAAGAAATGCTATTGTCCGTGGATCAATGCAAAAGTTGAATTGAATATGTGAACTGACTGAATTAAGCCAATCCAAGAAACACTAAAACTGAATATCCGTCCCAGTCCAGATAAGCAGTACATCGTCAATATAACGACGCCATGCGTATATGAACTGAGACCAGTCGGAGGGGTAAACATACTGACACTCAAAATGGTCCATGAATAAACAAGCCAAACTGGGGGCCATGGTGGCCCCCATAGCTGTACCTTTAACCTGTTGAAAGTGGGCATTCTGAAACCGGAAAAAATTATTGGTTAACGCGATCTCTGCTAGTTGGGTCAAAAAAGTGGTAGACACGCGATGCGGATGGGATCGTTTATCTAAAGTGTGTGAGATAACCTGTAAGGCCTCATTTTGGGGTATATTGGAGTACAAAGAGACCACATCCAACGTAACCAGAAAAAAAGGGCCAGGCGGATAACACAGTTCAGATAACAATGAAATGAGATGTGTAGAGTCCCTCACATAAGAACGAATCTGTGGCACAAAGGGCTTCAAAAAACAATCCACAAATTGTGACAACGGTTCAAGGAGAGAGCCAATGCCAGCGACGATGGGGCGACCCGGGGGGTGTATAAGGGTTTTGTATATTTTGGGTAATGTATAGAATTGTGGCATTATAGGGAAGGGTGTCGTCAAAAACTTTTGCTCCTTGGCAGTAATCATACATCGGTCAGCAGCATGTTGCACTATTGATTTAATACTATTCTTCAGTGACTCAGTGGGGTCAGTCAATAGTGGTTTATAAAAGGATTGATCACTCAATTGCCGAAGTGCTTCGCACTCATAATCAGAGCGATCCTGGACCACTATACCCCATCCTTTGTCCGCTGGTTTGATAGTGATGGAATGGTCCCTTGACAAGGTGGCTAAAGCATTTGACTCAGCTCTAGTCAAATTATACCGGACAAATGGGGTATGGGAAAAAATATTATGTACATCCCTACTGACTAAACGTTCAAATGCCCCAAGTGTGGCATCAATGGGGCCAGGAGGGATCCATCGAGACCTAGGCCGCACAACTGACAAGTCAACGGTGGGTACAGTGTCCTTAAAGAAAAGTTTAAGCCTCAATAAGCAAAAGAAACGATGAAGGTGTGTAAATACCTCAAACATATCGCCCTTAATTGTGGGGACAAAAGAGAGCCCCTTCCGTAAAACACGCAATTCACTATCTGAGAGCGCCCGGGAAGATAAGTTAAAGACTGTTTCCTCAATCACTGCCACGGGTCCGCTTGCGCTCGCGTTGTGCGTGCCGGTCTCTGTATGCGCTGAGTTGATCCAGTCCCCCGCGATCGCGTGCTGCGGGTATTCCGTTGATTGTGGCCAGAGTCTAAAAAAGAGGCAGCGATTGACGAATAACGGGAGGAAGAGAATTGTCCAGAAGATGTATCCCCAACTGACCCTGCTGCTTGTTCCTGGGCGTCCTCCGAAGGTGGTGCCCGATTTCGACGAGAGCCGCCTCGCTGTCGTTGTGCCATAGAGTCTTCTGCTGAGGAGTCGCCAGAGGAAGAAAAGTCTTCGGCAAACGTGACCTTCTTGGGAGGTTTTTGATTCATCCATTTGTACACATAGCCAGACTGATAGTCAGTTGCGTCTCTCTGAAATTTGCCAAATTTCACCGCTTTCAAATCTGTGCGAAACTTTGACAGATTGTCCTCAAACTCAGTTAGTTGTTGTTCAAATGATTCCACTGCAGTGGAAGCTTTGATAGTATCCAATTTCTGTGTAACTTCTATCTTGAGTTGGTCAATAAGCCCTTTGTTGGTTTCAATAATCAGGACCATCAAATCCAAAGAGCATTTGTTTAGTATTTTATTCCAACACGTAAGGAAAGTGGTGTTATCCGTGTGTAAGCGGGGTTCCTTCTGGATACGAAGTCCCCTAGGAATACGACGTATGCGGCAGTATTCTATCAGCGTGGAGGAATGAAGTTCAGCCCTGGTCAAACGTTTCTGAGTATTAATCAAGTCCGTCCAGGACACAGGAGTGATAGTATCCAACGAGGAGTCCTCAAAGAATGGACTGGCTGTAAGTACCGCGTTCACGGCTGCTTCCGAGTAACTGAATATGTAATCATCAGTAGCCATTAAATGCTTCAGTAATACGGTACTAGTCCAAAGAGAAAAGAAGCAAAACCTTGCACGTAAGCAAGTATCACAGTACACTGGTGCAGGGTAAATGTTTATTCACCATCAATTTCTATGGTATGCTGAACTTGAAGAATTCAGAACATCAAGAATATATATAATTCAAACAGGCAACTCCATGAATTCCAAATAATGCTTTAAACTCGGTCCCCCGACACGGTCCCGTGTTTCGCATAGGCTGCGTCGGGGGGGAACCAGGGGTACATTCAAATCTAAAGTGTAAAAGCAAATAAAAGTCAACTCAAGAAAATGGTGAGAACGGCTACATTGTAACATCCGTTATCTGTGCGGATAACCGCGCTTTATAGAGCGCGGTTATCCGCACAGAGTGGTTAAACGAGCTTTCAAAAGGGCGTTGTACTCTAACCGGGAATGGCTATTTCTACAGTCCACTCACTTAGAAGACGACACTAACAACTGTATTTTACCATTTTCTATTAAGGGGAGAGCCATTTCCACGATGATTAGGAGACATTGGGCAGCTTTGGCTATGACTGAATTGTTAGACAGTTCGCTTCGTTTTACCTTTAGACGTGGCAAAAATCTGCGGGACCGGCTGGTCCATACATCCCCTTCAGATGACAGTCTTGACAATTTTGGAATACACGGTCCATGCGGCCACTGCACCATGTGCAGCCACATGACATCGTCCTCTGAGTTTACACACCCCAGCACGGGGCGAGTTTTTAAACTCCGCTCCACATCAGACTGCCTTACAAAGGGTGTGGTGTATATTGTAAAATGTCCTTGCTCTCTACTCTATGTTGGCAAAACCATGCGAATGCTAAAGACCCGCATGATTGAGCATTGTTCAAACATTCGCCTTCATAGAGTAGATGAGCCCCTGGTTTCGCACTGGATTGACTCTGGTCACACCGTCTCTGACCTCTCCTTTTCAGTTATCGAGGTAGTACGTCCCCCCCTTCGGGGTGGGGACTTCCCCAAGGTTCTGGGTCGGAGGGAGCAGAGGTGGATCTTTACGCTTAATACGGTTGCCCCCTAGGGTCTAAACAGAGAAATTGAGTGGTACCTGTTTTATTAGGACGGACTCATCGAGATTTGCTGGCCTTTGACGGCTCTCGCGAGAGCTGTCATGTTCGCGCTCTTTCCTGTGTTTAAATGGCTGACACCTGTGAGAGCCTGCGTGCTCCGGGTGACATTTTAGAGGTATGTACCTTTGCTTAACAGATGTTACAATGTAGCCGTTCTCACCATTTTCTTGAGTTGACTTTTATTTGCTTTTACACTTTAGATTTGAATGTACCCCTGGTTCCCCCCCGACGCAGCCTAAGCGAAACACGGGACCGTGTTTAAAGCATTATTTGGAATTCATGGAGTTGCCTGTTTGAATTATATATATTCTTGATGTTCTGAATTCTTCAAGTTCAGCATACCATAGAAATTGATGGTGAATAAACATTTACCCTGCACAATGTACTGTGGTAATTGAAGTCTCCCATTATTACTGCACTACCAATTTGGCTTGCTTCCCTAATTTCTCTAAGCATTTCACTGTCTTGACCAGGTGAACGGTAGTATATTTATTTATTTTAATATACCCACGCTCAAGACTATGGGCCTCATTTTCCAAGCAGTTTACCATTTGCAAATGCAAATTAGTAATATGGTATTCAGGGGGGTGGAGCATATGTAAAGCAGGAACCAGTTTATCATGTGCGGGGAGAGAGAGAGAGAGAGAGAGAGAGAGAGAGAGAGAGAGAGAGAGAGAGAGAGAGAGAGAGAGAGAGAGAGAGAGAGAGAGAGAGAGAGAGAGAGGAGAGAGAGAGAGAGAGGAGAGAGAGAGAGAGACTTCCTATAATGTCTATGCCCTAGACAAGTATTTGTATCCCTATGGGAGGGCCACCTAGTAACTCGAGGTGGGGATTAGGTATGAGTGTCGGGGGTTGGGGGCCACTTTCGCATTCCACATGAGACGTACGGAAAGAACAGTGGTCTCTAGTGAAGATTTGCTGGCCGTCGGAGTGAGGAAACTCACTCCAAGAGGAGATTTGGGCAACGTTCTCTCCACCTAGCTTGATGGACACTCTACCTGGGCAACAACAAGCTAGGTGGAGAGAACGTAGCCCAAATCTCTCTCTCTCTCGACACTTTTGCGAAAACATCGTGCACCGCGATAAAACAACCAATGAATCATCGCAGTGCACGATGTTTTCGCGATTTGCGACTCCAGTTCCGCGAATGGCGAAAACATCGCGTGCGGCGATGTTTCCCCACTGCACGAAAAATGCCTTATTTGCATAGGACATGCCCCCTCATGCGTTACTGCTGCGATATTGGAAAATGAGGCCCTATGTCTTATCTTACCGGTTTACAATAAACTAGATGGGGTAAACCAAATTTACACAGAAAGCGAAAGTTACATTATAACAGGGAATGTAGAACAAGGCTGTTAGAATAAAAGGGATAGATTAACAATTTCTAACTGGAGAGCAGTGCAGGTAAGCAGAGAGCAATTGCTTACATGGTAAAATTATATACAGTTTACATAGTGGAGTCGATTTGACAAGTTATATGCGAGAGCAGTTCTAGCATAACAGTTCCTTTGTGAGGCGGAAAGAGGACACAACCAAGGGGTGTTGGTCCGTGTGGGTTACCATAAGACTTCTTCATGGATATACTTGGGCGAACAGCCATGTTTTCAATTTTTTTCTGAAGGTGATATTAAGTATACACCTATCACTATAGTCTTCCCCAACACACAAGGGATTTCTACCCATAAAGATTCAATTTTGTATTTAGTCTCATGCAGGATGTTTATCCTGTTTGACTCTATGCCATCCCGGACATAAAGCGCCACACCTCCTCCCGGGTGCTCCTCTCTATCATTATGATATAATTTGTACCACGGTATAGCACTGTTCCATTGGTTATCCTCTTTCCACCATGTCTCTGAGATGCCAATTAAGTCTATGTCATCATTCACTGCTATACATTCTAATTCTCTCATCTTACTTCTTAGACTTCTGGCATTAGCATACAAACATTTCAAAGTTTGTTTTTTGTTTGTATTTTCATTCTGCTTTTTAATTGATAGGGATAAGTTTGAATTTTTTAGCTCAGGTGAGTTTTTAGTTACAGGAACTTGGACTATTTTTCTAATTATTGGAACCTCACTGTCGGGATGCCCTAATTCTAATGCATCATTAGTATCCTTTGAAGATCCCTCCCTCCGAACCATGCACTGCTGTGCGACTGTCGGCTTTCCCCTTTGTTCTAGTTTAAAAACTGCTCTATCTCCTTTTTAAAGGTTAGCGCCAGCAGTCTGGTTCCACACTGGTTAAGGTGGAGCCCATCCCTTCGGAAGAGACTCCCCCTTCCCCAAAAGGTTCCCCAGTTCCTAACAAAACTGAATCCCTCTTCCTTGCACCATCGTCTCATCCACACATTGAGACTCCGGAGCTCTGCCTGCCTCTGGTGACCTGTGCGTGGAACAGGGAGCATTTCAGAGAATGCTACCCTGGAGGTTCTGGATTTAAGCTTTCTACCTAAGAGCCTAAATTTGGCTTCCAGAACCTCCCTCCCACATTTTCCTATGTCGTTGGTGCCCACATGTACCAAAACAGCCGGCTCCTCCCCAGCACTGTGTAAAATCCTATCTAGGTGAATCATGAGGTCCGCCACCTTCGCACCAGGTAGGCATGTTACCAGGCGATCCTCATGCCCACCAGCCACCCAGCTATCTACATTCCTAATAATCGAATCACCAAATATGACGGCCGACCTAACCCTTCCCTCCTGGGCAGTAGGCCTTGGGGAGATATCCTCAGTGTGAAAGGACAATGCATCACCTGGAGAGCAGGTCCTTGCTACAGGATCCTTTCCTGCTGCACCTGGTTGGTGCTCTCCCATCATGAGACCTTCTTCCTCCAAGGCAGCACCAGGGCTGCCAGTCTGAATTTGGGACTTGACTACTATGTCCCTGAAGGTCTCATCTATATACCTTTCTGTCTGTCTCAGCTCCTCCAGGTATGCCACTCTAACCTCCAGAGATCGGACTTGTTCACTAAGAGCCAGGAGCTCTTTGCATCACATGCACATGTACAACTTCTCACCGGTGGGTAAAAAATCATACATGTGACACTCTATGCAAACAGTCTAACTTCAGTTAGTCAGCCAGAGTGACTCACTGCTCTCTTGATTAACAAATGATAGTCCCTATTCAAACCCAATCACACTACCTCAACACCTTTCCAAGGTGAGTAACTGAGCTGAACTATTCAACTTTTTTTACTTAGATATACACTGCTCCTAGCTTATTTCTAGCTTCTGGCTACTTTTTGTGTTTTTTATTTTTTTTATTTTTTTCAATACAAACACTCAGTTTGTATTAAATACAAACACTCAGTTCTTTAAAAGTCTGCAGAACACTCAGTTCTACAGACTTTTAAAAATAAACACACTACCTACTGCTTACTAGCTACCTTATTGACTGACTATTTAAAAATACAGTCTAACTTGTTTATTCACTGCTTTTCTGACTATTAAATGCATAAACACACTAAATAATATTCCCAAATAGTTAACTTTGTCCCAATACTTTTAAAAAAGACAATGTCCCAAGCAAAAACTTACTGATTCCTTTCAGCCACCAGCAAGGTGATCCTCTCCTCTCAGTGTTCCCACTGGAATGTGGGTAACTAAGCTCTTCCCTTCTAATTTATAATGTGCTTCTAAGGTAAATTAGTACAAAACAGTCCCTTTAGAGATTTACACTTCAGTTAGTTTTCCTGAGTGACTCACTGCTGTTCTGATTAACAAAGAATGGTACCTAATCAAATAAAACACACAACCTTAACACTTCCCTTGTAATATATAATGTGCTTCTAAGGTAAATTAGTGCAAAACAATCCCTTAGGAGATGCACACTTCAGTTAGTTTTCCTGAGTGACTCACTGCTGTGCTGATTAACAAAGAATGGTACCTATTCACATCAAACACACAACCTTAACATTCTTTGTTAATCAGCAGAGCAATGAGTCACTCAGGAAAACTAACTGAAGTGTACATCTCCTAAGGGATTGTTTTGCACTAATTTACCATAGAAGCACATTATATATTACAAGGGAAGTGTTAAGGTTGTGTGTTTTATTTGATTAGGTACCATTAGGCACGAGCATAAATGGCAAAAATATCCTTCCTCTGAACTCGCTCTCACCTTTTGCTACTCTTTAATCACTGACGCAAAAAAAGATTATTACTTTAATCAAACTTTAAAAATTGGATATAATCCTAAAGTTCTCTTTGCAATTGCTAAATGGTTCACTAATTCTAAATCTCCATGTACCTTTATACATGACTCCAACTCTGCTGAATCTTCCTCATTCAGTTTAATATAAAGATTGAGAAACTGTTTCAACTTTCTCACTGTTCCAAACTAGTATCTTGATGATGCTGTTCAGACTTCTTCCACATGGGATACTTTTGACCATGTCTCTACCTGTGAAGTAAGTCATCTAATTGCTAATTCTAATGACACCATGTTTCTGTTAAGCAATTGCCCTACAGCACTTTCTAAAGTTACCAGGGAAACAATAGCTCCCATTATTACTTGCTTAATCAATTTATCTTTGTCTGATAGCGTTGTCCCAAACAATTTGAAGAAGGCTGTAGTCCGTCCACTTTTAAAGAAAAACAGCCTGGATCTTTCTGATCTAAACAGCTATAGATCCATCTCTTCTATTCCATTTCTTTCCATGTTTCTTGAGGCCTCTGTGCTTCATCAATTAACCTAACCATTTTCAGAAATTTGATTTGCTTGATTCCCACCAATTTGACTTTAGGCGTGCCATGAGCACAGACCTTCTTCTCCTCTCTTTAACAGATTCTTTAAGGAGAAGAATTGATAATGGCCAACAATTTCTCCTTGTGTCCCTTGATATATCATCCGCTTTTGACACCATTGACCATGCCATCCTTTTTTACCTACTTCAAGAAACATTCTGGAGTTGTTCCGATCATATCTCATTAACCAAACTCAATATATTCAATTTAGCAATGAAACCTCATCTATGTCTCACATTTGAACTGGAGTTTCCTAGGGCTCTGTTCTTTCCTCTATGTTGCTTAACATTTACTTAGCTCCAATCTGCAAAATCCTTTCCAACTTGTCAGACTATTATAAAATATATGCTGATGTCATTCAGTTTGTTTTGTGTTTGTGCTTGACTTGGAATGAGGCTTTAGAACACCTTAACATTTGCATTTCTGTAGTTAATACTTGGTTAAATCATAATAAGCTTACCTTAAATAATATGTCTAAGACAGAATTCTTAGCTATTTTTAATCCCTATTCCACCTTTATTGAAAATAACATTCATATTCACAATTCAAAATTTCAAATTAAAAGTCAGGTAAAAAGCCTTGGAGTTATACCAGATAGTACACTTTCTTTTTGATCGCAAGTCAACCATGTCATCAAACAGGATTTTTTCAGACTGTGTGTCCTTTCAGGTTTGAGAAAATTTCAACATGCACCTAAGTTCCATATTGTTTTACAAGCCTCCATTTTTCCAATTCTTGATTACTGTAATGCTCTTTATATTGGCCTCCCACACTCAACACTCCGACCTTTGCAGGTATTGATTAACTCAGTGACTCGCCTAATCAGTGGCTTAAAGCAATTTGATCTTATTACTCCAGCCTTGATCGAGCTACATTGGCTCTTGATTCCTGAAAGAATTAAATAAAAAATTAAAATGATCATTTTTAAATTACTGAGTGATCAGTCCTGCCCATGGGCCAATGCTATCCTCAAATTGTATCAACCTTCAAGATCCTTGCACTTGTCTCAGTAGGGCTTATTAGATGTTCCATTCACTCGAGTTGCTCGATTACATCTCACTCAAGAGTTTTCATTCTCAATTGTTGGTCCAAATTTCTGGAATTATCTCCCCTTTGAGCTTCATCAATGTGACTCAGCTAAGGACTTCAGAGGGTCGCTCAAAACGTTCTTTTTTAAGCTTTGGTATTATTAAGTTATTTATTTTAAAACATTTTTATTTTGTTGTCTGTGATGATTTTATTATGCTTTTTGTATTAATTTTATTTGTTTTATATCTGAACTGTCTTACTGCAATTATTGTGTTTGTTTTTATGTTCATTGCCTAGACTAATTTTTTGAGTTAGGAGATTCATAAATCTCAATAAATGTAAATGTAAATATAACTGGTACCGTTGCCCGCTTCCCTGGAAGACTCACTTACTGAAGTTCCCACAGCCGGTTCCTCTGAAGGATCTTGTGAGATGGTATTCGCTGCCATGATGCGTGATTCTGTTCTTTCCACTCCAGGTGCCGGCCCGCATCTCACTACCATCTCTCACTGAAGGCCCTGTGAGTTGCTGCGAGTCCTGCTCTGTAGTAACTATTAAATGATCTGCCAGGCACAGTTGGCTGTCAGCATGCAATAACGTCACTGGTTCTAGGTGCTGAATTGTGTCCTGTGTGATATAACTGCCAGCCCCTGTAGCAGGAAAGACCCAGTACTCCCATGGATGTGGAGAAGGTTAGTGTGGGACAGTCACTGAATATTCAGGGTACACTGTGGGAGCCCATTGCAAAATATCCATGGCCTGTAAAGCTTCGCCAGATGGACCACTTGAACTGGTACACAAGACCCAAGGCATGTAAGCCAACTGCCATATGTGAGAGGGATAGGGACAAGCCAGCCAAGTAGCCAATGGCTACCATGAAAGAATAGATTTGGGTTCAGCCCATACCATCCTGATCCTGCCATGCAAGAGCAAGGCCTCACAGGTGACTGGTGTGCTCCATGATGCCAGAGGGGGAGGTAGGCTACACCTGCTGTACTTATACGATACTCAATGCTACCTGGCATGATCCAAGGTTGCCTTGAATCAACACTGCCACAGCTGCCCCGGTAACCTACTCCTCACATCTGGCCTTCCTTTCTCTTACTCTGCTCGCCTTGCTGAGATGGCCCTCCTCACCATGAGGCAAACTGTAATGGCCACTGGAGTGCAATGTGTGCTCTTGTGCTGCATCAGACATGCCGTAACTCAATCGCAAAATGCAATTTTCATGTGCCAGCAAAGACACACTATCCAAACTACTTGAAAAAAGCTTTCCAAACCAACATTCAAAAAAACACTTTAAATGGACCAATCATGTTTTGGTTTGGTAAACTTTTTTCAAGTAGTTTGGATAGTGTGTCTTTATTAGCACTGTATTATGGGTTCTTTTCCCAGATGGTCAATATCCCCCTGATGAAGCTGGTAACAGAGAAACAAAGGCCTCTTGTAGGGGTTATACCGTGGTGAAAGATGAAGCACTGTCTCTAAAGTTCGACAAAGGAAGGAGCACATAGTGAAGAGCACCACATGAAGATAATTTCAACCTTTCATGCACTTGACTATAGAAGCACACATATATTTATCATATTTAACCATATAATAGTATGGTAATTAAGGTTAAATGAATTGAGAATAGTGAAGATTATGGACAAATTAGGTAATTGTTCCAGATGGTAAAATCATTTATAGAGTTGTAAGTGGTGTTATATAACCACAGAATGTATAAATACATGTTTGTTGTTGCTTTCTGAAATTTTTTACATCATGAACAAGCTGCATTAATGTAATTTCTGGTGGGCTACTTCATTGTGGCTTAATTTGTGATTTTAATTGAGTGAATGTGTGAATGAACGAGTGGGTTTTATGAAACACTTTTTATGTGATTTGGTAAAAAGTTTTGATGATAAAGATTTGTTCACTCTTTCAAAGTATGTGTAAATTCTACCATGCAACATATGCACATATGCAGGCTTATGTATGAATATATGCAATTCTTTGAAACCATGTATATCAATGGATTGAGTGTGCATATTTTACAACAACAATATTAAATATGTTGTATATTACATGTAAAATTAAACTAGGACTTATTCATGTACATCACCATTTAAATGAATAAGTTGACCAATTTTAAAACATGGACATATCAAAGAAATTAACTAGTTAACCAATTAGTCCACTTATTGATCCAGTCCTTTTTCACATCATTGAGATTGTTCTGGTTGTTCAACCTAAACTCCTTAAGTCCACCTAGACTCCCACCCTGTCAGTACTATACAATAATCATGTTTAAAATCAATTACACCAGATAATATCTGGCATAAAAAATATGCAAATAGGTAGGAAAATGTATGTGTGTCTTTTAAAATAGCACCTTATGTACATAACTATTGGCCTAACCCTGAAACTCTCCTACATCACCCCTTTTTTACACATGTATATGTGCTCACATAAGTGAACATATGTACATATTTTCAACTTTTATAAAATACAGAATATGTGAGTAGCGACTACTTACATGCATAAATGTTATATTTTACATGTACAGGGCTGGATTTTAAAAAGGTTATGCGTGTAAATCCGGAGGATTTATGCACTTAACCAGTTCTGCGCGCACTGGTCCTATTTTAAAAAGGCCCGGTGACGCACGTAAAGCCCCGGGACGCGTGTAAGTCCCGGGGCTTTACAAAAGGGGCGGTCTAGAGGCGGGGCTTGGGCAGGGCCAGAGGCCTCTGAAAGAGCTGCTATTGCTGACAATTGTCAGGGGGGGTTAGAGTAGGGCTAGGGGGGGAAAAGGTTAGGGGAAGGGGTGGGAATGTTAGGTTAAGGGGAAGGGAAGTTCCAGGCCGCTCCAATTTCGGAGTGGCCTGGGAGGGAATGGAGGAAGGTAGCATGCGCTGACCCCTGATTTTATAACATGCGTGCACCTGTGCACCCTCCACCCTCTTTCTCTACCATTTTGTGTAGATGAGTATATAAGTCCCCTTTCTTAAACAACCACACTATTCCCATCCTAATATCTTTTAACTAGATATCTGAACTATGTTTCTACCACTGCCCTCCATACATTTCCCATGGTTGCTGGTATGCTATTTAAGATCTTGTCATCTTCCACAATACTTCATCCAACACCCAGATTCTCTTCCATGTCTTTTATAGCAATACAAGCTGTTAAACCCGTTAAAACGGGCGGGATTCCATCGTTCAGACTGGCACGTCAGTCAGAGCCGCTCTATTCTCCACAACTTCTTACCCTTCCCACTTACTCATATCCTCTTCCTTTTCCCTTCCATCCCTCTCTCATCTTCCCTTTCCTTCCCCTCTCATCTCATCCACAACCACTTCCCTCTCCTTCAGCCCTCCTCCACTCCATTTTTCTCCGGAACATCTTACCCGGCTGTACCCTGCTGAACCTGTGAGATGCAGAGGGCAAGGGGTACCACTATGGGGACCTGCCTCTCTCCGTACCTCCCTCCTTGTGTACTGTGGCTTCTCACTGCTGTCTCTTTGTGTGCTGGTCCATCTGTCCCTACTCCCTACCCCCTTCCCCAGTGGCGGAGGGATGGGCTCAGGCTGTTGTTGGTCCGACCGCCTCCCCCCCCCCCCCCCCACACCGCATAGGGCTGGAGGTGGTGGTGGTGGTGGCAGGAACTGCAGCGGCGGCCGAGGGGGATGTCACGAGTCTTTTCACTGCTGTCCCTGTGCATGACGGCTGGCCATCCCAGCTCCCTCCCCCCTTCCCCAGCATCGGAGGGATGGGCTCAAGCTGTTGTTGGCCCGATGTGCTCTCTCACTCACAGTAGAGAACGTGCTCTCTCGCCCGCGCATGTGCGGCACGTCGGCCAGAGCTCTCTGTTCCACACATGCGCAGAATAGCTGCTCTCTACTGCGCATTTGCGGGCCGTCGGTCAGAGCCCATTTATATTATAGATACACAGTCACCAAAATGTGTGAGTCTTTTATCGAAAGATACCCAGCCCCTCACCCCATGCTCACTAAACGCCTGATTTTAAAAAGCATCTACATGTGAAAAATGGGTTTATTCGAGTAAATGCACTTTACTTGAGTAAGAGGGCTTTTGGAAATAGCTACAATAGTATGTTACATTAATGTGCATAACTCCTTAGAAAATTACCCACTTATGTTTGATTTTAACCATGGTAACTCCGTACAGATTATCCGTGGAAGCATGATTCAAATGAACCATTGTGGTTAAGGTTCTAACCACAGCTCTATGCAAGTTATACTACTGCTTTTAAGGTTGGAACCATGGCTGCTCCATATAGTCATACTTCTACTGTTAGGTTTGCAACCTAGCCTGACACAGTTATACCTCCCCTCCTCTAGCTACCATTTGGGCTCGTGTTTTTCCTTCTTTGGCCCTCTAAAGATTTGCATAATTGGATACACACAATCCCCTGCCTTCATTTTTTTCTACCGGTTAACCCAACAGGTTTTAGATTTTCACTACAAATTGATCCAGCCCTTCTTTTACCCCATTGAATGTAGGGACTTGTAGTTCAGATTTCCATATTGCATTCCCTATGAAAAGTATTTCAGGGAATGAATACCTTCAAATAGATCCCTAAGAAAATCAATGTATTCAATAGAGATGTGAATCTTGTGATCAATCGTCTTAATGATCGATTTTGGCTGGGGGGGAGGGAATCTGATCGTTGCGGTTTTGTTTTTTTTTTAATCGTTTAAATCGTAAATCGGGGGAGGGCGGGAAAACCTGCACTCTAAAACAACCCTAAAACCCACCCCGACCCTTTAAAATAAATCCCCCACCCTCCCGAACCCCCCTAAAATGTTTTAAATTACCTGGGGTCCAGTGGGGGGGGGGGTCCCGGTGTGATCTTCCACTCTCGGGCCATGGCTGCATTAATAGAAATGGCGCTGGCGCTACCTTTGCCCTGTCATATGGTTCCTGTCCCCCGATGTCACGAGCGCAGGAGATCGTTCCCGGACACCAGCTGGACCCCCAGGGACTTTTGGCCAGCTTGGGGGGGCCTCCTGACTCCCACAAGACTTGCCAAAAGTCCAGCGGGGGTCCGGGAGCAACCTCCTGCACTCGGGCCGTATTGCAAAATGGCGCTGGCCGGTGCCATTTTGCAATACGGCAATACGACCATACGGCCGGCGCCATTTTTCAATACGGCCCGAGTGCAGGAGGTCGCTCCCGGACCCCCGCTGGACTTTTGGCAAGTCTTGTGTGGGTCAGGAGGCCCCCCCCCCAAGCTGGCCAAAAGTCCCTGGGGGTCCAGCGGAGGTCCAGGAGCGATCTCCTGCACTCGTGACGTCGGGAGCCAGGAACCAAAATGGCGCCGGCGCCATTTCTATTAACGCAGCCGTGGCCCGAGAGTGGAAGATCACACCGGGACCCCCCCCCCCCCCACTGGACCCCAGGTAATTTAAAACATTTTGGGGGGGGGTTGAGAGGGTGGGGGATTTATTTTAAAGGGTTGGGGTGGGTTTTAGGGTTGTTTTAGTGTGCCGGTTTTCCCGCCCTCCCCCTTCCCCTCCCCCCTCCACCGATTTACGATTTTTGATGATAAATCGGGGGAATTCCTATTGTATCGTGCCTCTAACGATTTTTAACGATTTAAAATACATCGGACGATATTTTAAATCGTCAAAAACCGATTCACATTCCTAGTATTCAATGGGGTAAAACTAAGACTGGATCAGCCTGTCCTGACAATCTGCAATCAGTTAGCAACCCTACTTCTACTGTTTCCCGAATCTAACCCAGTTATGTTTAAATTCTGTCAAACAGCATTTTCACCTGGAAGAATATTAGCTTGGGTATGACGAGAAAGAAATGGAAATAGATATATACAGTACATGAGAAAAAATGTAGATATAACAGAAGAATTAATAAGGGGCATGTGTTAATTGTTAATGGGCATTTACCAGAACCAGTTTAAACTCTTTCAACCTCAGAATTAATTTCATAAAATTGTCTTTTAATTATAGAATCTTGCTCTGAGTTCTAAGTATAATGATTTTTTAATATGTTGCGCTGTTCTGTATCCAGTGTAGGATTTAATCATGTAATTTATTCAGTTAGAACTAACACATTTTGTTATACCATGAAGCATATAAATCAATGTAAGCTGGTGACATTTTGTGATATTATTCTTTGAGACAGACAAAGCAAGGGATAAAATTTTCTGGTTCATGGGATCCTATTTCCCAGATGTCCAAGTGATTTCAAAATGACAGTATAATTTCTATAAAGAAGTAAATTAATTAGTGACATTATTTTAGCAATATATAAAGTTAAACTAATGTAAATATTAGTTTCTTCTATTTTTTCTTTTTTTAATATATTTTAAGGGCATTTGAAAATCTTTTTATAGATCATAAACTTTTTTAATCAACTAAGATTATCCATAGGCCTAGATTCATCATTTTGCTATAAAACTGCGAAAAATCGCACCCATGGTAAAAAATGGGGCACAATTAGGATAATTTTCCTGATACCGCATAGCTATTTTACTGCAACATATGTTAAATTTGTCACACCTTGCAATATTCATATTGCACACTGAGAAGTGCCCAGGCAGGCCTTTTATTGCTTTTTGGGCTGCTGGTGGGTGAGAGAGAGAGAGAGAGAGAGATTCTTTATAAGGCTCTCATATAAGTAAACTATTTATATCACTGTAAGAAGTATAAGAATATTTCAACTAGTAACTCGAGGTGAGGTTTTGGTGATAGGCTAGGTTCTGGGGGATAGTTTTACATGCACAGTCAGAGGTACGAACAGCATAATTACCATCAGTGAAGATTCTATGTAAATAGGAGTGATAAAAGATACACAATGATGAAATTTGTACACTGTACTCTCAACCTAGCTTCACAGCTACTAGGTAGAAAGTGCATCAAGATAGGTTGAGAGCACAATGTACAATTCTAATCTTTTTATACTTTTTATCACTCCAAATCACATAAAATCTTCACTGATGTTTACTGACACTGTGCAGTTTGTACATCTGGCTTTGCATGTAAAACCACCACAAAACCTAGCCCACCACCAAAACCTCACCCCGTGTTCAGAATGGACCCTCTTACAGTGGTATAAAAAATGGACTATTATATGTGTCTCCCCAGAGGCTCTCTCTCTCTCTATCCCTCCCCCTCACTCCTTCCTCAAAACAGGATTTGCAATAAGTATTTCAAATCCTGTTTCGGCCATAATGCACAACATAACTACAAGAAAAAAGGTGAAGTTAAATCCCGTGATAATGTGTGTTACGAAGTTGTACACAATGTTAAGTGCCCCTAATTTTCATAAACTCCTCCCACTTGAAAAAATTAGCAAACACATCTCACTATGTGTTATCATGGGCATTAGGTCCCTAATGTGCATGATAATGCCCTAACACATTTTGATGAATAACCTCCATAATTAGCAAAAAAACTGTTACGCTCTCCTTCTCCAAAGGGGAGGAGCTAGTAATCTGTTACGCTCACCTCCTCCAGAGGGGAGGAGTTAGTAATCTGCTGTCGCTCACTCCGCCAGGAGGGTGGAGTTTGCAAGCTGTTCTGCTGTGCTCCTGAAAGGGGAAGGAGTAGCAATATGAAATGACCTGCTCTTCCAGAGGGGAGAAGTTAGCTATCTGTAATTCTATTAGCAAACTGCTGTTAGATGCTCCTATAAGGAAAGGAAGTAGCAAGCTGTATCAATCTGCAAAGGAGTAACAAACTGTTATGGATCAACTCTCCAAGGAAGAGGAGTTGGCAATAGGTATTTACTACTTCGCTATTGAGATAGCAATCTATCATGCCCTCTGCTATGGAGTAGCAATCTGTATATATATATAAGCTGCTGGCAAGCCTCAGAGAGAGTAGCTGTCTATATAATACTTCCGTGAGCGGAGTCAGTGGTCTGTAGTGGTTAGCTCCCACAAGGTGACAATGGTGAAAGGAATGACCACTTAGAGGAACTGGTGAATCCCTGGGCTGATGGCAGATGACAGCGCCCCCAGGAGGAGATCCTGAGAGGAACCACCGGCTAGGCTAGAATATGAGATAAACACAATAGTTCTTTATTAGACTGGAAGATGGACCACAAGAGGTGGCAGTAGTGAGTCGCTGTGTCCAGCAAGGCTGAAATCCATCTGATACTGGAATATAATCTCTGAGTCGCTGAGCTGTATAGAGAGACTAGGAATAGTGAGTAGACAGGCTATACTGGATATAAGATGGTACACTCACAATAGTGGATGTCTGTAATGATCTCTATGCCACAGAGAGTCTTCAGTACACTCAGGAACAGGAGCCATAGGTGAGCACTGGTTCCCACAAACAGTCTATAATAAGAACTCACAATTGCAGTATATGAAATGGCTTCTAGAGTAGAAGAGAGTCTGTATAAGAATCTAGGAACATGGGCCCTCGTGGAGCAAGTACCGGTTCTTATCTGTAATCTTGCCAATGTAACTCTTGATCTCTGTACCTGCGATAACATCTTGGATGGAAGGGAATCTTCAGAGCAATAGGAATGTAGGCCCTCGTGGAGCGAGTACCGATTTCTATGTAATAGAACTCACTGTGTTCACGTCCGCAATCACTTCCAGGAAATGAGGAGTCTTCCGAGTGTTCTGGCAATCTGAAATCAAGAAGAGAGAATGCAGACCCCGTGGACCGGGTACTCCTGGTAAGTTTGAAAAGGTCGAGCAGTGGGGACAGGTTCCCTGCCTGACTCGGATCGTTGTTGCAAGTATTGTGGACTGCCGAAGCAAGTCCCGTTGGAGTGCCTTGCTAACTTGTTAGAGGTTAGCAAACAAAGACCTTTTAAAGTGTAAATGGATGATGTCACTACGGGGGGATGCCCCCGAGGTTCGCGCCTTTGCTGGTACAAGTCTGGAGCGTGCGCACGCGCCCTTACATCTTCAGGAACATGGTGGATCCATGGCATCAGGCCAGCCTGGGGAAACCGGGAGCAAGAGGCGGAGAGAAGCCATGGCTACACTGTCCATCAGAGCTGAAGGGAGTCACATCCCAGGTAGAGAGGGTGGAGCGAGGGGCGAGAAGAGGCACAAACGCAACAGAAACATTAAAAAAACCCACTAACCTGGTCATTCATCAAAATACATTAGGGCCCAAACACACATTAAATGGCTCTAATACTGAGAGAGGGAGGGAGGGAGAGAGAGAGAACACTTAATAGAGTCAATAGGATTCTCTATAAGTAAACCTGTAGATGGTCACATTGAACTCAGGATGGGTTTGGGAGGGTAGTGTGGGTTTGGCATGGTAGTGTTACATATTTAATATCATTGAAAACATTTCTATCATTTGAACTGATGAAAGGTACACCACTTACCACCAAAGTAGCAAGCAAGATTGTTGGATCATTGCATATTGTGCCAAGAGTCTTCAATCTTTTATAATCACTACTGGCATAAAAAATCCCACTTAGAAAAGTAATTTAGAAACTTTTTGTAATAAATAGTTCCTTTTTATATTTTTCCTATGTCTTTTTGTAAACTACTCAGTCATAGTCTTGCCTTCCAAAATATATGATAGATATACCAAAAAGCACCATTTGTAGAAATACACTCTGTATTATAGCTGCTTAGTCTGATTAATTCAGCACAGTGTAAATGAATAGTTAAATATACCCAACCGAAGGCCCTCATTTCGTTATCCGAAAATGGCTTCCTCTGGAAATGTTTGAAAACAACACACACTGGCTATCTGAAATAAAAATAAATTTAAATAATCAGAGTGTGCTATTTTCAGATGAATTTTAGAGTTCTACTGAACAAGCGGCTACCAAAGTATTGCCAGGAATCTGGCTTTTTGACTCTCTTGAAGATGCTGAGAACCCATTGGCCAATTGGTCTACCTTAATTAAATTAAACAAATGTCTTATCTGCACAGAATTACATTCTGCAATGCTCAGTGAATACTGATGAGCTAGACACATACCACAAGGTCTTTGGACATACAAGGAGCTGTCCCTGTTTACAGATAATAATCAGTTCATAAACAGATGGAATTCCATACTTAATAAATGTTCCTACGATTTTATGTTGCTACTGGTTGAAACAATCATCCAATTTGCAGAAACCATTCACACCAAGGTTCAGGAGCATCTAACTACATTACAGTCTTCTACTATGCTTGATGATTACTCATCTCAACTTACTACTTTTATAACAACAATTAACACATTCTGTCAAGAGTTAAATAATTTTAAAATAGCGAAATTCAAACAGAATGTATAAGATTATAATAGTAGATATGTCTATCCTTGGATGAATCGAAATAAGCATCCTTGTATGATTATCTGGTGACTCTTCTGGTGAGGAGGTCTTAACACATGTCAAAGGAAATAAATTAAGTACCAAAAAATGTATGTTCAGCTCTGAGCTCAATCTTTCACCACAAGTAAATCCTAAAATGTCAGATGAGTTTATAGAGTTGTGTCCAAAATATTTCAACCTTGCATGGCACCAACAGGTGACTCAGCCTCATCAGCAGACCTCGAAGTATCAGCCATGATTTCACAGTTAGCATTACCTACAGTGTAAACTTTGTCATCTCACATTTTAAATTCATCTGAACAGTTGCTTTTGAGAAAAGGTTTACTCTTTGTTCCCTACATCCAATATGACCCATTTAAAGTTAGAGTTGATTTTTTAAAATGTGTTCATCAGCTTAAGCTAGCAGTTTTTTTCAATAAAGACAATTTCCAGAACATTACAGCTCTAACTTGTAAGACAGCGTGGGTACTTCCTAGACCCCTGGACTCAGCCATTGCTACTTTTGAGAAATTAGTTCTCCGAGACTTTGCTTCTTGGAATTTCTAACTAAGTAGGAATATCAAGCTTCATTCTCTTTATTTAATGACTCTTCAATTGTGATCCACCCAGCAGATAAGGGTGGAGAGCATGTCCTTATGAATGTATCCAGTTATGATCATGAAGCTTACAGTTGCATAATACTAAATTTTACTTGCATTTATCACATGAGCCCATATAAGATCTTAAAAAAAATCCATTCATATGATTTTGGATAAAGGAATTCAAGACAATATCATTAGTCCTAAGGAGTATCATTTTTAATGGGTGCCTTATCAAAGATACTATTGTTTTATTTGGTACCTAAGAGCCATAAGGTCCCTTATTCTCCACCAGGTCAACCTATTGTATTGTGTATCAGATCATTGCTCAAACCATTATCCCACTATGTTGATCAATTTTTATATCACCATGTTCTTAATATTCTATCTTACATTCAGGACTCCCCACTTTCCATCCAAGTTATACAAATATGAAGTATTTTGACAAGGCCTGGCTGTTGGTCACTATGGATATCACTGCTTTATACACTCACATACCCCAAGCAGCAGCTTTAGATATAATAGATAATACCTAACACTGGCAGGATATGTTGGATTTGGATTTGGCCAGATGGCTCTTACAAAGAATGTTTTCATGTTTAATGATGAGTTTTACCAACAAATTTAAGGCACCACCATGGGTGGCTCCTTAAATAGCATGTTTATATGTGGCTAAGATTAAGGAGCCACATGTATACCATTCAAAGTTCTGGACAAGTATTAAAAGTTGGGTGAGATTCAAAGATGACATCTTTTTTATCTGGACAGGCAAGCCTTGGAGTCATTTGGTGAATGGCTGAATACTCGGGATGACAATCTTCAATTTATATTCACTAGTCATAAACATAGGATAGCATTTTTGGACCTATGTATTTTTATGCAAATAGGAAATTAATGACTACTATTCATACCAAATCTATAGACAGAAATACAATTTTACATTATAACAGTCACCATCCCAGATGATTAAGGGATAATATACCAACAGTCCAATTTTAACGTCTAAACTACATTGTGTCACAATACAAGAATATAAAAGACAAGCGATGGTCATGATAGCAAAATTTAAGATGAGAGGCTATCCAAATAAAATTATCAAAAGGGCTTATAGGAGGGCATTATTTGCTATTAGAGATCTATTGTTAACCACACAGAAATGAGCTCCACCTGACTGAATGGTTTATATTAGGGATGTGCAGAGGGTACAGATTCGTCCGATTCGGTATTCATATTCATCGGCGGGCAAATACGTTACATTTGTTCAATGATGCCCCTGATCCGTTGATACATTGCATTTGTTTTCCGGTTCCCATTAAAGTCAATGAGGGAAGTATTTGCAGCCTAATTTTGGCTGCAGAATTGGGGTTTTATTATCAATTTTGATGAAACTTCTAGGGAGCAATCATCAGAACAAGAAAAGAGCTTCAAGGTACTTAGACTGTGGCAAAGTGGCACCAAAGTGGCATGAATAGCCTAAGGTACTTTAAAGGGGCAATGGGATACCAAGAGTGGCAAGAAGAGAGCTTTAATAGAGGTGCAAAGCAGCAGCGAGAGTATAAAAAACACACCACAGCTTCAAAAGAGAGCACCAATAACAGATGCATGAACTCTCGAAGGCAGCATGACAGGCAAAGCGGCAAGACAAGTGGCATCAACATCCTACAGCACAATGAAGGGGGAACATAGCAAGCAGAAATACTAGCACCAAACACATTGAGAAACCATGATAGTGGCAAGAACACCACAAGGAGTTGAGTGAGTCATCTGGTGAATGGAAGCAAGGCACAGAGGCAGATACAGGCTGGCTATACCCGGTGAGAGTTCCCTTTCCTTTCTGTACGAAAGTGCTCCCTAGAATTTATTTATTTATTTATTTATTTATTTATTTATTTAAAGGCTTTTATATACCGGAGTTCATGCACTAGTGCATACCACTTCGGTTTACACAGAACAAGGATCAGAAAATTAGAATGGGTTCACCCCTAGAGTGGGGTGTTTTCATTGGTGTCTAGTGAGCTCTCGCTGGTCTTTTAAAATCTGGTGGAGTTAGCAGATATACAAATGAGAATTTTCAAGGACGAGGCAGAGGAGGTTTCCATGTAAACAGCGGTTCAACATGGGTCAGAGGGAGGCTACAGGCTGGCTACACCTGGGGAAAGTTCCCTTTCCTTTGCGCAGGAAAGGGCTCCCTAGAATGGGTTCACCCCTAGAGTGGGGTGTTTTAATTGGTGTCTAGTGAGCTCTCGCTGGTCTTTTAAAATCTGGTGGAGTTAGCAGATATACAAATGAGAATTTTCAAGGACGAGGTGGAGGAGGTTTCCATGTAAACAGCGGTTCAACATGGGTCAGAGAGAAGATACAGGCTGGCTACACCCGGGGAGAGTTCATTTTCCTTTGAGCAGGAAAGGGTTTCCTTGGAATGGGTTGGCCCCTAGAGTGGAGTACGAGTCTTGAAAGCGTGGCGACATGAGCAGGGTGCCATGTGAACAGTGGTTCAAAATGGGTCAACAGGTACTAAGAGATAGGCTGCAACACTGGGGAGAGTTCCCTTTCCTTTGATCAGGAAAGGGCTTCCTTGGAATGGGTTGGCCCATAGAGTGGAGCATGAGCCTTCAAAGTGTGGCGAAGTGGAGCAGGGTGCCATGTGAACAGCGATTCAACATGGGTAAACAGGTACTAATAGATAGGGATGTGAATCGTGTCCTCGATCGTCTTAACGATCGATTTCGGCTGGGAGGGGGAGGGAATCGTATTGTTGCCGTTTGGGGGGGTAAAATATCGTGAAAAATCGTTAAAAATCGTGAAAAAAATCGAAAAAATCGAAAAACCGGCACATTAAAACCCCCTAAAACCCACCCCCGACCCTTTAAATTAAATCCCCCACCCTCCCGAACCCCCCCCCCAAATAACTTAAATAACCTGCGGGTCCAGCGGCGGTCCGGAACGGCAGCGGTCCGGAACGGGCTCCTGCTCTGAATCTTGTCGTCTTCAGCCGGCGCCATTTTCCAAAATGGCACCGAAAAATGGCGGCGGCCATAGACGAAAAAGATTGGACGGCAGGAGGTCCTTCCGGACCCCCGCTGGACTTTTGGCAAGTCTCGTGGGGGTCAGGAGGCCCCCCACAAGCTGGCCAAAAGTTCCTGGAGGTCCAGCGGGGGTCAGGGAGCGATTTCCCGCCGCGAATCGTTTTCGTACGGAAAATGGCGCCGGCAGGAGATCGACTGCAGGAGGTCGTTCAGCGAGGCGCCGGAACCCTCGCTGAACGACCTCCTGCAGTCGATCTCCTGCCGGCGCCATTTTCCGTACGAAAACGATTCGCGGCGGGAAATCGCTCCCTGACCCCCGCTGGACCTCCAGGAACTTTTGGCCAGCTTGTGGGGGGCCTCCTGACCCCCACGAGACTTGCCAAAAGTCCAGCGGGGGTCCGGAAGGACCTCCTGCCGTCCAATCTTTTTCGTCTATGGCCGCCGCCATTTTTTTTCGGCGCCATTTTGGAAAATGGCGCCGGCTGAAGACGACAAGATTCAGAGCAGGAGCCCGTTCCGGACCACTGCCGTTCCGGACCGCCGCTGGACCCGCAGGTTATTTAAGTTATTTGGGGGGGGTTCGGGAGGGTGGGGGATTTAATTTAAAGGGTCGGGGGTGGGTTTTAGGGGGTTTTAGTGTGCCGGCTCACGATTCTAACGATTTATAACGATAAATCGTTAGAATCTGTATTGTATTGTGCAGTCGATCTCCTGCCGGCGCCATTTTCCGTACGAAAACGATTCGCGGCGGGAAATCGCTCCCTGACCCCCGCTGGACCTCCAGGAACTTTTGGCCAGCTTGTGGGGGGCCTCCTGACCCCCACGAGACTTGCCAAAAGTCCAGCGGGGGTCCGGAAGGACCTCCTGCCGTCCAATCTTTTTCGTCTATGGCCGCCGCCATTTTTCGGCGCCATTTTGGAAAATGGCGCCGGCTGAAGACGACAAGATTCAGAGCAGGAGCCCGTTCCGGACCGCTGCCGTTCCGGACCGCCGCTGGACCCGCAGGTTATTTAAGTTATTTGGGGGGGGTTCGGGAGGGTGGGGGATTTAATTTAAAGGGTCGGGGGTGGGTTTTAGGGGGTTTTAGTGTGCCGGCTCACGATTCTAACGATTTATAACGATAAATCGTTAGAATCTGTATTGTATTGTGTTCCATAACGGTTTAAGACGATATTAAAATTATCGGACGATAATTTTAATCATCCTAAAACGATTCACATCCCTACTAATAGATAGGCTGCAACACTGGGGAGATTTCCCTTTCCTTTGAGCCGGAAAGGGCTTCCTTGGAATGGGTTGGCCTCTAGATTGGAGCACGAGCCATCAAAGCATGGCAACATGGAGCAGGGTCTCACTGTGAGCATGGTCTCACTGTGTTTGCCACAGTCTAAGTACCTTGGAGCTCTTTTCTCGTTCTGAACATGGGTCAACAGCTGCTAAGAGATAGGCTGCTACACCCGGCGACAGTTCACTTTCCTTGGAGCAGGAAAGGGCTCCCTGGAATGGGTTGGCCCCTAAAGTGTATAATGGAACAAATTGTTAGGATTTAAGCATTTGCAAACAGATCATGACTTCATAAGCAAGACAGAGGAAGTTATCTTTCTGCCCTGAAACTAAAGAAAATTGTTTGTTTTTTTAAGGATCCATGCTGTGAAGGATTACTAGTTTGAATTGCCAGAGACTGAGGTTTCCCTTTGCAATGAGGGTTCAGCCGTTAGGACTGGACATAAGACCTAGACAAACAGGTACAACATTAGAGGACAGAGGTCAAGCCCACAAAGGGACATAAGGCCTGGATGGACAGGCACACATTCAAGGTCAGAGGTCAAACCCTTGTAGCAATATTAGGTCTGGACGGACAGGCAGAGCATTTGAGGACAGAGGTCAAACCCTTGTAGGGACATTAGGCCTGGATGGACAGGCACAGCATTTGAGGACAGAGGTCAAGCCCAAGTAGGGACATAAGGCCTGGATGGACAGGTGCAGCATTTGAGGACAGAGGTCAAACCCTTTTAGGGACATTATCCTGGACAGACAGGCACAGCATTCAAGGAGAGATCAAACCCTTGTAGGGACATTTGGCATGGATGGACAGGAACAGCATTCGAGGACAGAAGTCAAATGGAAACCCACGTAGGGAAATAAGGCCTGGACAGACAGGCATAGCATTCGAGGACAGAGGTCAAACAGAAACCCAAATAGGGACACAATTCCTGGAAGGACAGGCACAGCAATCGAGGACAGAGGTCAAACCCTTGTAGGGACATTAGGCCTGGATGGACAGGCACAGCATTCGAGGACAGAGGTCAAGCCCACTTAGGGACATAAGGCCTGGACGGACAGACACAGCATTCGAGGACAGAGGTCAAATGGAAACCCAAATAGGGACATAATTTCTGGAAGGACAGGCACAGCAATCGAGGACAGAGGTCAAACCCTTGTAGGGACATTAGGCCTGGATGGACAGGCACAGCATTTGAGGACAGAGGTGAAGCCCACGGAGGGACATAAGGCCTGGATGGACAGGCACAGCATTCGAGGACAAGGGTGAAACGGAAACCCAGGTAGGGACATAAGGCCTGGACGGACAGGCACAGCATTCAAGGACAGAGGTCAAACACTTGTAGGGACATTAGGCCTGGACGGACAGTCACAGAATTTCAGGACAGAGGTCAAGCCCACGTAGGATCATAAGGCCTGGACAGACAGGCACAGCATTCGAGGACAGAGGTCAAATGGGAAACCACATAGGGACATAAGGCCTGGACAGACAGGCATAGCATTCGAGGACAGAGGTCAAACGAAAACCCACATAAGTACATAAGGCCTGGACGGACAGGCACAGCATTCGATGAGAGAGGTCAAACCATTGTAGGGACATTAGGCCTGGACGGACAGGCACAGCATTCGAGGAAAGAGGTCAAACCTTTGTAGGGACATTAGGCTAAAAGCATTTGAGGATAGAGGTCAATCCCACATAGGGACATAAAGCCTGGATGGACAGGCACAGCATTCGAGAACAGAGGTCAAACAGAAACGCACATAGGGACATAAGGCCTGGGCAGACAGGCACAGCATTCGAGGAAATGAAGAGCTCTCAGAAATACGAAATTCACCCAAATCAAAGCAGCAGACAACCACAGCTCCCCTTAATATATCTGCATTCAAGACTCAAGTTAGCAAACAAAATACAACCACATAAAACTGGCAGAATCAAAATACACTTTTATCAATTACAATGTACTCTTAAAAAAATGAAGCAGGGTAATTCAAAGTATGCATTCCTTAAAATGTCAGGGAACTTTTCCCAAAATGAACATGAACTGGCAAATTCAAAGTATTCACTTGAATTGTATTCTCATGTTGACTTGAACTTGATGCTATTATAACTTGTTGCAGTAACTTGGGCGATAGCAGCTTGGAAACAGTCAGAGAAATAAGGAGACAGATTCTGGTTGTTCCTTAGAGGAAGTTTATTTACAGTAGAAAAGCCAAAAACAAAATAATCAGTGCAGTTCACCTTAACTTCAGGGCCGCTTGGTATTAGTGATCAAATGGTCAAATTTGAATTAATGGCTGGAAGAGGAACAGTATGCAAATCCACGACTCTCGTGCTAAACTTTCAAAAGGGAAACTTTGATAAAATGAGAAAAATTGTTAGAAAAAAACTGAAAGGAGCAGCTACAAAAGTAGAAAATGTGCAAGATGTGTGGTCATTTTTAAAAATGCCATTCTAGAAGCACAGTCCATATGTATTCCACACATTAAGAAAGGTGGAAAGAAGACAAAACGATTACCGGCATGGTTAAAAGGGGAGGTGAAAGAAGCTATTTTAGCCAAAAGATCTTCATTCAAAAATTGGAAGAAGGATCCAACAGAAGAAAATAGGATAAAGCATAAACATTGGCAAGTTAAATGTAAGACATTGATAAGACAGGCTAAGAGAGAATTTGAAAAGAAGTTGGCCGTAGAGGCAAAAACTCACAGTAAAAACTTTTTAAAATATATCCGAAGCAGAAAGCCTGTGAGGGAGTCAGTTGGACCGTTAGATGATTAAGGGGTTAAAGGGGCACTTAGAGAAGATAAGGCCATAGCGGAAAGATTAAATGATTTCTTTTCTTTGGTGTTTACTGAAGAGGATGTTGGGGAGGTACCCATACTGGAGAAGGTTTTCAAGGGCAATGATTCAGATGGACTGAATCAAATCACGGTGAACCTAGAAGATGTGGTAGACCTGATTGACAAACTGAAGAATAGTAAATCACCTGGACCAGATGGTATACACCCCAGAGTTCTGAAGGAACTAAAAAATGAAATTTCAGACCTATTAGTAAAAATTTGTAACCTATCATTAAAATCATCCATTGTACCTGAAGACTGGAGGGTAGCTAATGTAACCCCAATATTTAAAAAGGGCTCCAGGGGCGATCCGGGAAACTATGGACCGGTTAGCATGACTTCAGTGCCAGGAAAAATAGTGGAAAGTGTTCTAAACATCAAAATCACAGAACATATAGAAAGACATGGTTTAAGGGAACAAAGTCAGCATGGCTTTAACCAAGGCAAGTCTTGCCTCACAAATCTGCTTCACTTTTTTGAAGGAGTTAATAAACATGTAGATAAAGGTGAACTGGTAGATGTAGTGTATTTGGATTTTCAGAAGGCATTTGACAAAGTTCCTCATGAGTGGCTTCTAGGAAAAGTAAAAAGTCATGGGATAGGTGGTGATGTCCTTTCGTGGATTGCAAACTGGCTAAAAGACAGGAAACAGAGTAGGATTAAATGGACAATTTTCTCAGGGGAAGGGAGTGGGCAGTGGAGTGCCTCAGGGATCTGTATTGGGACCCTTACTTTTCAATATATTTATAAAAAAATCTGGAGAGAAATACGACGAGTGAGAAATCAATTTTGCAGATGATACAAAATTGTTCAGAGTAGTTAAATCACAAGCAGATTGTGATAAATTGCAGGAAGACCTTATGAGGCTGGAAAATTGGGCATCAAAATGGCAGATGAAATTTAATGTGGATAAGTGCAAGGTGATAGATATAGGGAAAAATAACCATGCTATAGTTACACAATGTTAGGTTCCATATTAGGAGGTACCACCCAAGAAAGAGAATTAGGCGTCATAGTAGATAACACATTGAAATTGTTGGTTCAGTGTGCTGCAGTAATCAAAAGAGCAAACAGAATGTTGGGAATTATTAGGAAGGGAATGGTGAATAAAACGGAAAATGTCATAATGCCTCTATATCGCTCCATGGTGAGACCACACCTTGAATACTGGGTACAATTCTGGTCGCCGCATCTCAAAAAATATATAATTGCCATGGAGAAGGTACAGAGAAGGATGACCAAAATGATAAAGGGGATGGAACTGCTCCCCTATGAGGAAAGACTAAAGAGGCTGGGACTGTTCAGCTTGGATAAGAGACGGCTGAAGGGGGATATGATTAGAGATGAGCTTCGTTTTTTTCTACCGTGTCGTTTTTTGAGTCGGACGCTTCGGGGTAAAGTTCGTTTTTCCTCGGTTAGTTTTTTGGAAAAAAGAACAAAAAACTAAGTGGGGAAAAACGAAATGGGCCCAAAAAACAATGCAGGAAAACGAAGCTAAAAAAAATCCACCCCAAAATTTACTACAATACATTAAATACAACCCTCCCCCCCCCCCCACCATCCTGATCCCTCCCCAAGACTTAATAACATCCCTGGTGGTCCAGCGGGGTCCCGTGAGCGATTTCTCTCTTTGTGCCGTCGGGCTGTCGGGCCTGCCTCGCATCAAAATGGTGCCGATAGCCTTTGACCAACTATGTCACAGGGGCTACCAGTGCCATTGGTCAGCCCCTGTCACATGGTAGTAGCAATGGATAGCCAGCACCATCTTGTGCCCCTGTGACATAGTAAGGGCAAAGGCTATCAGCACCATTTTGAATACTGGCAGCCAACAGCGAGATTGCTCCCGGACCCCCGCTGGACCACCAAGGACTTTTGTCAAGTCTTGTGGGGGACAGGGGGACACTCGGGCCATCCATTGCTCCTACCATGTGACAGGGGCTGACCAATGGCACCAGTCACCCCTGTGACATAGTAGGTCAAAGGCTATCAGTGCCATTTTGATGCGAGGCAGGCCTGACAGCCCGATGGTATGGAGGGAGAAATCGCTCGCGGGACCCCGCTGCACCACCAGGGATGTTAGTAAGTCTTGGGAAGGGATCAGGATGGTGTGTGTGGGGGGGTGTATTATAGTAAATTTTAATGCTTGGGGTGGTTTTTTATTTAAAATAATAAAATGTGCTCCTCCCCCCGTACAAACCCGAAAAATTAATTTTCCCCGAAGTTTGGGGAAAATCTATTTTGGGGTTCGGGGCCCCCGACCCACGACAAATTAGGCAATTTTGTTGAAATTGCTTAATTCGTGATAAACGAATGCACATCTCTAGATATGATAGAGGTGTTTAAAATCATGAGACGTCTAGATCGGGTAAATGTGAATCGGTTATTTACTCTTTTGGATAATAGAAGGAATAGGGGGCACTCCAAGAAGTTAGCATGTGGCACATTTAAAACTAATTGGAGAAAGTTTTTTTTTCACTCAGTGCACAATTAAACTCTTAAATTTGTTGCCAGGGGATGTGGTTAGTGCAGTTAGTATAGCTGGGTTTAAAAAGGATAGGATAAGTTCTTGGAGAAGTCCATTACCTGCTATTAATTAAGTTGACTTAGCCACTACTATTACTAGCCTCAATAGCATGGAGTAGACTTAGTTTTTGGGTACTTGCCAGGTTCTTATGGCCTGGATAGGCCACTGTTGGAGACAGGATGCTGGGCTTGATGGACCCTTGGTCTGACCCAGTTTGGCATGTTGTTATGTTCTAAGTGATTTAGCCAAGGTTACATGGAGTATCAGTGGGAGAAGTGGAATTTGAATCCTGGCTTTCAGTCCACTGGTCTGACCACTAGGCCACTCTTCCTTCAAACTCAGCTTACTACAAATGTATTGTTTTTTTTTAATTATTTGTGTAAACTGTGGGTAATAACTACCCATAGTGTTTGCAAATATATGGGCAGTTTGAATAGTGACATCAACAAAATTGAATATAATGAAATTGAAGATTACTTTGAACTTTTGTTATTAAAGTTATTTCATCCCTTACCTCATATTTTTGTTTATACAATCAGGCCACATGTATGTGTTTTACACTCTCCAGGTTGCTAATATCAGCAGCTTCAACATGTTTGTCCTGTATTTCCACCTCCATTTTTGTAATGTCAACCACAATATCTGAAATGAACTTCTGTACAGAGGGCTTATGAAATGATTTAATTCACAAACAAACAAGGCATAAAAGGTCTGCCTACCACTACTACTAAACATTTCTATAGCACTACATGACATATGCAGCACTGTACAAGCATACAAAAAGACAGTCCCTGCTTAATAGAGCTTATAATCTAATAAGACAAACATACAGGACAAGAAACTTCGGGTGTTTCATAAAGCAAGACAATGGTTGAAAAGAAAAGAAAGTTAGTTAACAAGACTAAAAGCAAACAATCAGGCATTATTTTCATGTGCCATTTTGAACCTACATAGAAACCTTTCTTGTAAACAGATTGAGGCAGAACTTAAAGGAAAAGGTCATTATTTAATAAAAACTCAGCAAACATTTGACAATCTGTCATGAAAAGAAAAACAAACGGCAGAATATCTCTTAAATAAGGGTGTGAACAGAAACATTTTTTTATGAATTTGATTTGTTTCATTGGGTGGGTGGTACTGGCCACATTTTGTATTGTTGTTGTGGTGTTCTCCCTCTATTTTGGATTTTGATTTATTTTAGAAAATAGCATGTATTACTTCCAGTCAGTGCACACTATTTGCAAATAGCGTGAACTATTCAGAAATAGAACAAATCTTTTGGAAATAACATGCTCTATTCATAATCAGAAACACTGAATGCAATTTACGCAAAATGAACAACCTGAAAATCTTAAGGGGCAGATTTTTAAAAAATACGCGAGCGCGTACTTTTGTTCGCGCACCAGGCGCGAACAAAAGTACGCTGGATTTTATAAGATACGCGCGTAGCCGTGCGTATCTTATAAAATCTGGGGTCGGCGCGCGCAAGGGGGTGCATATTTGTGCAACCTGCGCGCGCCGAGCCCAGCGCGAGCTGCATGTTCCCTCCGAGGCCGCTTCGATTTTGGAGCGGCCTCGGAGGGAACTTTTCTCCACCCTCCCTTCCCCTACCTAACCCACCCCCCCGGCCCTATCTAGACCCCCCCTTACCTTTGTCGGCAAAGTTACGCCTGTTGAAAGCAGGCGTAACTTTGCGCGCGTCGCTGGCAGCCCCGCTCCGTCCTCCGGTCCTGGGGGCTGGTCCGGAGGCCTCGACCACGCCCCCGGGCTGGCGCCACGCCCCCAGGCCCACCACCGAAATGCCGGGGCACGCCCCCGAAATGCCGCGTCGTTTCGGGAACGCCCCCGGACACGCCCTTTTCCTCCCCTTTTCGAAAGCCCCGGGACTTACGCGCATCCCGGGGCTTTACGCGCGCCAGTGGCCTATGCAAAATAGGCGCGCCAGCGTGCGCGGGTCTTTTAAAATCCGCCCCTAAGGTTTTTCAGTCCCATCAGAGATTTGTTTCTTTTAAAATGACAAAACTATGGGAGTCAAAATGCAGAAGCAATCAAGGCGTAATTTAAATTACTTGTAAAGCAACAATGGCGATCAAAGAATTGAAAACATTTGGAAATAACATGCACTATTCAGAATTAGAAATACTGAATGTTATTTACCCAAAATGAATAACCTGAAAATCTTAAGGTTTTTAAGTCCCATCAGAGGTTTGTTTCTTTTAAAATGACAAAACTATTGAAGTCAAAATGGAGAAGCAATCAAGGCATAATTGAAATTACTTGTAAAGCAACATTGGCGCTCAAACAATTGAAAACATTAATAAAGGACCTTCATAACACCCGCATCAGTGAAGATACTCTCACCTTTTGGCCAGGCCCTGTAAAATAGTCGGTCCACTCAGCAATGAGGGAAATCATTACCAATTCATAGGTAGGCAGGGCCAGCTGGCTTAAATGTCCTGGAAGAATGACATCATCCGAGGGGACGCCCCCGAGGTTCCTGCCATGACGTGCTTAAGAGTGCCCCATGTGCACATACGTATTCCTAGGGGATTCCGAGGGCAAGATGGCGGTCAGCAGTGTCCACAGCATCCAGGGAGGCCCGGGAACAGTAGGCAGGCCGGTGATAGCTTGTGGAGGCTGCAAGTCTTCCCAACAGAGTCAAAGCTGCAAAGAAGGAGGTGAGCAACAGCGATCACAGCTGTCTGTGACCGACGGGCATAACAGTACCCCCCTTCTTAGGGCCCTTCCCAGGGGGTTTTTGTTTTCTTGGGTGAGAAGTATGGAACTATTTGATCAGCTCTTTATCAAGGATATTGACTGCAGGCTCCCAGCAGGGCCAAATCCTTCCCACGAGATCAGGTATTCTCAATGCTTTCCACACTTCCTCACATCCAAGATGTCCTCAACCTGATACATTATATCCTCTTCAGCGGTCAGAGGTTGGGGTTCAGGTGGTTTCTTATAGAATTCAGACAGGATGAGCGGCTTTAATAGCGAGATGTGGAAGGCGTTATGGATCTTGAGCAATGTGGGTAGATGAAGGCTTTAAGTGACTGGGCCCAACCGGCGGAGTACGGGGAAAGGCCCGATGTATCTGGGAGTGAAATGAGCTGAGGGCAGTTTCAAATGAATAAAGTGGGTGCTAAGCCATACTTTGTCTCCGGGGTTCAACTGAGGAGCTGCCCGATGATGGGTGTCGTAGAACTTCTTTGCTTTCTGAGCGGCTTGCTGCAGATGTTGTTTGGTGTGTTCCCAAAGTTGGTGAAACTCTTGCGCTGAAGCCTGTGCCACGGGATACGACACAGACAGAGGTAATGGAAGAGGAGGCAGAGGCTGGTGTCTGTATACTATTTGGAAGGGTGATGACACAGTAGATGCAGACTGGACGGAGTTTAAGGGAAACTAGGCCCAGGGTAATAAGTCAGACCAGTCATTCTGCCGAGAGTTCACATATGCATGAAAAACTGTTTCAAGGTATGATTCGTCCTCTCTGTCTGACCATTGGCCTGTGGGTGATAGGCTGATGTGAGTTCCAAGGCTATGTCGAATTTTTTACATAAATACCTCCAGAATTTCGCCATAAATTGAACACCTCGATCAGAGAGTATATGTCTTGGGAGTCCGTGGAGGTGAAAGATATGACAGATGAATAGTTTTGCCAACTCCGGGTTTGAAGGAAGACCAGGTAACGCCACGAAGTGAGCCATCTTCAAAAATTGGTCCACAGTGACCCAGATGGTGTTGTTGCCACTGGACAGGGGTAAGTCCACAATGAAATCCATGTTTATGTGGGTCCACGATTCACTAGGTGCAGGAAGAGGTTGAAGGAGACCCCAAGGACGGTCTGCTGGCGGCTTCTGATGAGCACAGGTAGTGCATGATTCTACATATGCTTGAGCATCTTTTTTTCATGGTGGGCCACCAGTAGAATCTCTGGAGAGAGGAAAGAGTTCTAACATGTCCGGGGTGGCCTGCGAGCAAGGAATCATGTGCCCAGTGGAGGTTTTTCCTTTGAAGTGATCGGGGGACCACCGTCTTTCCAGCTAGCACTGTGAGAGTGGCAGAGAGGAAAACTTTAATTGGATCAATGATGTGCCGTGGGGCGTCTGGAACATCTTCCATGGTGAACGAATGGGAGAGTGCATCAGCTCAGGCGTTCTTATTGGCTGAATTGAGAAGTTGCTTATTTGGACTATTTGTAGTTTGGTGATGCATGTATCACTGAAGAGTCTGAATGGAGTTTCTTGTATGAATTGAGATCAAATTTAATCTATTGGTGCTAAAATATCATAATTTGAAATATAAAAATAGGATATAGCTAATTGGCACCATATCATGAAAATCTCCAACAATCCTGACTGTTAATTAAAATAGTTGCATTACCAGCTTAGTTTTAAGTAACATTATTAAAGTAATATTTTAATTCTTTGAAAAGTTTAAAACACACATAGGCTAGGTAGTAGACCAGTGATTGTACCAACACGGCTATTAAATCACAATTTTCTGTTAATTAACAGAATTATTGGGCCGGTGCTGAGGTCTACTCCTTCCCACATAAAAATTAAAACATTTATTAATATTCAATTATAAAAATGTTTTTCCAAATAGCAACATTTAGAATTGGTGACCTTACGGGTGCCCACATTCACTATTAACTAGTTGATTTTGTTGTGTTGATAATATACTAGTTATATCCCTTAACATTGCGTTCTTATTGGCTGGCCAGTATCGTAGTAGGAAACTGAACCGAGTAAAATAAAGAGACCAGCGGGCCTGCTGTGATTAAGGCATTGGGCATGGTGTAGGTACTCAAGGTTCTTGTGGTCAATATATACCGTGATTTGGTGCTGCGCTCCTTCAAGCCAGGGATGCCACTCCTCGAAGGCCAGTTTAATAGCCAGTAATTCCTTATCCCCAGTTCTATAATTATGCTCAGCCGGGGTGAAGCATCGGGAGAAGAACGAGCATGGGTGCAAGTTGAGATTGGCTGAATGCTGGCTGAGGACTACATCCACACTGACTTCTGAAGCGTCCACTTCGACGATGAAGGGACATCGGGGATCTGGGTGACATAGGCATGTTTCTCATGCATATGCTTCCTTGCGTTCTTGGAAGGCAGTCATGGCTTCAGATGACCACTGGGAGGGATTGGTTCCCTTTTGAGTCAT